>NW_023270316.1:22174554-22837521 GCF_011800145.1 Mirounga leonina | reverse complement strand
AAAAAGAAACCTGCTTTAAACTGGGTTTCTTCCACACCGTGAAGGCATTTCACTGTTACACATTAAAGACATGATGCTAAATCTTTGTTTTGTTTGATATATACATCATTTTGTTTTGCTTGAAAAAAATTGTAGGTCATTGTTGTAAGTAGTCAATGTTTGAAGCATCCAGAAACAATGGTTCCACAAATCAAGCTTAAGGAGTCTTGGCTCAGACTGCTACTCTTCTCCAACCCATTGCAATTGATGAACACCACCTGTGGCACTCCTAATTCATAGCAGCAGGCAATCATTTCCCTTGGATACCCATTACCAGTAATTATTCCCAAGATAGGCTATTAGATATGGCTTGTGAATATCTCAGCTGTAAACTTGAAAAAATTAATTCTAATATTTCCTTTGAGATTCATTTGTACTTTAGTGACAATATAAATTTGTGAAATTATCTTTTAAAAAAAGAAACAAAAGCATAGACTTGTTTTTAGAAAAAGTGATAAAATTATGATATATTTACAGATTTTGCAGCATTCTTACGTGATTTTTTTAAATATAGAAACAGTTGGAAATCTTGTAGATAAGATAACATGAAGCAGTTGGTCGTTAATTGTTTTTTTTTATACTGAAGTCATTTTCAAAAATTTGGCTTATAGTGTGTGGCAGTTATATGTGGCTTTGCAAAAACAGCATTGCTTAAAGAAAAGGAAGAATAAAACCCATAAACCAAAGCACTAAACACAGTTTACACCCTAATTGCCTTTGGAAACTTACATTAACTGAATTTAAAAACATGATGTTAAATTTACAAAAATTTTTTGATTGCTTTGAATATTTATTAAATGATAAATTCATTTATAAGAAAGGCAATATATATTTGCATGTAAGCACTATATGTTTGCAAATTTTGTAATATTTTTTTTAAATGATATACCTTTTGCCTCTTATTTTTAAAGAGTACTTTTATTTGGGTCTGTTTATGTCCTTGTTCAATTTTGGCACTTAAAACACTTGTAAGGACACATTTTTCACACAAAAACCTGTGAAATGTGTATTCATAAGCTCTTCTGGTCTGCTTCAAAATGCTGACAAAATGTATGACAGTTCACAAGGATCCATCCCTTACTTTTCTCTGTGAAAGAGAAGTTACTGTGGTTAAGTTATAACCAATATATATGAATGTGAGTATTAGTGGCAGAGAGGAACACTTTGTGGGTCTTTTTAAACTATTGTTATCTTATTATTATATTGTTTTAATTAATAACTCTAATTTTTGAGCTGTTTTAAATTGATGAAAAATTGAGCAGAGTTCCTTCTTTTTTTTTTTTTTTTTAAAGATTTTATTTATTTATTTGAGAGAGAGAATGAGATAGAGACAGAGACAGCATGAGATTGGGGAGCGTCAGAGGGAGAAGCAGACTTCCTGCTGAGCAGGGAGCCCGATGTGGGACTCGATCCCGGACTCTAGGATCATGACCTGAGCCAAAAGCAGTCGCTTAACCAACTGAGCCACCCAGGCGCCCTAAGCCAGAATCTTATTAACCTAGTGTTCCAACCTCCTGACAAATATTAATATTTTGCCTTTAAAAAATCACATTATATTTTTTTTTAATATATTTTTTAAGATTTTATTTATTTATTTGACAGAGAGAGACACAGCAAGAGAGGGAATACAAGCAGGGGGCATGGGAGAGGGAGAAGCAGGCTTCCCGCTGAGCAGGGAGCCCCATGCGGGGCTTGATCCCAGAACCCTGGGATCATGACCTCAGCCGGAGGCAGATGCTTAATGACTGAGCCACGCAGGCGCCCCCAAAATCACATTCTAAATGATATCTTTTGAACAAAAACCTGTTTTAACAATTTCCCAGAGGGCTCTAGAGACAAAAGATTGTTTTTTTCACTTTTAAAAAGAGAGATGCTAGAAATAGTTTTATTTGACAAGTTACTATTGATAGGTTTCTTGGGAAGCATCACGAATTCAGATCTGTTGCTCAGCCTTTCTTAGGTTAAAGGTGTATGAGTAAAATGTTATTAGCATAAATATTTCAGGAATTGTATGCTGTATGGGAAGTTCCTAGAGTGATGTCAATTTCCTAATTTTCAATGCTATGTTTCTATTTATCAGGATCCTGGTCTGTCTTGCCTTATATTAGATATTAGATATATTACATAACAACATTATAGTATAATTAATTATGAAGTCAGTTATTTTGTTAAATATTAATCTGATCACAACTTTACTTCTTTAATTTGAGTACAGTATATTTTAAGCCAATAGTTTTCAATTGTAGATTCAAACAACTTACATATGAAGTTTCATTACTATACAGGTATCTATGTAAGACCTACTTTGGACGTACTGAATCTTCCTACTTGATAATGATATATTCTTGATATATTTTATCTATATCATATATTCATGGTATAGTATGTGTCAGGATTACTATATTTTACATTTAAAAATTTTTTTCTTTGTAAGGATTATGTTTATCCATTTTCATAAATTAGACATAATATCCAATCTTCTTTGAAAATGAAAATATCATATTTATAGATATTTTGTCTGAACATTTTTAGATTACCTTTCTTGCATGACACAGAAAGAATGAAATTTCCTTTTCAGTTGCATTGATCTTGTCATGAATTCTCATCAGATTATTTACCTTTAAAAAATTATCTGTCATAATTTAATTATAGCTATTTTGTCTTTGTTATATATTTCCGGGTAGGCTTTTGTTTGTTTTGTTTGTTTGTTTTGTTTTGTTTTTGTTTCATACTGATGTTTTCCTCAAAGTGTTTGTAAATCGGCTACATGCCAGAGTATATCTTCTACAAAGAGTAGTCCTGTGGAAGAGGAGTATGCCAGGTACTTCTGGGTACAGCTTCTTATCTCATTACTGAAATAATTTTGAGAACATGTTAGTGGACTGAGTCAGGATATCCAGAATTTTAATTGAGATGGGATTATGAGATTGATAACTCAAGATCACGTGGAATAAGAATTAATTACAAAGTAATGAATGAACTGATGGAGGTTGATTGCAGCTTTTTAAAAACTATTGTTGATATCTTAAAATTTTATTTTCTCGATCCAAGGTGGCATCTCTCCCTTTTCTCTTAAAATATGCACAACTCATAATAGTAGTAGACCATGCTTTTGTAAATAGAAATGAAACATTTATTTTTTTTTTCTTCCTGACTGACCCCTCCAGAATTCAGGAACCTCTTGTTGAATATTCTTATTTTCATAGTAACATGGTTATTTGCATTTAATAAGAATCTGTGTTTTTTAAAAATAGTTTATAGTTGAAATAATTTATTAAGTAGCAAAAGCCAGGCCTAGAATGCCATATCTGAAACAATGCTTATTTCATTAGCTATTATGAGACATTTTAAGAGAGTTAAGGGACAACCACTGCTAGCACCTGAGGCTGAAAGGCAATGCACACAGGCTTATGCTTTATGCATGATGATGGGCTTTTGAGATACCCAGATGGCCTGCCACTAGGTCTCTTCTCAGTTTCTTGCCCAAAATATAAGCCACAGCTTCCATAAGATTACACATCATGGCAAAAGAAATCTTAAATGTCTTCACAAATATCAGCCCTCATCGTGAGTAGCTAACCTCAACCTGCCTCATCTGACTGAAACAAGTTGTGGTAAAATGTACAAGTAAGGCAAGAAAAAGTGCCTTAGGGGCGCCTGGGTGGCTCAGTTGGTTAAGCGACTGCCTTCGGCTCAGGTCATGATCCTGGAGTCCCGGGATCGAGTCCCGCATCGGGCTCCCTGCTCGGCGGGGAGTCTGCTTCTCCCTCTGACCCTCCTCCCTCTCATGCTCTCTGTCTCTCATTCTCTCTGTCTCAAATAAATAAATAAAATCTTTAAAAAAAAAAAAAAAGAAAAAAGAAAAAGTGCCTTATCTTTCTGGTCCCTTGTTTCATTGGCAAGTAGGTCTCAATCAACTCTTGAATTATCATGGGTCTAAATAAGTTTTGGCCAAGAAGGCCTGAATATTTGTTTCCTTCAGTTTGACTACACAATGGGTAAGTTTCTTCTTGATTTTTGGCCTCTAAACTCCCATTTCTTAGAGGATTTATTTTAGAAAACTTGCAAGTGTACATTTTTTTCTCCCTCCTTTGAGATGTAAAGTCTCCCCCAGCCATTGCCAGTTTTATAACCCAGAAATGTAGTTCTTGAGGGCCAGGGTGCCATTCCTTTGAAATGTAATTATCATTAAAGAACCATCAAGAAAAAGAACACCCATATCTCCCAGTTTCTATTAGCAAGAAGGAGACTAACTTTGATTAGCAAACATCATGTCCACTCACATTAATCCATTTCTCTAATATCCTCCAGTATTTTTTTAAGTGGTTGCTTTAGAATTTGTCTATCAGTCTTTAACTAAGATCACCTTCAAATAACACTCTACTGTTTCTTACATAATTTCAGGGCCCATATTTTAAAGTATTCCCAATTCATCTCTCCTGTTTTTTATGGCATTGCTGTTGTTCATTTCACTTAGATATACACTATATATACCCAATTTATCATTTAAATAGTTGTTTTATCCTAAAAATTCAAAAACTAATTTTATTTTACCTATATATTCCTCTTCCAGTATTCTTTCTTCATGGGCCTTCCAGTTTTTGACCCATATCACTTTACTTCTCCCTGAAGAACTTCTAACATTTTTTGAAGGGTATTTTCCTGAATAATAAATTCCCTCCGTTTCTCTTTGTCTGAAAAGTCTTTATCTCTTCTTTATCCTTCGAGGATATTTTTTTCTGAATAGAGAATATGAGGAGTCTGTGTGTGTGTGTGTGTGTGTGTGTGTTTACCATCCCTTGTTTCTACTTCCTACATCCTTCAAGAGAACCACATTATCTTCTTACTTACTGCTCATTCTTCTCAGATACAGATTCATTTAACTTAATGACATTATTATGTTTCATCAAGACCCCACCATTCCGCAGTAAGAAGTTCTCACCTACCACCGGTGCATTTGATCTGACATATTGCCTAAAGTAAATTTGCAGTAGTGCTATTTTAATGTTAGATAACACATATTTTAGATTTCATGTAATTTCTTCACTGAATCTTTTGCTTAATGACCACATAGAGTTCTTACAGTAAATTTAGAGATATATACCTTTGTCCATTCTCTTTATAGGAATAGAATCTGAGATGGTTTGTGAGGTAGCAATGAGTCTGTCTTATTCTGATATCAGACAACTGTTACTGAAATTAAATCCTTAAATTATTTGAACATTGAATTGCATACTTCTTAAAATTCTCTAGGCAATAATTTAATCTTGAGAAGTAAATTTTAACTAAGATAGTTTAAATATGTGTATTTAGATATGGACTATGTTTTAACTTTAGTATATCCCCGTGATGACTTTACTCAGTTTGCTGTACAAAACTAATTTTCAGCCTTTTTGTGACTCCTCTGTGACCTAGAAGGCTGGCCGTTAGATATTTTGTTCATTGGTTGTAGTTTTGGCCAAAAGGTAGGGTGGGAGAGACCGCTTAGTATACACTCAATCTGTTCTGTCCATGCTAGGCCACTGTTTGTCAATGGCTGCATTTTCTATGACCACAGTGACATCCGAGTGGCCCCGTTTCCATGGCTGTAACTATTACTCACCTCAGATAAAAGAGGTCTCTATCCCGCAAAGCTAAGTATGGTAATAGCTTTTAGTTATTGCTAGTCCCTGGGGGTTTCACTTTCCATTCTAGTTCCACTCTACATCAACTACAATAAACTGCAAATTCATTAAATTATCTTTAAATAAGTTTTATTGTGCCATCTATTTCCTTTCAGACCTGACAAGATTAATACATATATTAACTAAATTAACTAAATCAGAGTAGTGTAATATTTTATTAATTATATGTTATTAAGTGATAGGAAGCAGTTCAGTAAATCATTATTAGGATTTTCTTTCTACCTGGATTATTAGCAGGGAATTTGACAATGACAGCAAATTCACCTTCCTTTCTCCTCTTAAGCTATTTTAACCTAAGTAGCTAAAATTTGAGAAAAGGAAGGTATGGTATTCTGAACCTAGAAATAGGTATGGACTGCTATGGTGGGCTTTACATTGATTACATTAGTATATAATTAGAAGCAAACTTCTTAGACTCTATCTAATTATGGTATATGGGGTTCTGCACAATTGAGATGGTCAATAAAGGGCTTTTAATAACTCTTTCAATATAAGTCACAACTCTCCTGTGAAGGAGAACTCCTGATCTATGAGAATCTTCTACTACTAAGGTGTTTGTCAAAAGGCAGAAAGCAGGGAAGTGATTATCACTCCCTATTTGTTTCTTTTGCATACACATATAATACAAATTTTCTCTTCTTTTTAAAATCCCAGTTTATTACAAAGCACTAACTTCCATTGTTCAATGAACCTGGCCTACAAAAGGTTTAAATTGGCTGTAGATATACAAAGTTACCTAGCAAGTGTGTCTAAAGCCTAATGCATGATGCAGTGGCTATGATTCATTCCTTCTACATTATAGTGATGAGATATTTGAAGTACATGTACACTTTCTTCACAATGAACAATTATTTAAAACCACAGAAACAGAATTAAGTTTTGTTGATCCCCAGTGCTTTATTTCACCACAGACATCAAAATAATGGCACTTAGTCTCTGACATAAATCAATAAAAATAAATTACTCATTGTCCCCACTTGGTAATGCACGATTCTAATGGACTCTAAAATAATTTGACAAATCAGAGAAGCTGTAGTGGCATGAAAGCTTAAAGAATTAATAACTAAAATTATAAATTCATAAAATATATATAGTGTTTATTACTACTTAAATAATTTTCATAATTATCATATAGATAAAATATAATTTCCCATAGGGCCTCTGTATTTGCAGTTTAAAATGCATTTTTGTTTTCAGATATTCTTAATAAACCCTGAGCCAATCTTCTCTTGCTTCCTAGGTAGGTAATGGCATTTGTTAATATGCTCTTTTACTTTTATATTTAATAGGTTCAGTGTCATAGTCATAGATGTGTGTTGTCACCTTCTCTTAATGAAATTCAGCAGCAGCAGTTATTTCCAAATGGTATTGACCAAATGCCAGAAATTCATGAAAGACAAGAGGTAAATAAAGCAATTAAAAAAAAAAAAAAACAGGACAAGGGGAGTTGATAACAGAGCATATCATACCCATCTTATGATTTTTGACAAATGTAGCTGTCACACTGGACCTATGCCCATGGAAAACTGAATTTTCTTTTCTTAACAAAACTTTTAATCTTTCCATTTCTTTTTCTCACTTTTGCATTGTTTCCTGCATCTTTTAAATTCTCTCTTTCTCTTTTACTAATAAAATGTCTTCAAAGCTTTCAGCCTACTCTTCCAAAAAACTGCCACTTTCTAAGGCACTACTCTGCAAACTACGCTCAATGTTTTCCTTGATGGTTCTGTTCCACAGAGAATTCTCTACGGAGTCCTGTTGAGATTCATACTTCCATATTTGAAACCTTGTTCCACTTGCATGGGGCTTAAAAACTTTCACAGCGTAACTCTCCTAGAACTTTGTTTTCTACAACTTTGTTTTTCTGGGACTTCATCAGTATAGCCTTTCTCTCAGATGTCTTCCCTATGAAATCACTCAGCAATTGTTTCTGTTTTAAAGTAAAATATATTTCTTTAAAGTCACTTTTGTTTCCCAAATCATTGAACAAGAGCCACAACAAATAAGATATCCATACTAGAGACTTTAAGCATAAATATTTGGAAAATACCACATGTTTTAGCTTTTAGTTCAATATCCCAATTAGACTGAAGCATCTTATGCAATGGGTTTTGTATTCTCCTTTGGGCAAGATATTTATATACTGCCAGACTATGGGATCAGAAATAAGAGACTCTGGGCTATTCAAAGTAACTGATAACTGATTGGATTCTCCAGGAATTACTGAAGACTCATTCTATATAGTTTTGTTTTAATGAGCAACTTACACGTCTTCTTCAAAAATGGAATATGAGAATGTATCTTAAAAGACCCAGCTATTCTATGAAAGATACTTTGTATTTATGATTTCATGAATATGCATAAAATTACACATATCTAACAAGTAAATTCCACAAGTACTTGTGTCTTATGGATTAGTAAAAAACATTCATAATCTGCAATATTAAGTAGTGTCCTTTCCACATTGGGAAATGTAAAAAATGAAGAAGACATGATATTAGATTGTAGTTTTTCAAATTGGTGAGTTTTTTTTTTTTAATGATTTTATTTATTTGACACACAGAGAGAGACAGCGAGAGAGGGAACACAAGCAGGGGGAGTGGGAGAGGGAGAAGCAGGATCTCCACGGAGCAGGGATCCCGATGCGGGGCTTGATCCCAGGACCCTGGGATCATGACCTGAGCCGAAAGCAGACACTTAACGATTGAGCCACCCAGGTGCCCTGTGAGCTTCTTTTTTGATGAGAAATTTTTTTCCGCAAAAACATAAACCTTTGTTCACACAAATATGCTTCTGCTTTGATGGTGGAGAATGCCTATATAGAACAACACTCTCCTGGGCATTGTAAGTGTTAGTCACAGTGAAGTGAAGTGCATAATTTTCCTGCATTAGAATTTAAGTTTTACATAAAAGGTCAGTCATATATTTCCAAGTAGGAGAGCCTAGAACTGGAAAGGGAGAGAAAAGATGGGGTGGGGTCAAGATAAATAATGTTAAACTCATTCTGTATTCCCTAATGGGGTATCTCTTGATGTGGCTAGGGTTGTTAGTAATATGTCTAACACATGAACATCAGCCATAATAAATATTGCTCCAAATCTCTGGGCATTAATTGTGGGTATGCAGCCAACTTCTTAGACTTGCCTTAACTCTAGTGAAACAGGAATTCAGCAGCTAGCATGGAGTTAAGGGCATATCTGCTACTAAATCATCACAATGAATCCTGATGATATTTATTTGTCCGTGAAAAACTCCTACATTAATGATTAATGTCATTTAATTATTCATCTTCCATATTACTTTGTAAATGTACTAAACTCAATCTTATTTCCAGTACTCTCTTGTTCCCAAATTCAATGACTACTTTGTAGACGATATTTGTCTTTTTTCGTTTATGTTAATATAATTAATTTACTTCTTAATAAGAAGTTCAGGCTTATAAATATTATCAAGCAATAAATAAAATATCAAAAACAGAAATAAATAAATCAGGGCAAGCCAGTCCCCTAGAAGTCACCAGTGATTCTACAAGTAACATTCAAGAAACCCATATAAATAAAGGGAGAAAAAGGGAGGGAAAAGGGTGAAGGGAAGAGGGTTTTTAAAGAATGAAATGATGATGTGTATGTATCTAAAAGTTTATATATTGAATATATTTGCATTTAAGAAGAAATAAATAAACAGAAGGATTTCCAAAATGTATGCAAATGTTGCTTCATTTTATAGAATACCAGTTATTTCAGATAATTTCTACTGAGGTTATAAAAGCTACTGGAAGCACTGATATTTTAGAGTTTTAACATCTTTATTTTAACCCATGTTTCTATATTAGATATTGACAAATGGTTCTGCATTATATTTTAGAGAGCAATACTTGATTCTAAGGTCTTTGTTTTTGTTTTTGTTTTTTTCATATGGATGAGAAGTACATAAAATTTTGTTTTAGTGAAGTCCCCAGTTTTTGAAAACTTTTTGTTTGAAATAGATAGAATGCTCACGGACAATTTTGTTAGAACAGTGTAGTAATTGTATACTCAAGATATTAATTTATAGAGGTGACTGAGCCATGATATGGAGAAGGTGATGCCTTTGAAAGGAAATTTTTCTTACATTTCCCAAGAGGAAGGAGCACATTATGCCATGCAGGGACACTTGGGGAACCATGAGGTTTGGGCAAGAAGTAGAAAGGAAAAGTGAGGGGAAGCTTAAGCCAGAGTTTTTATTCAAGTTTCTGCAGGAATGGCAAAGGAGGGCATGAGAAACTGGTTAGGACTGGGTAGTTTGAATAATGTATGTGGGCTCTGGGCTATAGATGTGGTCTCTAGTGGTTTAGTAGATGATCCTGGGTGATTTAGAGCAGGAGAAACATTGGCTTGGAATGTGAGAGTTAGATAAGGGAGTGGTTCAGATTATGGGGTCTGGTTGTCAGGGGAGATATCTATCCTCTTGGTTGTTAGTTTGGCCCTGTTATTAATGAATACCAAATATACAAATACAGAATCTAAGAAAACAGAACAGATTGTTCTGCATAACTGTTTTATTTCAATTTACTTTTTCTTTTTCTCTATAATAATTTTGATTCCTATTTTCAATAAGGACTCAGTTATGAAATGATCAATGAATAATTTATTTATGCGTTTGGTCTTTAAAAGTCAGATAAAAGTCTGAGGCAGACAAACAGTTCAATCATAGTGGGTTAGACATAGGCAATTATCTTTTCCATCAGAGAACGTTACTGTAGTCACCAGTTGGAATAAAAGGTCAAGAACACACAAAGACAAATAGGTTAGTAGAAGGTAGCAGAAGAGGTGTCATGAGAATTTTAGAAGCTAGAAACTAAATATGCAGAGTTATCTGACATGAGAGGAAAATGCAATCTAAGCTGACAAGATTTGGGAAAGAAGCCATAGGAAATAAGGCAATTTGCTCAACAGACAAGCTCAGAAATGGAAGATGCCAAATTCTTAATTTATAAATATTGAATTCAAATTTGGAATGAACCCAGACATGTTGATTTCATTTTTAATACAAATTAGTTAATTTTTGTTTGTTTTTTTGCTGGGGGGGGCATTTTATTTTAATTTCATTATAGTTAACATACAGTGCTGTATTAGTTTCAGGTGTACAACATAGTGATTCAACAGTTCCATACATTACTCAGTCCTCATCAAGACAAGTGCACTGTGAATCCCTTTCACCTATTTCACCCATCCCCCACCCACCGCTCCTCTGATAACCATCTCTTTGTTACCTATAGTTAAGTGCCCTTTCTTGGGTTCTCTCTCTCTCTCTCATTCTCTTTTTTTTCTTTTCTTTTTTTTTTAAGATTTTATTTTTTATTCATAAGAGACAGACAGAGAAGCAGAGGGAGAAGCAGGCTCCCCACTAAGCAGGGAGCCCGAAGCGGGATTCGATCCCAGGAATCTGGGATCATGACCTGAGCCGAAGGAAGACGCTTAACCATCTGAGCCACCCAGGCGCCCCTCTTTCTTTCTTTTTTATCTTTATTTATTTGTTTTGTGTCTTAAATTCCACATATGATTGGAATCGTATGGTATTTGTCTTTCTTTTTTTATTATTATTATTATTTTTTAAAGATTTTATTTATTTATTTGAGAGAGAGAATGAGAGACAGAGAGCACGAGAGGGAAGAGGGCAGAGGGGGAAGCAGACCCCCCGCTGAGCAGGGAGCCCGATGTGGGACTCGATCCCGGGACTCCAGGATCATGACCTGAGCCGAAGGCAGTTGCTTAACCAACTGAGCCACCCAGGCGCCCGCTATTTGTCTTTCTTTAGCTGGCTTATTTCTCTTAGCATTATACTCTCTAGATCCATCCATGTTGCTGCAAATGGCAAGATTTCATTCTTTTTTGTGATTGAATAATATTCTCGGGTGTGTATATATATGCCACCTCTTCTTTATCCATTCATCTATCAGTGGACACTTAGGCTTCTTCCGTAGTTTGTCTATTATAAATAATGCTGCATTAAACATAGGGGTGCACATATCTTTTCAAATTAGTGTTTTTGTGTTCTTTGGGTAAATGCCCAGTAGTGGGATTACTGGATTGTAGTATAGTTCTATTTTTAATTTTGGGGGGAACCTCCATACTGTTTTCCACAGTAGATACACAAGTTTGCATTCCCACCAATAGTGCATGAGGGTTCCTTTTTCTCCACATCCTCACCAACAGTTGCTGTTTCTTGAGTTTTTTTATTTCAGTCATGCTGACATGAGGTATGAGGTTGTATCTCATTGTGGTTTTGATTTGCATTTCCTGATGATGAGTGATGTTGAGCATCTTTTCATGTGTCTGTTGGCTATCTGCATGTCTTCTTTGGAGAAATGTCTGTTCATGTCTTATGCTCATTTTCTTAATTGGAGTATCTATTTTTTGGGTGTTGACTTATGTAAGTTCTTTATATATTTTGGGTACTAAGCCTTTATTGGATATGTCATTTGCAAACATCTTCTCCCATTCAGTAGATTATCTTTTAGTTTTGTTGGTAGTTTCCTTTGTTGTGCAGAAGCTTTTTATCACAATTTCAAACTTCAAGTTATATTACAAGGCTGTAGTAATCAAAACAGTATGGTACTGGTACAAAAAATAGCCACATAGATCAATGGAGCAGAATAGAAAGCCCCCAAATAAACTCACAATTATATGGTCAATTAATCTTCTACAAAGGAGGCAAGAATATGAGTGGAAAAAAGACAGTCTTTTCAACAAATGGTGTTGGGAAAACTGGACAGTTACATGCAAAAGAATGAAACTGGATCACTTTCTTACACCATACACAAAAATAAATTCAAAATGGATTAAAGACCTAACTGTGAGACCTGAAACCATAAAAATGCTAGAGAAGAACACAGTCAGTAATTTTTCTAACACTGAGCATAGCATCATCCTTCTAGATATGTCTCCTGAGACAAGGGAAAAGCAAAAATAAACTACTGGGACCAAATCAGTTAAATTCTTAAATGCCTGCCTCTAAACCAGGAAACCAGGTGAAAATAAATGTACAAACCTAGCCGAATTTTGGAGGTTTAATTTTTTAATAGAAACTCTTTGTTTCCTTTTTTTTTTTTTAAGATTTATTTATTTAGTTTAGAGAGAGACAGAGCATGGGACGAGGGGCAGAGGAGAGAGAGAGAATCCTCAGGCAGACTCCCTGCTGAGCATGGAGCCCGATGCAGGATTCGATCTCATCACCCTGAGATCATGATCTGAGTGGAAACCAAGAGTCAGATGCTTAATTGACTGAGCCACCCAGCCACCCCTGCAGGGTTAATTTTTGTAAAATAAAACAAAAATGTAGTTAAGGAAGGGAGCTATGTGGGGAAAAGTTAAAAGGAGATCAAATGAAGAATGAGATCTCAGTCCCATTTTTCTTCTTATAATGCAGAACATGGCAGCCAGGTTTTTATACCAGACTAAGAGTTAGGATTGCCTACTTTAAAAAACCCAAATGCCCTTAGGAAAAGATAATGACCAGAATGAATTCGGGGACAATTAAAAAGTCGTATAGCAAAGCCTCTGAGAGCATATCTTTAGTGTTGTTGTATATGTAGGCAGAGAATGATACATCGCTAAGTTTCAGAGAATAATATCAAATGTTAAAGAGAAAAAGGAATTCTGCTTCTATCTATGATATAGCAGTTTGATAGAAAGCAATAATCAAATCAAATAGAAACAAACAAAATTTCATAAAAAAAACAAAATCCCACAGAGAAGTAAAAATCAGTGAGATAAACAAATGTTCTGAAAATCATTTCCCCTGAGGTATTTGTGAATTTATAAGGTGCACTTCACCAGGAGCCAAGAGGTCAAAGCTTTTCACAGTCACGTGGAGTGATAAAGCAAAAAATGGAGTTTGGGCTACCAGAAAAGAGCCAGTATAATACACCCAAGAGGTGATGAGATTTAGAATCCATTACGTTAGAGAATTATATTGAACTTTTTAGATTAAGTCCTTTAAGATTAATGAAAAAATACAAATTAACCAAAACATAAAGAGAAAATCTGCAATAAAAACTGTACTGGATTATTTAAAAATCAAATGTCTTAATATCACGACATGCCATCTATTTCACAACCAGTATTTTGATAAAATTGTATAACAGCCTTTTCCTCTAAATTATTCTCAGTGGGAGAAGTGTCATGATCACATTGTAGAAAATATGTGATGGGAGGTGTTACTGTTGCCATCTCTGGAAAACACAATATGCCACCTGGAGCAAACTGCACTCTAATAGGTCATACTTTCAGAGGAACATCTCTTAGACACGAGTAGACTATGAGTTGCCAGATGGCAATTGATTGAAGCTGAGCATAGTGAACACGATATTATCTAACCAATCATATAATAATTTGAGGCACGTCAACAAAAGTTCATCATCAAGTAAAATTTGTGTATTTAGAATCAGTCTTGAATAATTATCTAATGCAAGAGTCATCTGCATTAACAGAAAGCCCACACTCTATGATGGTAAGTTTTATGTATCAACTTGTCTAAGCAACAGTATCCAGTTATTCAATCAAAGAGTAATCTAGATTTTGCCTGAAAGTACTTTTTGTGTGCTTCTACAATCAGTTGACTTTATTTTTTTAATTTTTTTTATTTTATTTTTTGTGTGTGCTGAGTCCTCTTATTTTTGAACCAGTTATCCTGAAACAAAAGCAGTCTTTCTGACTTGAATTATATTGAATATTCACATTATTTATTAAAGGAGGATTATGTAATATTTATTTATTTATTTTTATTATTCTGTTCAGTTAGCCAACATGTAGTACATCATTAGTTTTTGATGTAGTGTTCAACAATTCATTAGTTGTGAATAACACCTAGTGCTCATCACAACACATGCTTTCCTTAATACCAATCAGTTGACTTTAAATAAGATTATCTATGATAGTGTGGATGGGCCACATCCAGTTAATTAAAAGACCTTAAGAGCAAAAACTGACCTTTCTAGAGAATAGAGCTATTTTAAGGAATGGGCTCTTGCAATTGTAGAGTGGTGGTAAATTTGAAATCTATAGCACAGGCTGCAGACTGAGTTAAAAAGTGAATTCTGCAGTCTTGAGACACAATCTCTTCTCCAGAAAGTTCAGTTCTTGCTTTTAAGGACTTTCAACTTACTGGATTGGTTGTTCTTTCTCTGGAGAACATTGATTTATATGCACTCCTAATAATCCCTGGCAAACAAGCTAATGGTATTTCCTAACGGGAGGATCCTAATCTATGGAATAAATTATTCTCTTCAGATTGTACCTAATTTCCCTAGGATTACTTATGTTAAAGGAATTCAGAATCAAATAATACATGGGTCATGGCTCACTGAAAAATCTTTTTTTTTTTTTTAAAGATTTTATATATTTATTTGCGAGAGAGAGAATGAGAGACAGAGAGCATGAGAGGGAGGAGGGTCAGAGGGAGAAGCAGACTCCCTGCCGAGCAGGGAGCCCGATGCGGGACTCCATCCAGGGACTCCAGGATCATGACCTGAGCCGAAGGCAGTCACTTAACCAACTCAGCCACCCAGGCGCCCTGAAAAATCTTATTTAAGCTGTGGAACTGAGTAAAACATACTCAGTAAGTAGAAGTAAAGATACTTAATAATGGATAAGTGTCATTTTACACCAAATGGGAAACCCATATCTTAATGTGAGACATAGTAAATCCTCACACAAGAATAGATATGGTGAGCTGAATTGGCAGTTCTCTTCTTTTTCCTTTTCACCTGTGGCTTGTAGTTATTTCTATACCTAAAAAATTAGTAAAGCTTGGGACTAGATTCATGTAAATCTAATGTGATAATCTTTGATAATCCCTTCTTTGTGTAATCACATGTGATTAATTTAGAAATTTTAAAAACTAAAGGGAGGCATATATAAAAAAACTAAAACCCCATTCAATTCTATTTTTAGTATATAATCTGTATTGTAATTATTGTGATGTCATTTATTTTGTTCTATGCAACACTGCCACTGAGCATTATGTAACAGTCAGTATTATGATAATCATACAAAATTATTTCAAATGAAATATGAGACAAGTTTGTTAATGTGCTCTGTATTTCAGATTAAGTGCCAAAAATAATCTGCAATTTATGATAAACCATCCATTAAAAGTTCAGTGTTTTGATGAAGTTATGTAATGGCCTCTTTCTCTAACTTCTCATACTTGCTACATTCCTAAAAAATGTATTTGAATATTCAGTTTCTCTCTCCACCTACAACTCTTGATAAGTCTTGAGTTCTTCTAGTTATCCGGGAAAACCCATTACTGGTATAACCTATTTTAACGTTGAATGAGTACATTGGATAATTTAGAATAATTATTTAAATACTTAATTTTGGGGGGCGCCTGGGTGGCTCAGACAGTTAAGCGTCTGCCTTCGGCTCGGGTCGTGGTCCCAGGGTCCTGGGATTGAGCCCTGCGTCGGGCTCCCTGCTCAGCGGGAAGCCTGCTTCTCCATCTCCCTCTGCCTCTCTCCCTGCTCGTGCTCTCTCTCTATCTCTGTGTCTCAAATGAATAAATAAAATCTTTTAAAAAATAAAATAAATAAAAATAAAAAAATAAATACTTAATTTTTTTACCTCTAAATGATCTGTAGATGATTCTGAAATGACCAACAGACTGCTTTATTTTCCTTTATTTTATTTCTCAGTTAGTTGAACAAGAAGAAGTAAAGAGTTGTAAATTTATCTATAAAACCTAAATTGACATTGGATTCAATGAATACTTTCTCTAAAAAATGAAAATATGCTACTGTTTTCTAATAAATATGTTATTTAAATGTATTTAATAAAATGTGAATTTATTCAAAATAAATGTTTAGTAAGAGCAAAGTTGAAAAACAAAACTTTTCTTGTTTAATATTTTCTTCATTTCTATAGAAACTATAAAAATAAGCCAATATTTTATTTTTTCCACAAGTAAGTTAGACATCTAAATTATTTGCTTGTGGTTTTTCAGACACTAATTTTAGTATATTTAACCAAATGTGGGTATAACTACCAAAGAATTATATAAGCACTAAGAAATAAATTTAAAAACAAAACAAAACAAAAATATATATGCCGTATCTTGTTGAATAGCATTTTCCTGAATTCTATACAATGACTATAATAAATATTCTTGTCAATGTTCATAAATAAGGTAACTACTTAACTTATTCAGTATTGTTTTGCAGACACTATGGTAAAAATAATGTGGTTTCCTATTCCCAAGCATATGCTCTATATTCTTATTTTTTCTCTGAAAATGCTTCCATTTAGAAGATCCCATTTATATACATGTTAAAAGTAATATATCACTTTCATTAAATTTTGAATATGCTTTTATAGCACATGTTAAATGTGTTTTTTGGCTTAGTGAATATTTTAATATCTTTTATTCTTTTTCTATTTACAAAAAGGAATTACTTTTTGTAAAGTGATGTGCAAAATGAGACCACATGGACAGGGTAAGGCAATGCTTGCAGTAATTTATCCACTCTCTAGCTTACAAATGATGTTAAACCAGTCAAAATGGCAGAACCCTCTTAAAATAATGCATTGTTTGAGAACATATATCTAGATACTTTAACTATCTAATATTTTGCAAAAAAATAGTTATATTATTTTTGCTTCAAGTCATGAACTAAGGCAGTTTCTTCTTCATTTGGTCCTACAATTATAATGGCATACTAATCTGTAGTTATAATTCCTGTTATTTTGAAAAGCAGTGATTGCACACTACACCTGTACATGACACGGGATAAGGCATTAACATATGAATTGAATAACCTGAAAATTAATAATATGAATTAGAGGAAAATGCCCAGTGTAATTTTGAGGGGAATTTTGAGAGTATTT
This sequence comes from Mirounga leonina, assembly GCF_011800145.1. Lineage (NCBI taxonomy): Eukaryota > Metazoa > Chordata > Mammalia > Carnivora > Phocidae > Mirounga > Mirounga leonina. The sequence goes on along the minus strand of NW_023270316.1, from coordinate 22,819,934 downwards.
TAACCAATATCTTCTTTTATATCATAGTCAAAATTTGTAATTTTTGTTCAGTTGTGTCAATGTTTTGATAGTTACAGGTTATAGGAATGACAAGCTCAAATATGCCAATGAGTTTCTGTCCAAAAATAGTCTACTATCACTGGGGCGCCTGGGTGGCTCAGTCATTAAGCATCTGCCTTCGGCTCAGGTCATGATCCCAGGGTCATGGGATCGAGCCATGCATCGGGCTCCCTGCTTGGCGGGAAGCCTGCTTCTCCCTCTCCCACTCCTCCTGCTTGTGTTTCCTCTCTCGCTGTCTCTCTGTCAGATAAATAAATAAAATCTTGAAAAAAAAATAGTCTACTATCACGTCAAAAAACAACAACAAAAAAAGATCTTTTTTGAAAAATCCAAATATCTAGCTTGGTTACCAAGAGATAACATGTTTTACATATAGAGAATAATAATTTTAATATCTCAAAATTTATTCATGGTCTGTAGAAATGTTGATTTACGTGCTTTCTCAGCTGTTCCTACATATTTTTTTTTTAAGATTTATTTTAAAGAGAAAGAGCATGCGCATGGGTGCAAGTGGGGGAAGGGACAGGGGGAGAATCTCAAGCAGACTCCCCTCTGAGTGCGGAGCCTGACTACAGGGCTCAGACTTCAGGACCCATGAGACCAAGACCTGAACCCAAACCAAGAGTCAGACACTTAATCGATTGAGCCACCCACATGCACCCCTATATACTTTCAATACATATGATTATTCTTGAGACTAAAACAAATCATAAATACGTTTATCTTTTTGCTCAGTTTGTCAAAATATAAAATATATAAAATCATATCTACAGCTATACATATTGATGTAATTAAGATATCTATAAAATATTTGTGTTCATTTAGCTGTATTTATAAGACTTTCTGAGAAAACATTATTTGCTTCAATTATATTTTCATAGTATAGTGAGTAATAATTTTCTCATTGTTTAAATTTTTGGATTGTGATCTTATATTCAGCAGTGCTTTGGGAATCATGCTATGGTGGGTTAATATTGATGACTTCAGAGAGGGATCGACTACTTGTTTTACAAATGTTGATGAGTACAGCATATATTGGACAGTTTTAATGATGTCATGGCCAGAGATCCCTGGACCATAGACATAGTTTAATTTTAAATCACAAAGTGGGAGGAGCAAGATGGTGGAGGAGTAGGAGACCTAAATTCCGTCTGGTCCCAGGAATTCAGCTAGATAGGGAACAAACCATTCTGAACACCTACAAACTCAACAGGAGAGCGAAGAAAAGAATAGCAGCAACTCTCTGAACAGAAAAGTGACCACTTTCTGGAAGGTAGGACGTGCAGAGAAGTGAATCTGAGGTGATATTCAGGGGAGGGGGGCTCCATCAGCTGCTACTGGCAAGTGATAAAGCAACGGAGCACAAAATCCAAACACTTAGAAGTCAGCTCTGCTGAGGGTCCTCCCTCCAGTGGCTAAGTGGGGGGGATGGGACCCTCGCTGGGACAGTGTGGTCTCAGAACCCTTGGGGTCACAGGAAGATCCGGGGTGCCTGAGTGCAGCAGAGCTCCCAGGTATTGGAGTGGGGAAGCTAGCTGCAGAGACGGAGCTGAGGTGCGGGCTCTCAGCTCAGGGTTGCCATAAGCCGTGATCTGCGGCACAGTCGGGCCACTGCTCTTCTAGCAGGGACCCAACAAGTGGCAGATCCAGGGAGACTCCCCTTCCTCCCCCAGGGGGAACGGTGCGGGAGCGCACCGCAGGGATCTGCTGGGTTTGGGGAGACTCCACATGGGGTCATGTGCCAGAGACAGAAACAATCGGTCACAGGCCGGGTGAGCACAGAGTGCAGCCGGAGACCAGGGAGATGGGAGTGATTGACTGCTTTTCTCTGGGGGCTCACTGAGGAGCAGGGCCCCGAGTTCTCGGCTCCTCTGGGGTGGAGATTGGGAAGCTGCCATTTTCACTCTGGTCCTCCAAAGCTGCACGGAAAGCTTGCAGGGAACAAAAGCTCCTGAGAGCAAATGGGAGCAGATTACTTAGCGGGGCAATTCTGCCTCTGGCAAAGACATTTGGGAACCACGGCAACAGGCCCCTCCCCCAGTAGATCAGCAAGAACAGCCAGCCAAGACCAAGTTTACCGATCAATGAGAACGGCAGAACCCCAGTTCTAGGAGAATACTGCATATAAAATGCATGGCTTTTTTCCCATGATTCCTTAGTATTTCAAAGTTCTTTTTTTTTTAACTTTTTTTTTTTTTAATTTTTCAATGAACTATTGGGACTTCATCAAGATAAAAAGCTTTTGCACAGCAAAGGAAACAGTCAACAAAACCAAAAGACAACCAACAGAATGGGAGAAGATATTTGCAAATGACATATCAGATAAAGGGCTAGTATCCAAAATCTATAAAGAACTTATCAAACTCAACACCCAAGAACAAATGATCCAATCAAGAAATGGGCAGAAGACATGAACAGACATTTTTGCGAAGAAGACATCCAAATGGCCAACAGATACATGAAAAAGTGCTCAACATCACTCAGCATCAGGGAAATCCAAGTCAAAACCTCAGTAAGAAACCACCTCACACCAGTCAGAATGGCTAAAATTAACAAGTCAGGAAAACAACAGATGTTGGCAGGGATGCAGAGAAAGGGGAACCCTCCTATACTGTTGGTGGAATGCAAGCTGGTGCAGCCACTCTGGAAAACAGTATGGAGGTTCCTCAAAAAAAGTGAAAATAGAGCTACCCTACGACCCAACAATTGCACTACTGGGTATTTACCCCAAAGATACAAATGTAAGAATCCAAAGGTGTATGTGTACCCCGATGGTTATAGCAACAATGTCCACAAGAGCCAAACTATGGAAAGAGCTAAGATGTCCATTGACAGATGAATGGATAAAGAAGAAGTGGTATGTATATACAATGGAATATTATGCAAACATCAAAAGGAATGAAATTCTGCCATTTGCAATGACGTGGATGGAACTGGAAGGTATGCTGAGCGAAATAAGTCAATCAGAGATAGACATGTATCATATAACCTCATTGATATGAGGAATTCTTAATCTCAGGAAACAAACTGAGGGTTGCTAGAGTGGTTGGGGGTGGGAGAGATGGGGTGGCTGGGTGATAGACATTGGGGAGGGTATGTGCTATGGTGAGCGCTGTGAATTGTGTAAGACTGTTGAATCACAGACCTGTACCCCTGAAAGAAATAAGATATTATATGTTAAAAAAAAAAAAAGAAGAAGAAGAAGATAGCAGGAAGGGCAGAATGAAGTGGGAGAAATCGGAGGGGAGATGAACCATGAGAGATTATGTACTCTGAGAAACAAACTGTGGGTTCTAGAGGGGTGGGGGGGATGGGTTAGCCTGATGATGGGTATTAAAGAGGGCACATACTGAATGGAGCACTGGGTGTTATATGAAAACAATGTATCATGGAACACTACATCAAAAACTAATGATGTAAAATATGGTGATTAACATAACATAATAAAAAAAAGTTTAAATCATAAATTTTTCAGGCATGAAACAAACAGGTTAGAAAGGAAGAATAATAATGTTTTCATATATAGATAGCATTACTCTATATAGTAAATCCAAAGAATCTACAACAACAACAAAAAGCTTTGATCATTGTACCATCTACATTTAACTCTAAGTGAATCCTAGAAATAAATGTAAAAGGTAGGAGTGCCTGGGTGGCTCAGTGAGTTAAGTGTCTGACTTCGGCTCGGGTCATGATCTCGGGGTCCCGGGATCAAGCTCTGTGTGGGGCTTCTTGCTGGGCAGGGATCCTGCATCTCCCTCTGCCCCTCCCCTGCTCATGCTCTTGCTCTCTCTCTCTCTCAAATAAATAAATAAAATCTTTAAAAAAAAACTAAAAATATGTGTAAAAGGTAAACTATAAGGGATTAAAATAAAACAAGGGAGAAAACCTTTGTGGCATTGTGTTCAGTATGAGTTTATCATATAGAAAACAAATGACACAGACAATAAAAGAAAAAAATATGACAAATTGTACTTATTATTATTTAAGAATTCTGCTTTGTGAAGGTACTTATGAAAATTTAAAGATGAGGGAAAGATTTGGAGAAAGCGTTTGCAAAACCTATATTTAGTAAAATAATGGTATCTAGAATATATAAGAATGTATAAAGACAAATATCTAATTCACAAATATGCAAAATATTTTAACAGACATTTTTATATGTAAATATAAAAATGAAAAGGTACTCACATTATGAGTCATTAGGACAATTCAAATTAAAATCCCAATTAAATACCATTGCATACTCTGTATGAGGACTTTTATTAGAGAGTTCGACAATGTCAAGTGCCTGTGACCATGAAGAGCAATTGGGATTCTCATATAATGCCGGTGGAACTGCAAAATAGTACAGTGACTTTTGGAAAAATACTTGATGGGTTCTAAAAAGTTAAGCATTCCATTTAACAAGTGGTTTATCAGTTCTACTCCTAGCTACTTATCCAAGAAAATAAAAATATATTCACCCAATGAAATGTATGTGATACTTCCTCTGTCATTTCTGGTATTCATGCTGTTTGCCTTCTCTTCCTTCTTTCTTAATTAGCCTGCCTAGAGGCTTATCAACTTTATGATCTTTTCAAAGAACTAGCTTTTGATTTAGTTTATTTATTTTCTCTGTTGATTTTGTAATTTAATTATCAAATTTTTCTGAATTTTATTATTTATTTTCTTGTTTACTTAGCATTTAATTTGCTGTTCTTTTTTAAAAGATTTATTTCTTTATTTTAGAGAGGGAGCATGTACAAGAGCGCATGTGCTGGGGGGGTGTTGCAGAGGGAGTGAATCTTAAAGCAGATTCCCCACTGAGCAGGGAGCCCAAGGCAGGGCTTGATCTCAAGACCCTGAAATCATTACCCTGAGATCATGACCTGAGCCAAAACCAAGAATCAGATATTTAACTGACTGAGCCACTCAGGTCCCCCTAATTTACTATTCTTTTTAAGGTGAAAGCAGATTATTGATTTTAGATTTTTAAGCTAATGTATGCATCCAATGCTAAAAATTTATCTTAAGCACTGGTTTTGCTTCATCTCACACATTTTACTAAGGTGTGTTTTTATTTACATTAATTTGAAAATATTTTTTTAAATTTCTCTTGAGATTTCTTCTTTTACCCATGTGTTGTCTAAACTCCATGCATTTGGGGATTTTCCACTTCATTCCCCATCATTGATTTCTAATTTAACTCTATTGTGGTCTGAGAACAGACATTGTGTAATTTCTTTTTTTTTTTTATATTTGTTAAGGTGTGTTGCATGCCCAGATTGGGGCCCATCTTGATCAATGTTTCATGTGAGCATGAGAAGAATATGTATTCTGCTGTTATTGGATATAGTCTATATATACCAATTATAACCAGTTGTTTGATGGTGGTGTTAAGTAGCATGTCTTTAGTAACAACATAAGCTTTTAAGTTACAAGCATAAAATATTACAAAAAATAAAGACTTTAAAAATCATTACACTAAACACCCTGCTTCTCATCTAGTTAATATTTCCCCACTGTTCTTTTGTGCTTGGCTTTTACAATACTAGGAATTAATTTCCAGAAAAATTCATCCCCTTTGGAAGCTACTGTATTTTCTTTTTACTAATGACTTTAATTTTTTAGGGCAGTGTTAGGTGCACAGCAAAATTTAGAGGAAGGTACAGAGACTTCCCATATCCTTCTGCCTCACACATACATAGCCTCCTCCATTATAAATATCCCACACAAAGGTAATGTTTGTTACAATTTATGAACCTATGTTGATATACCATTATCAACCAAAGTCCATAGGTTACCTTAGGGTTCACTTACGGTGTCATAAAATTTATTATATTTTTAATATTAATCTTTATGAATTTTATTCTAAAGGTATACATGATTAGTAAAAAAAATATTATTATTACAAAATAATAACTGCATTTCATTCTCATCCACCCAAATGTGTACCATTTGGAAAAAAGTAATGAAAACCAGATGACAAATTACCCTAATGAGAGACCTCTCCACCATAGGTGAGAAAATGAAGAAAAATTAATTTTCTTTGCTTCTATATAGTAAAGAGGCATCTGTCTCCTCATTATTTCTCGAAGGGAGGAGGAAAATCTTTGCTCTTCAGAGATAGGATTAAAAGAATATTTAATTCTCACACTAACCTGTTAAGATGTAAATATTTCTCTCTAAGGGCAGGATAAACGTGAATATCTCCTCAGCTTTTCTGACGTAGAGATGCGTCCAAACTCCCTGACCTCATTTTCTCTTGAAATAAAAAACACAAACCTCCAGAACTGGGTAAATATTTCTGGAGTTCTCACACTGTCCATTCTCTTGTAAATTAATTATACAAGTGCTAGTTTTATTCCATAATCCTAAATTTTACCAGATTTATTCAGAAGCCCTCAATTCTGCAGAAATACATGCAAAAATTTCTCAACATCCCACAGAAGCAGCTATAACAATGTTCATAAATATTCTTTAACATACTTTCTTCTAGACCTAACCATTTAATCAATTCACACTTTTTTTTTGAGAGAGAGAGAGAGAGCAACTGGCATCTAATCCTTTATAGCAGTGAAATTAAGTGGACAATAGCTATGTAGGGTATCGTACAATCTGGAAAATTCATATAATAGTTCTTCTGTATTGCTGAACCAATTTTCCATGAGGCACATGCCTCTAAACCAAAAACAAACAAAAAAAGTGAAGACAAAACCTTCACACCACATAATGTATTTTTCTTTTATTCTTATTCTTTGGGTATACACAATTATATAGGCACATAAATGTATCTGATTTAAACCATCAAATACATGATTCTTTATAATTCCTTTGTGAAGCATTCCTAAATATCTTACCCAATACTTTTCTTTCATTTTCAGAATAACTGTAACACATGCACAACATAGGGTAAAATATTTTATTTTGCTAGAACTTAATAAATTGGATTTGAAAGATAAGACTCAAGGGCGCAAGAATATTTTATTTCATTTATTTATATCTTTGGGCACTAAGCACACAATATACAATAAAATTTTGGAAGAAACACATTGTTAAAAGTATCTTCTGCAAGTTGAGGGATAATTATACTTAGTTTTATTCATACTTGGTAGAATAGAACTAGATGAATTCCTAAGCCACTGAACAATTCTTGTTTTCTCCTCTCTATTGTGAAACAGGCCTGAAAATTTATTCATATTACCAACAAAAAGCATTAGCTATGGGGCACGTGGGTGGCTAGGTCAGTTAAGCATCTGCCTTCAGCTCAGGTCATGATCCCAGGGTCCTGGGATTGAGCCCTGCCTTCCTGGCTCCCTGCTCAGCAGGAAGTGGGCTTCTCCCGCTCCTTCTGCTCCTCCCCCTCCCCCTGCTTGTTTCTCTCTCTCTCTCGTTCTCTCTCTCTCAAAAAAATAAAATCTTAATAAAAAAAGGCATTAGTTATCCATATCTCCTAAAGTTCAATTGCTCTTCGGAGTTCCAGATACAGCCTTGAAATTTTTATCAATTTTTGTTTTTTTTTAATGTTTAATGGTTTATGTAAATAGAACAAGGCATATTTTCTACATTTCTAATAGAAAACTTCAAAGTTATAACAGCATTTCCATTTTTTTTCCAATTTAAGTAATTAATGTAAGGACAAATGATAAATAAAACATAAGCAAAAAGTAATTGAATAGATGAAAATTGAATAAATATTTTATACCACATTATAAAATGAAGGTATTACCTACATAGTTGTAAAACTGTTTATTTATATATTAAAATGCCAAGGAGACTTTTTTTTTAAAAGATTTTATTTATTTATTTGACAGAGAGAGACGGCATGAGAGGGAACACAAGCAGGGGGAGTGGGAGAGGGAGAAGCAGGCTTCCCGCTGAGCAGGGAGCCCGATGCGGGGCTCGATCCCAGGACCCTGGGATCATCACCTGAGCCAAAGGCAGACGCTTAACCGACTGAGCCACCCAGGCGCCCTGTCAAGGAGACTTTTAAAATGTGTTAATGTTATAAAATATAGCATACATAATTAAGAGTATTTATCATATATATATCAACATGTTAAAATATTTATAAAATTAATACCAAATTACCAAAATGAATTTTGCAAATAGAATATTACCTGTGCCTTTCAAAGCCTGCTTATCCTTCCCTAAAACTTTCACCCTACTATACACTCAGAAGTAACTATAACCTAAATTTTGTATAATTTGTTTTTCTTTATAGTGTTACCATGTGTATATATACATTGAGAAAAGAATTGGTTTAGTCTGCTTTTGAAATATGTGATTTTAAGCTAAATATTACTTGTTTTTTTTTTAAGATTTTATTTATTTATTCAACAGAGAGAGTGAGAGAGTACAAGCAGGGAAGAGTAGTAGAGGGAGAGAGAGAAGCAGGCTTCCCGCTGAGTAGGGAGCCTGACACGGGGCTTGATCCCAAGACCCTGAGATCATGACCTGAGCCGAAGGCAGACACTTAACCATCTGAGCCACCCAGGCGCCCCTGTTTTTTTTTTTTTTTTAGCTTCATTTATGTAGCCTTCAATTTATTATTTCCATTGCAATATGTAAGCCCACTTGTTACTATACCACAAAGTATTGATTCATTCTAGTGAAACTACACTAGTGCAATTACTTCTGTCACTTTTCAAGTAGAGCAGGGGAAGGGTGTGTATTCTACTGCCGTTGAGTAATATTATCTCCTCCGAAGAGTATCTATTATTATTCTACTAGGAAGTTAAAAGAGGGGCATAGCACCTTTTTAAGTCTGGTATTGAAATATTTCAAGATTATGACTACCTTTATAAGTACTTGATTCGTTTGGTTTGCTTTTATCCAGAGGACATAGACCTGGTTAAACTGAAATGCTGGCCTGAAAGAAGATTCTGAGGTCCAATTTTTCATTTAGTTTCGTATATATTTTAGCAAGTACCTCCCACAGGAAAACAAGCTTACCTCAATGGCTTCACATTGGCCTGTAGCTCTTGGCCCTTCCTGACTTCGTTTCTCTCTTTTAATTATATTATATTTTAGTAATTCCAATTTTATTCAGATTTTTTTTTTGTTAGTCTGAGGGGAACAATTGTGATGCAAGCTACTCGGCAATAGTGAGAAGCACAAGTTCTATTATCAAAAAACTGATTACAACACAGGTAATTGATTTAGTAATGCAATATAACAATGGAGCAAAATAGGCACTTTGAAAATGGTCTACACATGTATTTTCAATTTCTTTTAAATTATGTAAAATTTTTGAAAAAATTTTCAAAAAAATATTTGAAAAATTTCAAAAAACCTGTGTGAAAACTTGAAAAAAAAAACCTGAAAAACTGTGTGAAAGTTTGAAAAACAAAAAAGCTCCCTGATATAGTGTATATCATGTGACAGACAATATGCTCAGTGAGCGTATAACAAGTCACTTAACACAATAAATATATATTATCTATTATTATAATTCTGATTTTATAGTTAGAAAACTAAACTGCAGAGGTTGTTTCTTGCCCACTGCCATAAAAGTATTAAATAGCATATTAAGATGTTAACAAAAGGTCCTGGCTTTCAAATATATGCTTTAAAAATCTTAAAAGAGAATAAAATTAGTGTGCAGTATTTGTAGCTATGGGAGAGAAAAAAAATTAATAGGTCATAAGAAGCAAAAGTTATAAACTTTGATAAACTTGGTTATATCAAAATTAAAATTCTAATTTACCATAAACATTGTTAGAAGACAAGCAACAGACTGAGAGAAAACATTTTCCACATGTTTAACACACAGAGGATTGATATCCAAGATATATAAATATTTGCTATGAAGCAAATAAAGAAAATAAAAACAACTCAATTAAATAATTGAAAATAATTATGAAGTGGAGCCAAAAGAAAGGGAATAAAAATGATCAATAAAAAGGTACATCATCTCATTAATAATAAAAGAAATGGAGATTAGAACATTAATTAGCATATTTTGACCATCAGCTTTTAATAATGCCAACTGTTGTTGAGAGTAGAAGATGAATTGCTTCATAGAAAGCAGTCTTAAAAAACTATTACAGTAGAAATATGCATATCTTGGGGCACCTGGGTGGCTCAGTCCTTAAGCATCTGCTTTCAGTTCAGGGCATGATCTCAGGGTCCTGGGTCTCCCTGCTCCATGGGAAGTCTGCTTCTCCCTCTCCCACTCCCCCTGCTTGTGTTCCCTCTCTCACTGTGTCTCTCTGTCAAAAAATAAATAAAAAATCTTTAAAAAAAAAAGAAATGTGCATATCTTATATCTAAGCTATTATTTTACTTTATTTTCTAAAGATTTGCCTTTATGTATGCATGACGAATGTGGACACTAATCCCTGGGGAAGCATTTTGTTTTTCTAATAATGAAAAAAATAAGAAAGCGTATATGTACATTTTTTAAAGATTTTATTTATTTATTTGACACAGGGAGAGAGATAGCTAGAGAGGGAACACAAGCAGGGGGGACGGGGAGAGGAAGAAGCAGGCTCCTGGCTGAGCAGGGAGCCCAATGTGGGGCTTGATCCCAGGACCCTGGGATCATGACCTGAGCTGAAGGCAGACACTTAACGACTGAGCCACACAGGCACCCCTCATATATGTACATTGTTAGAAAATGATTAAATAAACTTAGGGTACACTCATATAATGAAATGCAATGCAGTAATATATTCTTATAAAATAATTTAAATATACATATATATTTGAATGTTGAAATTATTAAAATTATAAATATATATTCTAAAAATCAAAGGATACATTAAATTTAAAATATACAGCTTTTGGAAAAAAGCACACCTACAAGCTGATAGTATAGATTTCTACATTTAAATGTATGTCCTTACATACATAAAGGAAATTTTTAAAAACCTGCAAATGTACACACCAAATAAATAACAGTGATCCCTCAAATGGGGGACAAGAGGAAGGCTGACATTGGCAGAGCTGTCAAAAGAGGCATCATCTTTAAAAATATCATTTTAATTTTATGATGAGCAATCATATTAATGGTATATTTAAGATTACAATTAAAATAAAATGAAATTAAAACATTCTTCACCAAATACAATTTAATTCCTTGAAAAGAAATTAACTTTGAAAGTTGAAAAAAGGCATAGGGACTGCACAGCTCCATATGAGGGTACATGATAGCATGAGGACCTGAACTGCAGTAGAAGTGAAACTAGTGAAAATTGGGTGCATGGTGAAGCGCTTTGGAATTAAAACATTGGTGATATATTGGATTGTCGAAGTATTGAGAAAAAATAATTATGTCATGACTAACCTGAGATTTCTGTTACTGTAAACAATGAAATATCTTAATAAAATTCACCAAGATTGTAAACACATGGAAGAATGCTTCTCTTTCTTTGACAAGATGGATGGATTTGGAGCAATATACAAAATCTTGAGTTTAATTTCATTGCTTGTTAAATATTGATATGAACACTTAACCTCCTACAAATATACTGATAATTAGATTAAATATATTAAGTACCTTGTAAATTGCTTCAGTGGATTTATGGTTTAAGTAAATTATTGATGGCGGTGCCATCAATTATTCACAATTATGCACTATTTTTTGGTAAAATCCACTATTAAAAATTGATATTATATAAAATTAAAAACATCAAAAATACTCTCAAGCACGTTTTTGAGTCTGATTTTATGCTATCACACTGATTGACAACAATGACAATGTTATCAGTCGATGGCATCTATCATCATCATCATCATCTTCATCTATTATTTCTATCTATCTAAATTCTTTTATATTATCAGGATTTTATTTAACTTGGGAGTAGTTACTATTGTTGAACTAATGTTTGTAGAGTTAAACAATAGATCAGTGCCAAACTTTCATTAAGAAAATCATCCTTTCTGATGGCTGAGTAATATTCCTTTGTATATATGAACCACCTCTTCTTTATCCATTCATCTGTTGAGGACACCTTGGCTCCTTCCACAGTTTGGTTATTGTGGACATTGCTGAGATGAACATTGGAGTGCATGTGCCCCTTCTTTTTACTACATCATGAGAGACTCTGGACTCCAGGAAACAAACTGAGGGTTTCAAAAGGGAGGGGGATGGGGGGATGGGGTAACCAGGTGATAGGTATTAGGGAGGGCACATGTTGTGATAAACGCTGGGTTTTATATGCAACTAATAAATCGTTGAACACTACATCAAAAACCAATGATGTAATATATGTTGGCTAACTGAACATAAATAAATAAATAAATAAATAAATAAATAAATAAATAAATAAATAAATAAAAAGTTTATATCCTAAAAAAGAAGAAAAGAAAAGAAAATCATCATTTCACCAAACTTTACATATTTCCAAGTCCAAGCTATTTAGTTCAAACTAAGACATTTTACAAAATTACTAAATAAGTTATCTTGTGTTTTGAACCAGCTAACAAATCATAGACTCTACCATTTGGTATTCTATTAATAGTAAGTTTTAGCAAATATATCCTTACATGTTTCAATACTTTAAATTTTCATAGCCCTTTTGCAACTCTTATTCTGTACACAGCATTATGAAGCTGTTATTACACTCTTGTACAGGTTGTGGTAGACTGTTATTGTTCAGCAAATAATCATTCCCTTTCCCCATCTTCAGTCTCCATGGAAGGAGTGAACTACTCCACCTCATTGATACTAGACTCAGACATGTAACTTGCTTTGATCAAATGTGATGTTATGGATATGTTGTAAGCAGAAGCTTGATATGTCCTTGCAGTGATTGGGCTTTTTCTTATCTCCTGCTTTATGTCATGAGATTAACCTATTTCAGGTAGCTTCTGGATGAAGAAGAATGATAGCTGTCTAGAGCAGACTTGGATCCACCCGTCTTCTTGGAACCAAAGCCATCTGAATTCAACCTGGATGAACTTCACACCAGCCAATTTACAGAAATGTAAGAAATAAATTATTGTTTTATGTCATTGAAATGTTTATTATACAACAAAAGCGGATTGAAATTCAGATTATAAAAATTAATTAAAGTAGTAATTTTCTTAATACCATCCATACTATTAAAGAGAGTCAACTTCTTTTGTTTTTTATGAACCTAAAGGCCTTTTTGGTGTTAGGAGTTATATTTATACAGATTTTATGACATCGATACTGAATATAATGTATGAAAATTATTATAAAGATAAATTAACAAGTTAATGTTTAGTGTATTAGGATGGACTTATATGGATCTACAAGAGGTAAATGAATTGCATGAGCAGGTAAACTAATGTTTTTGATATTTATATTTTGACAGCTGATATACTTCATTAATAAATAGCTATGCTCACTATTTGCACTTCCCTTGAAGGCTATTTGCATAGCTATTTAGCTGGTAACCAATCAAATTTTACTTCTTCCTTTACATATGTGCCTGAGATTTCTTCCTCTATCCAATAATTTTGCCCCATTAAAATCGAAAAACTTTAAACAAAGATCAAATAATAAAGCACTAGGTATCTAATAACCTCCCATTAATGCCTGTTGAATCAACTGCTTACTTAGTCCTTTGTGTAATCATGTTAAAAGTGCCTGACAGTAACCTGTGATTATTGAGAAGCTGAAATGAACAAAGAGAAGCAAACAATAGTCATAGATATTTCTGACTGGACAGAAATATATGGTTAAAAGAAATTTTAGGATATTCAGAGGTAATGCACCCATTAAAGTTAACTCAAAGCAAGTTCTGACTGCTCAAATTCTGAGGGTCTTCATACCTGTAGTTACTTCTAATAATTTCATGAGTCGTGCCTAAATCCCTTCTTCCCTAGAAAGTAAACAAAAGACAGAGCATAATATTTAAAAAGTGAAAAAGGAACAGAAACGAAATGTGATGTAAGTGGTTATTTCTATTCAAATTTAAATAATTTCCTGATTGCATTGTTATGTTTAGGTAGTGATGACAGCTTCTTTCCACAAGAGCAATACAGAGAATATTTTAAGTCATGGAACATGCTCTAATTTTGAGAGCCTAAGAGAGGATAAGTGGGTTTTGGGATTTATACAAATGAATTATTAATAATTTCATAGCATTCATTTGATATATACTCAATAACTGATGTCTAAGCTATCATTGAAGAAAATATTTTCAGATTTTTTTCAGTTCATTTGAAGTCGTTATTATCACTACAGATCATTTTGTCCATTCTTAAACATTTTGTAAGTCTTCCAATTACCTATCTTCATGACAAAATTAAAAGACGTTCAAATCAGTATTTTGAGTTTCTTGGAAATAGGAATTACCTAATTGTTCTTTCGCATACACTATGCAAAATTATAATTTGGAAGCGTAGTTTACATTAGCAGGAATTTATACTGTGTTCTCTATTGAGTAAACTATTTGATAAACTTTGTTTTGTCTTATACTATCAGGAACCATCAGCTTAACTTGATAACTGCAAAAGAACCTTTAATAATAGAAAAAGAGAGGGCAAGTAATAAGAAAAAAGCAGATATCATACATAGATAATTTTAATTCTCTGTTCATTAAAAATATTGAAGAATTATCATATTACTTAGATGGCCAAATGTATAAATACTAATGGCTTATGACATCAGCCAGAAGGCAATTAGACTCACCATGGCCAGAATTGTGCTAAATAACGCACACATTACACATATAATACTTAAAACATTGGGTAATACACTATAATACCATTTTTGAAACAAGGTGATCAGTTGCCATGAAATTTAACTAATTTAAATTACTCAACTTCCCAAATTTGAAAACGGCAGCATTTAAAAGCAAACCTAGAATTGCATAATCCCAAAGCCCATGCTCTTAACTACTGTGAAATATCAGTAATCGTATTTGTTAGGAAAGAATATTAAAGAAGAACTCATAACTTTATCAGATTTTATTAGGATAGAGTTAAGGGAAAAGAAAACGAGTTTTAAATGGTGTGAGTTAATGTACCAATGAAGGGTAGTCAACACTACAGGAGTATAAAATGCACATTATATTGTGATCAATAAACTAGCAGGGCACTATGTTTACAGGAGCAATTACATTAGGACAGAAATAGATTGAAAGTTATTTTAGGAAATTTCAGCCTCTCTTTCAGGTCAGATGTGAGTGTTAAAGGACATCATAAAATCTCATTATATATAGGAGAATAATCGATAATCACTTTTAATTACCCAGTTTATCTTGGAATGCATATGATTAAAAGTATTTACGACAAATCTAAAATTAATGTTTGTAGAATCTCAATAAATATCCTAAAGAAGGTAAAAACAAGTCCAAGTTAATGGAATATGCAATTTTCACACCAAACTAAATATAAATGTTTAGTTCGAGAAGGTTCTGCTCACCCAAGGAAGAGAATTCATGTTAAATCACTGAATTGAGAATGTTATTGAACTGAATGTTCCCAGAAAATATTTCCTTCAGGTTTCAGCCTGATGATTTTCATCTGATACAGAAAATAATTATCATTTCCTTTTTCCTTTCTATTTGATGTTAAATCATGCAGAAATTTTATTGCATCTTCTTGACACATTTTGTTGCTTCTGCAAGCATAACAGATATCTTTCTATACCAAAATTGCATAACACATGAAAAGATTCATTAAACTGGCTAAAGAAATTAAGGGTTTTTTTTTGTTTTTGCTTTTTATTTTTTGTGTTTTAGTAACCTAATAGGAACTGCCCATATGTTTGAAAGCAAAAAATGGTTTAGTGTATTTTGAGCATAAGGAAAGGTATCTAATTAAAAAAATGTTGGAAAGGAAACTTAAATCGGACTCACTGAGCAGATGCAAGCGAAGAGTATCAAAAAAGTAATTTAGATACAAAAAACTTCATGACTAAAATAATATTCCAGAACAATATCAAATATCCAGGAAGTTACTTGATGCTTTTATTGAAATTTATTAAAATCTAATGGAGTATAAAAGAGGGAAACTGGGTATCTTGGACATTCTGACCATACCTCGTAATGAATCTGCCAATGTCTATTTGGTGTCGATCAGTATTAGAAATCACACTTCCAGAGTCCCAGGGGCATCTTGGTATCAGCTTCTCTCTCTGTTATTCTATTACTGTTCTATGAGGCAAATTCTAGAATTCTAACTGCCCCGATTGATCAACTTGTGCACTCAAAATATGTACTTACTCATTTTCTTTATAGGTCACACTACATAATACAAATTATCTATTACTAGGTTCCATGAGAAAGGATGGTTATGTCTATTTTCTTCTATTACGATACCCTATGAACACAAGCAATCATTCTCCAAATGAAGAAAGTGGTATTCCTCAGAGACTGATGGAGTTTTAAGTCATAGTTCTTCTCCCCCATTCTAGGACTAAATGAGGCAATGTTAAAGGAAAGAAGTTTTCCTAATTATGGATGAAAGATATAGTGGAGAGGTGCTCTGGGTGCTCTCAAGATACCACAGAGTATCTTAATCTCTAATATCAACATATTGATCCTTCCCTGAACCAAATAATATCTCATGGCATGATCTTCACATTTACTATGCATATGAGTTATGTGTTTTGCTGAAGAATTCTTGGGAAATGATATTACTTTATAGCATAAAAACTGGTTTCTAATATAAAGACAAAAGTAAATACAGGGCAATGATAATATGTATTAACAGGCAAAGGCCATGAGCATTTACTTGGACTGCCTCTAACTGCTTCTTAATCAAATAAAATACTTGTATGACAGCACTAGGGTGTGTGATTGCACTAATAGATCTTCTGGTGTCAAACTATTGTCTTTTGTAGGGTAAAACCTATTTAGTCATGTTGTCACATGTTGAGAATACATATTTGGTTATAATTAGCTAATATTTCTCCTAAGTGCTTATTTTTATTGACCTTCATAAATGACATTGACTTACACTATTAACCTCTTCATTATCCAGTTTGGTACCAAATACCCATTAAATGAAGTGGGCATCTTATCTTCACTATGGTTTTATTTTCTAGAATGAAATAGATATTTAATGCTTTTAACTAATAAAAACATAGGTTGGACACACTTTACTTGTTTTGGGAGAGGATGTAATGATAGTGTTGTTAACATCTAATTTCTTTGCTGGTTATTGGTATTTGAATTTTCTATTTCTTCTTGGTCCAATTTTATATGTTGTGATTTTGTTAAATTAACGTTGTTAAGTAGAGTCCCAAGTGGAGTGCCAGAGTGTGGTTCAACAAAGATGGCAAGGCAAAATGAAAAAGAGAATTTTATTCCTTGTGGGTCCTGGAAGAGGTACATGGCATACCTCGAGGGACTACAGGGTACAGGCAAAATTGCAGCAGCAAGGTCAGGGCTCATGGCTTTATTAGGGTCTGTGGATGGTTGGAGTGTTTCTGGGGTTCCCTGGCTAAGGTCAGATTGGTAATTCAAAGCAAAAAGATTCAAAGGTAAAATTAAGCAGAAATAAAAAAGAAAGTAGAAAGAACCACCATCATCATGGAAGATTTTGACATCTATTCTCAACTGGTAATGGAAGCCAACCAAAAATTAAATAAGTTAAGGGTATATAAGATTCAAACAATAATATTAACAAAATTGATTGAATCGACATATATAGATAATACTAAGAAATGCAGAATATTTATTCAGTTACATTCTCAAATTTGTAAATATTGACCTTCTAAGAGGTCATTAAGTCTCAAAAATTTCAAAAGAATAAAGACATACAGAGTATGCTTTTTGAACACAATGGAATTAAATTAAAAATTAATAAAAAGAAATAGGTATGAAGACAGGCCATATCCTAGACCATAAACAAAAATTCAACAAACTTAAAATAATTCAAAGCATGAAAGGTATATTCTCTAATGACAATAAAATTGAAGTGAAAAATAATAACAAAGTTAGCAGAAATTTTCCCTCATATTTTGAAAATATTTAATATTTAAAAGCAAATAAAACACAAATATATAAAAAGAAATCAAATGTATTCTTAGTAGATGTAGGAAAATTATTTAACAAATCCTACATCAAATCATGATGAAACTCTCAGGATATTAAAATTAGAAAGCACATTTTCAAATAGAAAAATAGCATTTCAAGAGAACACAGCACTAAAATTATATTTTGTGGGGAAAGAGTAAATGTATTTTTTCATAAAATCAGGAACAAAGTAGAGATATCTGTTCTCATCACTTATAGTCAACAACTCACTCTAGATATTAGCCAAAGAAATAAATCAAGAAAAAAATAAATTTTTAGAAAGTGTCCAGATTAGAAAGGAAGAAGTAAACCTGTCTTTATTCACACACAATATGATTGCGCCTGTTGTAAAACTTAAGCATTCTACAAAAAAAAGTTATAAAATCTAATAAATGAGTTTAGTGATGTTACATGATATATGATGAATATACATAAAATAATTGTTATTATTAGGTAACAGTGAAGTTCACACATGGAAATAAAAAACAATGTATTTTATAATAATATAAAGTATGTAACATGCAGGAATATATTTGCAAAAGACATGGGTGATCTGCAAAACAAAAACTATAAAATATTGCTCAGAGAAAGTAAAGACCTAAATAAATTTAGAGATATACTATGTTCATGCATCAGAAAACTCTTTTATCATTAAGATATCAATTCTCTTTCTAACTGATCGATAGATTTAAGGCAATCCTCATCAGATCCCTGCAGCTTTTTAGGTAGAAATTTACAAAATGAGTTTAGAATTTAAATGCAAATGCTAAGGAGCTTGGAAAGGCATCTTTGAAAAATAAGAAAAAAAAGAAGTGGGACTTACATTACCTGACAGACTATAAACGCACAATAATTAAAACAGTCTGGTATTGACATAAAGATAAATCAATATGACATAAAAGAATTAAGAGTCCAGAAATAGACCCACACCTATATGGTCAATTGATTTCATTTTTTGACAAAAATGTCAAAGCAATTTATTGGGGAAAAGACAATCTTGTCAACAAATAGAACTGGAACATATGCGCATATATATATATATTTACAGAATATATCAAATAGATGAATGACCTTAATGTAATTGCCAGAATTATAAAACTTTTAGAATATGACATAGGGGAAAACCTCAGTACAATAAGTTCAACAATGTTTTATTAAGTACAACACAGAGGGCATGAATGATAGAATGAATATTTATTCAATTTTATTTTATCAGCATTTTTAAAATTTTGCTCTTCAAAATAAAAAGTAAAGCACATACAGTGTGTACTTATAAAACACATATCTCCCAAAGTAGTTTACTTAACATAAAGAACTCTTACATTTTAATAATAAAAGGACAACAACCTCATACAAACTGGGCAAAATGTTTGAATAAACTCTTGAACAAATAACATACAAATGGCAAAGAAGTAAGTACATGAAATGATGTTTTACATCGCTAGTCATTTGGAAATGAAGAATAAACCACCTTGCCATACCACTAAGGTATTAATCGTGCTTTTGATTTTTTGCTATACTTTATGATGCTTCAACACTTTGGTATTTGGAGACCCAGGGTAGGAACGCACCTCCCAGGTTTAGCTGATTCCTAGAGATAGAGAACATCTTTCCTATAAGCAAAATTTTGATATAAGAATCAACCAATCCGGAGTCCATATCTTCACTCACTTTCTTTTATCAGTATCCTGCAGTCTAGGACACTATCCTTCTGCACCTGCTGAGGTCAGGTAAAAGACAAGTAGAGACCACTCTATACCCCAGAGCTACTAAAATTATTCAAACAATCCAATCCTATGCCTATTCAGCTGCTTACCCTGCCTCAGTATTCCTTCCCATGAAAACCACAATAAATGCTTTTGCCCACGCCTTCCCCTCATTCTTTTTGCCTTTAGACCAACTCTGATGCTTTCCTGTTTGGCAATGCAAGTCGTCATGTGCTCCCTACTCTTCAAACTCTGAGTAAAGAACTATCTTTTCAATGGCAATCATTTCCTTATCTCTTGACCTCACCATACCTGAATAAAAACAAAATCCCAGGTACATTTTAGAACAACTACACTCACAACAGAAATGGATAAAATGAAAAAAAAATAAATAAATAAACAAAAAAAACCTAATCATATCAAGTGTTTGCAAGGGTGTGCAGCAACCTAATCTCTCCAATACCACTGGTAGGAATATAAAATGGTACCATCATTTCTGAAAACATTTTGATAGTTTTACAATATTTAAAAATATACTTACTATATTCCACTTATTTATGTGTAGCCAAGAGAAATAAAAGCATATATTCTTAATAAGACTTGAATGCAAATATTTATTTGTAACAGGCACATGAAGGTTTAACAACCCAGATGTTTCTTCACAAGGGGATAAATAAACAAATTTTGGTATGTTCATACAAAGAAACACTATTCAGTAATACGAATATTTCAGCACTGATTCACACAACAGTAATGTTTTTCAAAAAAGGAAACACTGCTTGATTCAATGTACATAGAATTCTACAACATGAAAACTAACCTACAGTGAGCACAGTAGATCAGTGGTTGTTGGTCAGAGATAGGAAGGAGAATGAGAATGGTTTGCAAGAAGGGATTGCAAAAGGGCATGAAAATACTTTTTGGAGATGTTTTATTACCTTGGTTTGGTAATAGTTTCAAACTTGTAACCGTATGTCAAGATACATCAAATTGCACTTTAAAAATGTGCACTTCATTGTATGTAGTTAAACATAAATAGAGCCCTTAAATGAATGAGAAAGAGGAGGTGAAAAGATTTGGCTTCCTCACATCTCACCCAAAACACCACAGAAGTCACTCTCATATTCTATCTGTAACATTGATTTATATTGAATATAAATATGACCCCATATTAACATAGTTAATATGAACTTACAATAATTCTTAAACCACAGTGCTATGGGCTATTAGTCACATTAAAAGCAAGTCTGTATAGGTTCATTTGCTAATGCAACACTTCATTAATATTAATTGAAGGTAATGCTGTGTCAATCACATTGAGACTTCCTTTCACTTGATCAACAGCAATTAAAATATTATTAAGTAGAGCAATCAACATTCCACTTAAGACTGTCTTCATGCTATTTTTTTATCATTTAATCAACTGTAACTGTTCTATTGTCTGTTTTGTGACTTTACATGTTAATAGCTCATTTGAAAAGAGCAATAAAACAAAGTCTCCAAATGTCTAATTACTTATTAAATTTTATTGCAAACAACTAGTTTCTTTTAAAGAAAAGTACTCATCAATCACATGAAAAGTCATTTAAAGCTCATATACTTTATAAAGAAAGTAACTTCATATTTGTTTTAAACATTTTTTCCTTTCCTTCTTTCTTCCTTCTTTCCTCCCTCCCTCTCTCCCTTCGTTTCTTCTTTCCTTCCTTCCTTCCTTTCTAAACAGTGTATTAGAAACACAGTAAATAGAAAAATTAAAGTGTGCCCAAAATTATCTGAAGTTTACATTTACTTAAAACAATTGTCCTACAAATATTCTAGTTAATTTAAAGTATAAATTAATCTTCTAGTTAGATGCTAGTCTAATCCATCTAATCTGGAAAACAGAATCAAGGTTGTGTTCTTGGTCAGTATTAGAGGCTGGTAATTTCTGGATTATTGTAGAATAAAGATATTTTATATTTTATAGGAAGAAAGTGATGTAAAACAAACTAAGTAAATATTTTATACAATACAAATCAAGTTATGGAATTTCTGAATTAAATATTATTGATACCTTCAGATGCAAATATAGCATTCTTTGTTAATGACTAGGTTCTCCTATCAAGAGAGTGAAATTTCATGACTTAAAAAATAAATGTATTTTATAAACTTTATTTTTCAAGTCCAAAGACTTCTTTTTTGTTTTAAAGAGACTAAGTAGTAAAATACAAAAATATATTTCTTTTAAATTCTGTGATGTTGATAAACAGAACAGTTATTGTCACTATACTGCTATACTATTGATTTTGATAAAATATCTTTAGTAGTCAATCAGTTGTTTAACCAAGGTATCTTCAGTTGTCATCCTAGCAATGGAAAATAGTAAATTTACTCAGAAATTATTCCTATTACACTGAGATTTTTGGTTTTGTTTTCATACTGCATGACATTGCAATATTCACATACAACAGGGTTTATCTGATTGTGTATTTTTTTAACAAACTTAAAACAAACACACATATATATGGTAAGATGGTCAAAAAGAATTCAACATGTGGATTTATTTGTTGTCCTAATTTCCATTAACTAATTTTTTAAGCATATCAAAATTTATTATCTGAAATGTAGAGTTTCTTTAAAACAGTCACCTTTATTTAGAAAGTCATGTTTAGATATACACATACACTTTGGTACAATTTCTGCATTAGACAATGTTTGAATGTTCATTATTATCATTAAAATAATGCATTAAAAACCTTTTCAACTGGTACCAACATTTCCTAAGTTAAATAGGTCACAGGCATCATGTTGCTTTGACAATATTAAGAAAATAAGCCTAAAAATCCAGGGGGATAAATAGCTATTACTTTGATAGAGCTTCTTAGCTTCAAGACAGTTTACAACATTAGAAAAATCATCTATGCTAGACCTTTCTGAAGTAAAATCACTAGAACTGCAGTAATGAGTTTAAAAGGTTGGAGAGGTTGTGGAGAAAGGGGAACCCTCTTACACTGTTGGTGGGAATGCAAGTTGGTACAGCCACTTTGGAAAACAGTGTGGAGGTTCCTCAAAAATTTAAAAATAGAGCTACCCTATGACCCAGCAATTACAGTACTGGGTATTTACCCCAAAGACACAGATGTAGTGAAAAGAAGGGCCATATGCACCCCAATGTTCATAGCAGCAATGTCCACAATAGCCAAACTGTGGAAAGAGCCGAGATGCCCTTCAACAGATGAATGGATAAAGAAGATGTGGTCCATATATACAATGGAATATTACTCAGCCATCAGAAAGGATGAATACCCAACTTTTACATCAACATGGATGGGACTGGAGGAGATTATGCTAAGTGAAATAAGTCAAGCAGAGAAAGTCAATTATCATATGGTTTCACTTATTTGTGGAACATAAGGAATAGCATGGAGGACATTAGGAGAAGGAAGGGAAAAATGAGGGGGGGGGAATTGGAGGGAGAGATGAACCATGAGAGACTATGGACTCTGAGAAACAAACAGGGTTTTAGAGGGGAGGGAGGAGGGGGGATTGGTTAGCCCGGTGATGGGTATTAAGGAGGGAATGTACTGGGCGCCTGGGTGGCTCAGTTGGCTAAGCGACTGCCTTCGGCTCAGGTCATGATCCTGGAGTCCGGGGATCAAGTCCCATATCGGGCTCCTTGCTCAGTGGGGGGTCTGCTTCTCCCTCTGATCCTCCCCCCTCTCATGTGCTCTCTCTCTCTCATTCTCTCTCTCAAATAAATAAATAAAATCTTTAAAAAAAAAAAAAGGAGGGCACGTACTGCATGGAGCACTGGGTGTTACACGAAACCAATGGATCGTGGATCACCACATCAAAAACCAATGATGTATGGTGACTAACATAACATAATAAAATTAAAACACACACACAAAATAAATAAATAAATAAAAGGTATTAGAAATTGCTTAATTTTAACCTTAAGACTTTTTTCCACATTCTCTGACTTAATAGCAGTGACTTAACTTTTTAAATGCTGGGGCGGGGGGAGGGTAAAAAAGAAAAGAAAAGAATCACAGAGGTTTAGAACTCTGATGGGTTATCTGGTCCAGTTGCATTCTTTTAGACACCCAAGTAACTAGCATACACTTTGCCCAAGGGTATACAATAAGCTAATGGAGAAGTGGATCTAAAGCCAAGCAGAACATCTTCAGCTTCAGCATAATCAGTATGTGTTCATACACCTCAGCTAGCATGGGGGCAGTGTTAATTTAAAGAAGATAGCAACTTTGGCCAGTGTATGTTTATCCCACTTTTCTACTTTCTGAAGTCGAATGAACAATGTCATAGAGAAAAATGGTGAATTGTGTAAGTATTTTGGATACTGTTAGATATATATTTGCCTCTCTTCAATTATTCACTTATTTGTGAGGAAATTTGATGAAAAAATAATTATCTTATTTTCAAAATATTAAAATCAAGTAGAAAATAATGATTTAGCAGTAACTACTTTCACATAATCCTTCATTTCTACCCCTTCGTTCTTTTGTTTTCTTCTGCAAAATGACTGCTTTTTTATTTAAATTTAAGTTTTTATTTAAATTCCAGTTAGTTAACATATGGTGTGATATTAGTTTCAGGTGTACAATATAACAATTCAACACTTCCGGGAAACAGCCTGTGCTGATCACAACAAGTGCACTCCTTCATCTACCGCTCCTTCTGAGTCTCCTTTTCTTATACTTTTTTCATGTATGTCTCTCTCTCTTCTTCCTACTTTTTTTTTCTGCTACAACTTCTTTCTATTTTTCTGACTTGTCTCTTCCTTTATTTTCAATGTTTTTTCATACGGTGAGGGTGTGGGAATGGCAAAGCTGAAACTACTTATTTTTTACAAGAGTAAGCTGTAGAAAGAGAAATAAAGAGGAGGGAAAATTTAAGTTCAGTTGCTGTTTTTGTAATCTGATCGAGTGGCACAACTTTTAATGATAATTTATTTTATTGAAAAACATTTTTTTAATGTGTTTCTTAGTAAACTGTCCCCTATCAATATTCATTCTTCAATTTGTAAAAATGAATTAAAAGACTGTGGAGCATAGAATGTGTATAAAATACTGACTCTTACATCTTGGATGCTAGAGATCATCTCATTTCTGGAAATTAGTCAAAATCAGAAGAAATATTAGGACTCTTCTTCAAGTATAAGCATATATATATATATTTTTTAATTTGGATCTCACAACTCCATTCTCTGTTCTGTATCTCATTAATTTTCTTCCCTTTTATTCACACACTAATAAAAACAAATTCTTGGTCTTGGCCTCTCAATATTGGCTGTCTGATATGTTTGCTAGTAAGTCTGAAGTCGATTTCGACCATTATTATCTACATTTTAGGACTCAGAGAAGTTTACCAGAGGATTTGAAGTCAAAGCTGTTAACTGAGGGGAAATTTCCAGTATTTAGTTAACATAAACAGAATTAGAAATATAGGAAGAAAGGCAAGTATGTGGGGAAAAAAGACAGTTGATGACATAGGACATAGGACCAAACCAGAAAAGAGAGTGTGAAATATGAATTGGAAAAAAGCAAAAGAATCATTCTGGCCATAAAAATGTTGGATGCTACATTAAGTAGATTAAATTTATTTTTAGAACAAGGAAGCATTGCTGAAGGTTTTTAAGCATTGGAGTCAAAAAAGTATTTCTTTAGAATGGTGTTGGGAAAATTGGACAGCCACATGCAGAAGAATGAAACTGGACCATTTCCTTACACCACACACAAAATTAGACTCAGGATGGATGAAAGGCCTAAATGTGAGACAGGAAATCATCAAAATCCTAGAGAAGAACACAGGCAGCAACCCCTTCGACCTCAGCTGCATCAACTTCTTGCTAAACACATCGCCAAAGGCAAGGGAACCAAGGGCAAAAATGAACAATTGGGACTTCATCAAGATAAAGAGCTTTTGCACAGCAAAGGAAACAGTCAACAAGTCAACGGTTTCCAAGTCAGGAAACAACAGATGTTGGCAAGGATGCAGAGAAAGGGGAACCCTTCTACACTGTTGGTAGGAATGCAAGCTGGTGCAGCCACTCTGGAAAACAGTATGGAGGTTCCTCAAAAAGTTGAAAATAGAGCTACCCTATGACCCAGCAATTGCACTACTAGGTATTTACCCCAGAGATACAAATGTAGTGACCCGAGGGGGCACCTGCACCCCAATGTTTATAGCAGCAATGTCCACAATAGCCAAACTATGGAAGGAGCCCAGATGTCCATTAACAGATGAATGGATAAAGGAGATGTAGTATATATACACGATGGAATATTACGCAACCACCAAAAAAATGAAATCTTGCTATTTACAATGACGTGGATGGAAATAGAGGGTATTATGCTAAGTGAAATAAGTCAATCAGAGAAAGACAATTATAATATGATCTCACTGATATGTGGAATTTAAGAAACAAAACAGGATCACAGGGGAAGAGAGGAAAAAATAAAACAAGGAAAAACCAGAGAGGGAGACAAACAATAAGAGACTCTTAATCATAGGAAACAAACTGAAGATTGCTGGAAGGGAGGAGGGTGGAGGGATGGGCTATAACTGGATGATGGACATTAAGGAGGGCATGTGATGTTATGAGCATGGGATATTATATAAGACTGGTGAATCACAGACCCATACCTCTGAAACCAATAATATATTATATGTTAATTAATTGAATTAAAATAAAAATAAAAAAATAAATATAACTCTAGTTGCATTGCCATAGGAGTTAAGGATGCCAGCAACATGGAGAACTCAGAAAAGTAATAAAGCTGATGAACTTAGTGGAAAAGGTCAGGAGATATAAACTGCATAGATTGGACAAGTGATTGATTCCAAGTGTCAATGATGAAAATGGGATGACCCATGGCCATCCCAAAGATTTCTAGCTGATAACAGTATCTAGATAGTGTCTTGATTTACCAACAGAAATAAGGCAAAAGAAGGAGCTAATATCATGAGGGAAAAATTTGGAGGCAGTTTAGATTTTTTTTCAAAGTTACCTTATAGAGGATAGCCCCTTTTTAAATCTATTTCAAGGACAAAATTAAGAAAAATGATGTTATTATTGTTCTTGTTGGTTTGGTTCTTTATCCCAGCTTTATTTATATTCAAGTTAAGTGTATATGCTATCTTATAAGATAGCAGGTGTATAAAAGAACATATCAAATATACATAATTATAAGAAACTATTTATAAACCATAATTAACTAATTGGAACATTTTTATCCATTTTTACTATTTGAATATTTTACATTTGACTATTTGACTACTGTACTATTTGGTATATATCCACAGAAAATAATATTGCTTTCATTTTAATAAAATGTTAACTGCATTAAAATATGAGATTGTATTCATCAAATTTGAAGTTACACATTTAATTTTTATTTCATATTTCAAGTTGAGATAGAAAAAAACGGATAGCTTAAAATAGCAGACTTCTAATGTCATAGATGGAATTAAAATGCAAATGATCATCCCTATATACCATTGTTTAAACTTCAACTGTCTTATTAAAATCATCATTATATTTTCCATTGAGTACTTTAAAGGAAGTTTAAAACTAGTGGCAGTAATTAAAGAAGACAGACTAAATTTATAAAGAGAAAAACCTGCATTTGTTTTAGTTTCAAAAAGTAACCAATGATTATTTTAAACATTTAAAAATATTTATATATGTATTATAAATAATGATATTCATAAAGTTACTTTTATATATGGGCACTGAGGAGAAGATCAAGGTGAGCGTTAAGGCCTGTAACAACAAGAGCATAATAACTTTGCACAAAAGAGCCTTGATAATGCAGAGCCTGGTTTATCAGAAAAATAATCTTTCTTTTAAATATGTATGAAGCTGTAAGCAGACAATTTTCTATAATTTATCTCCCTACTGCATGCTATCATTACATCTTCCTGGATAAAGAGATCATAATGAATTATGTAAATTTTTTATTGTGTTAGCAAGCACTCTTGTACCTTGATAATCATTGCTAGATTCTTTGCAATTTGGAAATAATGACCTCCAGAATGCTCACAGCCCATTTGTAATCTGTTCCAGGAATCAATACAAAGATTGCTTTATATGATTAAGAGTATCCTCTAATTAAAAGCATGACAACAATACATTGAGAAGCAAAAATAACTCATTGTGTTTTGTAAAAATTACTTTTTGAAAGAATGAACATTTTTTGAAATAAATTTGAATATAACAAACTGCCTAACATTATCTGAATTAGCCATAGAATTATTTTTATTTATCTTGGTAAAGAACAAGCATTATTTAAATATATTATATATGCAATGAAATTTTAGAATGTGTAAACTTCTATCAACTAAAAATCAATCTATACAAAATATACTACATGAGAGCACTATAAGTGAAACTTCATAAATTACAAATTTACCTGAAAACATACACTTTCTCTTGTTTACGTTTATGTTTGGCTACTACAATCATACTTTGACAGTTGTAACTTCCATTCTTTCACTTTTTTTGTAATAAACACATCACTAAAGCCATTAATATTCTGTCCACATTTCTTTAAATACTACATTTCTGAAAACCTGTAAAGTTTCTTAAGTGCTACCCCCACATTGTACTTAAATTAATACTCTTGGTAGCTACTTTAAAATAAAAAAGCAAAAAAATAAAATAAAAAATAAAATAACAAACCAAACTCCAAATGAAACAAAAACTTCAATTTTCTCCTAAGCCTGCACTGTATCACCTGTCGTTTTATTTTATTTTTTTTCACCCGTCATTTTAAACTAATGTAATGAAAGTATTACTCTCTAAAGGTTCTTGAATTGAAGAGCAAATCGTAGTTTTCCAAATAGGCAAATATAATATTGCAAAGCTTATACAAAATATAGTAAGTCCCTATAATTAAAATCCTCAAATTATTATATATGTTTTTCTTATAAATAAAATTAAAGTTGATCCTAACGTAATTTGAAAAAATTTTTAAAAAGATTGAAGATTGTAAGCCTTTATGATGTAAAAGCCATTGGAACTAGGGAAACAAAAGCAAAAATGAACTATTAGACTTCATCAAGATAAAAACCTTCTGCACAGTAAAGGAAACAATCAACAAAACTAAAAGGCAACCTTTGGAATGGGAGAAATATTTACAAATGTCATATCTGATAAAGAGTTAGTATCCAAAATTCATAAAGAACTTATCAAACTCAACACCCCCAAAACAAATAATCCAGTTAAGAAATGGACAGAAGACATGAATAGACATTTTTCCAAAGAAGACATCCAAATGGCACTTGAGAAGATACTCAACATCTCTCATTATCAGGGAAATGTAGATCAAAACCACGATGAGATACCACCTCACACCTGTCAGAATGGCTAAAATCAACAACCCAGTAAACAACAGAAGTTGACGAGGATATGGAGAAAGGGGATTCCTTTTGCACTGTTGGTAGGAATGTAAACTGGTGCAGCCACTCTGGTAAACAGTATGGAGGTTCCTCAAAAAGTTAAAAATAGAGCTACCCTATGACTCAGCAATTCCACTACTAGGTTTTCACCCAAAGGATACAAAAATATTGATTCAAAGGGGTATTGCACCCCGATGTTTATAGTAGCATTATCAATAATAGCCAAATTATGTAGAGAGCTTACATGTCCATCAACTGATGAATGGATAAAGAAAAGTGGTATATATACAATGGATATTATACAGCCATTTGCAATGACATGGATGGAGCTAGAGAGTATTATGCTAAGTGAAATAAGTCAGTCACAGAAAGAAATACCATGTGATTTCAGTCATATTTGCAATTTAAGAAACAAAAAAAATGAACATGGGGAGAAAAAAAGAGAGGCAAACCATAAGACGTAACTATAGAGAACAAACAGGGTTGCTGGAGGGGAGGTGGACAGGGGGTGGGTTAAATGGGTGATAGGTATTAAGGAGGCCACTGGTGATGAGCACTGGGTGCTGTATGTAAGTGATGAATCATTAAATTCTACTCCTGAGACTAATATTATACTGTATGTTAACTAACTGGAATTTAAATAAAAACATGAAACTATATATATAAATAAAAAATAAGTACATAAATACATAAATAAAACAAAATAAAAGGCATTTGAACTATATAAGAAAAGGTTAAAACAAAACCTATTGAAACTTTTTAGACAATTTGTAATAAAGACCCAAACTTAACTTGTTCATTCTCTTGAACTTGGTCTGTTACCTGAACTTCATTTTTATCTTAAAGGTCACAAAAGAAGGTTTATTAATAAGATAAATACAAAGAATATATGAAAAACCGAAAAATCAAAGTGAAAGAGAAAGAATGAGAGGTTGACAGAGAGAGAACACAGGCACTGGGAGAAAAGATTAAGTGAGGAGAAGTGACAGCATTGTCATAGTGGTCTACTTTGTAAATAAGAAAATGTGTAAATGAAAGGGTAGGCTGTGTTTGACTGACATAACAAACAATACAAAAATATTTGTGTCTCTTACATTTGTTAAACTCACAAGTTCCAGTAGCATTTCTGTAGACTTAGTACAATTTTCTACATAAAAAATGTTTACTTTTACTTTTTTCCTGGTGACTTACTTATTTTTCTAGGTGTTTTACACTGGTTACAACCACCATGTAAGTAGTAAGAGTCAATATCCTTGGCTTGTTCCTCATCTTAGGGGGAAAGCATTCAGTCTTTCACCATTAAGGAAGATGTTACCTGTATGTAGGTTTTACATTGATGTCTTTTTTGAGATAGAGGAAATTCCCTTTTACTCAGAATTTGCCAAGAGATTTTAGGAAGAATGGATTTTTTTATTTTAGCAAATGTTTTTTTCTACATCTATTGAGATGATCATTTTTTTTCATTATAGTAAAATAAATTGTATTCATTAGTGTTCAAACATTAGACCAATTCTACATTTCTGTGATGAACTCACATGGTAGTGATAAATTATTTTTATATACGGTCTGATTTAATTTATCACATTTAAAAATTAGTAAAATCTTGTATTATTTCATATTAGTAAAAATACAATAGTTTTAGATTTACAAAACAGTTGCAAAGACTACAGAGTTCCTGTATACTCCTCAGCCAGTTTCCTTCTTGCTTTCTCAATTAAATACCCCAGTCAGCAGACATTTACACATGTTTTCTGCTAAAGAGCTCTTAAGCCAGAACTAGTCACATAGTTACACCCCACCAGAAGAAGAAAGAAAAAGCATCTTATGGACTACAATGCTGAAAGCCAGAAACTACACTAGGGTTTGTGAAACACAGGGCTAAAGACTGGCAATTATAAGAGTCTGAAGTTTCGCCAAGAAATGTTTTCTTTCAATAGCACCATACTATAAAACTCATATTTATTTTATTTATTTTTTTAAAAGATTTTACTTATTTATGTATTTGTCAGGGGAGGAGGAGCAGAGGGAGAGGGAAAGTATCTCAAGCTGATTCCGTGCTGAGTGGGGAGCCTGACAGGGGACTCAATCAGGACCCCGAGATCATGACTGAGCCAAAAGCAAGAGTCGGAAGCTTAACGACTAAGCTACCCAGGTGTCCCATGCTATAAAACTTTTGAAAGACAGAGCAGGATATGTACTTTTGCATATACTAAAATTATCATCATTAGCTATTATATACCTGGACATTAATTAACATAACTGTCTATTTATCCATGATAATTGAGTGTGTTACACTGACACAAAAATAGATCTATTTTTGTACAGGACAACTCTAAAGAATTCATCCCCTTGCTTTTTTCCAAGCCTTCCTTCATCAGTTATAACTTTCTTTCTTAATATTACATCAAAAATAACTGAGTACTCTACTATTCGACATCTCAAGTAATATCCCAATAAATCTTCCTTGGACTGTTCTCATAAAACTGATCTTGGACTCTCCCAAAACTCTTCCACCAATCATTTGAAAATTTTCATGTGGGACTTATTCTACACATTACTAATCTCTTTCACTAAGCAATAGTTCTTTCTCAGAGGAAAAACTAACGTCAGGATTTTGAGCTGTTGCACTCAATCTCATTAGAGATAAAACAGAATTTAAAAGGGAATGATGATAATTTCCTCATATTTGTATGTGATTTACATTTTCTTTTTTTTTAAATTTTTTTATTTATTTGCGAGAGAGAGAATGAGAGACAGAGAGCATGAGAGGGGAGTGGGTCAGAGGGAGAAGCAGACTCCCCGCTGAGCAGGGAGCCCGACGTGGGACTCGATCCCGGGACTCCGGGATCATGACCTGAGCCGAAGGCAGTCGCTTAACCAACTGAGCCACCCAGGCGCCCCGTGATTTACATTTTCAAAATATTTTATGCATATTGGCCTTTCTCAAACAAGTAGGGTATTGAACACCTGATAGAAGAGGAAGTAGTTTATTTATTTATTTTTTTAAAGATTTTATTTATTCATTACAGACACAGAGATACAGAGACAGAGAGAGAGCACGAGCAGAGGGAGAAGCAGGATCCCTGCTGAGCCAGGGGCCGGACGTGGGGCTCGATTCCAGGACCCTGGGATCATGACCCGAGCTGAAGGCAAATGCTTAACCATTTGAGCCACCCAGGCTCCCTGAGAAAGTAGTTTAATTGATTTCCTGCATCTAGTATTCCCATCAGCATAAGTTCATAAATTCTGAAAGGGTATCATTTAATTTTGTCTTAGTATTATTTCATTACTTACCTACATATTGTGTATTTGTGTCCATCCCATTTCCAAATTATATGTGGAAATTCTTTCATAGCTCACTGCTTTATAATAAGGAATAAATTTGATTTTAAGAAGCATCATAAATATATACTGGACTAAGTTGAAGCCATGTTTTCAGGAGAAAATACTTAATTTCTTTATTTGCACTGCCGTTTTAATTTTCTGCCTATTGCATTCACCAGTCTATTAAATATAAATACTTCCCAGGAATTTAGTGATATGATGTAATTTCTTATTTATAACCAAGAAACAATTAATTGTACAAATTTGTGTGTGTGTCCTACAATTTAGTGATTGTAAAATCTTGATAATACTTATTTGCTTAATTATTTTTAAAACAGACATCTTGGAAAGATATTCTAAAGATGTAACTATTTGTCAAATTGCATTTTCAGTTTCTAGTTAATCTTTTTTTTTTTTAAAGATTTTATTTATTTATTTGAGAGAGAGAGAGAGCACATGAGGGGGGGAGGGTCAGAGGGAGAAGCAGACTCCCCGCTGAGCAGGGAGCCCGATGCAGGACTCGATCCCTGGACTCCAAGATCGTGACCTGAGCCGAAGGCAGTCGCTTAACCAACTGAGCCACCCAGGCGCCCAGTTTCTAGTTAATCTTTAGCTAAAATAGTCCCTGGGCAACCACTGGTCTGATTTCTCTCATTTTAATAAAAATGGACTTATATTTAGTTTAATGATTTAATAATATTGAATGAGAAGTATGAACTATTTCAGGCTCTTTTTACTCAGCACAGTTATTCTGAAATTCATTTATGATGTTAGATGAAACAATACTTTGTTCTTTTGAGGGAAACAATATTTTGTTCTTTGTTCACTGAGTGGTACTCAATGTTAGGCTATATTTGTTTGTGTAGTCACTCATTGGATATTTGTATTGTTTCCATTTTAAGGCTATTATAGTCAAGCTACTGTGGACATTTGTGTTTATGTCTTTATGTGATAATAGGTTTTTATTACTTTTGGTCATATATCTAGGACTGGAATAGATATGGGAGATAAAGTCTTAACATTTCAAGAAACTGTCAAATTCTTATCCAATATGTCTGTACCTATTTAAATTCCCAGTGGTAGTGCTGAGAGTCCCAGATATTTCATTGACGTCCTCGATAATACTTGGTATGTTCAGTCTTTAATTGTCATCATTCTATCAGATATCTGGTTGTATTCCATTGTTAATTTATCTTGCATTTCTCTAATTAATATTGATTTTTCACATCTCTCATGAGTACATATTCATGCATATATCTCTGGGTCAGCTATTTGTTCAAATCATTTACTTCTATTTTAATTGTATTGTTTGTCTCATTTGTGAGTGATAATCATATATTCTCAATACAAGTACTTTGCCAGATACTTTTTTAAAAAATCTTGTCTCCTAAACTATGGTTGAGTCTCCCTTTGCATTTTGTTAACAATGAATATTGAAGACCAAAGCTTTTATGTTTTATGAAGTCCAAGTTATTTTTTTCTTGATTGTTTATGCCCATCATTATATTAAGACAGTGTTGCATAACACAAGGTAAAGAATACTTTTTCTTATGGTTTTCTTTTTTTAGAAGTTTAGTAATTAACTTTCTTACATCTTGGCCAGTGGTTGTCAACCTCAGCACTCAATATTTGGGTGGATAATGCTTTGTTAGGTAGGCTGTCCTAGGGATGGCATGCTTAGTAGTTCTACCTTTATCTGCCACATTTTGTTAGCAACTCTTTCCAGTTGTAACAACCAAATATATGGTTGTAGTTGTTGAGTGCATCAATAATTTCATTTTTATTGCTGTGTAATATTCCATTACATAAAAATACCACAGTTATGGTATATTATTTTAAACATTATCATTAGGACGCCTGGGTGGCACAGTCAGTTAAGCATCCAACTCTTGGTTTCAGAAGCCCAGGTTGTGATCTCAGGGTTGTGAGATTGAGCCCCATATCAGGTTCCATGCTCAGTGCAGAATCCACTTGAGATTTTCTCTCCCTTTCTCTCTGCCCCTCCTGCTCATGCTCTCTCTAAAATAAATAAATAAAATCTTTGAAAAAAACTCATTATCACAATATTCTTGTAGGCATTGTTAAATACATAAAATGCAACTGTGCATTTTTCATATCTGGATAGTTCTTTCAGCTACATTTTTGCTATTTATTTTTAAGTTCAGAAAATAGGAAACAAATTTTCCTTCATTATTAACATAAAAATATTTTACACTAATATTGAGTGATAGTATGGCATTTATTCTACCATTCATTCATTTTTTTAATATATTTTTTGAAGATTTTATTTATTTATCTAATAGAGAGAGCGCGAGCGTGAGCACAAGCAGTGGGGAGTGGGAGAGGGAGAAGCAGGCTTCCTGCAGAGCAGGGAGTCCAATGTGGGCCTCGATCCCAGGGCCCTGGGATCATGACCTGAGCCAAAGGCAGATGCTTGATCGACTGAGCCACTCAGGCGCCCCCCCCATTCATTCATTTTACAAAGGTTTGCATGTGTTTAAAGTTTGCACAGAAATGGGAAGTTCATATTTTTCTAAAGACAAAACTTCACTTGTTTTAGCCTTTGGTTGTGCCTAAAGAGCCAACTTTTTATTAAATAAAATATATACATATATATTTGATCCCAACATTTGCATCTTAGAATTCCTGACTTCTGTCACCTAAAAAAACCAAAAACCAAAAACAAAACAAAAACAAAACCTTTTAGTGACAGAAACAACAAAAATTACAAAAGCAACACTGGTAAGAACCGTATACAAGATTTGTGCAAACAGCAAATCATTGTCAGTTGCATCTATTATGGTTATGGAAGCTTTCATGTAGCTTGGCATTGCGTGTACAATAACCTTACACATAAAATCTTACTCCAAGTTGGTTAGAAAAACAGACAGAGACTTGCACATGTCCAATGTTGTAAAAGCCACTAATCAAAAATGATTATTCATTATATTTCAAATGAATAAAGATATTTTCTTTTTTAATTATCAATGACATTTTAAGAATATCTACAAGCAAAATCATGATTTTGTAGTTTGTGGATTTATTAAGATAGGCAGAATGAACTAATACTAAATATTTGTTACTATATTTAATTGGAAAGAAGTTATGTAATTTTATTTATTTTTTATTTTTTTAAAGATTTTATTTATTTATTTTTAGAGAAAGAAAAAGGGAGAGAGCATGAAAGGAGAAAGGTAGAGGGAGAGAGAGAATCTCAAGCAGACTCCTTGCTGAGCTAAGTGCATCACCTGGGGCTCAATCCCACCACCCTGATATCATAACTGGAGCCAAAATCAAGACTAATTTTGACTAACCACCCAGGCACCCCAGAAGTTATGTAATTTTTAAAATGTATTTTAAAATTATATGGATTTTTACAACATAAGCATCTCAAGGTAAAATACACGAGTGCAACTATTGTATTAAAATTTTCTATAAATACTGTGCTTTAGAAAGTTACTTTCAATAGAGAAATTTAGGAAAAGGTGTTTCTGATATGTTTATTACCATAATCTACAAATCATAATTGTTCTCAGGAAAGTTTAACTAGTTGACACCCAGATATCCATTTTTTTTTTTTTTTAGTTCATAATCTGAGACATATCATGAGAAAAAAGTAAAGGCCACAAAATATATTTTCTTACTAACTTTCTAGAGTTGTCCTGTCTACTACGGCACCTACTAGCACATTTGACTATTTAAATCTGAATTAATTAAATTAAATAGAATTAAATTTCATATTTTTAATTAACGTACCCATACTTAAAGTATTCAATCATTGAATGTAACTAGGGACTGTCATATTGGACAACATGGCAGAGCATTTCCATTATTACTGAATGTTTATTAGGCAACACTGTTTGAGGGGTTATATTTGAAATTTCATGCTGAAACTCCAAAGAGCCTGCATTAACATGTTTTCTGTCCAATTAGTACTCTGTGACCTTGGACAATCAGTTGAATTTCTCTGCTCCAGTTTCCTCCTCTACAAAATAATCCAAATCACAGTACCTATCACCAAAGTTTCCAGTAAGAGTTAAGGGGGTAATGGAAATAAGGTGATCTGGAAAGTGCCAGGTATATTTATGTGGTATATAACTGCTATTGTAACAATAAAATAATAATTATCCTTATTGTATAAAGAACGATGGCATAATTTGATTGTTTCTTGATTGTCACAGCTTCAAAATCTCTCTTATCTCCCTAGTATGGTGTTACTCCCTATGAGAATTTGCTTCTTTCACTCTGCCTCCAAACTGAGCTACCATACTGGCCATTTTACTTTTCCTGAACACACACACTCACACATGCACACACACACAGTGGGAGTGAGGTCAATGCCCAGTTTTATTAATTCATCCACCTACCACTTTACCGTACCCCTTTCTCCAAGTCCTGTGTTCACATGAGCCACTATAAGTCCCATAGCTAGGCTGACCCTATATCTTCCAAACAAGATGTTTGCAAGAATTAAAGTAAGAATGATTTTGGATTGTTTTAGAATATGACTTTGAAATGGAGACTACCCCAGGCAATGTGTTAAATTAGGATCATTCTACGAATAGCCTTTCTAGCCCCAGAGGAGGGAGAAGAGAACCTGAAATCCGGGACCTGTAGCTTTCTCTGTTGTGCCCTACATGAAACTCCGGACTTATTATTGACACTGCATCCCTGCGCAATGACATTCCTCATATTTTACATGAGTGTGGAATTTACTCAAAAGCAGGGTGAGGGTAGAGGTGGGATTAGTGCAGTGATGTTATTATTCATTTTTTCTTCAGCTTTTTCTTGCCCCTTTAGGTTTTCTTTTTTCTCTTCTTCCACTTATAATTTCCCCAGCATTATAGTGAAGTGAAAAATGTACAGTCATTGACACTTTAATCATTATCAAAATATGCAGAAGGATTAAGTGACTTATTCTACATTATCCTCTAATTCTCTGTTTATTCTGTGATCCTTAAGAGTCCAGTAAAGTGCCCCACAGGCTGTCTACAGAAATATCTACTTGCTTCACCTTGATTTAAAGGAAACATGACCTCAGGGTTTGCTGCCTGAAGCAGGAATGAAATGGCATCTCTCACTGTTACTTATCCTACTCTCTGTTTCCTATTTGCCAAAATGTCTGCACCTTATAATGCACGGGTTCACCCTTTTGGGGCATCTTCGACCACACTCTGGCCTCCGGCTGTTGTACATTTCAGCATTTCTTTGTGTTATGTTAATCACCTACTAATAACATAGTTTGTGGTTTTCCTGTTGACTTAGCTGCATGCAGCTTTCTTAATCTTCACACCCATTTCTCATAGCCTATTTTTGTCAACCGGGTATACTCGTTAATGTACATATTATGTACCAGTACATCCAGAAATGAGAATTGGAATACTTAACTTTGTCCTGATTTACATCTCAGCTTAAAACTATTATTAATGTCAGATTACTTAAAACCTGTTAGCATAATGTGATTGGGCATTAACCTTTTTTTTTTTTTAAGATTTTATTTATTTATTTGAGAGAGAGAGAATGAGAGAGAACACCTGAGAGGGGGGAGGGTCAGAGGGAGAAGCAGACTCCCCTCCGAGCAGGGAGCCCGATGCGGGACTCAATCCCGGGACTCCAGGATCGTGACCTGAGCCGAAGGCAGTCGCTTAACCAACTGAGCCACCCAGGTGCCCTGGGCATTAATCTTTCTTAAAGGAATATTTTTATAATAATTTCCCAAATCACTGATTCCTTAAGTGTTATATGTGCACAGGTCTTTTCTTCCCCATGTACATAAAATAGAAATGTATCTTGATCACTCTCTTTACTGCCTCCAGCACTGAAAACTCTTATATTAAAGATTAGATTCACATATGCAATTTTATAAAAAGGTAGCATGATTTCACTTCTCTATTTTTATATGCCTTCATCCAAATTACCATGGATCAGCAGTCTGAGAAACTTCAAAGAGGCTAGATTTAATTTCAATTAATATCATCACTATCATAATGACAACTGGATAAAGATAGACAAAATATTTGGAACTAGGTTTGTTGTTTGTTTACAGTGTAGTAATTGAATATCTACTATGTGTTGACACTGTGCTTTGTTTGCTTAAAGTATTCCACATTCATCTAGCATATATACTAGAAATTAGTAAATCTTCATTCTTCATTGTTGTGTTAAGCAGATAACTAAACATCACTTTTAGAATATTTTATTTTCATAATCTTGAATGCACCTTGCTAGGTCATATCTATGTTACTTCTGACTGCTAATGTTTAAATTGTACCACATCTACTTTCAACGTTTGTTTTACATCAATACCTATATTAAGAATTCTGGGGGCGCCTGGGTGGCTCAGTTGGTTAAGCGACTGCCTTCGGCTCAGGTCATGATCCTGGAGTCCCGGGATCGAGTCCCGCATCGGGCTCCCTGCTCGGCGGGGAGTCTGCTTCTCCCTCTGACGCTCCCAACCCTCCCCCCACTCATGTGCTCTCTCTCTCAGTCTCTCTCTCTCAAATAAATAAATAAAATCTTTAAAAAAAAATTTAAAAAAAAGAAAAAAAAAAGAATTCTGAATGTGGTTTCAATGAGAAGGATTCTGCAGATACACAGTTGTCCTAAAATTAATTCCAATTCGGTGGTGTGTTGCAGTGTATCTGTGAGCACGTGACATTGTATATGGATGTATGTGTAACAAAACAAATGAAGTAAAACTATTGTAAAGGAAATTAGGTCCTCCCTTAAATTAACTTTGGTGAAGATTGTGGGAAGAGGCCTCCCATGCAAAATTATTTGAGAATAGATATTACTGCCACTTCACAAAAATGAGCTTGATTTGTTTCTTCCATCACTGCCTTCTGCAAATTTTTTTTCCTAGTCCAACACCCCAGCAGGAACAGTTTCTTCTGCCTTTTGATGATTGCTTAGGCAGTTAACATGCAGAATTATAATCTGTTTTGCCTTTCCACACACTCATTTGTCATCCTGCCATTTTCAGATTTTCGAATTATTCAGGCTTTAGAAAATCTTGAGTACAAAGTTCAGGGGCTTTAAAGAATTATCTGTAATTTATATCAGGTTAATGCTCATTTTATTTTTTACTCATTTTTCACTTTTTTAAGGTAATGGTCATTTTAGAAGTGCAATCTCAAATTACCTAAAAATGTTGTTGTCTGTGGCTTCCAGTGTGGACTTCATTATTTGATCTACTGTCCGTTTTTAGAGAATATGCTGGAATTTGGAGATTCCAAATGCCAGGTGATTATAAAAAAGCAACTGGGGAAAGGCTGGAGGTTGTGTTCAAGGCCACAACATTTGACTTAGGTGAGTCTTATTAGATAAATAATTTTTGTTGTATTTTTGTAGGTTCGATAATATTTACACACTAATTTCTAAAGTCCCTCAATGTTTGTCACTCAAATGCACCGTAGTATCTCTTTTCTAGAATAGTTTATATAAATAACAAAGCAAACTGTATAATAAATATAATAAACATAAATATAATATAAATATAATAAATAATAAAATTTACTTTTCAATTCCTGCAATATTAAAAATTCCTTCTTGGGAATTTTATAGGAACAACAAATTATTTTCAATAATTTTAAATTTTTTAAGGATTATTTATTGAGAGAAAGAGAGCATGAGAACAGGGGGAGGGACAGCAGGAAAGGGAAAGAAAATCTCAAGCAGACTCCCTGCTGAACGCAGAGTGGATTCAGGGCTCCATCTCAG
Source organism: Mirounga leonina (assembly GCF_011800145.1). Taxonomy (NCBI): domain Eukaryota; kingdom Metazoa; phylum Chordata; class Mammalia; order Carnivora; family Phocidae; genus Mirounga; species Mirounga leonina. The sequence continues at coordinate 22,779,799 of NW_023270316.1, read as the reverse complement.
GACCCTGAGATCATGACCTGAACTGAAACCAAGAGTTGGACTCTCAACCAACTGAGCCACCCAGGTGCCCCAATAAGTTTAATTTTTAGCTGAAACTATAAGGAGAGAGTCAAATATGTAGCTCATTCATGAGGACTCTAGCATGATACGAAGGCTGATTCCGAAAGAAAGTAAGAGTGTGAAGTGTTTATAGTGGTTAAAAAAAAAATGCTTGAATAAGATTACTATTTAGCAAAAAATTAAGGTTCTATGGGACAACAAATTTTAAATTTCGAGATTTTCTTATGAACAGAACTTAATTGCAGCTCTATCATACATACTCTGTGAGCATCATTTGCATCTTCATTAGTTTTTTTCACTAGCTACCAGGGCCATTACAGAAATGTAAAATACCCTAATCAATAGTAAAGAGCAACTATGTATTTTTAAAAGGTACACACTTTTCAACCAGAGTCTTAGGTAGAGATGGAGACTATGGGTTGCTAAACAATGTCCAGCATGACACTGAAAAAGCACATGGTGATTCCTTTTACCTTAACAATTATTGGATATTTTTTAAACATACAGAACCCTAATTCTGACTATTCACTATTGTTCACTATTATTCACTATTGCACAATTAAGGGAAACTCCGTCACTGTTTTTTTGTTTGTTTGTTTTGGATTCACTGTTTTTGCCTTTTTTTTTTTTTTTCCCTAACTGATCCCTTTCATAACTTCTTAAAGACTGATGTAATTCTACGCTGGGAATGGTGTAGTGATAGAAGGCTTCAGTTTCCTCCTGGCAAAAAGACAAACCATCTCTCTGCTTCTTGGTCATCTACCTCTCCTAAATGGTTTCTATTGAGCTGTATGTTGCCCACTGCCTTTTTTACACTTCCTTTCCAACATGCGCCTTTTTGGCATTCACTGTATGCTTTTGTTTTAGAAGGAGTTTACTCTGTACCTTCAAATGTAAACACAGCAGGTATGTCTCCCATTCTGCTCTCTGATTACCACAGGATACATTCTTCATGTACGGAACTCACCCAAGTTTGCTCCTGATCTCCACACACAAACACAGCATGACACTCTTGATATTTTAAGTCCACACACCATGATTTTAAATGGAAGATTGCTCTGTGAGGCTTGAAATATATTCGGCTTCACCAAAGAATCAAGATGCAATCCTATCTGTCCTGGAGTTCTGAAATGTTATGGAAATGTTATAATCCCAGTTAAATCTTCCACTGAGACTTAAATGAGAGTAATATAGCACTGTTTAGGTCTCATGTCTGTTTCCGAATTTTTTCCTTCCTCAGAAAATTGTAAATAATTTTCAGGGGTGGTCTGTTGTTTTATTTATTATCTTTCCAATCTGTTTTTGTGGCACAACTGTTAACATGCTTATTCTTTTGGCTTATAGCATTTTAAATTGCAAAATAGTTTTTACTCCTCAAAAGTATTGGCTTTAAAGAAACTATTTTAGAATATGGAGCTAGGAATCTCACTTCTTTGTTTTCTCTGATTTCTCTTTTAATATTGTCCTCTTACTGATAAATGATACCGAAGCACTGAATGCAGCTGGTTGATTCAATCTGGTAGTGGAAGTATGCAGGAGAAAGATGGAAGAAAGAGTGAAAATTTGGGGTGAAGATCATTTTGTACATTTAAACCACATTTGTCTTTTTATTTTCAATAATTATGTCTTTTTTGTGGGGTTTTTTTGCTGTCATTCTCAACATACAGTACAATAAGTCACTCTTATATTTTTAACTGTTTAATATTATTGACTGAGGAACTTGGTAGAATGTATAAAGACATTAAGAAAAGAAATGCAACTCTACTAACCCTGTGTTGCTCTAAGTGAATATTTTAAGTGTAATGATATCTGTACCTACAGATGTCATCATTTTTCACAAAATCACAATATATTTTTTCTATTTTTCTATTGGGATTATGTATTCCTTATAAAGCTTTCTTTTTTCCCTCCAGGAATGCCAAATTAAGTTACACATTTCTTGTTGCCAGTACACATCAAAATATTCAATAATCACTAATTCACACCAAACTGTCTTAAAATTTTACACATAGAGTCACCTTTTTCTTTAAGTACTTTAGTAAGATCAAATGTTCCTTAGATCATTATAAAGCTGTTATTTTTGATAGCCCCAACATTGATTTATTGATAAGTCTTCTTTTATCTTACTCTTTCCTTGTGATAATGCTCAAGAAATACATACATACATACTTACATATATATATATATATATATATATATATATAGCCATATGTATTACAAGTTCTGAGTCCCTGCACATTTGAAAATAATTTTAACATTTACTTAGAATTGGAAGGCAGTTCTGGTTGGGTCTGGAGTTCTAGGTTCAAATTTTTTTTTCTCAAACTTTACCAATTTATATATTTGTTTCTCTGTGAATATTACTTTTTTTTAATGCTGAATTACTTTTTCAGAATACATCATTATATTTGCCAAAAATCATTAGATTTGGCAGTTTGCCAGTGTTTCTCCACTTGAAGATACATAATTTTCTTAGGTTGATTTCAGTAACATATTTTAACATTTTGTTTTTTTTTCAACTCTTGCTCCAATCTTATTCTTTTTTTTTTTAAATAAAAATGATGGCATGTAGAATGTATAGTTTCTCACATTTTTATACTTTACATTTTTTATCGTGTACAAGACACCAATTGACTCTTTGGATATATCCTTTCTGTTCTTCAACAATTGTTAAATGCAGATTACACCCTCTTAAAAACATTCAGTAACACATTTTTTTCTTTAGTTACTGTTCTTTTATAGAAGTTCCTTTCATGTCTGGTTATGCAAAAATTTTCTGATAACTTTTAGAAGCTCAGATTTTTTTAAGTTCTTTATTGTGCTTCAAATTATCTTTGTTTCTTCATTTTTTAATTATTTTTCCTGGTCCTCAATTTACTTTTATATACTATAGATGATAAAATGATAGATTATACTTTGACAGGAAAGGAACTCAAGTTTTTAATAAAGACTGTTCAGCAGTCAAAACCACGACTGCGTTTACCAGCGTCTTCGGGAAATGTTAGGGAAATCATGAGTTAGTAAGTACTTTTGCATACTGCATAATTAAATATTCAAAAGCACGTATAATCATTACTTTTCTATCTATCAAACAATATTAACGGTAGAAATTGTTAAGAAAGGATTGGTAGGTAACAAAATTCCTAACAAGTAACAGATTAGGTGAAAGAGTAACTGATTTTTGCCCTGGAGTTGTTTTGCTTAAGTATTATAGTTTGATATCTGATCAATGGACTGAAATATTTGTTCACATCAAAGTCTTGTCCATACACTGTTCTGATATCAAACCTTTTCCAGAAAGCATTATTTGTGCCACCAAACCTTATTCTGCCCAGTTTCATGATCTCATTTATCCATTTAAACCTGCCTTTCCTTAAACTTCAGTTATTCTGTTTGAAATGCTTCTCAAACTTAAAACAACCCATTTGCTAAATACTTTTTAGAAGGAGAAAGTTGTTTGAGAACTATGTAATATTTGAGTCGCAGTTCCGCTATTGCTTCAAAAATCATTCTGTTTTCACACGGTATTACACTTTCCTTCTTTAAATAGATAAATAAGGGCCTAAAGGCAGTCCCAGTCTTAGTACTTGCAAGGTTGGGCACAAATGGCAGCCCACATACCATATGTCCAAATACTTAAAAGTTACAAATCAAGTTAACAGATTGTGAAATGAAGTATATTCTATCTTTCCACTTTGACAAATATACCTTTATAAAGTCTTGGAAAGCCAGGTTTGAATTTGGAATTATTAGACTCCTTCTACTGCCATAATGAAATATGGCACTCTGGAGAGAGCCAGCCCTGGATTCCAGCCCATATATATATATATATACTCTCTCCATCCATGGTTCCCTCCTACACTATGATGGGCCTTGAACATGTGGAGGTAGACCAGTTGCCCACATGACCAAGTTTTGTTCATGTGCTCTGAAATGAAATTTTCTTGGTCTCTTTGAGGATAGACCTGGGGTAAAGGCACATGAAGATTCTGATATTGGTCTGAGAATCATTTGAATTCAGAATTTTAGTCCCAAGTCCCCAATGCATAATCTTCAGAGACAGAGGCATATGCTCGAAGTGGGAACATTCCCTTAGCCCATGGGGAATGGTATGTGTAGAAATGGAATCTAGTAAGGCTCCAAAACAAGTGTGATGCATTTGATCTTTTGCCAGGGTCAAAGGGCAGTAGTGCCTTGTCACATCATATCATTATCATGTCATTGTCAATTATCTTGATGAAGTAGTAGCTTCCAAATACAATACCAGGTAACAATCCCAGATGTCATGGAATAGAAATGCTCACAGAACAATTTAAGGTGATAACTTATCAAATTAAATTGAAATGCACAGAAAGAAGCAAGGAGAAGGATACTAGGGAGAAAAATATACTTAGAAAAAGGTACTCATGGGTGGAAGAATACCACTATTTGAACCCTGAGTTATGCAATTTTTTTTTAAAGATTTTATTTATTTATTTGAGAGACAGAATGAGAGAGAGAGAGAGAGCACATGAGAGGGGGGAGGGTCAGAGGGAGAAGCAGACTCCCTGCTGAGCAGGGAGCCCGATGTGGGACTCGATCCCGGGACTCCAGGATCATGACCTGAGCCGAAGGCAGTCGCTCAACCAACTGAGCCACCCAGGCGCCCAGCAATTTTTAAAAAAGATTTTATTTATTTATTTGAGAGAGAGAGAACACATGAGCAGGGTGAGGGGCAGAGGGAGAAGCAGACTCCCCGTTGAGCAAGGAGCCCTATGCAGGGCTCAATCCTGGGACTTCAGGATCATGACCTGAGCCGAAGGCAGACACTTAACGACTGAGCCACCCAGGCCCCCTGAGTTAATAAATGTTTATACATTGTCTTTCTCTCTCTCTTTTCTCTACCACCACCAGCTTCTCCACAAAAAGTCTGATTATAAGAACTAGAGTCAAGATTTGAGCAAAAAGTCCCCAGCAGATGACGACTGAACCAATGATACACACACATCTTCTCTTAGAATTATTCGTAAGAATAGGTGAAAATATGCCTTGCCAAGAGCTGTAGCTTACCAGTTGCCCTGCTGAATGGTTATGAGTTTTACCTGTTTTTCTTGGGCTGAGCACATATGGGCAGAATAGGACTATATGAGTGTCACCAATAGGTGGCCAATTTAGGGGAGACATAGCTGTTAGCCCAGATATGTCATAATTATGACTTATTTATGTCTTTCTATCTAAAAGTAGCACTCTTTTTTTAAATCAAATTCTTTATTTATTGCTACTATCTTTGCTCTTCCTTACATTTAACATACTATACACTTAACACACTAATTGAATCTGTCTTTTATGCCACTAACTCACCCTAAATATCAAAAGCATCCTATAAGTGCATCTAGATATCATGAGCAAATAGATAACTTATGATCCATGTTTAACTTTTCTCATGAATTTCACCCTTCTAATTGTTTTTATTATTTATAGAAAAATTGAGTATTTTCAAATAGTACAACATCATATAGATGTCATACCATCTTTTAAAGTTTTTACTTCTTTTAATAGTCACATCGGTTTTTGAGGTAGTCTTGATAAAATCCTTCATTTTGTCATATGAGTAAATAATTAAGCTATGGTATTTTGAAAACATTTTATGGCAGACATCACAACTTCAGGTGGAATAGAATCTAAAAATGCCCAAAATTATGGGATTTTTTTCCCCTTACTTTCTTTTTACCAGTCCTTTGACTTTTTTCCCAATCTGCAAGTCTATTCACTTAAGAAAAGACGCCATCTCATTAAAGTAGACAACAAAATAAACATACTCATCATTATCCTTGAGTTTTTTCCCCATGTATTCTAAAATGCTTCATTGGAGAAGTATATATATATATATATATATATATATATATATATATATATATATTTTTTTTTTTTTTTTTTTTTTTAAGGAAAAAAAGAAAGGAAGATATTAGGCTTTCCTTATTCACTATGCACTAGCAAAGATCAATTCCAGCTAATGAGAAATTTTTCAAATCAAGAGTCAGGTAGGGTTTTTTTTGTTGTTTTTTTGTTTGTTTGTTTGTATTTATATTCATGTTATCATTTATTTACTTATTCATTTAGGTGATATTTTTTAATTTTATTTTATTATGTTATGTTAATCATCATACATTATATCATTAGTTTTTTTGGGGGGGCAGGAGTTAGAGGTTTATTATCAGTCTATGTGAGACTAAACTTCAAAGCAAATTCAATTTTGCTTAAGGGAACATTGTAAAGTAACAATTCTTGATATTACATGCCTCATATAATCCATTCAAATCATAGAGAATTACATCTTTACGTGTCACTGTTCCAAGAGACAAACAAATGTGAACAGCTAAAACATCTTAAGAATGCATCAAGCTTGGGGCGCCTGGGTGGCTCAGTCTTTGAGCGTCTGCTTTCGGCTCAGGTCATGATCCCAGGGTCCTGGGATCGAGCCCCCGCATCGGGCTCCCTGCTCAGCAGGAAGCCTGCTTCTCCCTCTCCCACTCCCCCTGCTTGTGTTCCCTCTCTCGCTGTGTCTCTCTCTGTCAAATAAATAAAATCAAAAAAAAAAAAAAAAAAAAGAATGCATCAAGCTTATGAAGTCTCAAAGAAAACTTGAATTTTCTGTACATACTCCTGTCAAATGAAGTTATTTCGTGTACACCACTACCTCTTGCAAACTGGTCTTCTGTTCCCTTTCATTTGACCTACATCGGCTACGAGACCTAGAGAAGGATCGGGAAGGCTTGTGATTTCTCTCCTGAGACAGTGATCTCCGGCTCCTCCTATCTCGAGAAAGGGACCTGCTCCGGCTGCGCGAGAAGCTTCTCTGTCTTGGAGATCTGCGGCGAGGTGCAGAACTCCTTCTCCGATAATCATCTCGAGGGCGACGACCCCGAGACGGTGGTGGGCCACGATTTCGACTTCTCTTTTCACCATTCGAGAGTTCCACTCTTACTCAGCACCCACATAATGTTCTCCCAACTAGTTCTCGAAAAGCATCAGCTGCATCTCGGGGATCTTAAATTCAACAAAAGCAACAAAGCCCAGGAGGGTTTCTAGCAACACACACACTTCGGAGTGGTCCATAAAAGCCAAAAGCTGGTTCTGATTCAGTCTTTTTTTTAGATTTTATTTATTTATTCATGAGAGAGAGAGAGAGAGAGAGAGGCAGAGGCAGAGGGAGAAGCAGGCTCCCCGCAGAGCAGGGAGCCCGATGCAGAACTCGATCCCAGGACCCTGGGATCATGACCTGAGCTGAAAGCAGATGCTTAACCGACTGAGCCACCCAGGCGTCCCCCGATTCAGTCTTGTTACCAGTGTTTCCAAGATTACCTACATAAACCTTACAGTCCAATGGATAGGAATCACCATGCATTTCGAGATCTTGGGTTGGAAAGCGGACGCTCAAATCCACGCACCCCCAGATGGGTCTTACCGCTTCCCGCTCCCCTCCCTGCCCGGCTCCCGCAGATGCTCTCACTGACCTGGCGTCCACGAAATGGTGGACATCATTAGTTTTTGATGTAGTGTTCCATGATTCATTGTTTGCGTAGAGTCAGGTAGGTTTAAATAAAAGGTGTTTACTGTTCCTTTTATCAGTCAAAAGGAATAAAGAAAAATTTACATTTATTTCTTTAGTGATAAGCATTTCATGGTTATAATGTAATGTAATTTTTAACATGTTTTTATTCTAAATACTTGTTGGAGTCCGTTAAATATCTTTTCTTTCAACTTTACCTTTAAGCTAGAGGTGAACAAATAACTTTTGAATATTTAGCAGTTTCTGTTTCCAAAAGATCCTCATTAGTCCACATTTAGCTAAAGCTGTTCACGCAATGAATGTCTATAATTCAGAACTAGACACCCAGCAACAAACTGCTGTATTACCTTCTTCTATTTTTTACTGCAATAAACTAATTTTAAGGAAGTTTATAGAGTTTAGAAATTCTTCATAAAAAATCTTATATAATTAATTGGTCACAATAATTTAACATGAAGTGCTTCTTCATTTTCTTAATTGCATTAACTTACAGCCGTATATATTCACATGCAAATAAGCTACTATATAATTATCTGTATGACAGAAAATGGCAATATCAAGATTCATTAGTATAATTAGAATCAATTCAATAGCAGATGTTACTATACTATATCTTCATTTAGTTTACTTCTTTTCTATGATACTTTTGGAGTAGCAAAATCCACTCCACATATTATAGCACACCATCATCTTTGGTCTATAAAAACTCAATCTTTTATTTTGTTGGAGGAGTATATATTATGGTTGCAGAGAATTATGGGAATTATGTAGGGAACAAAACCATCATATTCCCTGCTGTCATCCTAATGGAGACAGAAGAATGATGATAAGACTTCTAACCTATGACACCAGTAATAAGTGCTACAAAGAAAAAAACCTAAGGGAGGTGATATGAAATGCTGCGGCAGGGCGCAAGAGGATTGTGGTCAGAAAATGACTCCCTGATAAGCTAACATATATGGAAAGAGAGTGGACAACAGTAAGGACATTAAGAAGGGTGAGCATAGGGGCGCCTGGGTGGCTCAGTCGTTAAGCGTCTGCCTTCGGCTCAGGTCATGATCCCAGGGTCCTGGGATCGAGCCCCACATCGGGCTCCCTGCTCCGCGGGAAGCCTGCTTCTCCCTCTCCCACTCCCCCTGCCTGTGTCCCTGCTCTCACTGTCTCTCTCTCTCTATCAAATAAATAAATAAATAAATAAATCTTAAAAAAAAAAGAAGGGTGAGCATAAAAATTATAATAATAGTAATACTAATAGCTTTAAAGGAGAGAAACTATTTGTTCTCTGCAAGGACTCTAGCATGGCTGGTGCATCAGATAGAGTGTTAGAAGATGAAACCCTACAAATGCAGGTAGGAAAATCATATTGAACTTTAGGCCATTTAAGTACTTAGGCTTTTACTCTCATTTAAAGGGTAAAATTTATACAAATTCAAGCAAAGAAGAGACATGATCTGACCTCAGTGTTTCAGTGGCTCATTGTGGTTGCATTGCCAAGAACAGACATAGGCAAGGAAGGGCAATGATACCACTTTGATGCTTTTGCAAAAATCCAGATGAGGTGTTGTGGTATCTGTACCAGGATTATAACAGTAGAGGAGGCATTTTAGAGTTAGTAAGTACATGGACCTTGGCCTCGGAGGATCTGGGTTCTAAACTCAATTTATAAACACTGAATTATGATATTGTAAAAGTCACATTGTTCCTCTAAGGTTTAGTCTCCTCATCCATGAATAAAATTTTATATATAAAATTTATATTTTATATAATTTATTAAGTATATTATATATGAGGTAATACTTATAAAGTATAAGACACAATACCTTGTATAGAATTAAAGTTAAATAATTTATTAACTTTGTTTAAGATTGGGTATGAATAGGGGACAGGATGGAATGAATGGGAAAATGAAATATGGTAAATATATTCAAAACCACTGAGCTGTACACTTTTAAAAAAAGATGAATTTTATAGCGTGTGGATTATACCTCATTAATTAAATGAAACAAAAGAAATGGAGACAATGACTTTCCAAATATGTCATTTTATATAGATCTGTTGGAGCCATATTTATGTTTCACATATTAAAGAATAAAATCAAAGAGGGAAAGAAAACTCAAAATGGAATAGAAATAGAACTAAATGAATCCCTCAATTCCAAATGAATAACATAACCATACCACACAGAGGCAAGGAGGAAGGATGAACTTAGGTAACTCTTAAAGGCAACATTTTGGCCATCTAATGTAAGGCTAAAGCCAAAAAGAACAGTAAGGAAATATTGTACTTCAGTCAGTAGATTTGTTACTCGGAGTGTGATTTAATAATTTTAAAATTGTTTTATGTGTATTCTAGGATTGAGCAAATAACTAAATATATTGTGTCTAAGCATATATTAAATATATTAGAGATAATCAGTATGAACTCTTGTTTGTATAGCTTTATAAAGAGATAGAGTGAGAGAGAGAGAGGTAGATGTATAAATGTATATTAAGAATTTAATATTAATATTTTAGGTAATAAATATCATTTTAACTCATTTTCATATTTTCAATCATATTTAATTTTCTTGGTTTACATCCTTCCTGTTTCTTTTAACATTCAGCTATATCGTTTATCACATAAAATCACTTAACAATGACATACATTTGATGACGGTTTTACCAGGTCTCTTTGTTTAATATTACTAAAATTTGCATTTCTACTTATCAGACAGAACAAGAGGTTGAATTCCATACATCACTAAAATATATACTAGAGTATAATATAATGATAGCAAATATGAAATAAGATGTCAGCTTTACATTACATAGTTCTATGATTTGCAACATCAAAAAATGATCTAATCACGTAATCTTTTCTATGGAATAGTATTTACTTTATGCATTTATGTTCACTATCTAAGTAATAAATATAAGAATATATCATGTTGTGAGATGTCAGGATAATATCATGAAGACAAAACAATCCATAAGACATGTAAAAATTGAATATCTAGAACATGAAGACAAATATCAATATTCAAGAGATAGAAAATCTGGTACTTCACAGGACTTCCTGTTTTATCTCGTTTCTCAGTAAAAATATTACTTTGACATAAAAACATTTTCTGGTCTGTTTTGATAACATAGTCATCCTTAACCCAGTCGCTCTCTACTTTCTATCCTTTTTGAGAAATGCCACTTGTCAGTGCATTTTGTGTAAAAAAAAAAAGGAGCGGGGGAAGGAAAACAGTAAAATATACATGTATTTGAATATTGCAAAAAGGAAACCACAAATGATGCACCATAACACAGAGAGCTTGGTTACCTAGAGAAGATGGATGGGAACTGCATGCAGAGGGTAGCAATAATATGGAGTGAAATCACTTTTCTGTTTCTTTTTGCACATTTCTGACTTTTGGAACCATGATAATGTTTCACATACCCAAAGAAAGTAATTATAATAAACAGTGGGGAAATGATACTTAAAATGAAATACAAAAGGGAACAAAGGAAATAAAACATATTTTAACTGAATTATGTAACAACTGTGAGGGGTACATAGGCAAGGGAAAGTAACAAACTAAAATTTGTGTTCAGTATTTAATCTATATACCCTCAGCTGAAGAAAAAATATACAGTATAATCTCTAATTCATAGGGTTTTGTTTTCTTTTTTACATAGCCATAGTCTAGCAATTTTGAAACCAGAATATACTACCTATGTATTGTGGACTGGCAAATAAGTAAAAATATTTTAGGTAATGGTATTTTCACTGACAGGGAGGGGAAATATAAATACAGAAAAAAGGGAACTGGCTTGAAATCTGACTTTATGTATAGAAATATAGATATATATTTATGTGTATATGTGTCACACATACTTATGCATACATGTATGTATGATCTGAGAATTCATGCATCTCCTTCCTAATTTTTCCACTGAGAGGTCTGACAAGCACCAACACCCCAGAAGAAATGAGCACAATTATCATTCCAGCTCTGGATTCAAATATTATTTTATATAAATATTATTCTTCACAAAAAGGAACCAGTGTTCTTTGGAGAAATGATTGCCTCCAGGTATGGACAATATAGGTACAAAGTGAGCCTGACACATTTTGTGGTGGCAGAAAATAAAGTAGTCATCAAACAACAATGGGGACATGTGTAAAGGACCAGTGGTAGAAAAAGGATATAAATAGTGAATAAAATAAGAAACCACTAACCACACTGCTATAAATAAAGAAATGCATATAGAATACATAAATACCAAAATAAATGGTGTAGCAAGAAAAGAACTCCCTTACAATAGAAAAGCTAACTAATTGTATAAGAGATCATGGAATTAAGAAGTTGCCAAATTATTTAGGCAAGAATCATCAATAAAACTGAGTGAAAATATCAGATCATGTGTTACATTTAGTTGCCTTTATTATTATTGGGTAATCTGGTAAACTGTCATTTTATACATTATTTGTGGTTTCTCATTTGTCACATATCAAGTCAATATATATGTATAAATGAATACCATGTACATACACACACATACTGTGTCTAACCTATCCTTATTAAACTATTTTTTCATGAACCACAGACACTATTTTATTACTTTAACTTTGATTATTTTAATGTTTGTAAGCCTGAATGTTCCTTTTTATCTTCCCTTTTCTTTCTCTCTTTGTCTCTGTCTCTCATTCTTTCTATCTTCAAACCTTATGATTAAAAAAACAAAAAATATATATATAGTATGTTAAATTTTTAAGAACTCTTTGCTTCCTTGTGCTATTTTTGTACAATTCTGTTATTTTTCACATAGGTACAGCATTTGAGGAAGTTAATTATACATTCTTTATTTTTTTTAACTTTTCTTTTCATCCCTGAATGTATTCTGTTCCCTTCTTTATTTCATTTTTACTGTATATTTTTTTAACTTTTAATGTTAAACAATTTCATCATTCTGGTGATTCCTTGTTTTCTACAATATGAATAAAGAAAAAATAGTATGTTTATACAGTCTCACAGTATCTTCCCATGATGCAATTATTAATTTAAAAGGAGAAAATAATTGTCTTACAATGAAGGAACCAGAGGGTTTTCATCATACTAGGTGATTAAAGTACATAGCAATGGTTGCCATCATCTGCTTCTTAATACAATGGACTAAGAAGGCCACAACATTATTTCTGTGGTATACCTGCCATACTGAATAATGTGACAAGATGTTAGACAGATTCAAATTGAGATGTGTTCTACAAAATATCCATAGAGAAAATGATATAAAATGGAAGAGTAAACTCATATGCAATTCCCAAAAAAGCATAAAAAATAATGATGGAACTGATTATGGTGAGTTTAAATATTCTGATTAACAAACCAACCAACCAACAAACAAATAAATAAGAAATTCTAATTAACAACAACAACAAAAAACTACCTTAGACAAAATTAGCTACTTTGTAAAGCTTAGAGATTATACTCAGATAATTCTAGACTAAGAAGGATTTAATATTTGAAATATTCAGCAAATTCTTGCCTATAACAATAAAAACACCAGAGCCTGTAGGGCAAATTGCTTAAGAATTAAGATAAAGTAGATTATAGACAGAAAAACCAATTCCTGACAAGTATATACAAAGATGTTCAAACTGATATTGAAAAATAATAATAAGATGCAAATCAAAATAGCAATTAAATCCATTCAACAGTATGGCAAATATTAGACATCTGTATAATACCAAGTGTTGACAAGAATGTGGGGATATAGAAACACTCATGGAAGGGAGTGCAAGCTAAAATAATAATTTGCTGATGTTGCATTGTCAAAATAGAAATGCATGTGCTTTATAACTCAGTATTCTTACTCCTGGACAAACTTCCTAGTGTAATTCTTACACATTTCATTGGTAGGGTATCTGAAAAGATATTCATATTATTATTGCTTTTGGTTGAAGGTAAATGAGTACCCTGGAAACCTATCACTGGATGGGCACAATAACAAAATGTGGGTGATATATACTGTGAAAAATTATGCAACAATTGGAAACAACAAATTAGATATAGTTAGAGCTACATAGACCGTTCTTATAAATGGCTAGCTGAGAATAAGATGTATAACCTAATGACTTTGTGTAAAATATAATTAAGTATCTGTGAAAAATACAAATTTTATCTAAAGTTCTTATGAGGGGAGAACAATAAGAATTGGAAAAGAATATAGAGCTTTTAACAACAACAACAACGAAGTAACAAGAGCTTCACACTGCCCGCTGCTGATAATCCCCATTGAATTGAGAGGATTGTGACTAAGTTAACATTATACACTGGATATTTAATTAAAGCATAGCCACCACCCAAATAAACTATGTATCAATAGTTTGGTGTTCTTATTAAAATAATTATTGTATAGATTTTTTTCTGAATGTTAAAAACAATTGCATTTGGGGGCGCCTAGGTGGCTCAGTCATTTAAGCGTCTGCCTTCGGCTCAGGTTATGATCCCAGGGTCCTGGCATCGAGTCTCGCATCATGCTCCCTGCACAGCAGGGAGCCTGCTCCTCCCTGCCCTACTCCCCCTACTTGTGCTCTCTCTCTGAAATAAATAAATAAAAATCTTAAAAAAAAAACCCCACACAATTGCATTTGATAATTGTGGGCATTTGATGGTTTCTCATGTTATTCATTGGGTAGTATCTAAAAATTAGAGAAGAGACAATAAACATATTTTTTCCAAGAATAATAATAAACATTAAGGCATTTGCAGCTTAAGACACAGTTTTGGTAAGAAAGATGTTTCCTAGCACTAGCACATTTTGAATTTAACTTAATTTTTTCATAATTTCGTTTAAGTTATGGGGAAAATATTAAATTACCATATGATTTCACTCATATGTGGCACTTAATAAACAAAACAAATGATCATAGGAAAAAAAAAAGAGAGAGAGGCGAGTCGAAAAAGAGACTCTTGACTATAGAAAAAAACTGATGATTACCAGAGGAAAGGTGGGCAGGGGGATGGGTGAAATAGGTGATGGGGATTAAAGAGTGCACTCGTTGTTATGAGCACTGGGTATTGTATGGAAGTGTTGAATCACTAAATTGTACACCTGAAACTAATATTACACTGTATGTTAATTAACTGGAATTTAAATAAAAACTTGAAAAAGGAAAAAAATGACATTTTCAGTGTCTGAAATATAATTGTTAGTGTTGGGGAAAAAATGTATCTTGTGTAGAATTTTGGTAACTTTAACTGGATTGCAGTGCCTTTCTCAACTCATTAAAACTTCATAGAAAGTATGGCTAAGACCAGGTTTTATTTTATTAATTAAGTTTGAATAAATCAGAATTTCTTTTTTTTTTTTTAAAGATTTTATTTATTTGACAGAGAAAGACACAGCGAGGGAGGGAACACAAGCAGGGGGAGTGGGAGAGGGAGAAGCAGGCTTCCTGCGGAACAGAGAGCCCCATGTGGGGCTAAGTCTCAGGACACTGGGATCTCGACCTGAGCTGAAGGCAGACCCCTAACGACTGAGCCACCCAGGCATCCCATAAATCAGAATTTCTAAAAATGTAATTCCATGGAACACAATTCCCTTCTAAATTTAAGTATCATATATTTAAATTCCTTTGGGAAAATCAAGTAATGCATCTATATTTTAATATTCAAAGTTATTATTAATAATTATTAAAAAATCTAGGGCACCTGGGTGGCTCAGTCATTAAGCATCTGCCTTCAGCTCAGGTCATGATCCTAGGGTCCTGGGATCAAGCCCTGCATCAGGCTCTCTGTTCCACTGCGAGCCTGCTTCTCCCTCTCCCATTCCTCCTGTTTGTGTTCCCACTCTCGCTGTGTCTCTCTCTGTCAAATAAATAAATAAAATATTTTAAAAAATAATTATTAAAATATCTAAACCTATTTATACTTTTATAATACATCATTATCCAAATGCATTTGAATATTGTTGCATTCATATTTACTCAAGCTTATTAATATTTTAATACCTCACTATTTATATATATGAAATGTTTTGAAATATAAAAATTCACTAACTAAAATTTTAAATATTGTCTGTAGCCCATAGAGAAATAGAGTGAAAAAATCACAGCTAGCTCAGAATACAGAACAAGAAACTAGATAATTTAAAGCCTAACAATCTAATTTACAGAAAAAAATCACTCAATGTTTCATGCACTTCAAAGAATGTCAGAAGTATCGTCTTCATATATGAAGATCATCATATTTTATTTGTAGCTGCTTGCCCCTAATGTAATTCTGACTTCTTTGCTTCAAAGAAAAATCCATATATGCTGTAAATCGGAGTGTTAGTAAATGACTAAATTTTACCTACAGATTTATGAGATGAAAATGTAACCATTAGTCACATGCACTCAAGATACAGATACTTTCCTCTGGCTATTCCAACCAATTTACCTTAAAAGTTTATATCACTTTGGAAAATTTGTTGTATTTCATTGAAAAAAAAATTGAGTTAAAACCTTAAGAAGTATATATTTCAAATAATAAAAAATTTGAACATACTTCAGTACACTTATTTTACATTGCAACTCTATTAAGGGAAATATTTCATAATTGATTAAAAATTCAGTCAGGAGAAATTTTTAAGACAGTTTTTTATTACTTACAAATATGTTTTGATTTCAAATGTACTCATGCAAAAGGTATATACTTTTACTACCCAGATATAGATATAGATATAGATATAGATACACTTAACTGCTTCCTGTCATTTTGATCACTTAATTTTAATAAAAGCATGGATTTCACAAAACGGATGAACATAGGGAAAGGGAGGGAAAAATAAAATAAGACGAAATCAGAGAGGGAGATAAACCGTCCATGACTCTTAGCTATAGGAAACAAACTGAGGGCTACTGGAGGGGTGGGGGGTAGGGGGATGGGGTAACTGTGTGAAGGGCATTAAGGAGGGCACTTGATGGAATGAGCACTGTGTGTTATATGCAACTGATGAATCACTAAACTCTACCTCTGAAACTAATAATATACTATATGTTGATTAGTTGATTTTAAGTAATTTTTTTAAAAAAGATGGATTTCAATTTTTAACTATTTAAAATTAATATTACAGAAATAATGATTTCAATTGTACTCTATAATCTTAAACAACTATGTTAGTAGTTACAAGATATTCCATTTAATAAGTTAAAGTTGCTTTCATTAATACATGGAATAATTATGCTATTGAGAAGTCATGGACAAATTTAAAATATTTATAACAATTAGGTTTCTCTTATTGGATTTAAGAAAATTCAGTAAATATATTTCAGTAAGCTTAGTTATAAATTATATATACCTAAATAAACAAACCAAAAAATAAAACAAAAATTTGTCTCTGATCTTACATGATGCCATAGTAGAAATTTTAGCTGACAGTCCTGGCTATGTTATTCTTCTACTCTTTCTATGCTAAGAATCTTGAGAAAAGAAATACTTTTTAATTTATTGTGGATCTAGGTGTAGCATTTTCTTAAATCTTGATCATATTTTGCTGAGGTGATTTTGCTGTGCTTTCTCTTTATGCATGGAGAAGAAAATTCTTACCTTTTCTATACCTAGTATTGTTTTTCTTTTTTTAATATTTTATTTATTTATTTTAGAAAAGAGAGAGAGCATGAGTGGGGGCAGGGACAGAGGGAGAGAGAGAATCTCAAGCAGACTCAGTGCTGAGACCAGAGCCCGACATGTGGTTCAATCTCAGGACTCTGAAATCATGACCTGAGTTGAAATCAAGAGTTGGACACTTAACTGACTGAGCCACCCAGGCACCTCATATACCTAGTATTCTCACTGTAATACCTAGTATTAATCCCCAGTAATAACTCCATATTTATCAGATGATGGAAGCCACTGTCTACTAAGTCATACACGATCTAACTGCAGTGTTAGGAGCCATTGTATAATGCTTATTTCTCCAAAATTTAAAATAGATTATACTTAGATATGTAGCTAGACAGACAGACAGATAGATAAAAATGTTATTAAAAAATTATGGAAAAGAACTGATTTCACTGAGTACATTAGCCACCCACATAAAATACAGAGAAAATATAAACCTGATCACTGGAATATTTATTAGTTCTTTAAAACCTATTTTGAAATGGAGGTTTACATTTTTAAAAGTTTTTTAATCTTATTTCTATCCCTAAAAGTGCAAAAATTTCATGTCCTGTAAGTTGAGAATCTGACATATTACCTATTGGTTTTACCAGTTGTTTTTCTGTTTGCTTTCAGGTAAATAGCTTTTTAATGCTCTGCTCTGCTCTGAATCTTAGGGCAGGACCATTTCTCAGTCTACCTTGCCAGTTTACTTCTGGCCATGTTCTGGCAATTAAGTTCCTAAAAGTTGAGTGCAAAACTGGGAGGAGGAGAAACAAGGATGTATGTTTTAGGAATCTAGTTGCTTTCAGATAGCTCTGCCCTCCACGATTCCAGGTCATCCAGGGAAGCTCATGTCCTGGTTCTAGTTCTAAGTGGCACACCATGTAAAGTGTTCTATAGAAAGCAGACTTTAAGATACCATTTACTATGCAGATTGTTATCGGTTAGTGTGTAAAGTACTCTTACAAATAATACCCATGAAAGACAGAGTAAGGAGCAGGAGTAGCAGATGGAGAAGCTGAGATAGACCCAGAAACAGTTTGGACAGACCTCATGGGGAGATCTGGAGAAATAGCCACCCTTGATTATCCTCGTGTTATCCTAGTGAACTGGGAGGGCTATTCTTTATGCTCACTCAGTCAGTTGTTGGATGTTGATTTTGTAGGAAGAGGTGTGACTTTGGGAGCAAAAGTACCAGGTGGGTGACAAAATCACAGAAGGGCTTTCAGCTGAAGATTGTCCACCTACAGCATCCCCAGAAGTTGGGACAATGGGTTCTTCACTGAAGGGAGATCTAGGCAGTGCATCAATGTTCAATACAGATCACCTTTGGTGCCAGCTTCTTTAAGGTTCTGATAAACTTCTTGAAGAAATGTAGGAAATAATCATATTAAGTTGAACTACTAACCCAGATACTACATCTAGTCTCAGGACCAAATGTAAAACTCATTGTCTCCTTTCTCCTATACCCATCCTCTATTCCCTCCATCCTCAGCTAGGACAACAGTTGGTGTCAGAGGTATAGTTAGATGTAACTAAAACCTTTGTCTTGGAGGGATTTGAGCCCCTAGCACATTTTTTTTTCTCAGGATACAGTTGCTAAACATTTGTATTTGCTATCAAACTTGGGCAAGGGAAATACAAGAGCTGCTCAAGAGAAACAATTGGATACTTAACATCATCCTGATCCCTTCTTCTGTGTGACTGCAGCCTTATTTCCTCCTGCTGATCAGGATCAAGTCCCCAGTCTGGATGGTGATTCTTGTTCTTGTCTTCTGCTCCCTTAACACAAGGAATGTGACATGTCCCGGTGGCAATCACAGCTTATGATTCACACTAACTTTCTTTCTCTATCCCCTGGCAGCAGTGTTCTCCTTTTCAGAACAAAAACCTCTAAATTTTCAGCGATCAAAGTTGTGGTGAGTGAAAGCACACCAGGAGTGTTGATAAGGAGAACTAGTCCTGTTTCTAACTCTGTGGTTCTTGGATTTTGTGGTCCTGATGAAGAAATGGCACTATAAAGGTGCATATGTAGATGCATCAGCATATGTATATGAGTAAATGTATTATAATAGTGTAGAGTCTGTCCTGAATGATGGTGCTTCATTTTACTAAATTATTGCCTTTAAGCTAGTACATCGCTCTCTACACAAGCTATCAGGTCAACAACTTCTGTATAGTATTTTGGATCCCAAGTCATGGGGCCACTCCCAACATTTGGGATAATGTGAGAAAGAACTCTGGACAGATATGTTGATAAAACTGATCCCATGTTGACAGAGGAAACACTCAATAAGGTTCTAGACAGTTGCACTAGCTAAAGCCCTTTGGGTAGGAAAAGAAAACTCATACCTGCATTATGGGTCTACCTTATAAGAATGAATCACTGAATCAGTTTGACAGAGTCTACTATAATCAAGTATGGGGTTTTCTGAAGGACGGTGGCATATCAGGGACTTAGCATTAGTTCCCATTGCTGGAAAGTTGGACATTCAGCCATAAGATACCAGAGCTCTTTCTGTTTTCTGCCATATGAAAATACACAGTAAGAGGATGGCTGTCCACAGGCGAGGAAAGCACCCTCATCAAGAAATGAATCTGTCTAGGGCACCTTGATCTTGAGCTTTCCACCCTCCAAAACTGTGACAACTAAATGTTTGCTGAATAAGCCACCCGATCCATGGTAATTTGTTATAGTAACCCAAATAGTCCAAGATATGTGAGTCACTTGAAAATTATTTAAGATTTCTTCTTAATTTATTTATAGTGTTTTATGGTGTGTAGCTTTGTATAGTTTTCTTAGTGATTGGTCTAGATATTATAGTGTATATAAAAACATATCACAGTCAACTGGCATTAATGCTTTTTTCAGATTAAACTAAAATTTGACTTCTATTTAGGTCCCTTTACCCTCCCCAGGTTATATACAATTATTTTAAGAATTTCCTTGGTATACATTGTATACAACATCAGATGTGTTATGATTTTTACTTCAGCATCAAATGTGATTTTAAGAAAACCATGAGATTAATGGTCTGTTTACCCTTATTTGTACTGATTCCATGTTTTAATTTCCTTTCTGGAATTCCAAGCCTTTTTTCTATTATCATTTCCTTTCTGTATATAGAAAGGGTAGGCTTCCTAGTAACAAATTTTCTTAGTTTCCCTTTATCTGAGAATGTCTTACTATGTCTTCACTCCTGAAGGATAGTTTTGTCAGCTATAGATCTCATAGCTGAGGATTCTTTTCTTTTAGTATTTAAAATGTGCTTATTTCCTTCTGACCTGCAAATTTTCAGATGAAAATGTTTTTCCCCTATAAATAATTTGTCCTTTTTCTCTGACTTCTTCCAAGATTATTTGTTGATCATCAGCTTTTAGACATTTAATTAGGGTATGTCTCGGCAGGAGTTTCTTTAGGTCCTATTTGAGGTCCAGGGTCTTAAATCTGTAGATTTATGCCTTTCACCAAATTTGGAGACGTTAAAATCACTATTTCTTTGAGTTCTTTTTTGGCCCCACATTCTTTCTCTTTCCTCTCTTGGAGTTGAATGATAGGAATTTGTTAGTGTTGCTCTTGTCGCTAAGACTCTATTCATTACCTCTTTTTTTTTTTTTTTTTACTCTTTTCTTCCTATTTTCTCTGATTGAGTAAATTCTGTTGATTTGACTTGAAGTTCGCTGAGTTCACAGAATCTATTCTCTGTCATCTCCACTATATGCTATTAAGCCCATACAGTTTTCATTGTTGTTGTTATTGTTGTCACTGTATTTTTCAGTTATAATTTGCATTTTGGCCTCTTTTCTATAACTTGTTTTTGTCAATACGTTCTCTTTTTTATTTGATTCAAGAGAACTAATAATTTCTTGCTATAAAGTGAATGAGTAGTCAGGGCCTTGCAATCCTGACATATCCAACAATATGTGTAGGAGTCCAGGAGGCCCATCCTGGGCTGCTTCCAAATAACCAGTAAATATGGCAAGGCTGCAAAGCAACAGAATTCGGTGTGTGCAATTACCTTAGTAAGTGATAAGTGGCAAGGTCAGACCATCAAGCAAGGGCCTGAAACTTATAGATTTATAATGAAAAGCGCTAGCCAAGATGGAGAAGTCTAATTCCTACTAGGTCCTTCTACTTACTACTACTACTAAAAAAAAAAAAGAAGAAGAAGAAGAAGATAAAGGCAAAAACAAGTATAAAAAAATCTTGAAAATTGGAAAGACAAAGGAATACTAAGGGACCTTGTGATTTGAGGAATTTCTCTACTATGGGTCCTTTGTTTGTTGCCTCCCATATATCTTAGACAGGGCATGGTAGATGCTACCAAACAAGAAACTCCAATAATGACAAATAAAAATTTCATCAAAAGCCCTTCTCTCTAGCTCAGAGACTGGGAAAATAATGGCCCAGTAGTACAGAAGACCTTTTTGACAAATACCCTGATACAGTCCAAACAAACGAAAGTAGAAAAACATTCCCCTCTTATCCTCATGGTTTTAACAAAGCTGTGTGGATCTGGTCTTCCATCCTACTCCTTCATTCCATGGATGACTCAGCTGTTAGAATTATCTGACTAGGATTTTAAAGCTGCCACACAATATTTCATTAAGTTTAAAATATTTATACCAATTTGGTTTTTCTTGTTAGACTTAAGAAAATTCAGTAAATATACTCCGGAGGGATTAGTTATGTTATATATGCCTGAAATAAACAAAAACTTAACTCTGATCATACTAAATTCTGCAATAGTAATAAGTAAGAATAAGTATCTTTTCAAGATTTTGATTTTAATTCTGCAGAAAGACAAATACTGCATGATTCCACTTATATGAAGCATCTAAAATAGTCAGATTAATAGAATCAAAGAGTAGAAAGGTGATTGCCAGAGGTTAGGGGAGGGAGGAAACAAGAAGTTACTAATAAATAGGCACAAAGTATCATTTATGCAAGAGAATAAGTTCTGGAGATCTACTGTACAACATTATATCTATAGTCAAAAATAATATCACATACTTAGAATCTGCTAAAAGGGTACATTTCGTATTGTTTTTACCACAATAATTTTTTTTTTAAAAGGTATGCTCAGAGATGTATCACTTGCTCCTCATTTCTTCTACCTTGTTCTTATTCTCAGATTCATTTCTCCCTTTCTCTACCCACTGCCTGTAACTACCCAATTTTATTATTTTCTGGTTTCCCCTTCTTATATTTCTTTAAACAAAAGAGGAGATATGAGCATAATTTCTTTTTTTTTCATTTTTTATACCACTCTATTGAACTATGATTGACATACAAAAAACTGTACATATTTAATGTATACAATTGGATGAGTTTGGAAATAAATATGCATCCAATGACCCATCACCACAATCTATGCCATAAACATATTCATTACCTCCAAAAATGTCCTCCATCTTTATTTAAAATAATGATGATATAATATTATAACAATTATTTATAATAATAAAAGTATTATTATTTGCAATAAGAACATTTAACATAAGATTTATTCTGAGCAAATTTTCAAGTAAATAATACAATTGGTATTATTAACTATAGGCACTATGTTTTGTAGGGATCTCTAGAACTTACTCAACTTTCATGACTGAAATGTTGGACGCTTTGACTAAAACCTCACCATTTTCCTCCCTTGCCCCCCAGTCCCGGGCAACTACCATTCTATTTCCTGCATTTTTGTATAGAGTATAACATACTGCATATAATTTGTGATAACTTGCCTTTTTGCAACTAACAACATATCTTACAATATGTCTTGGAAACCACTCCATATCAATTCATAGAGTCCGTTTTCATTCTTCCTTTCTCCATTGGTTGTATAAAACATGCTTTATTTAACTACTTTTTTTATGATGGGTATTTAGGTTGTTTCCACCTTTTTTTTTTTAAGATTTTATTTATTTATTTGACACAGAGAGATAGCGAGAGCAGGAACATAAGCAGGGGGAGCAGGAGAGAGAGAAGCAGGCTTCCTGCAGAGCCGGGAGCCCAAGGTGGGGCTCGATCCCAAGACTCAGGGATCATGAACTGAGCCGAAGGCAGACGCTTAACAACTGAGCCACCCAGGCGCCCCAGTTTCCAACTTTTTTATATTTGATTTCCTTCCTCAATTTTTATTTTTTTTAAGATTTTTTATTTATTTATTTGAGAGAGAGAGAATGAGAGAGAGCGAGTACATGAGACGGGGGAGGGTCAGAGGGAGAAGCAGACTCCCTGCCAAGCAGGGAGCCCGATGCGGGACTCGATCCCGGGACTCCAGGATCATGACCTGAGCCGAAGGCAGTCGCTTAACCAACTGAGCCACCCAGGCGCCCTCCTTCCTCAATTTTTAAAGCTCTTTTATATTAAGGATATTATTAGCTCCTTATGATATATGTTGCAAATATGTTCTCAGTTTGTCAGTTTATTGTTTGCCAGTTATTATTATTTCATTTAATGATTATTTTTTAAACTTACATGGTTGAATTTAGAATATTTTCCCTCTAAATTTTTATTCACTTATTAAGCATTTCCATACATGAAGCTTAAAGTAGAGTCACTTGTTTGTTTCCCTCTCAGGCATGTATAGTTTCGTTTTTAGTGGATATTTAGACCTTATATTATTAAAAATTCTAATTTCACTCCATTTAAAGATGGGATATTGAGCTAATGGCAGGAAACAGCATAGAAAGAGAAATTGTAAACATATGAGATCTATAACTGAGAGGTAAAGGTAATGTAGATATTGTGAGAACAGATGAGGAAAAGTTATGAGGAAATGGTTAACGTGACAAGAACTTATATGAATTGTTTTTTGTTTTGTTTTTTCTGTTTTGTTTTGTTTTGACGTTAAGAAGTTTATTTAAAAGAGGGACACCTGGGGCACCTGGGTGGCTCAGATGGTTAAGTGTCTGCCTTCGGCTCAGGTCATGATCCCAGGGTCCTGGGGTCAAGCCCCACATCGGGCTCCTGGCTCAGCGGGGAGTCTGCTTCTCCCTCTTCCTCTGCTTCTCCCACTGCTCATGCTCTCTCTCTATATATATCTCTGTGTCTCAAATGAATAAATAAAATCTTTAAAAATAAATAAATAAATAAATAAATAAATAAAAGAGGGACACCTGAAGGTAATTTTTGTACCTGTGTGACAAAGAACACTCGGGAGCTCCCTGGCACTCTCCACTGCCCCTTCTGTAACAGGAGATCTGCTCTAGGACCCCCAACCTAAAGAGCTGACCTGGGGTCCTTCCCATGAGCAGCAACTGCAGCTCATCCAGTTAAACTCTCCCCAGACAGCACTTATAAAACAGAATCTCCAAGGCTTCTTTTTTCCCCAAGGGGTCCAAAACAAGAAATGAGCTGAAAGATGAAGACTATTCTTTCTCCTGACACAGAAGCAAGAAAATAAACCAAGGCAAAATCCAACCCAGAGGCCACCATGTCCTCCCAGTCCAAAGCCGTGTTCAGGTAACTCTCTTCTCTCATCCATGACGATAAAAAAAGAGAGAACAGGGCTGGTCTTTAAGAGCTGCAATTTCTCCAGATGGAACTTATATGAATTGTTAAGCTGGAACAGGATGGCAGGATCTAAAAATGATGCTGTTGGTGGTGGTGATGGTGGGTGATGGGTGATGATGCTGGTGTTAATGGTATTTGCTTGAGTGTATGCGAGTATGTGTGCATGAGTCAGTGTATGTCTGTGCAAGTAGGAAGAAAAAGCACAGAAAAAGAAAAGAAGGGGAGGAGGGACATAATTTGACAAATGTCTTGGTTTCTATTTGAAGTAAGAAGACCAAGCTTTCTGAGGATGCTGGAAGTGATGGGACTTCTCTTCCTTCTTTGCTTGCTGTCTCTACCTCATATCTCTCCCTTCACCTTCATTTTTCAGGGCAATAGGACCAGCCGAGACCTGTAGAATCTACCTCTGCCATTACTCTCTTCTCTCATTTCTAGGGCTGTAATTATGACTCTAATTCAGATCGTTAGTTTTATCTTACCAGGTTGTTGCAGGAAGATTCTAGTCTCATTATCTTCTTTTTTCAAAAGACACACACATGCTGTGTTTTTATTTATTTTGGTTTCCCCAAAGTTTGAGGTTCCTAAATGAAAGGTTCTTCGAATTTGAGACATTGCAGAAAGTAACATACGCGGTTGCAATTTGTTACTCATGGCTACACTGCACATGCTTTGTGTTACTCATCATTCTTGCCACAAACACTGGGATTTCCAGACTATGTGACATGACTTAGCTTTTTCATCGCTGCCTAGAAAACTCCTTCCTTTACCACCGTCTACTGAAAGTTGTTTCAATCACTCATATTCTCTATTTTTCCTCCATTCAGTCTGTGTGAATTCTATTTTATATCTCTTTTCTTCCTCCAGAACTTTTTGTGTCATTAATAATAATCTGACCTACGTTATAGTTATAGGTGTACTTTTCATCACCTCTCCTAGCCTAGTAAGTTACAAACTAAGAGCAAATAAATTTTAATTATTTAATAAAACCATTAACCTTTCTCTTGGTAAGGATCAATCATATATGTCACACTGACCAATTTTTACAGATTCACTAAATTTAAAAATATATATAATCTTGTGGATCCTAAAGAGATGTTAATCACTGCAGCTCCCAAATAAGTTTTCTTTTTTTAAAGCTTTTTTTTTTAAGATTTTATTTATTTATTTGAGAGAGAGAGAGAATGAGCGACAGAGAGCATGAGAGGGAGGAGGGTCAGAGGGAGAAGCTGACTCCCTGCCAAGCAGGGACCCGGATGCGGGACTCGATCCTGGGACTCCAGGATCATGACCTGAGCTGAAGGCGGTCGCTTAACCAACTGAGCCACCCAGGCGCCCCCCAAATAAGTTTTAAGAACAAGATATTTTCCTCATTTCAGAATTTACATATAAATGTATATATATAATATTTATATATTATATATCATTTAAACATGTAATTTATATACATATATTTAACCTACAAATAGCAAAATATGGCATGTGTCCTGCTATTATGGTATATTATCTTTGTGATGATTATAATTTTATTTTGAAAAATGAAACTACTGTCAGCACAGTGTAACAAAAAGAAGCAGATACAAATTTATTTAAAATCTATACATTAATCTAAGGAAATACTAGAAAATATTTAAACATAGCTCTTCTCTAGCTACTTTTTTTTAATAAATTCCATAGGCTTAATGTTTCATAGGATCTGCATTTTCAAAGTTCAATAGTGCCAATTTAATGTTTTATTTTATCTAAATTTTAACTGTAAATATATACTATTTGCATTTATGAGCAAAGCCAGTTTTGAAGGAAGTGGGAACTTTAAATATTAACTTTGATATTTTAGGTATTAGTAGCACCTAGTTTTAGAAGTCCTGGCTCTGGGAAACATATTCAGAAAGGCATATATATTAATTATTAAATCTTTTATCTTTCAAGGTGTTGACAAGATACAATGTATTTTTAACTCACAATGTTAAAAGCAAAGTATTAAAAAACTTACTTGTTATAATCAAAAAACAGCAGCTATTAGAAGTATAGAAAAGCACTAGGACAATCAAAACTTTTCCAATTCCAGTGTATCAACTTGATTTCTGATACTCAAATTACTTTGCCCCTTAAACATAGTGAGATAAAAGTTAAGCTCTTTAGGGCGCCTGGGTGGCTCAGTTGGTTAAGCGACTGCCTTCGGCTCAGGTCATGATCCTGGCGTCCCGGGATCGAGTCCCGCATCGGGCTCCCTGCTTGGCAGGGAGTCTGCTTCTCCCTCTGACCCTCCCCCCTCTCATGTGCTCTCTCTCATTCTCTCTGTCTCAAATAAATAAATAAAATCTTTAAAAAAAAAAAAAAAGTTAAGCTCTTTAGTAGGAATGCCTTTCATATTTATTCCAGTATTGTGCTCCACACCTTTTCATGTTTTGTTTGCTTTTTGAAAATGTTCTTCCTTAAAATGTACTCAATTTTCTCTTAAAATAATCTGTGTTAATATTTCTTAAAATAGGGGCACCTCTGTGGCTCAGTTGGTTAAGCGTCTGCCTTTGGCTCAGGTCATGACCTCAAGGTCCTGGGATCGAGTCCCATGTCAGGGCTCCCTGCTCAGCGAGGAGTCTGCTTCTCCCTCTCCCTCTCCACTCATGTTCTCTCTCTCTGCCTCTCTCTCTCTCTTTCAAATAAATAAAATCTTTAAAAAATATATTTCTTAAAATAAAATCCAGCCTAGGTTACAATGAAGTACACCTGGAAACTCCAACTGTTACATCCACTATTGCCAACTCTAAGTCAACGGGTGGGATCGCTCTTTTTAGAATAGTTGTTTGCATGAGACTAAAATGAGGTATGGAGAAGAGCAGAGGACATATTTGATTTATTTTTTAAGCATTTTTACAAAAACTTGGCTAAGAAATAGGAAAATTGTTTTGTAGTCACAAACCAGTGCTTGAGTAAGTGATATGTTTCTAATATCCATATTTATTCATTTTCATCACGAAACACACATTTTCTGGAATAGATTTCAGACATATTATTACATACAGCAATAACCACATTAGATCCCTAAGCCCCATTCTCTCCCAAGCAGATGCTACGAAGGTCAGGTACTACTGGGCATATGCAAAAAGAGGATTAAATTTACCACAAGAAAGGAGTCCCAAAATTATGAATCTGAACATTTATATAGGTTATAGGCGGCTCAGTTGCCAACCTCCTCTCCTGAGAGAGGGAAAGAAGAATCATCTTCCTAATGTAAACAAATATTTTGGAATGTAAAACATGCCTTAAGATTCTATCTCCCTTAGTAAAGTAATCACACCTTCCAACGGAGTTAAATCTCTCTGGAAGTTATTTCTCTATACATTCAGTGATTTTTTTTTTTTCTTTTTCATTTCAGAGGATGTGTTTTGAGTCATGTTCCAGTTGTCTTTGAGTTCTTTTGCTTTGCATTAAAAAACAATATTTTTTATGACAGTAGACAGGATGATTTCCTTCTCTCTACCAATGTTATCATTACTTTATCCTCATTCTATGAAGACAATTAGGAGCAAAGGTAAGATTTGGAGAAATTCTGCTTCAGTTATTTTTAGGTGCCATTTTTACCCTCTACTTAAATCTTTAAGAGTTACTTTTCCTAGATGAGTTAATAATGACCAAACCATTAAAAGGAGAAGAAAAGATAATTTTAAGGAGTTGGAATTTATATATGATTATAAAAATATTTTCCCAAATATTAAAATAACTTTTGCTGTAATTATTTAATATTTCCATTATATACCTGATGGATGGACATAAAATTTTATTTCAGATTCTTTTTTAACTAATTAACTCAAAAAAATATATATTGAGGCGTTCTATATGCTCTGTCATAGATGTTAAAAATAAAGTTATGAACTTCCTGGTGCTTGTACTATGGTTGGAAAGACACTCAAAATATAAAAAACAAATCGCATATTCTAAGTGGCTGTTCTGTTTTGCATTCTCAACAGCAATGTGTGAGAGTTCCTATTGCTCCATATCCTCACCAACATTTGGTGTCAGCCACTCTGGAAAAAAGTTTGATGGCTTCTTACAAAATTTAACTTGTACCATATGACCCGGCAATCAATTCCTTGATATTTACTCAAAGGAGATAAAAACTTATATCTACACAAAAACTGCATACAGATGTTTATAGCCACTTTACCATAATTGTGAAAACTTGAAAGTAACCAAGATGTCCTTTAGTGAGTGAATGGATAAAAAGAGCTAAAAAGAAATTAGCTATCAAGCCATGAAAAGGCATGAAGGAAAGTTAAATGCCTATTACTAAGTAGAAGAAGCCGATCTGAGAAGGCTACATCATGTATTGTTCCAACTACATGAACAGACAAAACTATGGAGACAGTAAAAAGATCAGTGGTTTCTAAAAACGAAGTGGGGAGAGATGAATAGGCAGAGCACAGGAGTTTTAGGGCAGTGGAAATACTCCATATGATATTGTAATGATGGATATGCCATCATACTTTTTCCAAACCCATAGAATATACAATACCAAGAGTAAACCTTAATGTATACTATGGACTTAGGTGATTATGATGTATCCATTTCCTTAGGGGTAAAAAACATACCATTCTGATGAATGTTGATAACAGGAAAAGCTATGCATGTGTAGGGGCAGCGGTATACGGGAAAACTCTACTTTTCTCTCAATTTTGTTGTACACCTAACACTGCTCTTATAAAGTCTTAAAATTATATTTTTTCAGGAAAAAAATGAAAAAAAATAAAAAATATATACTATTTTCAAGCAAAATTGTATCCTATGTAGAAAATAAAGGATGATAAGTTATGAATAATTGAAATGGAATGGAAGGCAGCATTTTAGGAGTTGTAGTCATGGGAGATAACAGTTTAGCCAAGAGCTGAGTAAAGAGTTTTGAATGCCCCCCAAATAACCAAAGAAAGAATATTCCTGTTTAAAAAAGTAAATTGTGAACTATTGGCAAGGCCCTAAAGATGAGAACAAAATTGTTTTCTTCTTTTAAGAAAAAAAAAAAAGAATGATTATGTGCCTGGGCGCCTGGGTGG
Organism: Mirounga leonina; assembly: GCF_011800145.1. Classification (NCBI taxonomy): domain Eukaryota; kingdom Metazoa; phylum Chordata; class Mammalia; order Carnivora; family Phocidae; genus Mirounga; species Mirounga leonina. Next base: position 22,750,016 of record NW_023270316.1, on the reverse strand, counting down.
CTCAGTCGGTTGGGCGTCTGCCTTCGGCTCAGGTCATGATCCCAGGGTCCTGGGATCGAGCCCCGCATTGGGCTCCCTGCTCAGCGGGAAGCCTGCTTCTCCCTCTCCCTCTGCCCCTGCTTGTGTTCCCTCTCTCGCTGTGTCTCTCTTCTGTCAAATAAATAAATAAAATCTTAAAAAAAAAAAAAAAAAGAATGATTATATGCCTGGACTCTGCTATGTATGTGGAAGAGAGTGCTATGAGGTGACGCTGGGGAGCTAGGAAGTGGCCATATAATTTAGACCCATTTAGGCTATGCCTAGGCACACAAATTTTATTATAATGATTAGGAGGAAAACAATGAGAGCGAATTTGTCTTAATTATGTAGTAGACAGATCCATGTGATTGCAGAGCAAAAATTAGACTAGCAAAGGGCAGAAGTGGCCACAAGTTGAATTTGTCAATGCCAGTGATGCTACAATTACCAAAAAAAGAAAGCATCTATATTTAGGATCATAAAAGTTGAAGTAAGGTGTGGTTAAATATGAGAAATATCTTGAGATACAATGAACTGACTTTACATTTGGGTAGAATTTTTGTGTGTTTCTGGGTAGCAGAATGAAGAAAGCAATAGAATTAGACCATAGAGGATTCCATTTAGTGAGATGGGCATCTGGGAAAATGTGGAGCTGTTAACTGAGATTAGGAAACTGGGAGAAGATATGATAAATGGATGCACCAAGTTTAATACAATCTGCCGATGAGGAAGAAAAGTGGTAGATCTACCATGTATTTTATGCTGACCATTGTGTTTCTACTAATTTCATATGAAGATCAAAGATTTGTGATCACAAAATACTTCACAAGATCACATGAAGTATTTTGGTGCTCACATCAAAATATTAACTCATTGAAATGTGTGTCAACTGAAGTTCCTAATAATTTTTTTTAAGATTTATTTGTTTTAGAAAGAGAGAGAGAATGAGAGAGAGCAAGAGCATAAGTGAGGGGAGGGGCAGAGGGAGTGGGAAAGAGAGAATCTCAAGCAGACTCCCTGCTGAGTGCAGAGCCTGAGGCAGGATTCCATCCCAGGACCCTGAGATCCTGACCTGAGCCGGAAACCAAGAGTTGGCCACTTAATCAGCTGAGTCACCCAGGTATCCCCTCTAGGAACTTTTAGTACAATCTGTTGTTATGGGCATTGGTAGTTTGAAAGTAAATTCATAGATTTTGCTTACAGTTATTAGCTGTCACTTATCAGATGTGTTCTATTGTTCTAATCTGTCAAAAGCATTTTTTTAAAGATTTTATTTTTCTGAGAGAGAAAAAGCACAAGGGGGTGGTCAGAGGGAGAAGCAGGCTCCTCGATGAGTGGGGACCCTGATGCAGGACTCGATCCTGGGACTCCGGGAAAATGACCTGAGCTGAAGGCAGACACTTAACCAACTAAGCCACCCAGGTGCTCTGTAAAAAAGCATTTTTTGTATTATAGCTTTGCTTTCCAATACTTCATGTTAACAACAACATAAACAGTTTTCTGAGTTATAGTATATCACCTGGATGCACCAGTTTTTGCATATGATCTTTTTCTGAGTTTCTTGGCAATCTATACCACATTGGTTTTGTGGTACTGTACTGCAATTAGATCCTATAAAATTTCAAAAAACAAGGAAAACTTAAAAGGGTCAAATAACGAAGCTCACTGATTCCCCTGCATTCACTATTCTTATCACCAAAACAGCAAATAAAGACACAGAGATTGTCATTCATACATGTCAAATCACAAACTGGGGTTGAAATTTAAAAAGAAAGGAAAGAAATGGAAAAAAAAAGATAAAAGTCAAAGAAAGGAGTAGGATGGGTTGGGGCAAATAAGGAAATTTGAGAATTCTGGTTTTGAAATCAGATTACCTGAGGTCCGATGCCAGCCTCACTGCTTTCTAGCTATGTGGCCTTCAGCAATTTGGTGTTCTCAGTGTTCTCATCTGTCAAATGGTGATAACAGAATTTACTTCATTGGTTAAAGAAAAAAAAGACAGTATCAGGGCGCCTGGGTGGCTCAGTCGTTAAGCGTCTGCCTTTGGCTCAGGTCCTGATCCCAGGGTCCTGGGATTAAGCCCCGCATCAGGCTCCCTGCTCAGTGGGAAGCCTGCTTCTCCCTCTCCCACTCCCCCTGCTTGTGTTCCCTCTCTCGCAGTGTCTCTCTCTGTCAAATAAATAAATAAAATCTTAAAAAAAAAGACAGTATCTAATATGCTATTGATATGTTTGCTAAAATTAAGCCCATGACTAAAATATTCAATAAGCCCAGATCAATTTTTTATTGCCTTTACAGTTCAGTAATCATCATCACACTTTTTGATTGAATTGTGCAGAGAAAACACTATGATTAATTAGGCAACATATCTTCGATTTCTCATAAAATTAAATATTCAGAAAAAATATGTTCATAAATCATATATGTATAATTCTTACTCTATTATCATTTATTGAGATAGTTTTAGTACTGTCCAATATATGAACAAAATATTGTTGGTTTTATTCCATTATTTTCATCATAAAATATTTTATTAGTACAATAATTTAGAACGTATCAACATGTTAACATTGGCATGTGACTAAAACCGTTATTATAGTTATTTAAAACTGCTTGAAGGTGTATAAAAAGAGAGGAAAATTCTCCCTAATTAAAATTAAAAATAAGACACAAACTAAAAAGGAAACAGAAAAAAATGACCTATAAAAAAGTTGATGCTGAAAATATCCAAATATGTATCCACATGTGTCCAATCAGAAATTAGAACATATAGTAACTGTGATGCTGGACTCTTTTTCTACATTATATACAATGTATTAATTCACTGATGTTGAAAGAATGACTTTTCCAAAATTAGTAGACAAGTGATTTTTCAAAAATAGTAAAATCAACTGAAAAATATAACATTTTGTTCATTCTTTTAATTTTTAAACAATACCTTAAGCATCAATTCCTTAAAGCTAGCAGATGATATATACAACATAAGTCCATTTTACAAACGGTGTAAATCATACATCAATTTATATGTAATTTAATATACTGAAGAATATAGCACTATCATAGTTAATGAAAAGTATAAATAGTAGGATTAAATAATAAACCACCAGAAATTGACAAAGATTTTTAAATAATGAAAATAAAATCAAAATATGTTGTACATTTTTATTTGTGGAAAAATTAATACAATAAACAAAAAGATAATTCCAGGAAGCAGATTTAAATGGAATCATAAGGGTTACCGTAAAGGTCATAATTTATAGTAAATTTAAGAATTTGAGCTTTTATAAATTTGAATAGATGGTTTAAAATACATTCAAAAAAACATAAATTCTAGGAATAAACAAATACAACAGTCTTTACTAGATCAATTAATAGAGACCACGATAAAATTTGAATAATACAAATTATACCTACATATGGCACTTGACATTTAAAAATAATTTTGTATTTGGTTCAACAGGTAGAAATATTATAACCATATCATCTGATCACAATGCAATACAATTTACTTATTAATAAAATGTTAAATCATCTCCCTAAAATATGTAAACATATAGGTAATTCCCTAAATAACTCTTGCATCAATCAAGAGCTCATATATTGTAAAAATGAATAAAGGATACCTGATTTCAGATGAAGTCTGGATGCCATGAAGAGAGAGGTCTCACACATGGACCATTCATCTCACCTTACATGACCAGAGAGGAAAGAGTTCCAAATACCTCAGTAACTTCCCACCACTTGCAGCCAATGCGAAACCACTACAACAACCTCAAATTCTCATTCTCTCCCAATGAATTTCTGTTCAAAACAACTCTTCCCAATTTCCTCCCCAAACCTAATAAAAGCTGGTCTTCCCTTTGGCTCTTTGGATTTGCCAATGGTTTGTTATAGTTTGCTTGTCCCAAATTTCAATTCCACGGCTATTCCTGAATAAACTCATCTTTGTTTAATTAAATGCCCCTAATTTTTTTTGTTATTTTAGATTGACAGATATTTGAAAAGCAAACAGAAAGTTAACAGAACAATACTCAGAGGCAAGTGTTTAAAGTCATAAAATATTATCCTTAATAATAAAAAAATAAAGTTAAGTAAAATAATCATTGAACAACTGAAGTTATTTACATAAAATGAGTATTAGTTCCATAGGAAGGAGGTAATACATATATAAAGGACAAATTAGGCAAGAATTAGAAAGATAAAAATACATTTTAAAATCTAAGAAATTTTTTTTTTTAAGATTTATTTATTTGACAGAGAGACAGTGTGGGAGCACAAGCAGGGGGAGCTGCAGAGGGAGAGGGAGAAGCAGGTTCTCCGCTGAGCAGGGAGCCCTGATGTGGGGCTCGATCCCAGGACTCTGGGATCATGACCTAAATGGAAGGCAGATGCTTTTTTTTTTTTTTTTTAAGATTTTATTTATTTATTTGACACAGAGAGAGAGAGCACAAGCAGGGGGAGCGGCAGGCAGAGGGAGAGGGAGAAGCAGTCTCCCCGAGGAGCAAGGAGCCCGATGCGGGGCTCGATTCCAGGACCCTGGGATCATGACCTGAGCCGAAGGCAGTCACTTAACCAACTTAGCCACCCAGGTGCCCCTGGAAGGCAGATGCTTAACTGACTGAGCCATCCAGGCATCCTTCTAAGAAATTATTTTTTAAAAATATTTTAATAGAAAAAAACTTCCAGTAAGATTGAACATGAAACCAGAGAAATGATGGAACTATCAAGGTTAGAAATGGAAAAATAATATAGTCACAAATATCAAGTATATTCAAACATTTAGTAAAATACTGTATATAATAATATGCTAATACATAGTATATCTTTATAACTAGACATGTTTTTTGAATAAATAAATATGAAAGATTAAAATAACTAACTGTGCCCCAGAGAGATTAAAATCTCAAGTTATCATTTCTCAAAATATCACCCTCTTTTTATTACTTATTTGTCCTCTACTACAAGTTCTATGCCTGAGAGTTAATACTTCCATGGCAATTTTATTTGCCTTTGGTTTTCTTACTTGCTCTCATTTTATGTAACACTCTGTATAAATGTTAAGCTTCCTCTTCTTTATTATTATTATTTCTCTTAGAATTAAGCATATTCTTCTTAAATCTTTTATTATCTATTCAGTACATTTTACCTATTTCTACAATGTCTGAGATGTTAGGATCAGTACTTTAAGCATTTTATAACCTCTACCGTTATTTTTAAATCTGATGGATTATTCACTATGTATACCAGCATATCTTATGAATTTCATGTATCTGATATTTTACTTTTATTCTTCTACAGTATAACTAAACATCCTCAAATATTAACTAAAGTACACAGTACACCGATACAGATTAAAAGGAGTCATGAGGGGTAAGAATAGAAAGCTAGATGATAGATACAAATATACTTAAAAATGTACATTTAATAAATATTGTAGTCTTTATGAATAAAAATTAGTATCCAAAATCTTTGGCTGACTGTAGGCATTTTTGTGTGTGTGTGTGAAAGAAGGGGTAAACTATCATTTTTAACTAGTATTTTAGTACAAAAATTCCTCATGTATTCAAGATCGGATTATAAATAAAAGAAAAAAATCCCACCAAACTCTATATGACTTTATGTCTTTGTGGTTGGGAAAATTAAAATTACTAAAATCATTTTATCATGTCATTTAGAAAATGCTTTGCTAAGACAGTTTGATGACATGTAAACTACAATTTGAGATTTTATTTACAAAAGCTGAATTTAGTTATATGCATTCCTTTTAGTATTTATAATTCTACTCAGGATACTGAAGAATGTTTGACTGATACGAATTATAAAATATGACCTCAGCTAAAGTCACTCATCCAACTGAGACATTTTCATGAAATATATACATACTATTTTATGGTCATTACATAAGCAGGCTGTTTTATCTTCTATTACAGTTTCATTTTGCCCTAGGGAATCCAGCTGCCAGAAAATGTGTTATCATTACATGCATGTCAAAGAAGATACTACACACTTCACTAAAATGCACTCATTCAACACATTCATTTGGCAACCCCCAGCTGCTACATATTTAACACAACATTGAAATTATCTGCCATACTGGGAATTGAGAGCAAGATTTATTTCAGTGGAAATATAAAACTAACTGGGTAATGTAATTTGCAGTTTATTCCTTTAAATTCCTGTAAAAACAAACCTCTTTTAGCTAGATAGATTTTTCTTTAACAAAATGAATTCACTACCCTCAATCAGAATATTGTAATATAGCCATCATGATTTAAAGGCATGAGTAAGTGGATTAGGGAAAAATAAGAAAAATATTGATTCTTTCAGGTATATTTTAGGCATGGATTTAGGGGAATTTTTTACACGTGTATAACCAATTGCCTTTTTTTTCATTCTCCTGGCATTTGTGATTCACTCATTTTGACCAAATACATTTTTGTGAGTCAACTCCAGAAAGCTTTTCCTTTTGTCAAGACATATTCAATTAATTCCAGAAATCATTATCTAACCATGAAAAATTCAAGTCTAATATATTAACAATAAAATATATCTATACTTACTTCAAAGCTCTTTTTGATGGCCCTGCTTCAAGATAACAATACACAAAGCTAAAAATTTGCATGCATTTCCACTTTGTCATCAATTGTTCACTTCACAAATATGAGTGCCCTTTTAATCAATATTTTACATAAAAAAATCAAGACTTCACATATATAATAGGAATATGTATATATGTATATTATGCGTACATGTATGCTAACAGGTCTTTTATTTTAAAGACATTAAACAATATGCATATTTGTTATAACAATATTTTTCTAAAATATAGTTTTAATTTCTAAAAATATAATTTCCAACACTGTTTTACTTATAAATCATCTGGACTCTATTCAGATCAACTATGCAAATAGCTCCAAATATCCAAATACATGGTCCTATACCTTAAAATATAAAACAAACTTTTCATCATTAGGGTTTTAACCTTCAGAAATATGAGTTAGAGAAACCAGACAAAACTCACAAACATTCGCAAACACACAGAAGAGACAGAAAGAGAGAGAGATTGAATCTTCCTCCAAAAGTATAGCTCCCTGGAAACTAAAGAAAATATAATCTGGATTTTTTTATCCACAATGAGTATACGTACACAATGCTTCGAATTGCAAATGACCTTATCTTTTGGTTGTTAAGGACTCTGTGAGTCACCTTGTGAAATCAGTAGCTATATTCAGAGCAAATCATGGTATTATTTACAAACTCTATGAGAGCAAAGGAGATTATTTATACCCAAAGGACCTACATACCTCACCTATTGCTTTTATGGATTTAAAGGCGTTAGTTCTTATCTTTTGCTCTGTATCAAAATCCACTGATGGTACCTCTAAAAAGAATTGGGCTAAGGAGATAAATATAATTTGCAATATTTCTGGTGAATGCAAAAAGGAATGCTATGTGTGGTCCTTAGCAATTTGACTGCTTAGCACGGGTAATAAAAATCTGCCTCACTACTCTGTAGTGGATGACTAACATTGAAATACCTCTATGCTACCCAAACTTGAGAAAGCAGAAACAAATTTGAACTTTGGCAGAACTTACAACTGAAATAATTTTGGAAGTGCCTTTTCCTGTAGGACAGGATGATTCTATAGAGAACGGTCACACACAAAGTGATCTCCCCAGCATACTGATGTTCAAAGAAATGTCATAATTGACATCAGTCTCCAAGGCCATCATTATCCAGCTATATGCAAAAGCAAGGTAAGTTTCACTCGTCAGCAAGGATTTAAGTGGTGCACATGTGTATTTTAAAATGAAACAAAGAAATATGGAGTATAAAAATCATATTGATAGGTATGTTTGATAGTCCAAAATCTGTCTCCTCAGTAAATAGGAAATATTTTCAAACAATGCATAATTTTCTTTTTCATGAAATAATTTCATAGAATTAATTTCTCAATGCAACACTTTTTATTGTCTGTGTTTCTTCATTTATTTCTGTTTTAACATTAGAAAATAACAACCCTGGGAAGATGATCAATCTTATCATTTCTTAGATGAGGTAACCAAGGTATTTATTTCTTACAAGGGCTGAAGAACTTTTAAAAAAGCTTCTGATAGGGGCGCCTGGGTGGCTCAGTCATTAAGCGTCTGCCTTCGGCTCAGGTCATGATCCCAGGGTCCTGGAATCAAGCCCCGCATCGGGCTCCCTGCTCAGCGGGAAGCCTGCTTCTCCCTCTCCCACTCCCCCTGCTTGTGTTCCCTCTCTCGCTGTGTCTCTCTCTGTCAAATAAATAAATAAAATCTTTAAAAAAAAAAAAGAAAAGCTTCTGATAAACTTCCTTCCTGGATTATATCAATTGTCATTAGATCATCTCCTTCCACTTTTTCTCTTTCACAGCAAATTCTCCTCAAAACAGATTAGAGCAATCCCTTTAAAACATAGATCATATCATTCTACTACTCAATTACTCACATAATCATCACATCTGGGTTAAAAAATGTCAAATCCTACCACATCTCTTCATCAGCTAGCTGCTGGTTCTTCTGTGTCATCTGCTCTGGCCACCTTGTCCTTCATTTGGAGTTATTGTCTTATGGGTGGGTATGAGGTGTATTCTCTCCATGCACTCAAGTCTGTGCTAAGATATGCTAGACATTGGTCAGCTGCTCCCCAAGCCTGCTTTTCCTTACCAGGACAGAGCTAGCAACAGCTACATTGCAGTTCCACTGGAACTGAGGCCCACAAAACTCTCTGGTCAGTAGATGTGGTATGGGCAGGGGTTTGTGCTGGTCTTTGGGGGAGGGGCCCCTCATGCTGGGACAAGACATGCATGACTGAGAAGGGCAGTTCCACACTGGAGTGCAGGGGGTTGTTGCCTGGTGTAAGCAAGTTAGACAGTAAGTGTTGGTATTGTACTGCTTACTTCAGGTGGCTCTGTGCTTATGCTGAGGGGAGAGGGAAAGAAATGGACCGGCCAGCTTCTTAGTTCCTAGAGAGTTATCTCTGTGAATGCTGCCACTCAGGGACATGCTCCAAGAAGTGAGAATAATCTTCCCACTGTGTGCCTCAGGTGTTCTTAAGATTGCTGTTTCCATACTGTCTGTCCCTGGGTTATTTTTTTGCCTTCTCTCCAGGAGCAGTGCAGTACCATTTGGGTTCTCTAGGCCAAGCCCACTGACTTTTAATACTCCAACCCCACCCACTGGTTGCAAGAACTCACAAAATTGAGCCCCTCTTGTTTTCCAGCCAGTGGGTTTGGGGAGATGTTCTCCTTGTGAGTTCCCCTGTGTGTTCCTCTCTGTCTTGCCCTTCTCTGTAGCCACAGCTCCCTCCCCTCTGCAGCAGTCTTAACCCCTTTCTCTCCTAAACCATGTCCCCACACTTCCTTACCTTCTTCAGTATGGCATATTCCCTCCCTTTAGTTGTGAAGTTTCTTCTGTCAGTCTTCAGGTTGATTTCTGAGGTATTTAGGATGATTTGATAGTTACCAAGTTGTGTTGTGGGATGAGGCAAGCCTAGGGTCTTCTTACTCCACCCACCAGCATCTTCCTGCTCCCCACTAAAGTAAAATAAAATTTGTAAAACTTCAGAAAATAAAAATACTTATAAGAACCTTCTAGAGGTGAGAAGAAAATGTCTTTGGTGCATGAAGAAATCACATTAGTACCTCCCTTCTCTACAGCAACATTGACTACTACAATATAATGAAACTTGTCTTAAAATTTCTGCAGGAACTCTTTTTCCAACCTACAATAATATCCAGTCAAACCACCAAATATAAGGATATAATAAGGCATATTCAGATATGCCAACTACATTTTCTTAGGAAGCAGTTGAAGATTATTCTTTAGCAAATGAGAGAATAAACCAAGAAGAAAGCCCTGATATCTGGGAAATAGTGTAGCTAATAGAAGGGAATGGTTTTGAGAAATGACAAGATGAGAGCTCTGTTTCAGCATGAGTAAGAAAACGTACAGGTTAGAAAAGAAATATGGCTGTCCTAGAAAGGAAGTCTTCAGAAGAAAAAAATTAGGAACCAATTTCATGAGGACATTACCAATATGTCTGTGACAAGGATGTCAGGGTGTGTGGTATATAATACATGATATTTACTCTGCTCATCATTTGCCTACAACTCTATAATTTGGTCCCCATCATTCCTGTGTCCCACAAGAGGCTGACTGCTGCCGACTAAATGTTCCAGGCTTCTTTGTTAAATGGATTCCAGTTAGGTTAGGCAATGGAAGGTGATGGCAGGCGATTGAGAAGTAGGGGAAGGGAGAAGTCAGTGTGTATGTACCCTCCCTACCTTCACCACCCCCCCACACACTGCTACCATTGGCTTTTCCATCTTTGGCTGAATTTCTTCCATGTTCTAATTCTTACCAGCTAGCTCCTCTGTCTTGTGGCCCAAGTTTCTGCTGATCAGGCCTTATAGTAGTTACAGTGTCCCTCAAAGTGACCCTGATTTTTAGGTTCTAGTAATTGTTCACTTGCACAATATTTTTATAAACAATACAATATAAACAACGACTTCTGGTTATATCAAAATATGGTGATAACTGAGGAAGAAGAGAGTGAGATGGGGTAAATATGAGGAAACCTACCCTTACTAGTCAGGAAAAGGATGAAAGTAATGCATAAGATTGAAAAGAATCCAGAAAAATGCTTATTAAATTATGTCCGTATTGAATATAAATGAAATTATTTTGGTAAATAGTGAAGTATAAAAAAACAAGAATACTTGAGTTGTAGACTTGCGAAATAATCTTGTTTATTATAGGTCCTTTAGTACCGTTTGATTTTTAAAACTATGTTTAGGAATTACTTTGATATCAACAAAATTATTTTGTTTTAAAATGAAGTACATTGCTATAAAGTGTTGTAGTATAAATCAAGTCATACTTTCTTTTACTTAATCTATGATTGCGATAATTAAATATCTTGCTAATACTAAATATGGTAATTTATAATACTATAGTGCAATTTGAACTGTCAACTATCACATTCTAAAATCCCATCAAGTCACAAATATATCCCACTCATTAGACACTAGTAGTAGATGAAATTGAACACTATTTTATATAAATCAAATTTAAGACTATCTTTGTCAGAAATTGCCCAAATACCATTATTCCTACATAAATAACAATTATACATAGTGTTGATTTTTTTCTGGTTTTTAACTTTCAAATTATCAAGTTTAAGACTATCTTTGTCAGAAATTGCCCAAATACCATTATTCCTACATAAATAACAATTATATACAGTGTTAATTTTTTCTGGTTTTTAACTTTCAAATTATCAAATGCCCAAATAAATATGATATTCTATTGAGAATACTACACTTCAATAAATGTTAGGATGTCAATTACATTTAGTCTATAATGACTCTTAATAAACTTTAAATATTCAGTATTGTTTATTGCTGCCTTAGAATGCGTACTTAAAATACTACTTGCCATTAACATGATGTTACTTATTTTGACTTACAGCCACTTATACCTTATGATACTAAATTTAAAAAAGCAGAATACAAACCTCATTTATTACACACTGATTTAGAAATTTGTGATTTTATTTTAATTCTCTGGCAAGTTTTACATAATTTCTTTACATATTTTAAAAAGATCACTTCATAGAAGTTTTGTATTTGTTTTCACTATTGCAGAGATGATTTGTCCTTCTTCTTCAAAGCTCGGGCATGTTGTGTCAAATGCCAGCATTCCGCACATCAATTTAGGCAATTCTAATTCATGTGTGCAGAAGAAAGGGAAATATTTGATGTATTAAATATTCTTCCGCCATTTGATAAAAAAATATACAGAAGTAGGAAATTGTTTTATTTTTCTTCCATCTGGGAAAATAATGAAAGATATAGATTAAAAATTCAAGAGTTATTCTCCTTGTAAGTTAATCAATTAGCCAAGGAAAGACACTACGTTGATTTAGCTGGGACTTTCATTTCTTTCTCAATAACTTTAAATTATCTTTAGCTTATCATTTAATTCAGGTTTTCCAATTCTTTCCATCAACTTGATAACACTTTATCCTGATTTATTCTAGTAATAGTGGTTCATTCAGGACTATTTTATGAATTATCTTCATTTTGTCATTTAACTCTCAGGTTTTCCGATACTGTTCAGTGATCACATGTCACTCTGCCCTGATTTGTTCTAATAGTCTCTAAGATAATTTTGAAACAAATCTGATGTTATGCCTGGAATTAAATTCTACTTTCCTTATTAGCAAAAACCCTCACATGATTCTACCCATAAACTCAAAAACATATTTGGAAAAAAAAACCCTATTATTTTAATTGGATGTACTCCTAGTATTGTTGTGCATTCCCAAGTTATTTCAAAAATAGAAAATTTGAGAAGTGGCATGGAAATAAATTGAAGCAGAATATAAATGGCATAAAATATGCATACAATTATTGTAATATAACGTAGGTTTGGTATAGATTGACATTTATTTGACTTTGTAAATCATCAAAATGTCTGCTTTTTGTTAGATATTTCATTAAGGGTACATATTGCCATAAATAATATTTATTGAAAACATATGCTATGTATAACCTTGAATAAAGCCTTAGGGAGAATATGATGGCTTTTGTATTACCTGAGCTGTCAATCTAAAAGAATTATTATACATACACAGAAACAACAATTACAAAAAAGTCATTACCAAAATAAAGAATTTAATGAATTATTACATGGATTCCTAAAAGAAGTGTCTTTAGATGGAGAAAGACCTATAAAGAAATATGTAGAAGTGGGCTGTTTATCATAGCCATGACAAATTATATAAAAAATCATATTATGTTCTTACTTTGAGGAGATTTGGAGGTCAATCTCGTTCAAAAGGCCATTTTCTTTGACTCTATTCTACCACATGTCCACAAAGTTTCCTTCCTGGTATATCTTTGAATAACTCCAATCATAAGTAACTTTATATTTTCCAAGGTAGCTAATTTTAACTGTACTGTGTTTAATAGAACAGTTTCAATGGAATATATTTCCTTACAGATTGTAGATATATCATTAAAAGTTCCAACCCCATAATACATACAGAAAAATTTAATAAGATTTATTAATTGCTCCAAAGAGATTGGTTCATGAAGGGGTAGGGGTTATACGTAAACAAACCCACAAACACATTTACACACTTATACAATGAAGATGTGTTGTTAAAATCACTTATACATTCCCATTCTGCTTGAGATAAAATTTTTCAGGAACATATTTACAGGTCACATAAACCTAATATTTTTAAAATTCATTACAAGATTATAAACATAATCTGTTCTGAATGTACTTAGAAGATATCAAGATTTTAATCTATTCTAAGCCAAAAGAGAAACTGTATTTGAGAGCATCTCTCTATTATTATCATTTATATATCCCTTGATTATTGTTGTTTGTGATAGTGGGAATATCCAAATAGTTGGTATTTAATTAGATTTATTACCATGATTTTATCCATGAATATTTTAAACAAAGAGGATCTGCCATTTTGGTAAGATCTCATCACTAAGAATCCCTTAGATGGTATTGAAAAAGTCAGTGATCTACTAAAAATTTCTAAGTTGCTCTGATTTTAGGAGACAGTCACATGTGCCTAAGAGATCTTCCTCTTAGGGGACAAAACTAATAATATATTTATACTTAGTCTCTTTGTTTATTTAGAAAAGAACTGGGGGGAGAGGGGAGCGTTGGCACCTGGGTGCTCAGTGGGTTTAAATATCAGACTCTTGGTTTCAGCTCTCGTCATGATCTCAGGGTCCTGGGATGGAGCCCTCGAAGCTTCCCACTTAACAGGGAGTCTACTTCTCTCCCTCTCCCTCTGCCCCTCTCCCAGCTCACGCATTCTCTGTCTCTGTCTCTCGCTCTCTAAAATAAATAAATCTTAAAAGAAAAGAAAGGAAAAGAACAGGGGTGTCTGAGTGGCTCTGTCAGGAGAGCGTGCAACTCTTGATCTCAGAGTCATGAGTTTGAAACCCACATGGGTGTAGAGATTACTTAAAAAAATTTTTTTAATTAAGAAAGAAGAATAATTTTAATGTAATGTATCCTAGAGGCTATTACTTTCCAAATTTATTTGTTCGGATTTACAATACAATATATGAATGATAGACAAGTAATTTCATTTTTACTGAAACATATTTATTAAAGCACCTACTCTATAAATGTCATCCTGTTAAGTTAAATGGGCTATAAAAAGTGACTACAGCATAATTCCTACCTTGGAAACATAAACAAAATGAGATCAGAAGTATTAAAATGATAGCGTGTATTACAAACTACATAAATATTTTGTATAGTTGAAAAGACTGAATTTAATATAAATGTAGTTTTACAAAAAGATCTTAGGATATAGCATTCACTGTTGGCCAAAATAATAAGAAAGATAATTTCCTATAAGGATATCACAATTCAATTGCTTTTAAAATTCAGTGAATTTTTGACATTAGAGATGACTATTTTTCCTTCACCTCAAATTCAATAAACATAAGGACAGTAGCTTTTGGTAAAGTCCTCTGCTGCACAGTAGGAACTCAATAATTCTTTGCTTTATGACTAATTGAATACATCCCTTTAGGATATTTGGACATCTTCATCCAGAAACGAATAAATTAATAATAATAATTGAATAAAAGGTAGTCATAAATGTACACATATTTGTAAAAAATGTACATTGCACACATTTTTAAATGAAAGACTGAATTAACTTAGCATTACTAATATAGGTTAATGAAATAGCTATAGGCTTTCTAATTTTAAAATTTTTGTGAGTTTTTTTGTCATTTTTATTTTTATTTTTTAAATTTTATTTTATTATGTTATGTTAGTCACCATACAATACATCATTAGTTTTTTGTTGTCTTCCAGTAAGCCACATCTACGAAATATATAAGATTATATTGAGAAATCTGTCAGATACCCTACTTTTCACCAAGTGCTAGACACATTATATTCATGCAGCAAAGCACTTAGAAGAAAGAAAACACAGTTTTGAATCTTGGTCTAGAAAACCAAACCAAAGACTGAACAGAGATTACATCTTCAATAAATACTTACAACAACTAGAGCTTTCAAAATAAATGTTTTTAGTTAAGTTTTATTTTTATATTGTGTTCCTTCTTAGAGTTTTAAAAAAGAAAACCACAAAAATTTTTTTTAAAGAAAATGGAATGATAACTTATTAACACTGCAAAATAATGATGTTCTCAGATGAGAAGTGAAACATGCTTCTCAATTTAGTTGCACAGAGCATGCCTATATTTGTCATGTCATGGAAAATATTACATTAATATTAGGAAGTAGATTATTGCATGGGAGATAGAGTTCTGTCTGGGTGCTGACTGATATGTAAAGGATGTGGCCCTGCTTAAATGCTTAAACACGAGAAGAAACCCATATTTTAAGCATTCCCACAAAAAAGCCTCCATAAATCTTTGGTAGACATTTATCTGGATTGGTGATACAAGCCTGAGGGCTAAAAGAATGCTAGTATGGAATCCTTATTTCAGTTATGAAAGAAATTGATACATACATTATCTAGTGACTCTGTTTGCAATTCCTACTCTATAGTATGACACTTCATTCTTGATTGACTGTGTCTCCAGACCTTGCATAGGTCGATTACATGCTGCTCTTTCCCACCTCAGGGACGGCTCAAGCAATTCTCTTTTCTGTGAACATTCTTCCTTCCACTTTTGTTTTGATTTGTCATTCAGATTATAGACATTTTTTAAAATGCCTTATCCTCAAAGTTCCTACTTTAAAATCCTGTTTAAATATATCACCACATATTTTAATTCAGCACCTGGTTAATGTATTTAAATGTTATAGATATATATTTTTCACACACACACACGCACATATATATGTAGTGAGAACATTTAAGTTCCATTTTCTTAGCAAATTTCAATTATATGGTATAATGTTATCAACTATGATGAGGGATGGAGGCAGAAAAATATTTACCTTTAGCCCAGAAGGCTGACCTATAGGTGGCGTAGTTTTGATAAAGATCAAATTTGTACTGTTTGCTACATTTTTAAAGGGTCACATGACTGCCTGTAGATCTCATCAGATAGTTAATATTGAACTGAATGATAAGCACCAGGGAAATCTTGGGAAAGCAGTTTTACAACTAAAAAATAGAAAAAAACATTTATGATCTAATGCTCCCTGCACATCCACTCCCCCTTGAGCACTAAGCATATAACCACCAGCTTCATACAGCGGAAATGCCACTCTTTCTGCCCACTGGTCCTGTTGCTGTGCTACTTAAATGCACTTAGTAAGTTGCACCACACAACCTCTCAAGAATTCTCTCTTGGGCGCCTGGGTGGCTCAGTTGGTTAAGCGACTGCCTTCAGCTCAGGTCGTGATCCTGGAGTCCCGGGATCGAGTCCCGCATCGGGCTCCCTGCTCGGCGGGAGCCTGCTTCTCCCTCTGACCCTCCCCCCTCTCATGTACTCGCTCTCTCTCATTCTCTCTCTCTCAAATAAATAAATAAAATCTTAAAAAAAAAAAAAAAGAATTCTCTCTTGATGGATGACCCCTCACCCAACTATAGTAACTATGTTTCACTTTAGATGCTCAGACTTTATTCATCTCATCTTTGACTGTACCCTTTTTATCAACCTCTCCTTATTTCCTCCACTGCCTAACCCCAATCCCTGGGAACTAATTTTCTACTCTATTTCTATGAGCTTGTTTTTTTTTTTTTAATTTTATCTTATTATGTTAATAACCATACATTACATCATTAGTTTTTTTAAATTATGTTATGTTAATCGCCATACATTACATCATTAGTTTTTGATGTAGTGTTCCATGATTCATTGTTTGTGTATAACACCCAGTGCTCCATGCAGAACGTGCCCTCTTTTTTTTTTTTTTTTAAAGATTTTATTTATTTATTTGAGACAGAGAGAATGAGAGACAGAGAGCATGAGAGGGAGGAGGGTCAGAGGGAGAAGCAGACTCCCTGCCGAGCAGGGAGCCCGATGCAGGACTTGATCCCGGGACTCCAGGATCATGACCTGAGCTGAAGGCAGTCGCTTAACCAACTGAGCCACCCAGGCGCCCACGTGCCCTCTTTAATACCCATCACCAGGCTAACCCAACCCCACACCCTCCTTCCCTCTAGAACCCTCAGTTTGTTTTTATTTCAGATTCCACATATAAGTGACAGGCAGTATTTGTCTTTCTCTGTTGCTTTTTTCACTTATATGTTGCCTTCAAGATCCATCCCTGTTGTCACAAATGGCAGTTTCTTTCTTTCTCATGGACGAATAATATTGTATTATGCATATATACCACATCTTTCTTATTTATTCATCTGTTGAGAGATACTTAGGTTGTTTCTCTATCTTAGCTATTGTGAACATATATATTATAAAGTGGATTCTTGTTCACAGCAGTTATGTTCTAAAAATCATCACAAACACTGAATTAGACAATAATGAGACTGAGGGACTTCTTAGGTCTTTTCTAGACGTGCACACAATCCTGCACGTGTACATGGTCTTCTAGATTTCCAGGAATATTTTGGAGTTTTTCAAAGCTCACTATGGACATCTAATTCCTTAGTTTTTCCTTTTCATTTTTATTTTCTCAGCTTTTGTTACTCCCCATGATGATGCCTTGCTGCCTCAGGTAGCTGCACTATTAAACAGTTGCTGGTAATTCTTTTTTCCCCACAAATGCTCTAGCTATAGGGTTCTTGGCACATAATAGCTCTGAGTCAGTTCAAATGAAGACAAGCTCTGGAAGTGGCTGTTTTAAGGAGGTTCCACACGTGTCAACTGGTGGCAATTATGTGGGAAGGAAGCTTTGTGGGAGCTATTCCTCCCCCTTCAAATGGCTTCAAAGCTGCTGATTTCATAGCTACTGTACTTGTAAGGGAGGGATGCTGGTTTTCAAAACTACTTTGGATTTGCGGACTGAGATGGCAATCAGACAAGTGAAAATGTCAAAAGCCTCTTGCTCTAACACCCTTTAGACCGTTGCAAGCCTTTGCTAATTTCCAGAGATGTGAAAAAGCTAACTTCGATAATTTTGGCTAATATTCTCATCACTTTTATAGTGGAACAGATTTCTAGGCTTCCTTACATTGCCATTCCTGAAATTCCTCTTGTGTTCATATACATTTCCAATGAACACCTGTGAAAGATTGTATTTAATTTGTTAATTAAGAATGAAAATAGCAATGAGGTAAATTTGTTCCAAGAACATTTGAGGGTATTATATTGTTCATCAGAAAAGTTTCTCTTTTAAAAAAAAGTATATTTGGATAAGATTTCTGAATCTTGTTAATATCCTAAAAGGAAATAAAACAAACAGGGTCACTGACTTTGGGGTTATGTAATTCTTTTTGCAAGTATGTTTATAGGTTAACTTGTAACTTCACTGTGTCCAGGCTTTAAATAAATAAATGGCATAGTCAAACACAGATAGAGTCTTCTGGAAAAAAAATGCATAAATTAGCCTGTTAAACATCTATATTTTGGCCTACCCTCCAACACATTTCCTCTACCTCCTCCATCCGTTTCCTCTTTCTACCAGAAATTAATGTTTCGGTCTTACTAATACATCTTTAGGGGATTCATATATACATTATGCAACCTAAATTCATTTTAAAGGAAGCAATATATGCAGAAAATATTGTCATGCATAAAATAAGATTATGTCTTGCTTAATTAAAATTAAAATTAAAATTCTTAATGTATTTTGATAAGTAAAATCCATAACTCTGTAATGTATGTGAACATTTTTTCATTACTTATAATTCACTTATAATGTCAGTATTATGTAAGCAGTTGCTTAAGACATGACAAATAATTCTCAATATATGTCACTAAGTGATTTAAATAAGTCCTAATGAACTAAAATCACTGAAATATTCTGCATTTCTATTTTTCATGAAATCTGTAGTATAAAAGTGAACTTTATTATTTTAAACAGTTTGACTTAAATGTGAAAAATTTAATACTTGCAAACATTTTATTAAATCCAGTTTTAAACGACAATTTGTAAAAGAAGGTACTAACTAGAATATAATCATTTTTGCATTAAAATTTCTTCAAGCTATAAAGTATCATGCACCAAAAAATAATATATAAAATAAGATTACTTTACATAGAAATAGTAATTTAAAAATAAATTAGTAATAATTGAGACACTCAAAAATGTTTTCCTTTTTTTTTTTTTTCCCAAAAGGATAATTTTGCTTATTCTCCCTATCCAGATGTAACTGCATCCTCATATAGGTATGGTCCTGTATACTAATTAGTTGCCCCAAGGTCTCTACTAGACTTTTGCCTCTATCTCTAGAGCTGCCAGATGAATTAGCAACTGGGATTGCATTTTATATACAAAGGACTATAACCTACTTTTAAAAACTTAGACATTCTGCTATTTGCGCTAATGGACTACTTTTTAAATAACTTGTAGAAGTGTTATCAACTGAAGCAGTGTTTAATGAACAACTGTGTAAAGCTTTAAACAACAAGCACACTGATATGCATTTTGTTTATAAAGACAGTGCATTTGGTGAATCTGTATATTTTTCGTGTTTAATCTTTAAATACATCTGAGATTAAATAGTATGTTTTACATTGATGAATTAGCAGATATAGATATCTCAGAGAATTTCCCGGAAAACCTTTATGAAGTGACATACTCCGCTGGACGGAACCAGTCTCATGTGGATATTTTCCCTGTCCTGTGATGTTATTAATCCAAACTCCAAAAATAAGACATTATATGTAACATTGCATGATCCCCCATTGGCATTTTAATGTATCCTCAGGGTGTATTTATAGTATCTACAACAAAATTTGATTGTGAAACTTCAAAAAATTAATGCCTTAGGATTTCTTATATTTAAATATGTACACTAAATAATTTGAAAAGCATAAACTGTCTCAGAGATGAGAATTGGTAATTCTTTGTGAAAATAAATTTGGTGAAAATACAAGTACTATGGAAGGAAAAGCAGGTTTGTATTGCACATTAGGCACTATATGTCTATTCAGTAAAAAATTTGCTTTAGCAGAAATAGTGTTGGAGAAAAAACAGAACGGTAAAAATCACCTAGGAATAAATCATATAACATTGAATTAGAGTTGGATTCATTAATATGAACTTATGTTTAGATATATTTGCACATAGATTTGCACATATACCAGCAAATATATGGTATATGTAAAATTATGTGTTATATATTATATAATTATATTTATAGAGGTCCTAGAAGCAGTGAAATACCAGTTGCAACAATCACATCCTGTACCTGGATCTTGTTTTCTAAATACCAATCTCTAATAAAAATACTATTCTCTGATTTTCAGGGATCCCTGAAAAGTGGCTTATTCTAACACTAGGGCTGTATAAATACAAAATGAGCCTGGAGCATCTTACATTGCCAGAAATAAAGTGTCCCCCCTTACCCCCAAAAAAGATGGGGGGTAATAAAACAAACAAGAAAAATAACAGGAGCCAACCCACAACAGTTTCTAATGTGAAAATCTGGGACAATTTTGTAAATAAAATTAATCTCTTAGTATTGTATTATAAGAGATAAAGAACAAAATAAATATCTATGAGTCCATAGCAATATAAATAAGGGATTGAATAATAAATAAATGCCGAAGAGGGGACAATTATTCTGTATAGAAAATTCCAACTTATTTATAATTTACACAGATATTGCCCCATCCATTCCCTTGAGTATGTACTGGGCTTACTGACTAGTCTGAAAGAGTAGTGTACAAAAGGGGAATGAAGAATCTCTCCAGTGGACAAACCTGGAAGATTCTACCTCGATGAGGTGATCAAGGTTAACAATTACGGTGATAAGTCATAATGATAGTATGTATCCCCTGCATTGATATAAAGAGAAATTTACTTATTTTTTTGGTATTTCTTTCCCAAATTCCATACCTTTGTATAAACATGAGGTCAATATCAACAAAACTCAAGTAGAGAGACAGCCTACAAATGTCCAATAGATAATTCTTAAAGCTTTCAAGGTAATGAAAGGTGATGCAAAAGTATTACAGACCAGAGTAGACTAAGAAGGCATCATGAATAAATACAGCGTGGTATACTAGACAAGATCCTGGAACAGAAAAAGGGCACTAATAAGAAAACTAGAAATGTGAATAAATTTTGGAATTTAGCTAATACTGGTGTACAGTTTTTTTGAACAACATCAGTAACAACAACAAGTCTCTTGCAACAATATAGGTGGTTATTGATGAAAACTATGAACAGGGTGTTAAATTAGGAAAGAAAGGAGTGCAAGAGACATAACAAAAGGCAAATGATTAAGCTTGAATTTGATATGACATAGGTACAAAATATCAGAATTAAAAAATTTAACCAGGAATCCTGGGAGAAATGTCAATTATTTAAATAGAATTAGCATAAATCTGAAAAATTTGAATGACTGTAAAATATTTGTGGGCAGTAAAGTTGAGGGGTGAGTTAATTACACATTTGTCAAACCCATAGAATGTACAACACCAAGAGTGAACCTTGGGATAATGGAAATTATGAACTTTGGGATAATGATGTACCATGCATTTGAACACCTAAAAAATATCAGTGATAACTAACCCTCCTTCAGTTTCCTTGTTCTTCAAGTCAGGTAAAATTAAAATATTTAAGGTTTTAATATGCCATGCCAACAGGGGCAGCTAGTCAATTACATGCATATTTATAAATAACAAGAGTATTACTAAAGGGGATGGAAATTTTAAGCTCCTTTCTCCACAAGTGACTCAACTCTGACTACTCTTATAGTGCTACGTTCCCAGTAAAGAGAGGGTTATTAATTTGATTGATCAAAAATCAGTGATTGGACCACAGTGAGTACTGGACATTCCTTATTTTGTCTTAATAGGAGTGAAACAGAAAATGGCTATTTAGAAAGTTCTGAATCACACTTATACTGAAACTTTGTGTGTTTAATTGCACTGTTTTGTTTCTTATTTTAAAGAGTATGTGACCCTAAAGTATGCGGGTCTTTAGATCAATTACTTTTACAATACCACCCAAGTATTTTTGTAGCACATAACTTTCATCTTCAATCATTTTGAGAGCTCTCAGAAAAACAATTTGAGGTAAATGTAATAAATTATAAGATGGAAATTTTCAATGTCAAGGTATGCTATTATTTTAGTATTATAGTAATATACTTTTAATCATAAATAACTCTTTTTCCTGGGTAGAAATCATGCATTTCTCATAAAAGTGATTTATCTTTATAACTTACATAACTACAATGTCTTTATGTCCACATGCTTTGTAAAGAATTTGATGTGACTTTGGGGTGGATATTTAAAGTTGCACCATTAAAATACAGAGCAGTGGAAAATGATTATACAACTAATCTCGGCTTTTATTATATAGTGTTTAAGTACCTCATTCAATTCTGAGCTTCCTATAAGCCAAGGACAAAATGAAATATACAAAGTGTAAGCATCTCATTTTCTGAAAATTATAGCAACATTATTTTTTCAAGAGATAACACTGTTTGTCTAAGAAATATATGTTTGTGTGTGTTTCACACATTCCAACAAAATTAAATACGATTGAGTTTTCAAAATGGGTATTATAGATTATGCAGAAATATCCAACTTAAGAGTATTTCTTAGACTTTCCAGAAAATGGCAAAGCATTTAAAAAAAATAGTCATCACTTCTTAACATATCTATACTGACATTTGTGAATATTATCTTCATAGTGTTAGGGAAAAAGATAGTAGTGTTAAAAGAAATTAGTGGTTAATATTTTGCCGTATGGCTATGTCTAGAGTTATTTATAAGATTTGATTTTAAACACCACATATTTATTTTGTGATGACAGCATTAAACACGGCAGCAGGATGTTTGAGCCTACTTTCCATTCCTCTTGAACATGGATCTGTGAAAAAGCTGTAGCAGCAATGTTAATCAATGCATAAAGGTAGGACTACCATTCCATAATTCACCAGGATAGAGACAAGAAATGGTGGATGCAGTGTTAATATGTGGCGGCACTCGTCTGGATTGCAGTCAGTTTAATTTTAGCAGAAGCTGAGTAGATCATTTATCAGGACTGAATGCATTACTATAATTCATTGCAGTGATTGTAGGGAAACAGTGGTATTATAGATGTGCGGCTGTAACTCATAATGACAACCCCCCCCCGCCCCGGTCGCTTTCTATCGTGCTATTTTCAGCCAGACCAGACTTTCTCCCAGAAATTTTAGTATACTGTTGACTTATTCAAAAAATAAGGTCAGATAAACAAAGCAACATCTTCTAGAATATACTGAGAAAGATTAAAAGTCTGTCAACTCATTTCACAATAAAAGAAGCTCTGGTAAGGCAATTAGGCAATAATTATGATCCCTGATCCTCCCCCTTCTCCTAAAACCACTGTTCTCTGTTTCAGGATGAAAAAACTCTGGCCTCATGCATTCCTTGATATTTTTATAGCTTCTTGCAGAATTTAAATATTTGATCCAGGTGTGCCCATAGTACTTAATATTGAAATCCTAAACCCTAGGAGTTACTTTTTTTTCCCATCTAACATCGAGCCCCTCCTATCAGTTAAGTGGAAGTGATACGAAGTTATGCATGTTTTCTTTCCTAATCTTATTTGCTTAAAATATAATTAAAACAATGATGTGATTCTAAATTATGTAAGCTCATTTTAGAAACTCTTTAGTGTTTCTAAACAAACCCATGAAGGGCATTATTTTTTTAATCACCTTGGTAATCAAATAAATAATAAATACAGGTACTTTGCTAGGTTTTTCTTTTCTTTTTTTTTCATATTCTGACTCACATATCCATAAAAAGCCTTATTGACAAGTTGCCCTTTGTAAGCAATTTTAAAAATAATTTTTTAAAGATTTTATTTATTGGGTGCCTGGGTGGCTCAGTTGGTTAAGCGACTGCCTTCGGCTCAGGTCATGATCCTGGAGTCCCGGGATCGAGTCCCGCATCGGGCTCCCTGCTCGGCAGGGAGCCTGCTTCTCCCTCTGACCCTCCCCCCTCTCATGTGCTCTCTCTCTCTCTCATTCTCTCTGTCTCAAATAAATAAATAAGATGTCCTATCAACAGATACAAAAAAGCAAATCTAAACACATAGCAATTCTATTTTAAACTCTTCATAAGTAGATTCACTCTCTAAAACCTCAAATTTACGTCTGAATTCCAGGCTGCCATCCATTGCTAGACTCCTGAATGATTTTTTATTTCACTGTCCATCCCTCTCCCACTCACATCTCACTTTTCACCACACGGTCTCCCTGAGCGCCTTCCTGTTTTAGTGGTGCTTGCTTGCCCAGGCTGTTCATTCTGCTGCAAGAGTCGCTCACCTTCATCAAACCTCTGCTAATCCTCAAATGCTTCACCTCTCACCTGTGTTTTGAGCACTTCTCCGAATTAAGTCCTCCTCCAACTCAAGTGCAATTTTAAGTTATATATACACATACCAGCATGTCTGCTATGCAGTGTATTTGCAGTTGTGTACATCCATGGCTATCCTAGTAACTGAACTCAATTTACTTAATTTCTGCCTATTTATGTACTTACTCATAATTCTTTCCTTCTTTGTCATGACTTTTTTCAGATTATAAGGATAATGTTGCAGGAACAAAGATAAAAAGCATGCCCTTTACTTTCAAGAAGTTGCAAGTTTATTGTTACATGCATGCACATCTAGCATATGATATATATGAATCCTACGGGAATATGAACTGAACAAATACATGAAGAATTGTAGTCTTCTACACATCTGCTTTCGATGATATCATCAAACTTCTTAGTTGAGACACTTGTAGGCTTATAAGGATTAAATGAAATACAATATATATGTGGCCCTATTTTATATATCTACATAGATAGAACATAATTAATTCTATAATCAATACATAGATCTACGGCAGATATAACATAATTAATTATATATAATTTATTATATTTAATATAATTTAAATGGATTAATATTTTCACAAATAAGTAATATATGCAAATTACATGTAATATATCAATTTTCTGATTATTCTTTATCTAAAATGTTTTTTCAACTAATTAATTAGCATAATAAAGGGATTCAAATTTGAAAGAATGACAAAGATATCAATTTTG
Source organism: Mirounga leonina (assembly GCF_011800145.1). Lineage (NCBI taxonomy): Eukaryota > Metazoa > Chordata > Mammalia > Carnivora > Phocidae > Mirounga > Mirounga leonina. The sequence goes on along the minus strand of NW_023270316.1, from coordinate 22,724,832 downwards.
AGATTTCACCTATATCTGCTGAAAATATTTAATTTATAAACTCAAATAGTATATAAATCCTCAGAAGGAAATGATGAACATGTAAGTGGAAACTGGAGAAAGTGCTATCTTTGTTATTTGTAGCAGAAAGCTTAGAAAAATTTTGTCCTGCAGTTATGTGAAAAGCAGAACATGCAAGTGATAAATTACATATTTAGCCAAGGAAATTTCTAAGGAAAGTATTGATGGACATATCTTAGATTCTTCTGCCTTTGGTGGAGAACCTTGCTCTTTTGAAAATAACAAAATGAGAGCAAACATTTTTTTTTTAAAGATTTTATTTATTTATTTGAGAGAGAGAGAATGAGAGACAGAGAGCATGAGAGGGAGGAAGGTCAGAGGGAGAAGCAGGCTCCCTGCTGAGCAGAGAGCCCGACACGGGACTCGATCCCAGGACTCCAGGATCATGACCTGAGCCGAAGGCAGTCGCCTAACCAACTGAGCCACCCAGGCGCCCCGAGAGCAAACATTTTAACTGAGATTCAGAGTTGGAATAAGAATTTGAAGAAAGTTATGACACAGATGTAGTTGCATGGAGGTATCATCAAAAATGATCACAGTTTAATTTCAAGAGGTCAACTTGGCTAGCTATATAGTATCAGTTATTTGGTCAAACCAAGTCTAGATGTTGCTGTCAAGATGTTTTAAGATGTGATTGATATTTAAATCAATATAGTTTGAGTAAAGCAGATTATTCTCTATAATGTTGGTGGGCCTCTTCTAATCAGTTGAAGTCCTTAGCAGTGAAAACTTTGGACTCAAGACTGAAACATAAAAACTCTGCTTAAATTTCCAGCCTGTCTATTCTGCACTGTGAATTGTGGATCAAGACTGTAACATCAACTCTTACCTTAATATTCAGCCTGCTAGTTTGCCCTACAGATTTCAGACTTGCCAACATCCATAATTACATGAACAAGCTCTTTAAAAAATCTCTTTCTCTCTCTCCATATATATAGAGTTTTTAATAGAATATATTTAGATCTAGGGTAGCCTGGGTGGCTCAGTCGGTTAAGCATCTGCCTTCAGCTCAGGTCATGATCTTGGGGTCTTGGTGGGATAGAGCCCTGCATCGAGCTCCCTGCTTGGCATGAGTCTGGTTCTCTCTCTGCCCTTCACGCCACTCATGCTCTGTCTCCCACTCTCTCTCTCTCAAATAAATAAATAAAATCTTTTTTTTTAAAGAGAATATATTTAGATCTACATATATCTATCTCTCTGGATAACCCTGACTAATGTAGACTAAATTTACAAAATATATTAAATGAACAACTTTATTTTTAGAAAAAGAGAGAGCACAACAAATGGGGGGAGGGGCAGAGGGAGAGGGAGTGCAGAGCCCAATTTGGGGCTTGATCCTAGGACCCTGAGATCATAACCTGAGCTGAAATCAAGAGTTGGATGCTTAACTAACTGAGCCACCCATATGCCCCATGAATTACATTTTTTAAAATAAATATTTCATCTAAAGAAGATGTCATTCTCAAAGAATGTGTCTTTAAACTTCCACTGTTTGAAATGTAATGGTTGATTTCCATAAGCATTCACAATCTGTAACAAATTTTATTAATTATAATTTTTAACAGTGACCCTATGTACAAATCCAATTGTGTCTGTCTCCCATGTAATAAATAATACGAAATTTCAATTCAGTGAAATTATATAAATGTATATGTGTAGTGAACTTAAATGGGTAGATAAAATAAATAATTAGGCCGGATTGGAGGGTTTATAAAAGACCTATAAATTAGTCCTGAATGAGAAGAAAAGAGAAATAAACTAAACATAAAACATATATAAACTAAATATAAAAGTGAAAGATAAAAATCAATGTTACATTGAAATGAAAACAAAATTAATGCTGAAATTTACTAACAGGAATGGAGTGAACTGTGTAGATTTAAGGAAGTGACTTCCCATTAATTGTTCCTTCAGAAATTAATGCTGGGTGATCAGCAAAGGCAGGTTGAATTTTTGCTTATGACAGAACATAATAAATAAGTAAGTAAATAAATAAAATAAGATAAATAACCTTTTTAAAAAAACTATTAAAATCTGTCTTGTATATTATTAAAATGTATAACAAAAAGAAAGGAAAGTGACAGCAATTTAGTGCACACTATGTGCCTAAAATGTATTATTTGAAAGCAAATACTGTAGTGCATTTGTGTGGCTGTAGAAAATAATCAGTGCCTTGAAAGAAAATTCTTAGTATCTATAACAATTATTTATAATATTAAGTCCCTAAGTGAAATAATGCATGGAACAATAATGAAAGATACACTAAATCTGCCACTTTTAAATTTATCACTCTCAAATCTGATCATATACAAATTAATATTTTTAATTGCTTCCATACCCAGTTGCATTTGAAATATGTTTTAACAGATTTATTAATCTTTTGAGACCAACTACAGCTTTTTATTATTTTTACTTCTCAGGCAAATTTATCTCTTTGCTGTGAAATTAACAAATAGCCTACATCAAAAAGGGGACTTTTACACTGATATAGTTATGATATAAATTAATAATGATGAATCATCACACTAGTAGTTATTATTATTATTATTTTTTAGCACCTGAAGCCAAAGTGTTAACAAGTGGAGCAGAACTGATAAACTTGGGGGAAGAAAGGTCCTTAATTATAGGCTGCTCCCAGCAAGTCGGTATGGGCTGCAGATATTTTCAAATCACCAACAGTACGGATAGTATCAGAAAAGAATCCAAATGGCTACTAAATTTCCTTACTGGGGTTTATTTAAAAAAAAAAAAAAAGCAGAAAAAGACCAAGTGTTCTAAGTAAAAATTTCCAGAAAAAATATATCCTGGGATAACAACTCTAGGGGGAAATGGTAGAGGAAGAATCTAGTTATCCATAAACTAAAACTTTTAGAAATGTCAAGGCATTCACATTATTAAATACTTCAAACTTTCACATAGCAGACCCAATAATCTAAAACCAAAATCTGCAATAAGACAGAACATATGCATTTAAGACTTTTAAAGTAAAGATAATGTGTAAAGTTGGTATAGCAAGAAGAAATCTTTTATGGGGGTGGGCATCACCCATGCTTCTCCAAAAATACACCTCTAGGTGGAATAGTAATATCCCTGGACTAAGGAAAGAATTTTTCTCCAGCAAAATTAAAGTAATAACTCATCCAATCCATACCATGCCATCTATAGCCATTCTTTTTTTTTTTTTTTTTAAAGAGTCAAGTGACACTTCTCCTTTTGAGTTGAAACTTGTTAAAAATCAAATCAGAGGACCAGAATCTCTAAATAAATATACTGCCTTCTAAGTCCATATGGAAATCAGCTTCCAAGTCAGCCTAATTCCTGTCAGGCTCCTTAAGAGGTGACCATTTTATAAGAGTTGTTTTCCAGCAACCACCTTTGTCCCCCACCAGCCAATAAGGGAAAGACGAAGAGATAGATTCCTGACTACAAGGAGTAAGGTGCTGAGTGGCCACACCAAACAACTTGTAAGGTTAGGTTTCTGAGGGAGTGGGTGTCTTCCACCCAGGTGCTGGTGGAATTTTCTAGAGAAATGAAGAGTCACTGAAACCCTCAGAAAACATCATGCTGCTGAGATGAAGAGAAAAAAGACAACTGAGAGATCTGAGGCTGTCTTCTCAAGTCTTCTCATGCCATATGTAGAAAATGGATGTCTTGGAATGTAGTAAAGATTAAGAAAGTTTTCTGTTCACTTCGCTCCTCAGGAAATCTTCCTGCTCAGAAAGGGATAGAGGAGAGATTATCTGTGGCAGGAGGTGATTGGACCTAGAAAAGGTGGAGCAATGTGCATAAAAATGAGCAATGTGATGGTCACAGGGGTTCTAAATATGCCACTATGTACCCCATGGGAGGCAGCACTTGAGTTTCCCAAGACTCAGGTCATTGTAGTCACTAGTCAGAGAAATAGCCACCACCACTAGACAACAGATTATTAGACTCTTACCAACATCTTCTAGTCATTTGGGATCTTACACATTTTTTCCATCTCTTCTCTTAGTACTACCATTTTAAGAAAGCTTAATTTTCTGAGAGCCAGACCATAGCCACATCTTTCTCTCTGTTTCCTAGTTACAACTCAAGTGTTTACTAGGCCAGGAGGAAAATTAATTTTGAATTAGATACAAAATAAAAATTTTTTAAAAGGCAAATAAATGTATACAAATGGCACAAAGAAACTGAAAAAATATGGAATCTGGGTAAGAGGTAGTTAACAGAACCACTATCCAGTGGTGAAGTAAACATGGTTGAGGGACAGTTTTTGAAACATAGATTTTTTTCTTGTTTATACTATTGAAGTTGAGATGTCTCAATAAAATAAATGCATACAGTAATGGTGCAATGTATACTCTTCCATCAGTTTTGTGGTGCTGCATGCTAACCAGTTTAAGGAGCCATTAGGCTTGACTTTTCATTCTAACCTGAAAAGAATGTAAACAAAAATAAATAACCACTAATTTATGCAACATTATTTTTGCGGCAAACAGGAAGTCTTTATTTTTAAAATGTCTAATTATTCAGATGAATAGTACAAATCAGTAAACCTTTTACTGATTTATAGCACTATTCTTAAGCATAGAAACAATGTGGCTGGGGCAGAGGGGTGGGGAAATTTACTTTTCATCCAGTGTTTTGGCCTTTCAAATTCACAGTAACTGTGTCACAAATTAATGAATCATCAGCTAAATGTTTCTGTACCTCCCATGTAATTGAATGATTCAGAAAATTCTCAGGGATCTTAGCATGATTCATTATTTCACTTTTAACCTTCTTGGATTTAAATATGGAGCTTAAGATAGCCACCTCTATTTTATTTCTATATTTATTACAATAACAATCAGTGGATAGGCAATTATGTGATCTGCCATCCATGCCCCACAAATAGCAATTTTAATAACTTACAAAAACATGACAGTGGTTTCTGCCATAATTATTTATGCTTAAATGACTTCTTTGATAAAAGATAAGAGCCAGATTAATCATAAGCCAGATCTTCCTTACTCTTTTTTAGTACTTCTGATGGTATAGAGTTTAGAGATGTTGATGAGAGGGATTTTTAGCCTGACTTTAAAGTGAGAAATTATAGAATCTAAAAAAAAAAAAAAAAAAAAAAGGCGATTTCTGAAATAACAATCAACATTTGAATGAAGTATTTTGGTTTCATTCCTCTTTTTTCAGATCGTAGGACTAAACACACTGTAAGCTTACATTAGAGAGTATAGTGTCTAAATATGATAGTTTGCTTTTCCCAGATAATTTGTCATTTTCATTTATATCAAAGGATATAAGCAAGGATTTGATTTTGAAATGATGTTACTAACATTCTTTAAAACCTGTCACTGCTCTCAAGCACTATTATAAATAATCACACACATATTTCATATTTAGATTAGGAACACTTTTTAATCTCGGGGCACTTATTATTATTTGTGTTCATCCCCAGGGAATTGTAATAGCTCCATGTGAATCTAAAAAATGAAGACTGGTATGTATAACTCAAGTTAGCACCATTGTATATTTATAATTTCATTTTTATAATTCCTATAAATAATTGGCTTTCTATGAAAGCAGTGAATATTGATGAACATAATTTATTGTCTCACTTGAGCAGATTATTGTTTTTGAATGATGACGGGGTACATTATTCTCTTTGCTTTCAGCCAATAGTAGTAGAAGACCTAGTTAGGTACCATTCATTATTGCAGATGCACTACCTATAGATTAGACATGCAAAATTATACAGTCTTACACTTTTTAGTCTGCTTTCCAACGTAATCAATATCCTGTATACACCAATGAGACCCAGCAAGCATGTAGTTTAAATACAGGATCTGAACTGCAGTGACATCTGCTAGGTAGTTTTACTTACAGAAATATATCCCAAATAGATTCAGAAACAGATTGAGTATAGCTACTCTTAAGACAGGCATATGACTAACTAAATGAAAATACATAGCCTTCTCTCTCCCCTTTGAAAACTGATATTAGGCAAGAACTGCAAGATATTAGAAGAACTCAAAATTCATTCAAAATAAAGACAGGCAATCCTAGTATCAAAACTAAAATTATTTACACAGTTTTACTAGTTTGAAATCAATAGTAATAATGTAGGTTTCTCTCTAACAACGGGAGAATTTTCTTTGTTGCAACACTTATTATATTAGCTAGAAAAATAAAGCCAAAATGAAAGTAAGTATATACAAGATATACAAGCAAAATTAAGGAAATACTTGTTCAGAGTAAGTTAAAGTATGTTAATATTCCAACCCAGTAACCCAAATTAGTTCATATTTATAAATATCTGTATTGATTTTTCTCTTTTTCTGACTGATGCTTCCTTTTTTATATATATATATTTTATTTATTTGACAGAGAGAGACACAGTGAGAGAGGAAACACAAGCAGGGGGAGTGGGAGAGGGAGAAGCAGGCTTTCTGCTGAGCAGGGAGCCCTGATGTGGGGCTGGATCCCAGGACTCTGGGATCATGACCTGAGGGAAAGCAGAGGCTTAATGACTGAGCTACCCAGGCCCCCCGGACGCTTCCTTTTATGAGTCAAATGTTTATCTTTTAGCAACTGTGCCAAGATTACTTAGGATAAATGGCTCAACACTTTATAATTTTAATTATTTGTGATCATTATAGCAAATATGTAATGCAATTGCATTTTGAAGTTAGTCTAATAATGTTATAATTTTGTGTTTATTATAAATAAAATTGTAGTAATCTAAGTATCTGATGAATCATTAAGGAATATGTGAGGTAAATAGTTTCAATGTACATATGGTATTAATTTTTACTTGATATTGTAAGTACTTGAGTATATATATATATATATAGTATCATGACTTTATTAAAACAGTGCTTTTTATGTAACCTCAAGAATAATTGCTTAAGATGAAGAAAAATGTCCTTAAAACAAATTGAAATTTGAATTTAAAGTGAAATTATCTTGTATAGTCGGTGATTTTCCTCTTTGGAATTTCTTAGCCTTGTAATTCGAAGTTGTTTTTTCCCAGACATGCTAAAATGTACTATAGAAGTAACATATCACATAACAAGAATTTATTGGACAACTACTGTATTGATTTTGCATTGTTTCTGCAACAAATTACCAGAAATGTAGTGTCTTGAAACAGCACAGATATATTATTTAAAAATTTTGGAAGTCAAGTGCCTGAAAAATGGATTTCATTAGGCTAAAATCAAGGAGTGGGCAGGGTTATGTTTCTGGAGTCTCCTGGAGAGAATCCATGGCTTGCCTTTGCTTCTAGAGGGTGGTCCCCTTCCAGCAATAGGAAATGACCCCTGCTTTCATTTTCAAATCTCATTTTCTGACTCTGATAACCACCTGCCTCTTAAAAGGACCCTTGTGATTACATTTGATCTATCCACATATTCCAGAATACTTGGTCACTCCATCTCAAGATCCCAAATTTAATTAAATCTGCATAGTTCCTTTGCCATGTAAGGTAACATACTAAAAAATCCTGATGATGACGATGTGGATATCTCTGCAGAGTCATCATGCTGCCTACCCTACCTACTGTAAAAAATCCTTGGCATGTCATCAAAAACAGAGTGCAGTGGTCTGTGTTTTCATGGAACTTGAAGGCCAGAGAAGAATGCAAATATTGAAAATGTGTTCACAGCTAAAATGAGGGCAATGAAATAGAAACTGGATAAAATGAGAGGTAAACCAAAGAAGACATTCTCTGGAAGTTATATTTCAGTGAGATATTAGTAATGAGAGTAAGATATATGGGATACATTTCTAAATGTGGGAAAAATTCAGATTGTGATTGTCCTTTAAGTCATTTATTTTTAATATATTTTATCTTCAGGGCTATTTATCATCTTGGAGAGAATCCATAAGTTGTATGAATATTGTCTATTGTAATGTACTCCCTCATTGCAAAGTGGAGAATGGAGTAACAACACGACAGAGCTAATAATGTTACAACAGCTGTAGATGGTTGCATCAACTATAGTATGAACAAGTTTGTTATGAGATGATAGAGAAAAAGAAAACACAAAAAATGTTGGAAGGAGAAGCAGAACGAATACACTGGGGGATACAGAGTGGATACACTGGGGGCAATGAGTGAGCAAAGTAACACAAATATTATATATTATTACAGCTGCCCTGTATTATTATTTGAATTATTATTTCCAGATGGTGTTGATAAACATGACTTTGTACTGAAACTTGTTGCAAAGCTTTCTTCAGTGGTAGCTATCGATTTGGGTTTAAGCACAAGGCGAGGCATTGCCAGGCACATATACTAAAAAATAAACTTGCAAGGAAATTTAAAATATATGCATAAAAGTAGTTGAAGTAAATAGATTACGTGAGCTTAGTCAAGTACAAGGAAGTAAAGACAGAGGGGTTCTTTTGGAGACACAAAACAGTAGAGAAGGAAGAGCAGGGAGACTCGTGACAGTTGCATTAGGAGTAATGACCAAGTAATCTGAATCAACAGGAAGCTGTCCTTAAGAAGACAAGTCTTTCCTTGTGAAAGTTATAACTTATCTTGTGAAATTTAACAAGTCTTATCTTGTGAAACTTATCTTGTAAAAGGTATAAAGTTGTCAAGTTAAACATTCTATTATGAGGCCAAAGAAAGGAATAGAAAAGAAGTCTAGAGATAAAAAAGGCATTAAACTGACAAGTCAGATGGTTAAATGTTCAATGTCTGGTGGAGAAATATGTTGCCATTTCTGTCATTCCCACTGGTTCTAGGACATACTACAAAAGGAGAAGCTATTTTTCATTACATCATCTTTTCTTGATTACCCTTTCTTCATTCTCCTTATGACTGCTCATTCAAAATCTCTCCTTGCCCCTATTGAAAAAATTATTTTATAATTTAAAATATTTGCATTTACATATCTAAGATTAAAAACAAAGTTTTTTTTTCTCTATTTTAGACTCCTCCTTTTCCCCATAGTAGTTAGTTTAAAATATCTTTATTAAAGCTTATTCAAGGAGGTAGATGACCTTTTAATAAGAAGTTTAAGGGGTGTCTGGGTGGCTCAGTCGATTAAGTGTCTCACTCTTGATTTTGGCTCAGGTCATGATCTCAGGGTCCTGGGATAGAGCACCGTGTCTGGCTTGTCCCTCAGAACTGAGTCGGCTAATCCCTCTCCCTCTGCTCCTTGCCGGGATCTTGCACGCATTCTCTCTCTCTCTCTCTCAAATAAATAAATAGAATCTTAAAAAAAAGGAAGAAGTCTGAGATACAATTTAGCCTTTGAGGTTTTCCTGCTCTTTTCTGATCTTTACCCATGGATTTTCTGACATATTCCTTAACTTTAGAAAAATGGAAAACTAAAATAATATGTGGAGAAGTGGAAACTGTGTAAAAAAAGTGTCAGCAAGTCTCTTAGCTTTTGTAAAACTGACTAGGAATGCAGATGAGGAAAAAAAAGTTTTGTTCAGAAGATGGGATTATTGGGAAAGGGAGAAAAGTCATCAAGGTCAGTAAGAATAGGTATTAAATCCCAGCACACAGAATTAAGGAGTTTTCATCAATAAGTACGTGTAAAATAAGTGACAAATGATTCATTAGCACAATAAGGACTATGGATCTTGGAGGAGGATTTTTTGTTGTTATATTAGTCACAAAAATGTCACAGAGAAAATTGGAACTGAGTGCTGTATGGAAGAAAGGCAATGAATGGGTTGCTAGTGTGGTAAATGATATAATGTACTATGATTATGCATTGGTATCTGCTAAATTATTTGGAATTTTCACTAATCAATACATTACAGGAGTGGGAAAATGGAAGATGTCTCCATCATGATACACAAATCTAGATATAAAATTTTTCCGTATGTTTCAGAATTTTCTGGCTAGTATCTTCTCAAATTAATATTAGTTATTAATATTTAAATATATATCATGCACTTTTAAAAATTTCCACAATTACCTAAGGAGTTATGAAGTCATATGTGACACTTTCATATAAAAAGTTTCCTTTATAGGAAATGCCTAATTAAATTAATAGAGAGTCATAAAAGTTAACCAAACACACTTGAAAAACAAGTCCAACCATTAAATCCTAATTTAGGAAACTTGCAAAGGGTTATAAAAAAATAGTATGTTTCAGTATAATGATTTAAACCTAAGAGCACATTGAGTACATAGATTCGCATGTCAGCTTGTCTATAAATTCTGAGGAATTATTATCTGAAATATTTACTGAACTCATACAACTCAATAGCAAGAAACAATCTAATTAAAAAAAAAATGGGCAGAGGACTTGAATAGGCATTTTTTCCAAACAAGACATACAGATGGTCAACAGGTACATGAAAATTAACATTTTTAGGTACATAACAGGTACATAAAATTAACATTATTAATCATCAGGGAAATGCAAATATTTTGGTTCCTCAATGTTACGGTTGAGCTGCCTGGATATTTAAGAACCAACAACCTGCAAGCCCCAGATAGGCAGAAATCCAAGCCAAGTTCCCAGGACACAAAATAAGGAAAACAAGAAGGCAATGGCTGTTCCTGGGAGAGAAAAAAGATCAATAGCCAATAAGAGACAACATGGAATTTTACTTTCTCTCCCAACCAGTCAGAGATATTTAGGAGAGCAGACTCTGGTAAGAACTCTCACCCTTTGCCATCTGCTGCCAGTTTCCCAGGATCCCATATACAGGCTCCTGAGTGTGTGGGATTTAGAGTTTGTAGCCCTGTTATCTAATCAAATTTGGCAAGGCCTTCCATTCATTTTAAATTTTAAATTCCCCTTGGCTATTTAAGGGAGTAACTGAGAACAGTTTACTAGAAAATCCCTTTAAATCCCATCAACTCTAGGAGGGGCCTTTTTCCAGGGTTGATATGGGGACATTCAAATTGGTGTGGCAGGATTTGCATACAAACTTTAAGGACAATTTTTTTTTTTTTTTTTTTTTTTTTTGAGAATAAGACACTGATTTCTGGCCAGTGTTTTGATGATGAACTCTTTTGGGGTTCAGTGGGGGAGGCCCAGGTGTTTTAGGTTTCTGGTCTTGGAGCTGTTCACAGTTGTAAGGTCACTACCTTGGTGGACTCCTGTTTATGGGCTTGTGGTCTCTTTGGATAGAGAATTAGTAGAATGAGTACTCCAGTAGAGTAGGATAAGAAGAAAGCAGTAGGAGTGATATTAGTCTTACAGTCTTTTAGGTGCCTCTGTGTCTTTAATTTTTCATTAACCTTTTGTGATGAATCTTTCAATGAAGCTGTTTTGGAGTCTTGAAGCCTTTTGGAAGCTTCTGCATGCCAACTAAAATAGGTATAGCATTCTGTTTGTGTGACTTGGGAACCCTTGCTTTCTTTTTTCTTTTTTTTTTTTTAAAGATTTTACTTATTTATTTGAGAGAGAGAGAATGAGAGACAGAGAGCATGAGAGGGAGGAGGGTCAGAGGGAGAAGCAGACTCCCTGCTGAGCAGGGAGCCCGATGCGGGACTCGATCCCGGGACTCCAGGATCACGACCTGAGCTGAAGGCAGTCGCTTAACCAACTGAGCCACCCAGGCGCCCGAACCCTTGCTTTCAAGTGCACTTCTTAGATGAACAATCTTGTCTAAATGGAACACTCCCCATAATGGCCATGTGACCCTAAGTCATTTTAAATTTTGCCATTTTTTTGTAGATACCTCCAGCTTCTGGGACCACAATTTTTAGACATAAAATAAGCAGATGTGCCAGAGGGTGGAGTGTTCGATTCTTTGTAACTTGACGATCCTGTTTCTTTAGTTAAGCCTTGGGTATCTTGGAGCCAAATTAACACCCAAGAGGAATGTACCACTGGATTGGGGATTTGTTGGTGTTTTACAGTGTACTTCATTGCATGGAAATTGTCTTGAGGCCGGTAGGTGACCTAGTGTCTATCTAACTTGTTCTATGACCAACTTCATCTAGCTCAGGAGTCAGAGTTATTTGCACTAACAGCTTTGAAGTGCTTGAACCAAACCCACCAATCTTTTTTCTTTGGCTTCCAATATTCCCATTACCAACAGATCTATAGTTCCTTTCACAAGATTTCTTTATAGTGACAGAGACCCTAATGGCTTTTAAATTTTTTTTTTTAAGATTTTATTTATTTATTCATGAGAGACAGAGAGAGAGAGAGAGAGAGAGAGAGAGGCAGAGGGAGAAGCAGGCTCCCAAGGAGCAGGGAGCCCGATGTGGGCCTCGATCCCAGGACCCTGGGATCATGACCTGAGCCGAAGGCAGACGCTTAACCATCTGAGCCACCCAGGCGCCCCCTAATGGCTTTTAATAGTCTAATATGTTTGATTAGATTTCAGTTTTAATGTTCAAAACAGTCTGAAGTTTTGTCCTAATTTATTTCCCCAAGTCCCCAGCACTTTATGCTGTGGACTTAGGCCTCTAAGCTTTGTGACTCCCCCAGTGGCTGCCACCAATTATGGACACTGGAATTTCTTCTTGAGTCCCCCTAACTGCCACCCATGCAGACCCCAGTATCACTGCAGGGACATCTCTGAAACCGCAGAACCTTTCCGGGGACTTTAAGAAACTCTGGAAGCTTTCTGGGGCCTCAGATCGTTTTTGCTAACTTTAAGAAACCCAGAACCTTTCCATAGCTGCAGAACGTTTCTGAAAACAATTTTTTTTTTGTTTTTTTTTTTTGGTTCCCTAACTGAAGGTTGGATCAGCTTGCTGCACGCGAGGGAGCAAAGCTGCAATTTCTGACCTCCTCAGGCTTCCGTAAAGGAGGAGACTCTTGAAGTCAGAGGGTCAGAGGGGGGGGGCTCCGCCACAGCGAAGCCTTTGCCCTGGACCCCACAGGCCTGTAAGACCCAGATTGGGACCCCATTCCTCGTCACCAAAAACTCCAGAACTGATTAAAGAAGACAATTTATGAGATGCAAACAGACTAACACTTCATGACGAGAACTGCAAAATGCGGCAAAGGCAGGAAGCTTTTATAGGGTAAAGAAGGAAGAATGAGGACAAGGACAAGTAGAAAATACCTGACTGGCAGGGGCCCAAACTGCCAACCTTGTTTGGAGTGAGAAGAAGCGAGGAAATAAGTATAGAAACCAGAGTTGGCTTGACGTTGGCGGATTTGTCTAACGAAATACACCGTGTTTCTGGCCCAGCGGAGCTTTTCCGGGAAGTCGGAAGTTCGGTTTGCTGACGTCACACCTCGGGCAGGAGGGCTCCAGCTTGGGCCGGGACGTTGACTTCAAAAGTGGTAAGTACCCCTTTTTGGAAAAAGGTTTCTCTAGGGCACATGCGCTCCACGTGGAGTCATGCCGGTGTCTCCTAGGACAGATCGGGCCCAGTTCGTGTTTCTGCAATTCCAGTCCAGGTTTTGCCACAGATCTTGGTCAAGTCTGGTCCTAAAGCCAGTTGTTATAGTTACATTGTTGGAGAAGCAAATCTGGGATTGTAGTAGTTACACACACACACATATATATATTTTAAAGATTTTATTTATTCATTTGAGACACAGAGAGCGAGCATGAGAGGGAGGAGGGTCAGAGGGAGAAGCAGACTCCCTGCCGAGCAGGGAGCCCGATGCGGGACTCGATCCAGGGACTCCAGGATCATGACCTGAGCCGAAGGCAGTCGCTTAACTGACTGAGCCACCCAGGCGCCCCGGTAGTTACACATACTAAGTGCATATTTGGCTCCGTAGATCCTAACGGATATTGATTTTCCTGGCACTCTGTACCATTATTATCGGTGTAGTTGCTGCATTTAGAGCATCGCAGAAGTAGAAGTACCATTGTTGGTAAGAAGAAATTCTAACTGTAATTAGTCAATTTAAAGGATGAGGGATTTAGAAGAGGTTTGTCCCATGCATAATGCCCTGGTCATATTTACCAGTTGATGAAAGATGAAATACAGTCGGGGTACATTTCCGCGAAACTGAAGTAACGTGCACGAGGATTCCATGTCCAGGATGGGACTTCACCTCTAGCATTAACTTTCTATTTGTTATTGATGACATTGTACTATATTTAGGTACAAGTCATTTATTTCAGAACAAAACTCATGGGTTAAGTGTATTAAGCCGTGTTGAACATAATCAATTTAGAACAGCAGATTCTTTTCCAAATTTGAAAGGATCCTCAGAATTACAAGCTTTCTAAAATTATACTTAATTATACATTATACATTATACATTAAGTATAATGGTGTTTGGGGGTTTGCCTCAAAATAAAGAGAAATAAAGCAGAATGACGTTAACAGGGCACAGTGAGCTCTGGAAATCTAATGTGTACACTTGTATAAGAAAACATTTGTTATTTGTAGGAGGCAAAATTATTTTTGGTCAGTTAGAGGTCGCAAACAGTATTTGGGAAAGAAACTGTTTGAAATTAGGACATAAAGTGTGTATGGACCTCTACATCAAGAGGGAGAACAATCTAACCAGTAAGAAAGAATGAGAAGAAAGTATCGTCCTATGGGCAAGTAAAAAAAAAAAAAAAATATATATATATATATATATATATATGTATATACACACATGCGTATATTTGTATACTTAAATACATATAAAGTTATGTATACATCATATTTACATATAGAAGTAAATATATATGTGTGTATTCATGTTTAATTCAGCAGTGTATCATTTCATCTAATTAAGATAATTACTTGATTCATGGGTTTCTAGTGTCTGCAAGACATTCTTAAATAGAAGCAATTATAAAATTATCATTTGGTTATATATCATTTTGTTTCTAATCTGTTTATTTTTTTGTCCATTCTGCCTACATCATTGCAGAGGTGTTAAGTTTAAAATTGGTTTGTATCTCCATATGATTTTGGAGGTGATTTTATTGTATATATTTTTGAGTTTAAAAAGTAATTGAAAAACATTTAGTCACTTATAAGTACTAAAGATCATCTTCAAATTGACCCAAGAATAGCTGGATCATCTCCTAAATGAGTCACCTCCCTTTGCAATGACTACTGATAGTGATTTTGTCTAAAGTATTCAAACTCACACTGTTTCTTTGACCATGTTTATATTTATATGACTGCATTCTGACCAGAAAAAAACAAAGACTATTCCTCTGAGTTGCTATTTGGTTCAGGTAACTTTACATAGTATGATGGATTTTCTCAGACCCTAAAGTCTAGGCATTCTACTGTGAGAAACTGGTAGGGTACTTAAAATATCTGGGCGCCTGGGTGGCTCAGTCACTAAGCATCTGTCTTTGGCTCAAGTCATGCTCCCAGGGTCCTGGGATCGAGTCCTGCGACCGCTCCCTGCTCTGCGGGAAGCCTGCTTCTCCCTCTCCCTCTGCCTGCCGCTTCCCCTACATGTGCTTGCTGTCTGTCAGATAAATAAGCAAAATCTTTAAAGAAGAAAAAAAAATATCATTCGAGAGAAATATCCTGATCTGGGGAAGGGTACTTATGTTGTTCTGTAATCTGAACAAAGTTACTTTGAATAGCTGATGGCAGAGGTTGTTGGTTGTGTCGGGGAATGGTTTACAGACTGAGTTATAAGAGTTTGACTCATAGGGGCTTAAATCATAAGGGTACAAGTTATATGGACTTTGAAATAGCATGAAACATTGCCATAAAGAACATGTGTTGCTATTTAGCTTGATAGATTAATCTAATGCTGCTTCCTACCATAAATGTGTATACATTCTATGATCTTTATTTGTTTATTAATTTATTGATTTATTTCAGTTTGGAGTCATTATAGGATCAATAGAGTAAAGGGAATTTTTTAAAGCCACTTATGATTTGCCTTGACACACATTTTGGACAAATGGTATTTAGAAAGAACTCATTTCTATTTTCTTTTATTCCATTAGTCTGGTAAATATGGAAATAGTGTAAGTGATTTCAATCTGGAAGACCAAGATGTCTTTACAGATTTCTTAGTAAAATATGTCAGACTTCACTTTGATAGGAGGAGTAATCACATTTTTAAAAATTATGAGGTAATTTTTCAAAGGAGAGGGGGATCCTACATGTATAGACCAGGGTGTCAAAAGATGACAAAGTCCAAAACCACAAAATATTATAACTGAGAAAATTTACTGAGAAAATGACTTTAAAAAACTTTTGATCAGAAGTAGAGTGTAGAAGCAGATAGTTTTTAAAAACTGAATGGTGTATCACTGTTTAGAATACTAAGATCCTTGACAAATTCAGAAGGCAAAGGAAAGTTAAAAGGAAATCTGTTTGGCATAGATTTCCTTGCCCCATTAAGTATCAAAAGCTCAATTTTAAGACCTGCACTGGAAAAAAATGAATCATTTGGATTTAGAGATACAAGCAACTGAAGACAAACTTGATTCCCTTTAGCTCTCCTGGTATGTTTCCAACAAGATCATTGCTGGATTTTGTTAAGAATCCTGTATTAGGATTCTGAAGTGCTAAAATTTCCAGAGCTGTACTTGCTGAAATCAATGACATATTTTGGAATGACCTGAAAATTGGTTATCCTTTTTATCAGTTTGATTTGTTTTGCCTCTTTGTTGGATAATGTCTCCTTTTTAGGGGCATCATGCTCTTGTTAATTTTTGAGCCAGAATCCTGAATTTGAAAGGCTATTAATTTTGATTCTGTCTTCTGTTTTGATAAGGCATTTTTCACAGCATTTAGTTAGTTTTTTTAGGCTCAATCAAGAGTTCTGCTTTCTAGATATGGCAAAAAAAAATTTTTTTAAAGATTTTATTTATTTATTTATTTGAGAGAGAGAGAGCACAATGGGAGGGGCAGAGGGAAAGGGAGAGAGAATCCCAAGCAGACTCTCTGCTGAGTGCAGAACCTGATGTGCGGCTCAATCCTACCACCCTGAGATCATGACCTGAGCCAAAATCAAGAGTCAGATGCTCAACAACTCAGCCACCCAGGTGCCCTAAAACACTCTTAAAATTAGAGAAAGAACAATTGAAATTGCAGAGCCTAGAATAAGAATTTGCCACTTGCCAATATTTTACTTGGTCATCAGCCTCTTAAACTTCTTTTGTGGTAAGCAGAATAAGAGTGATCCTGTAACTTTCAGTGTTACAAAAAAAGGGAAACTGTGATGTTTAGGGGATGGCACAAGATATTTCTACCTTTCCTAAGATAAAGACACCATAGGGTAGTGGAAAACTAAGGTTTCCTTTCAAATTTAAGTTTGCAAAATTATTTCCCATTTTATAAACCTAAAATGATTTCATTACTATGTCTAAAAGGTCTTTAAAGAGTGTTTAGTCTCATTTAAATATTGAGTTAATTAAATAGCCTAAAAACATTTAAACATACATTCATTAACTCAACTCCATCTTAAGTATTTCAGATTTCTGAGTTAATTAACTAAACCTTCTGGTACTAAATACTGCTAATAAATTTGATAAAATAATCTTACAAATAAGGGAAACATTCAGTCTCTTCACATATTTCCACACGTTGATGATAAACATTGTAAGATTTCAACTTAAAAGGATTCTACATCAATTATTCTGTTACAAATTTCAAATAACTCATAATGCTTTTACTCTAAATAAGCCTATTTCATTTACAGATTTAAATACATCAAATACAAAATATACACAAGTGCTTTTCAACTAAAAATACTATTTTTTTATTATTTTAAAAGCTTCCGTATCTTTAAACCTTTCAAATCTTCTTTAATTGGGTATTTTACTATCAAAATTTTGACTGAGACATGGACCTTTACATATTCAGAGCCATTCTTCTCAATACCAGCTAATTATATACCTCTAGTAATTTGGGATCACCTTCTCAACTCCTTGTAGGCAAAAGGTATAGGAAACTGACTTCAATGAAGCTCCCATCAAATTGTTTCATCTTGGATGTTGACTATATATTAATTGATGTTTTTATTTTGAACTTCATAGTTGGTAACAGATAACATTTCGAAATGCTTAGAATGTGCCAGCTCAGTGTTTGGTCTCTTTTGATGACAACATTCAGTGACCAAAGGATGGCACTTTCTGATACTTTATGTTGGAGGCTAGGGGAAAGCTCTAGCAAGTCCGTCATGAAACACTGTGTATAGGTTTAATTTTGCCTACATCTGGCCACTTAGTGTCACAGAATGGATATTAAGGAGTGCAGGATTCTACTAAGATTTCCATTAGACAAATCCATTCTGGATTTCATTTAATTTCTAAGAATGTTAGTACTCAGACTTTTTCATCTATTCAAATTATTTTAACTTTTTAATTTCTGTTTTGCTTTGGATTTAGGTTTTTCCTCTTTTTTCCAGTTTCCGAAGGCAGAAAGCTTGGCCACTGATTTAAGGCCTTTCTCCCCTCTCCCCCTTTTTTAAGGTTTTATTTATTTATTTAAGAGAGAGAGAAAGCAGGAGCAGGGGGAAGGCAGAGGAAGAGGGAGTAGCAGAATCCCCACTGAGTGTGGAGCTCAATCCCAGGATCCTGAGATCATGACCTGAGCCAGATTCTTAATGGACTGAGCCATCCAGGTACCCCCCTTTCTCCTTTTTTAATAAAGGAATTTGAAGCTATAAATTTCCCTCTGAGCACTGATTTTGCTGCATACAATAAGTTTTGGTTTATTGGTTTTTTTGTTTTCATTCATCATAAATTATTTTCTAATTTTCCTCATGATATCTTATTAATAAATTTTAGTTTTATTTGAATCTTTGACCTGTGTTGTTGTAGTAATAGGAAAGGAACTTTTACAGTTTAATGTCTATAATCACAGTCTATTATAGACTTATAAACAACATATCTCAGTGATCTTTTATCGTGTTTTCTCTACCTAGGGATACTATGCTTAGAGAGCAAAATAATGAAATTTGATTTTTAAAATGGCATTCCATTTCATTGATTCATTGCTTCCTTCATGCATAATAGGTCTTTGACTTCAGCTGTTATTTTTGTTTGTTTTATTTATCAAGGTAAATATAATCATTACAATCAAACTAAAAAGCTGGAGGAAAAAATTCTTAAAACAATCACAGTTTATGATCTTTTTGTCTGGATTTTTCTGATCATGTAAAAATGTCTAATTTAGCATTAGATTATTTTTTTCAATTTGTACTTGCCAACCAAAATACTTAATTTTTTTAAAATAATTTATTTATTTATTTATTTATTTATTTATTTATTTATTTATTGGCCTCTGCACTGAGCAGGGAGCTCCATATGGGGCCTGATTTCACAACCCTGAGATCAGACCTTAGCCAAAACCAAGAGTAATAATGTCAATTGACTGTTCCACCCAGGCTCTCCTGACCAAAATAATTGCGTATTTTACTGAACTTTCACATTTTTATTCTATATACATGATATGTTTCAAAATAAATAACTTCCTGTTGTAATTTCAGATGAAACCTGTTTGCACATTATAATAAAAGCCCTTACAGAATATCTCTAGAGAAAACTTAAAAGAATTTTAACTATGATTAGACTCTAGAGTGTTGTTTAAGACTTGATTCAGTTAGACTCCCAATACAATTTTTAAATGAGTGATTGAATTCCCTTCTTTTAATCTGCATTTAGTAAACTTCCATAATTTTATTTTTATTTGCCTTTTTTCACTGTGTATTATAGGGATAATCCCTTAGAGGGCAGGACCTAATTAATTAGAATCTTTAAGGAATAATGTGAACATTTCATTTATATTCTGATTATTTAAAGACCAATTAGAAAGTCCTTTTTGTTTCCATGCTCTGGGGGAAAAATGTCTAAAACATAACATTTTAATGACTAAGGAAAGTATAATTTATAAATTATTTATGATAATTGATTAAGTTATATATTCTTTCAGTGATCATTTTTAACATTTCTTTTATAGAATGAAGGAGTTTAAAATTTACATGCAGAAATGAATATAAGTTTATTAATAATTAACTGATGCTGGTTGACTGCAATAGCGTTTTTTTACACTAACATAATCTTTGAATATACTCCCAGATAATTAATATTTTCACATAGTTAAGTATTTAATTGGAATTTCACCTTTTTTAAGTAATTGTTTTAATGCCTATTATAATTTCAGGTATATAACTAACTGATAGTGGAAAGTGAACCTACAGATTTTAAATTTAATAAATCTATAGATCTCATGACTTAACATTTTAAACGGAGGTTTGTGAAAATGCCAATATAATCCTACTTATAGCCATATATCTGTGAGTTGTAGTAAGGAGTGATGGTAGGGGGGCACCTGGGTGGCTCAGTCGTTAAGCGTCTGCCTTTGGCTCGGGTCATGATGCCAGGGTTTTGGGATTGAGCCCCAAGTCAGGCTCTCTGCTCAGCGGGAGGCCTGCTTCTTCCTCTCCCACTCCCCCTGCTTGTGTTCCCTCTCTCACTGTGTCTCTCTCTCTGTCAAATAAATAAATAAAATCTTAAAAAAAAAAAAAAGAGTGACGGTAGGATATCTTCTGAAAAGGAAAGTTAAATAATAAAATAATAAAATTTTCTCCAAAATATCCAACACTCATCTATCACACAGTTTTAAAATTCTTTCTTTTTCTTCTGTATATAACTTTTCTTACGGGAATAAAATCTATAATTGCATTATCATATTAAAAATTAATCAATTTATTTGGCTTAAATTTCTCTATTGTGTGTACTGCATTAGTCTGCCCTGTCTGCCATGACAAATGCCATGGACTGGGTGGCTTAAACAACAGAAATGTATTTCTCACAGTTCTTAAACCTTGGAAGTTAAAATTCAAGATGTCAGTGTGGGCAGTTTCTGATGAGAACTCTCTTCCTGGCTTGATGGTTGCCTTCTCAGTGTGTCCTCACATGGTGAAGAGAGGGATCTCTGTTCTAGCTTTGTCTTCCTTATCATATAAAGGCACCAGCCCTATCTGATTAAGACTCTGCTCCCCCATGACTTCATTTAACCTTTATCACCTTCTCACAGACCCTGTCTCTAAATACAATCATATTGGGTTGGGAGTTAGGTGTTCAACATGTGAATTTGGACGGTGGACGGGGACATGATTCAGTCTGTAACATAAATAAGACTAAGTTAGCCTTGGTTATTCATTATTATCTAGCTCATAATATCTGTCTTGTCTTTTCTTTTCTTTCCTCCTCTTTTCTCTTTTTCCTTTCCTTTCCTTCCCTTCCTTTTCCTTTCCTTCCTTTTCCTTTCCTTTTCCCTCCCTCCCTTTCCTTCTTTCCATCCATCAGTCCAACTTTCTTTTTGTTTGTCTTTCTTTCCAGGATTCTCTTGAGAGTCAAGAATCTTGAGAATTCAACATGATTATTTTTAAAAATTAGTTGGAATAATTTTGGAAAATGCATATAATATAGTATTTTACATCACCAGTATTATATTTGTTACAATTCAGTAGACTTGAAATGTGTTATATCTTCTATGAATAATGACAGATAAAAATGGTCTACATTGTGAAACAAGAATAAAACTGGTAACATTTTAATTTTTCTTCAGATAGTGTTTATGATTATGCCAATTATTTTTAATTATATGCTATCAGATCACTGCTCTCATGATGATTATGATGATGAAGAAGATAATGAAAATAGTAACAAATATATGGTGAGAATTATATGTATAGGTTATATGTAAAATATTTTACATGGATCATCTAATCCAATCTTTCCACTACTCTGACTTATGTTTATTATTATACCATTTTTTGCTTTGGAAAGTTTAAGAAACTACTCTAAGATCACATATCTAGAAAAATAGGAGAGCCTTTGGGAATAACATTTTTTCTACCAAAGATTATGTCCTTAACCACTTGTTATACTGCCTACCTAAGAAGTTTTCTGAGTTAAAATTAATACTTTGGGTTACATTACATTTATGGTTATCATATATGTTGTGATCCGGTAATGTTTGGATAATTGCATATTTGAAGATAAATGAGCAATAGATGAATTTGCTATTACAGTACATAGCTTTCATTTAATAAAATGTTCAGGCATTATGTTTGAAAGACAAAAAATGGTCAGGATAATTCTATAACTTATTTAAAGAAGATATATAATCTTTGAAACTCACAGAGAATTGATATAGTATATTAAATTCAAATCAAGAAGGGAGTTGTGTTCCACCTAGAATGCAGGAATTTGGAAACAGCATTGGTCCCATAATTACAACAAAAAAAAAAAAAAAAAAAAAAAGCTAGATAAAACTGTTTTTAAACCATTAGAGAATTGGGATCACATGGCAACCAAGCAGCCTGAATTCTATGGGAAAATTTCGTGCCACCAAGGCGAGAAAGAACTGGAGCCTGCATCACGTGATGGAGCACGAGGGGAAGGAATACAGGGCACCACAGAAGGGATAGAGGGCACCATAGAAGCAGGGAAGAAGAATTCAGCTAAACTTAAGCAAATTGCTAATGGGAGAGTGTGAGCTAACAGAGAAGCTCTGGAACCACGGACACAAATGAAGTTAAAACATTATGATGGTGTCTTCACCCAGGATTGCCACTAGGTCCTCATAAGAAATATTGTGGGCAGGGAAAGAATTCAGAAAAAGACTCCCTAGGTGGTGAGGCTTGCAGGAGAGAGTGGTTAGCACTGCAGAAAGACTGAGCATTCCTCCTTTTATCCCCAGACTTTTCTTCCCTGAAAAATAAAAGCCTAAGTCACTAGGGAAAGTATATGGGGTAGAGAGGGGAGAGAAGTTGTTATCTACAAAGGGGCAAGAAGGAACTTTGGAGAAGGATGAAACTGTTCTGTATCTTGATATTGGTGAGGGTTATGTGATTATATACATCTTTCAAAACAGAGAATTCTACACTGCGAAGGGTCAATTCACTCTTTGTAAGTAATACCTGAATAAGCCTGTCTTGCCCACCCCATAAATTTGAAGCAAGTTGTTACTTCAGTGTGGATCTGTGGTTTAAAGTACATGGGTCAAGTTATAACATCTGTATACAAGAAAATCACTTTATTTATTAAAACCATAGTGAAAGATAAGTACTCTGATTATATTTATAGAAAAGCAATAAATGATGTCATAAATATTTAGAAGACTGAGCAGTATTTGTGCCGCTGCTTCCTTTTAAATGTCTATGTAAATGTCCTCTCATCACATATTAAATTGTCAGTGCGCTAAGTTGGTGTAAACCTTTGGCCCATAAGTAAAAGTAATTATTTGTAGTTTATCTGATCAGTTTTAGTTAACATCATATTTGCTTACCAAGATGCAGTTCTCAGTGCTAGTAACCATTACTCTCTAAAAATGACCTATCTTTCGAATGCTGAAATTGATACATTTTAAAACTAAGTAGCATTAAAATGATAGCCCTTGGATTTATCATCAGAGATAATATAAAAAGAAAGTTAAAGTTTACAAATAACAAAGGCAGGTTAATGAACAGGAATCTGAGGAATACATTTTTTCTCTTTGTATGATTGATATGAGGGGTCCATTAGGTTGTCCTCTAAACTTAAGATAACAGTTAAATATCTTTGTCTTGTGTTGGGCTTGGGTTTCTCACTTGATAAAGTAATAAAAATATTGGACTTGATTTTTTTTTTAAAGATTTTATTTATTTGACAGAGAGAGACACAGCGAGAGAGGGAACACAAGCAGGGGGAGTGGGGGAGGAAGAAGCAGGCTTCCCGCCGAACAGGGAGCCCGATGAGGGGCTCGATCCCAGGACCCTGGGATCATGACCCGAGCCAAAGGCAGACACCCAATGACTGAGCCACCCAGGCGCCCCTGGACTTGATTTTTGATATGTTTTTGTGCAATTTATTATATAACTACTTATCCTCTGTTATTGCTTATAATAGATGTGTATTTGGAATATATTTTGTTACTATTTTGAATTTGCCAATATTTTATGAATTTGGTATGTTTAACTGTGAATGTTAGGCTGCTTCAACAAATACCATAGATTGAGTAGCTTAAACAACAGAGAAATTTATTTTCTCACAGTTTTGGAGGCTTGCACGTCGAAGATCAGGGTGCCAGCAGATTTATTACTGGTGAAGACCCTCTTCTTGGCTTGCAGATGACCACTTTTTTGCTCTGTGCTCATATGGTAGAGAGAGGGAGAGATCTTACTTCTCTTTATCTTATAAGGATAGTAATTCCTGTCTTGGGAGCATTATCCTTACGACCTCATCTAAATCTAATTGTCTCCCAAAGTCCTCACCTATAAATATCATCATATTGGGGGTTAGGGCTTCAACATACGAATTTTAGGGAGATATAATCAGTTCAAAACTCGCTCTTTCTCTCTCTCTCTCATTTATCCATCATCTGTCTAATAGTCCTTGACCTGTATGCTTCTCTAATTATGTACTTATTTCTCCTTTTATTTATAGCAAGTGTTCTCAACTAAATCACCATGCATCATTGTGTTTATTTTCTACCTTCATCTGCTTGTGAGTGAAAATCAGGATTCTGTCTCTATCACTCTGCCAAAATTATTTTTGTGAATCTAGCAAAAGATTTTCATATTGCCAAACAATGTCTTCAAATTTCTACTTTCATCTTAATTGAATACACAGAAGCATTTGATGTAATTCACTCCCTCTTTCTGGAAACATATTTTATTTTCCTCAATCACTTTATAGATGTTTTCATTTCATCATTTTTTTCTGGCTTAATTTCTTCCTCTTCAACTGATTACTAAAACTCTCGGATTCATTCCTGAGTCCTCTTTCCTTTAATTAATTTTTTTATTGGACGTACTTATAGATTCACATGCAGCTATAGGAAATAATACCAAGAGGTCCTTCACATGTAGTTGGTGTTTCTTGCTTGCTTGCTTCCTCAACTGCAAGTCTTGGATATATGAGTCGAAAAAACAAAAACAAAAATAAAACCGGATACTTGCCACAGTGCCATTGTGTGAGTCTGGAGGTTGTTAGTTGGTCCACTTTTTTATTTCCACCTTCCAGATTTTTCATGTTTGTTTTATATATAATGTTCAGGGTTTAAGTTATTCCTAGTGGAGAAATCAAGAAATATGCATCTATTACGTATTCCCGGAAGTACAAGTCCAATCCTCTTTTTTAATTTTTAAAAAATTATTAATAGACTATATTTTAAAATGGTTCAGTTTCATGGTAAAATAAGTGGAAAGAACAGAGAGTTATCATGTATCTCCTGCCCTAACATGTGCATAGCCTCCCCAGTATTAACATTCCTCAACAGAGTAGTACATTTGTTACAATTGATGACCCTATGTTGACATACTATTATTACCTAAAGTCCACAGTCTCCATTCTTGTTCATTTTTGGTATTGTGCTTTCTGTAGGTTTTGACAAATGTGTAATGGCATATGCCCATCAGTATACTATCATACAACATAAATTTACTGTCTTAAAACTCTGTGTGCCACCTCTTCATCCCTACTTCCTCCTAATCCGTGGCAACTATTGATCTTTTTACTGCCTCAATAGTTTTGCTTTTTTTTTTTTTTCAAAACCATTTCTTTCCTTTTTTTTTTTTTTAAGATTTTTTATTTGTTTATTTGACAGAGAGAGACACAGCAAGAGAGGGAACACAAGCAGGGGAAGTGGGAAAGGGAGAAGCAGGCTCCGCGTGGAGCAGGGAGCCCAATGCAGGGCTCGATCCCAGGACCCTGGGATCATGACCTGAGCCGAAGGCAGACGCTTAGTGACTGAGCCACCCAAGCGCCCCTCAATAGCTTTGCTTTTTACAGAATGACATATAGTTGGACTCCTGCTGCCTTTTCATTTTGGCTTCTTCCACTTAGTAATTTACATTCATATACCTCCCTGTCTATTCACAGCTTGATAGCTCATTTATTTTTAGTGCTTAGTAATATTCTATTGTCTAGCTATACAATAGTTTACTTATCCATTTGCCTACTGAAAGAAAACTTTGTTGTTTTTGAGTTTTGGCAATTATGAATAAAAATGCTATAAACATGCATGTGCAGGTTTTTGTGTAGACACGTAAGTTTTCAACTCCATTAGGTAAATGCTCAAAGAGTGTGATTGCTGGATCATGGGGAAAGATTATGTTTAGTTTTGTAAGAAGCTGCAAGACTGTCTTCCAAAGTGGCTATACCATTTGCATTTCTCCCAGCAATGAATGAGAGTATTCGGTTGCCCCACATCCTCAGTAGCATTTGGTGCTGTCACAGTCATATGATATGTGAGTTTTTTTAAGTCCTTTGTTTTTAAGACTTTTTTTTAAAATCACAGAGAGTTATCTTCCAGTTATTTGGTGTTTCATAGAGTATGTAGACTTATGTTTCCTAAGGCACATCTAGCACAGTGTTAGTAATATTGTTACTACTTAATATGGTCTTGATGCTATGAGTCAGAATTTGGGGCTTGTCTGAATTGTGTGGTTCTTCTAAAAATCTTACCTGAGATAACTTTTATGTAGTTACAGTTTGTGGTGTTTTCTAGTTGGTCATGAGACAAGGAAGATTCAGTTTGGAAAACTCCTCTCTCCACATTTTTCCCCAGTAGTCTAGCCTGCAGTTATTCATGTTAGACTTTTAGTAGAATGAGATAATAAGCCCATTGCACATTCCAAGCCTCTGTTTGCAACATGTTCATCAATGTCTACTTGAGCAAAGGAATTAATGTGGCAATGCTGGGGCCAGTGTGGGAAGAGACTGCAGTGAATCAAGAGATCTTGATTCATAGGACAAAGGTAATAATCCGCGAACACTGACCTTTCATCAGAATCCACTTGGGTATATATAACATCACCAGTGAACTATCTAATAAAAATCTCAAAATTGATATCACAAAAACTGACTCATTGGTTGTCCTCATCCTTCCAAATCTGTTTCTTTTGCCATGTTTCTCCTTTCTCATTTTGGTAAATGGTATGCTGTGAACCCATTTTTCAAGCATAATTAAAGTTCAGTCTATCTCCCTATTGTCTTTTCATCTGAACTGTTGTTTTGCTATTCCAAGTCACCACTTTCTAATACTGTTATTTCTTAAATTGTTGCTGTGATCAACCATTCTCTGAAGAGCAATAGTGTACTCTTCTAAAATGTAAATTGGGATATGCTATACATTTGGTTAGAATTCTCCAGTGGGTTAAAAACCACCTTGCAGCTAGATTAAACTAATATGCACAGCTTACATTCAATTTTTACTATCTGATGTTTGCCTAACAGAATGACCTCATTTCCTCTCAATTTCCACTCTGTCTTCTTTCTGTTCCCCCAGCCTTTTAAACTCATATCCATCTTAAGAGCCTTATATACTTTTTCTTTTGGTTTTCAGGGATCTTATTTCTTCCTTTTAAAAAGATGTCAGCACAAATGTGATCTCCTCAGAGAGTTCTTTTTCTGACATACATAAAAGTTTGAAAGTACCCTTGTTCTGCCTGTGTATCTCTACCCAGTTGTCCTGACTTATTTTCTTTGTAATGCTTATCATTACCTTAACAGTTATTGCATGTTTCCTACTAAAGAAGAAGCTTTATAAATTGCTATTTCTTTGTCTGGCTACCTAACCTTATTATCCACAATACTTAAAATAACCCTGACAAGTCATAGGAGCTCTCTAAATATAGATAAATTAATTAGTATAAAATACATACATGCTTTGATGTTCAGTTTCATCTGTCAGCTCATTCAGGCTGGAATACCCAGTTATTCTGTAAAGGTATTTTGTACATGTGATTAACATCTAAAACCAGTTGATTTAGAGAGGAAATAAGATTATATTGAATAATCTAGATGGGCATGTTCTAACCAATTTAGATGCCCTAAGAGCAGAAATAAGATTTCCCTGAAGAAGAAATTTCACTTTGGACTGTAGTCTCAGCCCCTGCCTGTTTCCAACCTGCCCTTCTGTGACCTGCCATAAGTTACTCAAAATTGTCTAGCCAGCCACAATCACATAAACTAATTCCTTGCAATAAATCCTTCTCTCTGTTCTTTCTCCCTTTCCTCTCAGCCCACCTCCCTCTTTTTCTCCCTCTCTCCCCATCTCACTCTCTTGCCCTTTCTCTCTCTGTAATATACTGGTTCTGTTTCTCTGGTATAACACTGACTGATATACATGCATACATATAGTTATTAGTTATACTATCTATTCCATGTTCTCAAAGTAGACCATATGGAATACCTTATAAAATTTGGTAATTACTACAAATTCTATAGTTATACACCACAGAAATAAATGCAGAGTTGTTTTGTTTTTGTTTTGTTTTTCAGGGAAATAAGTACTTTTTTTCTTAGCATAAAAAAACGAGTAAAGTTAAGATGTAATCACAAAAATTTTAAAATAGTGAATTTTCTAATTTCTTCTTTAATAAAATGAATTAAAATGGGAACAAAATATAAGAAAAGGAAATAGAGTAGTAAAGTTTAGCTAGGAAAGTGTATATAATAAAATTTAAGTTTTCATTAGGTGCACAGTATTTCTTGCTTGCTGTGCATCACACACACACATATGTGGGATTAAGTATAGCCTCCTACACTTGATTAACTGTAATTAACATTATAGTAAAAAGTTAACAAAAATTTTTAATTATGTCTAGTAAATTACTAATACAGAAAATAAAAGAACTATTTTCTCTCATCAATCCCTGAAAATAGATGATCATGGATTTAACTTAATTGACAGGTCATTGTATCCCAGAAACTCTGAGAGGAAAAGGGTTGTGTTAAATGCATCTAATTTTAGCAGCTACATAGAGTGAACAAAAATGTAAAAATACAGCATTCAAAGGTATCAACTAAGGGTATTTAAGATGGCATCCTAAGTATAAAAAAGGAAAATTAAAAAAAAATGCAAGTACTATATAATAAAATAAACATTTCATCCATTGTTCTCCAAAGTGAAACATAACCAATAAAATGATCTCAAAGGATCTGGGCCATCAGTAGTCCTTCCTGCATTGCATTATTTTAGTTTTCCATTGACTTTAATCACAGTCAATTAAAACATCTAGGCCAGCAAAGCGTAAGTTCATTGAGACAGGAAGCAAACATTTTGCTAGTGGGTTATTAGGAGTAATAGTGAGATGGTCATTTGAGCTCTCTCCATATTTTGGCCATTTTTGATAATGCTGCTATAAACATCAGGGTACATGTACCCCTTTGAATCTGTATTTTTATATCCTTTGGGTAAATACGTAGTAGGGCAATTGCTGGATCACAGGGTAGTTCTATTTTTAACTTTTTGAGGAGCCTCCATACTGTTCTCCAGAGTGGCTGCACCACCTTGTATCCCCATCCTCATCAACATCTGTTGTTTCCTGTGTTGTTAATTTTAGTCATTCTGACAGGTGTGAGGTGGTATCTCATTATAGTTTTGATTTGTCTTTCCCTGGTGATGAATGATACTGAGCATCTGTGTGTTTTCTTTGGAAAAATGTCTGTTCATGTCTTCTGCCCATTTCTTAACTGGATTATTTTTTTGGGGGGGGTGTTGAATTTATTAAGTTATTTATAGATTTTGGATACTAACCCTTTATCAGATACGTCATTTGCAAATACCTTCTCCTATTCTGTAGGCTGCCTTTTAGTTTTGTTGATTGTTTCCTTCACTGTGCAGAAAATTTTGATCTTGAAGTCCGAATAATGACATGATACTCTATGTAGAAAATCTGAAAGACTCCACTAAAAAATTGCTAGAGCTGGTACATGAATTCAGTAAAGTCACAGGATACAAAAGCAATGTATAGAAATCAGTTGCATTTCTATACACCAATAATAAAGCAGCGGACAGAGAAATCAAGGGATTGATCCCATTTACAACTGCACCAAAATCCATAGGTACCTAGGAATAAACCTAACCAAAGAGGTAAAAGATCTCTTATCTGAAAGCTATAGAAAGCTTATGAAAGAAATTGAAGGGGACACAAAGAAATGGAAAAACATTCCATGCTCCTAGATTAGAAAAACAAATGTAGTTAAAATGTCTATACTACCTAAAGAAATTTATACATTTAAAGCAATTCCTATTGAAATACCACCAGCATTTTTCACAGAGCTAAAACAAACAATCCTAAACTTTGTATAGAACCACAAAAATCCCTGAATATCCAAAGCAATCTTGAAAGCAAAGCTGGAGGCATCACAGCTCTGGACTTCAAGCTATATTACAGAACTATAGTGATCAAGACAGTATGGTACTGGCACAAAACCAGACACATAGATCAATGGAACAGAATAGAAAACCTGGAAATGGACCCACAACCAAATGGTCAACTAATCTTCAACAAAGCAGGAAAGAATATCCAATGGGAGAAAGTCTCTTCAACAAATAGCATTGGGAGAACTGGACAGCAACATGCAGAGGAATGAAACTGGACCACTTTCTTACACCATACACAAAAATGAATTAAAAATGGATGAAAGACTTAAATGTGAGACAGGAAACCATCAAATTCCTAGAGGAGAACACAGGCAGCAACCTCTTTGACCTCAGCCTTAGCAACTTCTTTTTTTTTTTTTTTAAAGATTTTATTTATTTATTTGACAGAGAGAGACACAGCTAGAGAGGGAACACAAGCAGGGGGAGGGGGAGAGGGAGAAGCAGGCTCCCCGCAGAGCAGGGAGCCCGATGCGGGACTCGATCCCGGGACTCCAGGATCATGACCTGAGCCGAAGGCAGTCGCTTAACTGACTGAGCCACCCAGGCGCCCCCTTAGCAACTTCTTACTGGATATGTCTCCAGAGGCAAAGGAAACAAAATTTTATTCCTAATGGATCTGAAGCATTGATAGCTCTGCCACTATTTGGTTGTGAAGTTATTTCTAATTTTTTTCTATGGAATATTCTAATAACAGAAAGCATCCTAAAATAGGCTGAAAGTTTTACCTTATTCCTCACTGACTAGATCATGTAGCAACAACCATTTATTCTCTTGGAAATGTGTATAATAATGGCAGTAGTAATCATAACACCTCATTTTGCACGTTAAGTCATTGTCCAGAAGACCTCAAAATAGTAAAAGGGCTCTTCTAACTTCTAATTGACACCAGTAGTTTCTCTTCTGTTGAAAACATTCTTTTGAGAGCATTTTGACAAATAGATGGTTAAGACTTGGGACTGGAAAATTTAGGTGTTAGAACCTAGTAGAAGAGGTGGTGATCAATTCAACAAATATTCATTGAGTACCATTGTCTCAGATACCACAAATTCATGGATATAAAAGAGAGAAGAGATCTTTTTGAAGGACATATAGAAACTCCATTACATTATCTTGCATTCAATTCATTATCATGAGTTCTCGGTGGACTATTGAGATTGATTTTTTTTTTTTTTTTTTTTTACTTTATCATTTCACCCCAAAGCCTTTACAGTATCATCCCCTCTACACTAAGAGCAGTTGTCGCTTCGTTCACCAAATAAGCACATCTGGTAACTGCAGTAACTGTTTGACCGGATTGAGCACCATAGGCCAGCTGATATCTTTCCTAGCATAATAATTGGATCTTCATTTAGTTCAAACTCAGCCAGGTTAGTTATACACTCAAATTCTTATTTCCTTGAAGTTAAGTTACCTGCACACATTCCTGGTGAGAAGTCTTTATTTTTTATTTTTTTTTTTTTTAAGATTTTATTTATTTATTTGAGACAGAATGAGAGAGAGAGAGAGCTCATGAGACGGGGGAGGGCCAGAGGGAGAAGCAGACTCCCTGCCGAGCAGGGAGCCCGATGCGGGACTCGATCCCGGGACTCCGTGATCATGACCTGAGCCGAAGGCAGTCGCTTAACCGACTGAGCCACCCAGGCGCCCCGGGAGAAGTCTTTATTGAATGAGAGACACAGAATGGATATACATCACCCTCGTCACCCCCAGCCACGTTCAGCTGATCCCCAGATAAGTGAGTAAAACTTCTTTTAGTCTGCCATTGACATTTTGGAATTGTCTGTTATGCATATGACAGTGGATAACTGATTCAGCCATCATGTGTCTAGAGGTGGAAAGCAAAATTCTGAATGTTTTAAGACTTTCTTAGTAGAGAGGCAGAGTTCTATGGAAAAGAATAAATGTAATTGATTAAAAAAAGGAATGCTGATCTAAATTTGCTGTTTAGACACATTTTCTCTGAATATGAATGCATTTAGGGAAAACATTCAGATTTTAAAATGGATAATGCTTTATGGGTAATTGATTAATAACAATTGTTTTTTATATAGACATTTTAAAGTAAATACTTGCATTACTTTTGAAATTTGCAGAAAGCAAGTCAGTGTAGTTATTACATGTAACATCAACATAAGGTCACAGAATAAAATACAGATTTTTGTTATCATTACTTTCAAACTGCATCAAAAGAGAGAAATAATAGGTACATGCTTATTTCATTATAGTGCTTTAAGAAATTCTATATGTATGTTTACTTTTATATTCTATTGTATTTGTATTTTACTGGATACCTGAAAAGAATGTTTTATTTTTAACAATATTTGTAGCATGTCAAAAGTTACACTCTTTGTAGAGGTGCCTGGGTGGCTCAGTTGTTTAAGCATCTGACTCTTGGTTTCAGTTCAGGTCATGATCTCATGGGTCATGGGTTGAGCCCTACATTGGGCTCCATGCTCCATGGGGAGTCAGCTTGAGGATTGTTTCCCTCTGCCCCTCCCCCCCTCAAATAAATAAATAAGTCTTAAAAAAATACACTCTTCGCATTTATTTAAACTTATACCAGACTTTGTGCCAACCTAAAAATGTGTGAATGTTTTCAAAATTCTTTTAGGAGTTTGTGAGCATAAAAGTTTGAAGGCCACTGAATTGGAGTATTTCTAAACCTTATCTTTGCTCTTTCTTATTTTCAAGCTTTATGGCTTTATAGAATAATGCAGGTGTTATGTGTTTTTTCATTTATTTAGTTAGTTATTTTTAAAAGATTTTATTTATTTATTTGAGAGAGCAAGAGAGAGAGAGAGAGCACAAGTGGTGGGGAGGGGCAGAGGGAGAGGGAGAAACAGATTCCCCTCTGAGCAGGGAGCCCAACGCTGGGCTCATAATCTCAGGACCCCAGGACCATGACCTGATCTGAAGGCAGTTCCTTAAATGACTGATCCACTCAGGCGCCCAGATTTGGTTTGGTTTTGTTTTGTTTTGGATACACATGATTTCCATCAGGATCTAGAAAGAACCGAACCCTGCCACGTATGTTTAATTGTTTTAAACTTAATGTTCTTAGTTTGCTTTTCTCTGTCACTTAATACCTAAATCTTCATGTACCAGGAAAACCATTGCTCTGTCAAAATTTATCCTTTTAAATTAGTTCAATTTAGAAGTAGCATGCATGAAGTAAATGAAATAATAAATTTTCATAGAAATTATAGAATAATAGGATCTTATACATAACGTAAGCCATTTTTTTTAATACAGAGCAAGATTCCATTTTATGGAATCCATTATTCAAAAATTGTATGGATGCTCTGATGGTCGTAGTGTTTACTAAATCATAGGGCAACTTGTTCTAATGTGCAGTTCCTTAAGTTTCCATAAATTTATTTATTTTTTTAGACAGGTATTTTTTATTTGTATTGGTGAGACAGGCTTCGGCTAGCATTTAAAATATTGTGTTCTCTGAGGGATCATTAAAGTAAAGAGGTTATAGAGGTGACATGGTATATTGAGAGCAAATGATTAAATTCTCCATGACAGAATTTAAAGAAATACAACTAGTATAATATCTAAAAATATAGGATCAATTTAGACAGTAAGAAGGTTTTTTATTAGTGGTTTGGATTTTACAGATATCATGCAGTAGAAATGATCCCTTATCCTATCCCATCCTTTAGGATGGGATTCTTTGTCTAATTTCTTTCATTCTCAGCTGTATAAAATGGAGTGTACCAAATAGCTCCTAACGGTAAACAAGGTGCTGGTGCTGATCATTGGTCTAAAAAATGCTAACGTATGGAGAAATAAGGAGGACAGAGGAACTGAGCTGAGAGAGCCCTAGCAGAGCAGCCAGCATTGCGAGTGTTTGTTGGGTGAGAGATACATAGTTTCTCTTTAATAAAACAGAGTTTCTCTGGGGGTTATACTGACATTAGTGTGGGTTTATTAGTTTTCGGTGGTTTTGCCTGAGGCTTCCATAATCATACCTCTAGTCACAGACCAGTTAAAGAGAGCCTATTCCAAAGGCAATGAAAGTGACCATGCATATCAGTAAGTAGTTGAGCCCTAGGCACATGGAATACACTCTTAGCTGTGCGTGGAGAGCTTCCGGTGGCCTGCCAGAAATCAGTTCATCCTAATGGGACGGCCAGATTTTGTAAGCCTGTCATACAGAGAAAACAAGTTCGCAACTAATGCTATACTAGAAGCAGTAAATCAGCACATGATTAAAGATAGCTGTGTTAGGGAAATAGACAAACTATAAACAAGTACTTCTTGCTCTCAGAACAGCTGAGGAGCAAGTAGACGGGAGTGCTAAAGCGTATGTTTCCTCTCTCCTCCTCAGAACTTTATCTAGCCTTTATGCGAAGAATGAAACAGATAAGATATAATGTTGGCATTTATCTTATCACACTAAGTCTTATCACAATAAACTAAAACACCAATAATCAAAATTACATAAGCAGTTTCAGAAGCAGACTGAGATATCAATAAAGATATCAATTTCAATCTATCAGAAAAAAAGTGGTTCAGTGGAGCATAGTTGATAACTGTTATTGGAAAAATAAGACCAGATCATATTTATACCTCAATACATTGAGATTTTTGCTTTATGAACATATGTATACATACATATATCTGCATATATATGTGGATATGTGTGTCCGTGTTTGTGTAAGTTAATCCTTTTTCTACTTGTCTGCTCCTTTAATTTTGCTACAAATATTAGGAAATATACAACAGAAGTCTAATTGATTTAATATATATAAAAAAGTGATTTGTAAAATTTATGAATTTAATATTTTCTATTAAATATGCATTTACAGTATTAATATTTATGTGATAAAACTCTCATAAGAATTGGCCATTATTATTTCATTGTTACTTGGATGAGAATAGCAGGACTGTTGTCTAATATAGACATGTTTAATCTTCATTCCCACCACAGGCAGATTTACCATGGGGACATGGGACCAGGCCAAGGGTACAAGACTCTAAAAGCTTTAAGTTCCCATAAATTCTGTCAGTTTTCTTATCATCTTCAAGGTCATAATTATTCAGAAACTTGAGAAATATCTTACCTGAGGGATTGATAAAGATCGTATTGTCTACTCACTTTAATACGGAAAGGTTTACTTTCTTAGAAATTAGAAACTTTCACAAAGACTAAAACCAACAGAAGAGATGTATTCAAGCCTAAGTTAATAAAAATGCCCTACAGCTATGATCTGTAAGATTGGAGTCTGATGGGAATTGAATGCATCACTTTACACTCGGAATACTCACATCTTTTGAATTTTTAAAGTTAAAATAAAACCTAGCCTAAAACTTTAAATTTGAATGTCAGTAGAAGACATTTTAAATATTTTATAACCGTGAGCAATTTCAAATTTCTATCGAAAGTGAGAAAAAGCTTTTAAATAAAATAATTTTTTTTTAAAGATTTTATTTATTTATTCGTGAGAGACAGAGAGAGAGAGAGAGGCAGAGGGAGAAGCAGGCTCCCAAGGAGCAGGGAGCCCGATGCGGGACTCGATCCCAGGACTCTGGGATCATGACCTGAGCTGAAGGCAGACGCTTAACCATCTGAGCCACCCAGGCGCCCAAATAAAATAATTTTTAACTAATTTATTAAAATATTGTTTTAACCAGTTATCAAGAAAGATAAGCTATCATGTTTTAAATTAAATGATCATTACTCTTTAAAAAAAAAATCTCCCTATGAATTTTCCCAAAACAATAATGTAAAGAGCCATACTAATGCAAATATGTAATTAGAAGTTTTTTCTTTTTTATTCAAGTATCCAATCTACAAGTAGTTTCTGATTGTCCACTACTTCCAGGCACTATTCACAGTGCTTTGAATATAGCAGTGAAAAAAGAAAAAAAGTTCCTTCTAGAAGGAAAAACAAAAGAAACATCCTGTCAGAGTTGGAGGAATAATAGAAAATTTAGATGATGGGTAGAAAACAATGTGGTGTAGGGTGTTGGAAGCAAGGAATAGGGGCAAGTCATGTATGGCCTTCAAGTTCAATGTAAGGACTTTATGTGTTAGCTTGAGTGAGATAAAAACCTTTGAAGGATTTTGAGGAGAGTAACATGATCTGAAATGCTTTGAGAAGGATTGGTTTAGATATGTAAGGAGACTATTTTACTAATCTAGAAAAGAGTTGATATACAGAGAATAAACAGTAATGAAATAAATGTGGAAACAGGAAGATAAGAGACTAACTGTAACTGTTTAAGAAGGATGGAAAGGAAGAATAAGGAACAAGTTGAAACTCAGTTTCTGCAATCACAATATGGATAACTCTAGAACTTTCCAGGACCCATCTAATGGGAGTATATTTGTGAACATTTTGTGTGTGTATTTGGGGTTGTGAGGGATGGAAGATAGTAGGAATAAGCTGCGAAGGGTGTTAGTCATTGTCCTCAGGAGACTAGGTAACAGAGCTCACTTTCTAAAATATGCCATTTTCCTGCCATCCTTGTGCATTGTCACTCACAAAAGTTACTGCTTTGATTAAGCCTCAGCTTTTTGTCTTCCTCCACCCCCACCAAAGAGGTGGGGTTTCTTAATAGTATCCCATTGGATATTAAAAAAAAAAAAAATCCAGATTTTTAGGGGCTTCAGTTTGGAACTGCACATCCAAAATCTTTAGCGACTATGATTCAGGGACTCATATAATTATACAAAAACATTTTCAGTGTTCCTTTCCCTCCTGGGATTACTTCAGAGACTTTTTTGAACATCAGTAGACCACATTAGTCAGGGCTTCTTTTGGGATGCTCCAGTCCTTTCCATTGATCTACATGTTATCCTATGTCGGTACCACACTGCTTTGATTACTGTATCTTTATAATAATTCTTGAAATCAATATGTCTGAGACTTCCAAATTTGATCTTCATTTTTGAAATTGTTTTAGCTCTTTTGTATCATTTACCTTTTCATGTAATTCTTAATGTGAGATTTTTAATTAATTCCATAAAACGTATTAGGATATCTGTGGTATTACACTATACCCACAGAAAAAATTTGAGAGGTTTGCCATCACAGCAATTTTTAGTTCTTTATTTTATTTTATTTTTTTAAGATTTTATTTATTTATTTGAGAGAAAATTAGAGAGAGCATGAGATGGGGGAGAGTCAGAGGGAGAAGCAGACTCCCTGCTGAGTAGGGAGCCTGATGTGGGACTCCATCCTGGGACTCCGGGATCATGACCTGAGCAGAAGGGCAGTCGCTTAACCAACTGAGCCACCCAGGTGCCCAAATTTTTAGTCCTTTAATTCATAATCACAGTATTTCTCCGTTCATTCTTCTTTAAATATGATTTGTAATATTTGATAGTTTACATTGTACAGATTTTACACACCTTCTCTTAAATTTATTTCTATATCCATTTTAATGATAATTGTGAATGTAGCTTTCAAAAATATTTTCTAATTGTTAATTTCCAGCATATTTATACAATTGATGAATTTATATTGATCTATGTCTTGCTGTCATGCTAAATTCATTGATTGGCTTTATAGATTTTTTTGTGGAAGTAAAATCCCAATCCTAACCTAATAAGGAGTGTTTTACTTCTTTCTGTACAATTTACATGACTTTTATTTCTTTCTTTTGCCTTAGTACACTGGCTAAAATTGTCAATAAACTGTTACATACATGTGGTAAGAACACACAACTTTTGTCTTTTTCTTGATGTTAGGTAGAATGTATTGAATCTTTCACCAGTGAGTGTGATGCTAGTCAATAGTGTGCTAGTCAGCCTCTAAAATTCCCCATATGTTTAAGATTGCAAAAAATAAATTTTGTTTAACTGAACTCTTTATAATGGTAGATATATATATATTAAAGATTTTATTTATTTATTTGACAGAGAGAGACATAGCAAGAGAGGGAACACAAGCAGGGGGAGTAGGAGAGGGAGAAGCAGGCTTCCCCGCGGTGCAGGGAGCCCGATGTGGGGCTTGATCCCAGGATCCTGGGATCATGACCTGAGCTGAAGGCAGATGCTTAACGACTGAGCCACCCAGGCACCCCATTGGTAGATACATCTTTAAAAATAAAAAAAAAATTAATTTATATTCCAGTTCACACACAGTATGATACTAGTTTCAGGTGTACAATTATAGTGCTTCAACACTTCCATATAACACCCCGTGCTCATCACAACAAGTGCACTCCTTACCCCCCATCACTATTTAACCCATCCCCCAGCCCCCTTCCCTCTGGGAACCATCAGTTTGTTCTCTATAGTTAAGAGTTTGTTTCTTGGTTGGCCTCTCTCTCTTTTTTCCCCCTTTGCTTGTTTGTTTTGTCTCTTAAATTCCACATATGAGTGAAGTTGTATGGTATTTATCTTTCTCTGACTTATTTCACTTACTCTCTAGCTCCACCCATGTTGTTGCAAATGGCAAAATTTCATTTTTTATGACTGAGTAAAATTCCAGTGTGTATATATTTATGCACACATACATATACCATATAAAATGTTTACTCCAAAAGAGTATGTATTCACTAAGACTGCCTTAATATTTCCCTCGGCTTAATTAAACTGTAGTCAGACTTCTCTTCTCTGTCCTCCTGACTTTCCTCTCATCCCTGCCTTTACAAAGTCTAGACATCTTGACCAGAGAGGTTCTTCTCCTCCCTTTTCTTAGAGGATTTACTATAGGAATCATAAATATGCAAATAATTTCTGCTCATGTGAGTTGTAAATCTTTTTATTGTTTCTTTTTCAGTCATTGTCTATTATTGAACAGAAAAAAAAAATAGAATTACTCTCATTTTCTACTTTACAATTTACACTTAATTCTATAGTTCATCTGTCCTTTGGCCATCAGGGAATAAGTGTTCCTCCTTTCATTTTAATTCTTGGGGGCAAGGATCATGTCTCATGCTTCCTGTGTGTCCTGCCTTTTTTCTTTTTAAACTAAAAATTGTACTTATTTGAAGTGTTCAACATGATGATTTGATATACATGTCCATAGCAAAATGATTAACTGAAGTTATACAATCAAGTTAATTAACATGTCATCTCCTTACTTTGGTGTATGTGTATCTGATGAGAGCACCTAGAATCTACTTTCTTAGCATTTTTCCAGTATTCAATACAGTATTATTAATGAAAATCATCATGTTGTACACTAGTTCTCTAAACTTATTCGTCCTACAAAACTGCAACCTTGTACCCTTTGGCCAATATCTTCTCATTTCCCCGGTTCCCTGCCTCTGGCAACCACCATTCTACTCTACTTCTATATATTTAACATTTTTAGATTCCACATGTAAGTGAGATCATGCATTTATTTTTCCTTATGCTTCTGGTTTGTTTCACTTAGCATAATGTCTTCAGGTTCATTCATGTTGTTGTAAATGGCTCCACACTGATCAAGGATCTGCTTGGGTTTCTCTCTCTCTCTCTGTCTCTCTCAAATAAATAAATAAATCTTTAAAACACACACACTCACACTTTGGAGAAAGAGACTACAAAATATCTTGTGTCTGGGTTGTTATGCATTCATGTAAATGCTAGTCATTACATTATAGGGATAGAAGAGTATTCTAAATTCTGGAAGAACCAGCTATCTACGCCAGAGATACTAAAGTGCTGGTTCTTGAATCGAGAGTTGATGATGTAAGAGGGCTTCAACAAGTCTAGTTCTAGAACAAAAGAAAATGCCAAAATTTTTTTTAGTAACTTAATGCTGTAAGTCTAAAACAAATGTAAATGGTTGTTTATATGCCTAAATATTGAATTCATCTTAGATGTAACTAATGCATGTCACCATTTTTCTCTCAAACAAAAAGATTTTTTAAAGTAGATAATAGCTAACATTCTTGTGTTCATAGCATTTAAATATTACAACACATAATCTGAAATTAGTTCAAATATACATAAATACACATACATTGGAAATGCATAAGTGGATAAATTTTGACTAAAGATTTTATGGCAAGCTTCTCATACAAACACTGTAGCATATTGAAATATGTCATTGGTTATTTTCTTCTGAATTTCTCCATATTTTTATCTAAATCACACGTGTATAAATATGTTTTTATGCGGAATCAAATAATACCATTGGATGTATTGTAGTTAAAAGCAGTTCCTATGCCTGCTGTGAACTGAATAGTTATCTGTATTTTAAGCAAAACTTAACTGCCTTGGTTGAATGTGCTACATACAATACAACAATTAAAAATCATAGCAATGAGGGAGACAAACTGTAAGAGACTCTTAATCTCAGGAAACAAACTGAGAGTTGCTGGAGTGGTGGGGGGTGGGAGGGATGGGGTGGCTGGGTGGTGGACATTGGGGTGGGTATGTGCTATGGTGAGCACTGTGAATTGTGTAAGACTGATGAATCACAGACTTGTACCCCTGAAACAAATAATGCATTATATGTTAATAAAAAAAAATCATAGCAATGATATATTTTTAAGGAATGGCGATGTATATTAAAATTTTACTTAACACTTCTGTATCCATTGTTCTATGTAATTTACATACTTATTTTTATCTTAGATTAACAGTTTTGGGTTCTAATAGCAAATCAAATATGCCAATTAAGTGGTTAATTAAGTCAAATATAAAAAAGTTATGTTTACTTACAAAAAAGATTTAGGCATTTCTATGACTAGTTTTAAGGTGCTTCTTGTTTTAATTTAAATAAATTCTCATCATAAAATGAAGCCCTCCTAAAATGTGACTGATATCTTGAGGAGGAAGGTACTGACTAATCTTTGTCTTTTATTATTTGCCTCTAGTATTAATGTCATCTTAAAATTTGGAATGTAAAATCGACATTTTGCTAAATTTATCAGATATATAGCTGAATAATAGACTAGATCTAAAATGTTTCCCAAATATTATAACATTATTTTTTCATTTTAAACAATATGCAAATCGTATCAAATTATTAAAAAGTGAGTGCTTAGGCATATTTAATCTTACAGTTACTTAAGAAAGTAAAGTTGATGTCTGTTGGAAAACTATGAAATTGGTTTTTAAATTTTCATTAAGTAACAAAACTATGAGGAATACAAATTGAATGTCAGTTACAAATTATCTATTATTTTGGACCCATTTATAAAATAGCAACTGTCAATTACTATTGGATAACTGAAAATCTTCTATATAAAGTTTGATTGAATTATAAACTAATATATCTCGTAAAGATGACATTATATTATATGGAAGGCATTCATTCTTTTCTTGTGTATTTCTGTTATATTATACACCTTTATTTTTAGAAGTAAGTATAAGCAGCAGTTGCCTTCTGGTATTTGAACCGGTTTTCTTTTACTTTCATGATTGTTCTGCCCTCAATTGCTGCATCATTTTATGTGTTTAACATGAAATGAATAACCAAATTGTTTAATAATGATTTTTTTTTTAAGATTTTATTTATTTATTTGAGAGAGAGAGAATGAGAGAGAGAGAACACATGAGAGGGGATAGGGTCAGAGGGCGAAGCAGACTCCCTGCCGAGCAGGGAGCCCGATGCGGGACTCGATCCCAGGACTCCAGGATCATGACCTGAGCCGAAGGCAGTCGCTTAACCAACTGAGCCACCCAGGCGCCCTTTAATAATGATTCTTATAGCAGATTGCAACATAAAATTTAAATAGGTGTAATGATTGTGGTCATCCAATTTTTCCTTTCAAAACAAGACATCAGGTTGTATTAACTTGCTAAATTTACCTAGAATTACTGTGCTTATGTTTGGAAAAGACAAGTATAATAATCCCTGTGAATTTAATCTGAGCAATTACTTACATAAACCAAATTATTTGAAATTTGCAATTCACTTTTATCATTTAATGGCTGGTAGTAAAGGCTAAGATGTTTGCTTGTTAATAGTTTTTCTGGTTAATGAATGCTTACAACTATTTTTTTAGTACATATATCAATCATATCTTGAAAATTCAAGCTGAACCTACTTTCAGAAAAGTGAATTTGTAAGCATAATTAACAAGTACTGCCATAGGTGCATATATAAGAAAAAAAAACTGACACAATTGAATTGGCTGGCATATGGGCATGAAGTGTAATAGAAAGATTCTTGCTCTGATTAATCCTGTGTAGACTCTTGATCACCTGAAGCTTGATAGATCTGACAGAACAATTCAATTTTCATTCTTCTGAGTGACTCTCTAAAATCATTTGCAAATTGAATTAATTTGTTACAATTATGTACATCATAGCTAACAATAGATAGCATAGATAACAATGAAACAGTATTTTCTTACTAGAAATTTTATATAGTAAAAAGTATGAATGGGGTGTAAATAATGGCTGAAGATAATTATTATATCTTAACAGAGCTGAGTAAACCTACCTAACTCCAGATATTTAACAGTGAAATGAGATGATGCCATCCCATCGTGTATAGACAAGTAATTGATTTATACCAGTATGGGCTGAACTGAGGCATGATTTTATTTCGAAAGTAAAGATATGTTCTAATTTTTGTATTTCATGAACTTAGAAGTAATTTAACCCAGTAGTGAGACTATTGATTTATTTTATATATTCAGGGATATATACATATAAATGTGTAAATCCCTTCAGATGCTTCTGCAGAACTCTGTGCCAAAATGTAGAATAAGTGGAAAATTGTACACTTCATCATACGTGTATCCTATATACACTGCATCACACACATATATATCCCACACACAGATGAAATCTATACATACACACACAGGCTTTAATGTATAGTGTTAGTGTAAGACATATACATATACATGCACACGTATGTGTGTATCATTTATGTATGGATATATGGATATATATATATATATGGGTATATGATCATACATGTGTGATACAATACATATTTTGTACACGGTGATGTAGTACACAAGTCTTCACTTATTCTGTATTTTGACACAAAGTCTTGTAGAAACATCTGAAAGGATTTACATTATGGACGAGAAGATGCATGGTACAAAGCCAGTCAATGCACGTTCTCATTCAAAGAGGGGAGTTCCACAATGATTTTATGTACTCAAATGACACACAACTTAATTTGATCAAGTTATGCTGTTGCCTTGAAAAATTTAAAACCAATGGGTGGCATGCAAAATAAAACAAATATACTCAAATTACCTTTCTGGGGTGCCCATTCATTGGTCATAAGTCTTAGAGGAAAACAAGTTTGATAATGTACCTATTTCTCCAGGTTGTCCTGAAGGATCAAATATGTAGTCACAGTTACCCTTAAATTTTCTGCTTTCATGTACCATGTTCAATTGATTGCCAAGTTTGTGAATGTTCTTAAATATCTTCTGCATCAATTATTTCCTTCCATGCTCTGTGCCACACATTAATTAAGGGCCTCATGATTTTGCAACATTATTCTAACAGCTTCTGACAAGTCTTCATAAATTAGTCCTTCACAGTGTTAAAATATCCAATATGCAAATCTATTCATATGAGTTCTCTATTTAAAATCTTCTAAGACGGGCGCCTGGGTGGCTCAGTTGGTTAAGTGACTGCCTTCGGCTCAGGTCATGATCCTGGAGTCCCAGGATCGAGTCCCGCATCGGGCTCCCTGCTCGGCAGGGAGTCTGCTTCTCCCTCTGACCCTCCTCCCTCTCATGCTCTCTGTCTCTCATTCTCTCTGTCTCAAATAAATAAAATCTTTAAAAAAAAAAAAAAAAAAGAATAAAAAAAAAAGAATAAAATCTTCTAAGACATCTTATTGACTATGTGATAATATTGTTTGGTGTAGCATATGAAGTATGAAACCTTTCATGGTCTGATCCTTCAATATTCAACTTCAATTCTGCTAATGTTTCATATACTCTACGTCATCCAAACATTTTAAATGACTGTGATCCTTAAAAGTCAGCCCTGCAAAAATCATTCCCACATTCTGTACTCTTGTTTCTTAATTAGCTGTCAAATGAGTAGCACTACTTATCTGTGAAGATATACCTCAAATGACACTTGTTTGTGGAACTCCCCCCTATTTTGTATACTGTTAGACTACCCCTACGACATTTTAGTCACATCTTAGTGGGTAAGAGCTTAGCCTGATTCATCTTGAATCCTTAGAGCAGGGTAACATCCCTTGCATATTTTCTGCATTTTAGTAAAGAAAGAGAGAGGGGGAATTAATTCTTGTAAATGTGCACTTCTATTTAGACAATTATAATTACCTATCTAGCGAGTATATGCTTGTGCATATACATGCATAAATTTATATCAGTATGATGTAATTATATATATCAAGATGATTTTTTCCTATATTTTTGTTAGTTTTTTAGTAATTAGATGTGGTTTCTCTATCAAATATTTTTCAGTTTTCCTATAATGGTTAAGCTATGGCATTTCTATTTTCCTTTCAATGGTCTTAGATACTAAAATGTTAATGCCCATTATGTTGCTAGATAGTGTTTTCCATTTGTCTATTACATTTAGC
Source organism: Mirounga leonina (assembly GCF_011800145.1). Lineage (NCBI taxonomy): Eukaryota > Metazoa > Chordata > Mammalia > Carnivora > Phocidae > Mirounga > Mirounga leonina. Next base: position 22,680,369 of record NW_023270316.1, on the reverse strand, counting down.
AAGATGTTTACTTTTCTTATCGAATACTCCATTGAGAAACTGTCACTTGCTTTCCAGTATTAAACTCATTATCGTTTGCCTTCAAGAAGATCTCTGAAATACTTCAAATATATTACCACATTGCTAGTAGTTTCCACATTATAGATCTTTCAGTGATCATTTAAAATAATGTTACATTAAACTAAAATGACTCTTTTTTGACATGAAAAAACACAGCTTGTATTACTGAGTGATACAGATTTAGGGAAGAAATATCTGTGATGTCATTTCATATATTATAAAAAGATTATTTTGAGTAATAAGAAAAGTCCTATCTGCTCTACAGAAACTGACATTGTAGATATTTATTTTTGGCAAAGATAGATTTGTAATGCAGTTTTAAAAACTGATAGCAAAATTCATCAGCTTATGGTAAACAAAAAGGTTTTCATTTCATTTATTAAATATTTATCTCATTAGTAAAAACTATATATGCCAGGCCTGCATTTCATATATATGTACACATATACATATGCATATGTAACAGGAGCCACTAAAAAGAAGCATGTAGAGAACAAGAAACATAATATAAAATTTGAAATATTTCCTTAAGTGATAATACAATATCTGAATAATATACACATTAATTTAGAATTTATAATGAATTTAATTAAAAGTTTCTTATATCAGACTTTGTGGTTAGATACTGTTATTTAATAATATTAAATAAATTGGCTCTATATTGAAAAAACTTACTTGAGTTAATTTGCTATTAAACTTTGTAGTAATGGAAATATGAATCCCCTTTTGCTCTATTTATACATTCATGGTGTCTTAATGGTTAGGATCCACGGAAGGGTAAAGGTATACAACATAAAAATTACAGTGTACTTTATAAGATATATTTACAAAGCAGCTCTGAAATAATCTTCTGAGAATATATGTTGTTACTGCAAAGACCCTTGGTAACCTCTTTACACAAAGAGGCCATGCATGACATCATTGACTAGAATACATAGCAGTAGTTACTACTACATCATTTTGGTTTTAGTCATACCCGCTCTGGGTTATCTATGACAAAAGAAAATTAATTATTTGAATTATATCCTAAGTGATTATCTTGTTGTGGGAAAACCATCATCTATGAATAGTACTAATGTGATAGTTTCAATCCCTTATTTTATAGTCTTGATTGATATGGAATGTGGGTCATCCATCATATAAAATCTATTGAAAACAAATGAAAAGAAAAAAACTAGAAATTACTCTAATTTTAGACTATTTAGGGTGATCTTTTTAAATAAAGATATTTAATAAATGACTTGTCAGTTTGTCAAGTGAAAGAATAAGCTTTACTGACAATTGATTCTTCTTTATTTATATACCACATGTACAATAAACATGTTTCTCCAATATTTAAATATATTTGAACTTAAAAAATTTCTAGAGTATTAAAATCATGCCTAAGATCGTTGATTCACTAAATGTTTTATTTTATTTATTTATTTATTTTAAAGATTTTATTTATTTATTTGACAGAGACACAACGAGAGAGGGAACACAGCAGGGGTAGTGGGAGAGGGAGAAGCAGGCTTCCCGCGGAGCAGGACCCTGGGATCGTGACCTGAGCCGAAGGCAGACACTTAACGACTGAGCCACCCAGGCGCCCCTCACTAAATGTTTTAAACCCATTAAACAGAAAAACATACATGAAATGTTACAATGAAAACAAATCTGTAATGCTGCAGTAATATCATCAACTGAATGTAAGAATCAGAGATTTTAATTCAATAAATATACTAATTTTTGCCTTACCGTTTTATGGAGTTAAGTATACTTTGTTATATATTTTTGTTTTTTGTTTGTTTCTTGTACCTACTTTCAGATTTCTACAAATCAAAAATAAAGTAAAACAAATAAAAAATAGCAGACAACACAGTATCTGATTTATTCTTAATAAGATCTTGCTCCAGTCGCAGGTACTTGGTTTTTAGCTCCAGGACATTCTGAGGGTTCTTTTGTCACAGAATTTTATTTGTTACATGGTGGGACACTTTCATCCTATCATGAATATCATATCTATCTATCTACCTATCTATCTGTCGATCGATTGGTCAGTCGATCATCTATCTCTTTAGAACTTTATTTTGAATGCACATATTCCTCATTAATATTTTATTACAATTAGTAGAACTACCATCTTTTATGAAACAAGGGCTTCAGTTTGCATAGTTGCTTTTCTTTCAGGATATTTTGTTAATTCATTAATAGTGAACATACTACTGGAATAATCCTTTTAAGTGCATATTTTATATGATCCTATTATTTTCTGCATACTTACTGTATGACCTCAAAACTGATTGGCTTACAAACTTTATTTAACCATTTTCTACTTCTACAGTAAAACAAGAACATATTGAAACTTATAAACTAGATTTTACAAAGGAAACAAAGCCATGCTAACATCTTACTACTTAATAAAATCAAGACATAAATACATACAGTGATATACAACCTTCTGACTTAGAGTTGCCTTGTCTATGCTGTATATTGACATGCCTGTCAAATACTATGAATTCATCAAGTTTTGCCAAGTTTCTTTACTTTTCCTAATTTATTTCATCGTATTATTATTATTTGATGTTCCAAGTATTACAGCTTACTGAAAAAACCCGTTGAGCGGTCTTCTGGATCTTACCATTGCCTTTTGCTTTTCCTCGAAGCATCTCTAGTTCTGGTGATAGCAGTGTGTTTCAGATGCATCTTGATTTTTCTTGTCCCAGGGTGTAAGATCAACGCTTGCGCAGTGCTTCCTGGTTTCCTTAGCAACCAATTATTTTAGGGATCAAATTCTGAAACCTAATGGTGCTTCTGAGTTCGATAGCGGGCAAAATGATTTGCAGTCACTATTTGTTTACCTCAACATTGACAGAACAAGAAAGTACATATTTTAAGAATGTATTCACAGTGAATTTTTTCCATTTGAGCTCCTTTTCTTGGAGTAGTAGTTGTATCAACTATTAAGATTTCTTCGACTTTAACACAGAGTTTCTGAGGTCAACTTAACCTGACATATGGATAATAATAGGGGTTAGGAGAAAGGGGGAGTTTAAATAGAAGACTCATATGTTGAAAGCACAGTGTATTTAAAGAAAAGAAGTATTTTTTTAGGGGAAAATTGCGTGAAATAAGCTTGTGTAACATATAGGGAGATAATATGGCCTTTTTTTTGTTCATTTCAAAAATATGTGGTTTTGTTTGTATTGGTTTGTTAGTTTTGTATGTTTAAATTTTTGGTTTCGTTTTGTTTTTGTTCTTGTACTTTTTTCTAGTGACAGTGGGAATTGATTAACAGGGAGATGGCAGAAACAGATATTGTTTTAAAATTTCATTTAATTACTGAGCAGACTGGTGAGTAGGCAAGTAGTGAAAGTTACTACATTAGCACAGTTAAGGAGTTGGCTTGCACCAGAGTGGTGGCATCGTGTACAGAGAAGCAAGTGGATTCAAACGATATTTAGAACGGAAATGCAAAGATTTTGCATTTAATTGGAAAAGTGGTCAGAAAGGGGAAAAATAATGAAGTGTGAAAGATAAATACCAAATTTAAACCTTTCTGAACTGGGCAGATTTCTGACACATTTATTGTAACAGAAAACACTGGAAAAGGAAGAGTTTGTTTTGTCTTTTTATTATTAACATTGGTAACCTTGAGATATGTTTAAATTAGAATTGTCATTTTGATTATTCACATCAAGATATACTGTAATTAGATTTATGAGGACTTGAAGAAACTGAATCCTAAAGGATAGTAAGCACATAGTTTATCAGAAGTGATAGGTTTGACATTTTAAATGAAGGGAAGTGATTGTGAGTACAGTTCTGAACATGTTATTCATTGGAGTGCCTGTGAGATACTTATTTGAGGGTATCCAAGAGATTCTTTTTTTTTTTTTTTAAAGATTTTATTTATTTATTTGAGAAAGAGAGAGCACAAGAGGGGGGAGCAGGAGAGGGAGAAGCAGACTCCCTGCTAAGCAGGGAGCCTGATGCGGGACTCGATCGCGGGACTCCAGGATCACGACCTGAGCCGAAGGCAGTTGCTTAACCAACTGAGCCACTCAGGCGCCCAAAGAGATTCTTGATTATATAGGTCTGAATCATAGAGAAAAATTCTCAGGAAAAGTTACACATCTAGAATTACTGGGTTAGAGATGATAATTGCAGGCTTATGAGCAGATTATAGCACCTAAACAGTCAATCAGAGAGCAAGGAGGATGAGCAATTAGCTTTGATGCAAAGGAGGACAGATCCACAAAGGACACAGAATTAACAGTCAGGCAAACAGGAAGGGAGCCTGGAGGCTTTTGTGCTCCAGAAGCAAATGGAAAGGTTTCTCAAAAGGGAATGAATAATCACTAGGATTAAATGCTGTTGCAACCTGTAGTAGATGCGGGATGAATTAGGTCAATTAAAATATGGTCATTAGTGATTATGGCAAAAATTACCTTTTATGAATTATTGGGGGCAAAATTGAGACCAGCCTGACTTGAGAATGATTAGAATATAAAACATTAGATATAATCTGTCTAGAAGTTACTTTTGTAGGAAAGAGAAATGACATAGTAGTTGCTAAAAGGAAACTAGGTTTGAAGGAAGGTTCTGTTTTGTCTTTTTTAAATTTTTTAATTAACATTGGTAGCTTGAGATATGTTTAAATTAGAATTATTATTTTGAATGTTCACATCAAGATATACTGTAATTTGATTTATGAGGACTTCTTGAAGGAACTGAATCCTACTCAGAAGGAGCACATAATTTATCAGAAGTGATAGGTTTTAACACTAAATGAAGGGAATATTGTAGGCAAAATTGTAAAATGTGGTGTGTTTATAAAATTAAAAAACATTTCGTTTGTTCATAGTATATATTTTATAACTATAATAATATAATACTGTAAGAAATACCTTTATAAATTACTCAGAAGTATGGAAAAAAGTTTAAGGTTAATAGAATAGAGTGGTTAATGATATGTTTTAGATTATATGATTTTAATATATATCATTTATTTGTAAACACAGTATATTCACATCTTTATGAGTAACTAAATGAAGGTCCCCTTTAGAAATATTTTCATCCACCTACATGAATATAATGCTGAAAGGGATATATCTTAACAAGTGATATCTAGTATCTTTTACTAAAATTGGTTTTATTTCCTTCACCAAGAAAAGGGGTGATGAGAGGCTATGTTGTAAACAAAGGCAATGTCAAGAAAAAGACAGATGATCATCACCCAGAAAACAAGGGGACATTTTCTTGTTGACTTTTGTCTCTTCTGTCAGGGAAATCCCTCTGAGGTTTCAGACTTTCAAAGTATTTGACACAATATTTTAGAAATGGCTAACACTGTTGCAGAACACGGTATAAAATATGAGATTTAATTTTACGTAAGTTTCCAATTCTATATCTCATTGTTCACTTTGTTTACTCCAAATACAAAGATTGTTGCTTGAGTTAAGTATTCCTCTGAATAATAGTTTTACTTTAAGTCAAACATGTCATTTTCATTTGGTTCTCTGACTAAATATATCAAAGTTCTTGATTCATGACAAAATATGTTTTATTTATTCTGTCTGTTATGTGAATTATTTTGGATTTATTAAATTTATCTGATGATTACTCAGTTTATCTCATAAAATGAAAATGTGATAGGAAATTGGGTGATTATCTAAGGAAAGGCCATTGCTAAATTGGCTTCTGTCAAAACAAGTCAGTTCTATTTAAAAATTTTTTGATAATTTATATTATTGGTATTTTCCTGTTAAATGTCTCTTTCTATAATTATTTTGGAGATAAATTTCTGCTAGTTAATCTACATTGTTAAAAATGTTTTATACATGATAGAATATTTTATTTTATTTATTTTTAAATATTTTATTTATTTATTTTAGAGAGAGAGAGTGTGTATGTGCACGTGAATGAGCCAGAGGGAAGGGCAGAAAGAGAGGGAGAGGGAGAGAGAATCTTGAGCAGACTCCCTGCTGAGCATGGAGCTGATGCTGGACTCCAGCCCAGGACCCTGAGATCTTGACCTGAGCTGAAAACGAGTTGGACGCTCAACCCACTGAGTCACCCAGGAGCCCTAAATATTTTATTTTTTAATTAATTAGATCAGTGAAAACTAATATAGCTTTATATTAGGGGGCATGATGATAATTTGCTTAACTTGTAGCCTGTCATTGGAACACTAAAATAAATGTAATATTTGTGAATGCCAAAGGGTTAATTAAGCACAAGTGAGCACATTTCAGCATCTGCTTTTTAAAATTCTAAAGCAGTTAATACTAATGTATCACCTGTCATATGTATTTATAGTTGGATAATTAATGCAAACTTTGCCATTTCTATGAAATCATGAGCTCTTGAACTTCAGATGGATTCCAATAGGAAAAGTTTGGTTAATGGAGGGCATACTTCGCAGGTGTAATGTCACTTCTGGGCTGATTTCTCTTATTAAAAATCCTACAAAATTAATGTGCTATGTCTGAAGGATCTGGCTAAGATTGTTAACAAGAATAAAATATTTTAAATTGGTATTTGGAAATCATTAAGAAAGTAGAGAATGAGAAAATACATGAATGTTTATGGACATTAGAAGGTTAGAAGTAGAAAGATAATTGTATCAAACTATAGATCAACGTTTAAGGTCAAGTTGTGGTTGACTTTGAATTTTCTGGACTTAAATAATTTTTGGACAGTAGAAATTTATTGTAGGTTTTTTTTTTTTTTTATTTGATAGAGAAATAGCGAGAGCAGGAACACAAGCAGGGGGAATGGGAGAGGGAGAAGCAGGCTTCTTGCCGAGCAGGGAGCCCGATGTGGGACTCGATCCCAGGACCCAGGGATCATGACCTGAGCTGAAGGCAGATGCTTAACGACTGAGCCACCCAGGCACCCGAAATTTATTATAGTTTTACGAGGGCTGTATTTGTCTTGTAATATTATACTTATTTATGTGTACAAGAATGGTTGGAATCTGAAAATCAGATTAGGAGGAGATATTAATGCAAGTGTGATATATTGAGGTTCAAAGTCATTATGGAGACATTTTATAAGATTTGATAACCCTTAATTGGGTGGGGGAATTAAAAGAATATTTCATGGACAGCTAAAAGAGTTGAAGCTGTTAATACTAAGCAAATGCAAGAATGGTGGTAACATTATACTGTGGAAAAACAAGATTTTGGCCAACTGGAAAGTGTGAAAATGAGTTCATTTTGGATGGAAAAAAGCATAAATAACAACTATCTGTGTAACAATTGACAAGTACTTATTGAGCATCTACTGCAAATTCTAGCATGTTGTTAGCTCAATGAAGACCAAAATATATAAAATGTATTTTTTTAGAGTTAGTGAGGGTGGGCAGAGAAATGAAAATAGATTTAATTATTCAGTGATTAAGTCAATCTTGGCAAGGATCTGAATATATGTTCATTTCCATAAGGTGCATCCAGTAGAGTAAGGGACATGAATAAAGGAAGAGAAAGTATATAAAAGAGGCCCAAGGGCTACATTAGACCAAGGACGCTAAGCGACAGCATGGGGGCAAAAGTAGGGGATCAAAGTTATCAACATTTGCTTTCAGCTAGTTTATTCATTCAAGATTATTTATTTTTGCACACTATTTATCAGGCATTGTAATAGAATAATATTTAATAGTTTTACAGTGGTCCCTTACTATATAGAATTTACAATGTAGTAGTAGAACCAAACTTTGAACAAATAATTAAGAACAGTGATGTAATTTCAATTGACGTAAGTGCCATAAAATAAAAATCAAGGTTGAAGAGATTATTTTTTGGTGTGTAACTTAGGAAACAGTACATCGGGTATCATGAAAGTTTTTTGGAAGAAGGGGTATTTACATATGGGACTGAAGGATGTGTAAAAATGTGTGAAGCAAGAATAAAATGGAAATATAAGAATAACAGATGTCATGGCCAGTAGCATTCCTGAGTAAGATAAACGCCTGTTTCTGGAAATTTTCCAGACAATAATAAGAATAAAGAGAGGATTTTAAAATCCTCGTAGTAGTATGCCATGATAAAACTTGTGCTTTAAATGAGGGATTGGCAAACTTTTTTTTTTCCTCCTTAATGGACAAAAAGAGTACATATTTTGGATTCTGCAAACCTTTCAGTCTGTCACAGCTTTTTATATTATTAATAAACTAAAGTTTTTAGAAGAGTTTTAGGTTCAAAGCAAAATTGAGTGGAAGGTACAGAGAACTCTCATATATTCCTTGTCCCTACACATGCCCAATCTCCCCCAGTATTTACATCCCACACCACAGTGGTACATTTGTTACAACCGATGAACCTACACTGACACATAATTATCACCCAAAGTCCATAGTTTACCATCAGAGTTCACTCTTGGACTTATAAATTCTACAGTTTTTTTTTTTTCTTCCCCAAATGTATAATAACATGTATCCACCACTGTAGTGCACAGAATAGTTTCACAGCCTTAAAAATCCCCTGTGCTCCACCTATTTATTCCTCCCTCCCCTTGAGCCCCTGAAAACCACTAAAATATTTACTGTTTCCATAGTTTTTTGCCTTTTCCAGAATGTTATATCGATGGAATCATACAAAATAAAGCCTTTTCAAACTGGCTTCTTTCACTTCGTAGTATGCATTTAAGTTTCTTCCACAGCTTTTCATGGCTTCTATGGATGTACCAAAATTTATTTATTCATTCATCTACTGAAGGACATGTTGGTTGCTTCCAAGTTTTGGCATTTATAAATAAAGCCTCTATAAACAGTCTCTTATGTTTTGCTTCCCTCTCTCTCTTTTTCCCCTTCCCTGATGTTCATCTCTTTGTTTCTTTAATTCCACATACGAGTGAAATCATATGGTATTTGTCTTTCTCTCACTGACTTATTCACTTAGCATAATATGCTCTGGCTCCATCCACGTTGTTGCAGATGGCAAGATTTCATTCTTTTTGATGGCTGAGTAATATTCCGTTGTGCATATGTACCATTTCTTCTTTATTCATCCATTAGTCAATGGACATTTGGGCTCCTTCCATAATTTGGCTATTGTTGGTAATTCTGCTGTGAACATCAGTGCATATGCCCCTTCAAATCAGTATTTTTGTAGCCTTTGGGTAAATACCTAGTAGTGCAATTGCTAGATTGTAGGGTACTTCTGTTTTTAACTTCTTGAGGAAGCTCCATACTGTTTTCCAGAGTGGCTGCACCAATTTGCATTCCCACTAACAGTATAAGAGGGTTCCCCTTTTTCCACATCCTCGCCAACATCTCCTGTTTACTGTGTTGTTAATTTTATCCATTCTGACTGGTGTGAGGTGGTATCTCATGGTTTTATTTGTATTTCCTTGATGGTGAGTGATATTGAGTGTCTTTTCATGTGTCTATTGGCCATCTGGATGTCTTCTTTGGAAAAATGTCTATTCATGTCTTCTGCCCATTTCTTAACTAGATTATTCGTTTTTTGGGTGTTAAGTTTGACAAGTTCTTTATAGATTTTGGATACTAACCCTTTATCAGGTATATCATTTGCAGATATCTTCTCCCAGTCTGAAGGCTGCCTTTTAGTTTTGTTGATTGTTTCCTTCTCTGTCCAGAAGCTTTTTATCTTCATGAAGTCCCAATAGTTCATTTTTGCTTTTGTTTCCCTTGCCTCTAGAGACATGTAAGAAGTTGCTACGGCTGAGATCAAAGAGGTTGCTGCCTGTATTCTCCTCTAGGATTTTGATGGTTTCCTGTCTCACATTTAAGTTTTTCATTTATTTTGAATTCATTTTTGTGTATGGTGTGTAAGGTGTAAGTGGTCCAGTTTCATTCTTCTGCATGCTCCTGTCCAGTTCTCCCAGCACCATTTGTTGAACAGCCTTTTTTCCATTTGATACTCTTTCCTTCTTTGTCAAAGATTAGTTGACCATTTGGTTGTGGGTCCATTTCTGGGTTTTCTATTCTGTTCCATTGATCTGTGTGTCTGTTTTTGTTCCAGGACCATACTGACTTGATCACTACAGCTTTGTAATATTTCCTGAAGTCCGAAATTGTGGTGCCTCCAGCTTTGCTTTTCTTTTTCAAGATTGCTTTGGCTATTTGGGGTCATTACTAGTTCCATAGAAAGTTTAATATTGTTTGTTCTAGTTCTGAGAAAAATGCTGGTGGTATTTTGATAGGGATTGCATTAAATGTGTAGATTTCTTCGGGTAGTATGGATATTTTAACAATATTTGTTCTTCTGATCCAGGAGCATGGAATGTTTTACCATTTCGTTGTTTCCTCTTCAATTTCTTTCATAAATATTCTATAGTTTTCAGATAAGAGATCTTTTACCTCTTTGGTTAGGTTTATTCGTAGGTATTTTATGTTTTTGGTGCAGTTGTAAATGAGATCAATCCCTTGATTTCCCTGTCTGCTGCTTTATTATTGGTGTATAGAAATGCTACAGATTTCTGTATGTTGATTTTGTATCCTACAACTTTGCTGAATTTGTGTATCAATTCTAGCAAGGTTTTGGTGGAGTCTTTCCAGCTTTCTACGTAGAGTATCATATTAACTGTGAATAGTGAAAGTTTGACTTCTTCCTTGCTGATTCGGATGCCTTTCATTTTCTTTTGTTGTCTGATTGCTGAAGCTAGGACTTCCAGTACTACGTTAAATAATGGTGGTGAGGTTGGACATCTCTGTCTTGTTCCTGACCATAGAGGAAAAGCTCTCAGTTTTTCCCCATTGAAGATAGTATTAGCTGTAGGTCTTTCAAATACGGCCTTTATGATGTTGAAGTATGTTCCTTCTATTCCTACTTTGTTGAGGGTTTTTATCAAGAATGGATGCTATATTTTGTCAGATGCTTTTGCTGCATCTGTTGGGAAGATCATATAGTTCCTATCCTTTCTTTTATTAATGTAGTGAATCATGTTAATTGATTTGCAAATATCGAACCACCCCTGCAGCCCAGGGATAAATCCCACTTGATCATGGTGACTGATTCTTTAAATGTACTTTTGGATTTGATTTGCTAGTATCTTGTTAAGAATTTTTGCATCCATTTTCATCAGGGATATTGGTGTGCAATTCTGTTTTTTAGTGCAGTCTTTGTCTGATTTTGTAGTCAGGTAATGCTGGCCTGGTAGAATGAGTTTGGATGTTTTCCTTCCATTTCTGTTTTTTTTTTTTTTTTTTAAGATTTATTTATTTATTTATTTATTTATTTGAGAGAGAGAGAATGAGAGACAGAGAGCATGAGAGGGAGGAGGGTCAGAGGGAGAAGCAGACTCCCTGCTGAGCAGGGAGCCCAATGCGGGACTTGATCCCAGGACTCCAGGATCATGACCTGAGCCGAAGGCAGTCGCTTAACCAACTGAGCCACACAGGTGCCCCCTTCCATTTCTGTTTTTACAGTTTGAGAAGAATAGGTATTAACTCTTCTTTAAATGTCTGTTAGAATTCCCCTAGGAAGTCATCTGCCCCTGGACTTTTGATTTTGGGGGGATTTTTGATTATGAAAGTCTGTTTTGTTTTATAAGAAGCTGCCAATCTATCTTCCAAAGTGGCTGCATTTTGCATTCCCACCAGCAGTGAATGACAGTTTCTGTTGCTCTACATCCTCAGCAGCATTTCAGGTTGTCAGTGTTTTGTATTTTGGTCATTCCAATAGATGTCTAATAGTATTTTATTGCTATTTTAATGTACAGTTTCTACTGACATGTATGTTGAACATCTTTTCATGTGCTTACTGCCACCTGTGTATCTTTGGTAAGTTGGTCTGACATGAATCTTTACCTCTGCTCTTGTGTCAAAAAATCAGCCATGACAATAAATAAGTTAATATATTAGTGTGGCCATGTTTCAATAAAATTTTATGAACATTGAAATTTGTATTTCATTTAATTTATTTTTTTAAGATTTTAATTATTTATTTGAAAGAGAGAGAGAGAGAGCGTGAGAGAGCACAGGGCGAGCAGCAGGCAGAGGGAGAAGTAGGCTCCCCACCAAGCAGGGAGCCAGTTGCAGGGCTGGGATCACGGACCCTGGGATCACGACCTGAGGTGAAGGCAGACGCTTAACCGACTGAGCCACCCAGGTGCCCCAAATTTCATATAATTTCTTTGTTTAACTAGGTATGATCCTTCTAAATTTTCCAGTCATTTTTAAAAAATATAAAAACTATTTCTGGCTTCCAAACTGTGCAAAAACAGGCAGTTGGCCTGTAGTGGTCTGTGGGTATTAGTGTGCTGACTTCTGGCCTAAATCACTTAAGTAGGCCACAAATGGAGGCAGGAAAAAGAGTTAGGAAACTGTTAGAGACAGTTACTCGAACAAATAGTTCTGATAGGTGGAAAGAGTGTAGATTTTTAAAAGATAACTAGCTGCTATTTTTCCTATGCTTATTTCCCCCTTGATTTTTTTTTAAAAATATGCTATAATAGGTCCATCACATCTTTGATTGAGAGAGAGACTCAGCAGGAGTTGTCATAGGTTTGGATATATAGGGAGTAAGTTAGAAAAGAACGCAAGAAAAATACTAAGAATTTTTGGGAAATTTAAAGGACAGTGAAGTATTAACTTAAATGATACTATTGGTGAGATCCTAGAATATATTAATGAAAAAAGGGGGAGGAAGAATATGCATTAAAATGCAACAGTGAGTCTAAAGATTTCACGGATTTTTCTGGAACCTTAAAGATGGAAGAATTTTGCCATGTATTAATAGAGGGGGGGCATTCTATGTAAAGACAATAATATGAATAAATATGGGAGAATACGTGATGAATGTGTGTGTATGTGTGTCTGTGAGTTAAGCTTATTCTTTTGTTACATAACATTTTACAGCTACAGTGTTTATTTATAAATAAGGATATTGGCTTCTTGAATGGTTGTGCAGAGATGATTTCTTAAACTATTTTTTAAATTTGTTTATTTTTAGTAATCTCTACACCCAATGTATGGTGCTTAAACTCACGTCCCTGAGATCCTGAATTGCATGCTCTTCTGGCTTAGCCAGCCAGGAGACCCAGAAATGATGTTTATATTTAGTAACATAAGCAGGCATAAGCTAGTAGTTACTAAGGTATTAAAATAATTTATTTTAATAAATATTTACAGTGACCCTTTTATAAGGTAGGCATGCTTCTCATTATTAAAATATAGTTAAAAATAAATAACATGGTCTTGATCCCAGAAAGTTCAAGAACTATTAGAAGGTTGAAAACCTTTAGGTAAGGGGCACCTGGGTGGCTCAGTCGGTTGAGCGTCTGCCTTCGGCTCAGGTCATGATCCCAGGGTCCTGGGATCGAGCCCCGCGTTGGGCTTCCTGCTCCGCGGGAGGCCTGCTTCTCCCTCTCCCACTCTCCCTGTTTGTGTTCCCTCTCTCACTGTGTCTCTCTCTGTCAAATAAATAAATAAAAATATTAAAAAAAAAAAGAAAACCTTTAGGTAAAATGTGATAGCTACTAAATCAGGGATATTAATTAATAACATGCAATATGGGCAACAAGGAAGTATAGACTAATTTTGTTTTACCTTGGGCAGAGGTGGAAGGTAGAAAAGATAACCTGTTCACAATGATGAAAGTTGTGGAAGTGATTTAATATTAAAGAAATAGGTCTAAGAATATCAATAAAATACATTTAGTATATACTGATGTATATATACTTAAAAATGTCATTTTCTACATGATTCTAAATATAACATTTTGGGACATAGAATTGCCTGTTATTTTCTAGTGAGGCAAAATATAGAAATCTGAAGGGGTTTTCTTGATTCAAATACAGAGTATTTCATTAGATTTTATTAAAAGTTGGGACACAAAATCATGTCTTCATTATTTTTCCTTCAAATCTGTAAGCTATATAAGAAGTTGTTTTATAGTTTCTGCTCTATCTAGTGAAATATCCCCAGCCCAAATCAAGTCTTTTATTGCATTTTCCAATCCTCATTACTCAATTCAGAAACACTGTATCCCTGCTTTGTGTGGTTTTATATGTATATTTTATTTGTATATTTAGCCTCTAGATGACTTTACTCCAGTAACACTTTAATTTAATCTCTCTTGGTCATTTGTTGGTAATTGTATCTTGATACATATTGAAGAAATTGAATGAGAAACTTAAAGAAAAAGTTTATTTGTAATATAATGAATATCATGTTTCATTTTTTCTCCTCTCTTTCTCTCCCTCTTTTTTTTCTCTCTCTCTCCAGAAAAAAAAAAACAAGAAACTGAATTTTCACAGAAATGGATTTTCCGAAGTCATATTCTCTTAGCTATGCTCTGTAATTATGTTCACTACCTATAGCAGAGTCATTTTATGTTTAGGTCAATTAAATGACATTAAAACCTTAACTTGATACCTCCATTTATAAGTTACTGGATAATATTCTCTTGATTCATTAACCCTCATAGCACTGTTTTGCTAAAGAAAAATAATTGCCTTTGAGGCAATTCTATCTCATTCTTTCTGTTCATCACATAGGAGAAAAATGTGATGCTCTATATAATTACGCCAATACATACTTCAAAGCTCACACTATATTTCTTTTCCGTAGCTTGTATAATTGCTTCCCAATCTTAAATTGCTTAAGGCCAATTAAATGGACAATTATTATAATTTTATTATTTCAATTAACCTTTTGTAAACTTTCAAATACTAAATTTTCCTTTATCATGCCTGATGGTAGTAGGTCAGTGTAGCTAATTCTAATTTATGTTTCTGACAGAGATTTAAAAAGTATTTGTAAAAGAAAAATTTAAAGATGTGCACACTTCATTATAACTGGATTAAGCTGCTATCATATTATATTTCATATATGTATATATTTTCTCTTTTACTAAAATATGTATCTTGTCATGGTAACATAGGGAAGCAATATAGCAGACTAAATAAGAACATGCATTTGCGGTGCACCTGGGTGGCTCAGTTGTTAAGCACCTGCCTTAATGCTCAAGTCATGATCCCAAGGTCCTGGGATGGAGCCCAGCATTGGGCTCCCTGCTCAGTGGGAAGCCTGCTTCTCCCTCTCCCACTCCCCCTGCTTGTGTTCCCTCTCTCGCTGTGTCTCTCTTTGTCAATTAAATAAATAAAATCTTAAAAAAAAAAGAACATACATTTGCAGTTCAAAAAAACTAGGTCCATCAAAATTCTATTGAAAAACAAAGTAGCTTATATGACTTTGGCAACCTATTTAAACCTTTGAATTTTAGGTTCTTTCCAATCACTCTGTGTGTGTGTGTGTGTGTGTGTGCATGTGGGGGGTAGTATTGCTTCCTTAGTGTGTGAGAAGAGTAGGATTGTATATATATAATCATAATATTTTGCTTCTTTTAGAAATTTAAGGCATGATATTTGGCTCCTCTCCTATGCATTTGCTAATGGAAACAAATGCTACATTTTCGTCATGCTTTATAATGCCTTCTGCCTTCTAATGCCATCCATGCTTATAAAATCTTTAAAAATTCATAATGAGTGTATACGTATGTATCACTGTCTTTTTGTCTTCTGTTTAAAGGCATGATTTAAACTGAGTTGATTTGTAAAGCTTTAAAACACTTTAAATACTTGAGAAGCTAATAGTTTCCTTTAAGTAAACCCTACGTTGACTGATTTGACATCTACATTTGCCATTTTACATTTGCTTTCTTATTTACCCCAAATCATAATCTTGCAAAACAAATTTTGATAACCTCAGCTGTTATTCAAAATGAATGTTTATACTTTTTCTTGCAAAATAGAAGTTCTTAATGATTAGATAAATTTCCCATTAAACCATGGTCAAAAATATAATCCTTTACTTGGGTTTTTCTCATAAATCATGTTTCTGCTCCAAGGTTTAGTGCGCAGCCTCTGAACTGATCTGAAGTAAGTGGCCAGATGTTTGGATAAGTCTCAGACATTGAGCTATTTATTCACAACAAAAATCTGAGTATGGGAAATGTACAAATTAGAAATATACTTTTGGACCAAGATTGTTGAGTAAAAATCATAATATAATAAATCCTGTAAAATATATTAGCAGTAACTAAAGTCAGAATTTAAAAAGTATTTAAAATTGAAAATTGTAGCACTTATATAGTGGTATCACAATGGAAACATCAAAATTTATTTGCCTGCAAGTGTAAAATCACAGGGTAAATGCAGAGCTAAAGTGTTCCTTCTGAGAAAAATTGAAGAGATGAGCAAACCACAAATGGCCAGAAAAAAAAATAAAAAGTATTGCAACAGAAAGAATAGTGCTCATCACATTAAAATGCTGATAGGAAGTGAATATTTATCAGAATACATGAGGCTTAGTGCACCTCAACACAGCTCCAAACTGTACAGTTTATAGAAACACGAAGAAGGTTAACTGAGCAAATTGTATCTTGGAAAACTTATTATCTTTATCTTGAAAAAAGCCAGAATGAGCAAGTATAAGAACTATGGGGAGGAAAGGATAAATTTAAAGAAGAAAACCTTTTCTAATTACCTCCTGTCCTAACAGAGATTACAAAAAATGTATATTTTGTGTTTGCCAGCTATGAGAAAAATGGTAGAATAATGAGAGAAAGATCATCAAAGTTCCAGCGTAATTAGATTCTTCAATAAGCATTTAGCTAAAGAGCAAAATTAGATAGATAGATAGATAGATAGATAGATAGATAGATAGATAGATAGAGGGATGATTGGTAGATAGATAAATGGACAAACAGGTAAAACAGGAAATGGAGGACACAGGAGAGCAAAAACCCAGAAAAGAATATGAATAAATCCGGGCGCCTGGGTGGTTCAGTTGGTTAAGCGACTGTCTTCGGCTCGGGTCATGATCCTGGAGTCCCGGGATCGAGTCCCACGCCGGGCTCCCTGCTCAGCAGGGAGTCTGCCTCTCTCTCTGACCCTCCCCCCTCTCATGCTCTCTATCTCATTCTCTCTCTCAAATAAATAAATAAAATCTTTAAAAAAAAAAAGAATATGAATAAATCCTATATAACATCTTGTTATCATTGGAGTGACCATCTCATCACCTTTGCTGGTGGAGGTGAACTAATCTGGAGAGCCAAAATCCCATCATATTCAAGGTCCTATGCACTCTCAAGGGGAGGAGATCACACAAGATATATGCATTAGGGTTTGGAAATCTCGTGGGCCACCTTAGAATTCTGCCTACCACAGTTTACCCTATGGGCCCACAATTGTCCTCTCTCTAAAATGCAAAATACAGTCATCTCTTTCCAAGTTTCTCAAAAATATAATTCCATTATAGCATCAGCTCAAAGTTCAAAGTCTCATTACATGCAACCAGATCTCATTATTTTGTCAGTATAAAGTCCAAAATCCAAATCAGATCCAGGTAGGGATGAAGTTCCTGGCTGTAATCTATTAAGTGCAGCTGATAGAGCACAAGTCCTCTCTCTGTAGAACTTTGAATCTATAGAGACAAGTCATCTGTCTCAAAGTGCCAAAATAAATAATGATGGAAAGGCATAGGACAACAATTATGGGCATTATAATTCAAAAAGGGAAGAATGAAAGGTAAAAAATAAATCAGAAAACCACAACAGTTATGAAATCCAGCCAACAGAAAGTTGGCTCTTTCTAAATTAGGTTTTAAGTCCTGGGAATCAAGTTTCTTTAGCTCTTGATCTTTTGCGTTGTCCTTCTTTTTGCATAAAAGGTAGAATGTGTTTCTAGTAAAACGTATGGTCCGACAGCCTCTTGCATTTTGTAGTCTGTCTTTCACTCCAAGCTGACAGTTGTTATGCTGATAATGATTTTCTCAAGAGCTTGTGTCTTACATGTATTTTGAGATTTTTTCCATTAGAGAAAATCCATACCCACAAATCGCTGTAAGGTAATCCTTTCTTAAAAATTAGTTGGCCTTATATGCTTTGGTTTATTTTTGGGTTCTCTATTTTGTTCCACTGGCCTATGTGTCTATTTTTTGCAGTACTAGACTGTTGGGATTATTATAGCTTTATAGTATATAATATGGTATACACCTTAAATATATACATTTTTTAATTAAAAACTATTGAAAATCAATGCAATGTGGAATCCTGGGGTGGATCCTGGACTAGGAAAAGGACATCCTTGGGATATCTGGTAAAATTAAAATAAAGTCTGTAATTTAGTTAATTAAAAAAAAAAAGGGGGCGAGAGATGGGCACCTGGCTGGCTCAGTCAGTAGGGCATGTGACTCTTCATCTGGGATCATGAGTTGGAGCCCCACATTGGGCATAGAGATTACTTGAGATTAAAAAAGAGAGAGATGATCTTTTCTCTACCTTTGCCTCCTGCTGTGATGGCTGAGAGAAAATTTTCTTAATCTTCCTAGAAGTCCTCGGGTCTGGTTGAGAAGTTTTACCCTTAATGTCTTGAAAGGGCACTTTGCGTGACTAAATGCACTGAAGTTTTGAATTTAGTTATAGCAAAAAGTTCAATGACACACTCGGTTTTTTTGTTTGTTTGTTATGTTTGTTTTTTCTGTGCCCCTTTGGGCAGCCATATCTGACCACTTAACATCTTCTATCAAACCGGAGGCTGAGACTTTTCAAAATCACCCAGTCCTTGTTCTTTTTTGTTTAATGGTTCTTTCATAAGTTTATGTCTGTACTCTCACCATTCATTGTAAGCAAAGAAATCATGCATCTTCAGCACTTTATTTGGAAATACTTCAACTAATTATGTAAGTTCTTTGGTTGCAAATTCTGCCTTCCAGAAGGCAAACCGTATTACTTTTGTTTGAAACTCAATTATATTTTAAAGATACTTAAGCAATCAGAAAAATACATGGTTTATATATTCCTACATGTTCATCACTTTGCTGCACTTCATTTCTTTATGTAGATCAAATATTGGTCTGATACCTTTTCTGTTCCTATCCCTGTATGTAGTGTAGGTCTTCTCTTGAGCAAACTTGCGAGATTTGTATGCTTAAGATATCTTTACCTTTGTGTTTGAAATATACTGCCTATAGGTATAGGACAAAAGTTGCCCATGGTTTTGTTTTCTTTTTCCAATCAATACTTTAAATATGTTGTTTCACTGTTTTCTCCCTTGTTTTGTTTCTGAGAAGAATTCTGATTTGATTCTTTGTTTCTTTGTATGCAGTATGTCTTTATTCTTTGGCTACTTTTAAGATACCTTCTTCATCATAGTTTTAAACAATTTGATTATGATTTACCTAGATGTAGTTTTTTCATCTTTTTTTGTGTGTGTTTGGGTTTCATTAATATTCTTAGATCTTTGAATTTATAGTTCTCACCAATTTGGAAAATTCTCAGGTGCTATTACTTCAAATATTTTTATGTCTTCCTTTCTCAGGGCTATCCTTCAAGGACTCCAATTATGTTCGCAGTATTTAAGAACATTTTAATATTTCAGTCTGCTTAAACATTTCCCAAAGTATACTAGTACTTTATTACTTTCAGACTATTTTTTTCTACTTTCAGTTCCAAGTTTGATACTTTCTCTTCTTTTGTCTTCAGGTTTACTAATTGAACTTCTTCCCTTCCGTGTCTAATTTGCTACCAATAATTTTAAGTGCATTTGTCGTCTCAGACATTGTATTTTTCATCCCTAGAATTTTAATTTGGTTATTCTTAAAATATCTTCTGCTTCCTTACTTAACATACTAAATCTGTATTTCTCTACCATCTTAAACCTATTCAGTATAGTTACAGTAACTTTTAATATCCTTGTTTACTAATTCTGTGTTATTTCTGGATCTATTTCTGTTGATTGATTTTTTAATCCTCACTATGGATTTTATCTTCAAGCCTGTTTGTAGGCAGCTAATATTTTATTAGATGCCAAAAATCGTGAACTATATTTTGTTAGGGTCTGAATATTTTTATACCCCTATAAATTTTCTTGAATTTGTTATAGGACTCAATTAAATTATTTGGAAACAATTTGAAAGGTCAGAAGCTGACTTTTATGGTTGGTTTGGAAGGACCAGAATAAACTTTAATTCAGAGCATGCAGTGAACAGAAAAATGAAACTTAAATGTTACCTTTCATTCACTGGGATCATCTGATACAGGATGTTACTTGTCTCCTTGACTCCCTAAGCCTTTCCAATGTATGTAATGGGGCATAATGACATTTTGGGTCTTGTGGTGTCAGTAACAGTTCAGAACTTGTAATCAGTACGTTTCAAAGTATGTGAAAATTTTCCTTTCCTCAGTGAACACTTACTCATATAAATGGCCTTAAATTCCTCTGGTAAAACATTAAAGAAATCCTTACCTTATATATTTGCTATCACACTGCAAGCATGGTCTTTTCTCAAGTTGACATTGCTACTCTTTTGAATCAAGGATCTTTGAGTCTGAGAATCGGTTTGAATCTGGAACTAGGTGAAGAATGGTGTATTTCTCACTATGGTGGCTAACGTCACCCTTTGTCATCTGTTCCTGATCATATTTATTATATAGAAAAAATGACAGAATTATGCTACTTCAAGTACATATACATTATTTTAAATTTCCTAAGTGTAGACATATAAACAAATACTAAATTGAATTTTTAAATTTAATATCATAGTCTAAGTTTTAGGATGATAGATTATGTTATCACCACAAAACAGCTTCAGTATAAGATCTTGGCACAAGGAGGACTGGAAAAAAGCTGTGTAATCACTATTCATCTGATTACTAAAATACTCTATGATATAGAACAGTATTTTTATTAGCTAATTAGTTGAGTATGATATTTTAACATTCTCATTACTTCTTAGTCAGTGGAAATAGGATGCCAAGAAGAGAATTATAAAAAGTTACCTTATATATCCAAAAGGTTAAACGCATTAGTACATATATTAAATTTTGTTTAGTTTGTCTTTACAAAAAAAAAGTGTATTAATTTTTATGTTTCAACTAAAATCTTCTTTCTCCCTTACCAGCTTTGTCACTTGTCTTGTATTATAAAACTTCCAAACATTACCTCAAGTCCAGCTTAATAAGTAGGACACCTAAAGGAACATTATTAAAGAAGAAAATCTTACCGCCATTAGCAAATTGTCAACTTCTGACAATATAGAGTTAAATAAATCAGTCTTACAGATTTTAGGCATAAGCATGGATTTAGGTGTAATTCAGAATCAAAATCACATGTTAGATTTATTTGTCAATGTGTATTTATTAGGAAAATATTAATAAACATTTTTAAAGGTTAAATTTAGACCCTTTGCATGAAAAGGTATTCATATGTGAAAACCCTTGATTTTCCTTTTATGTCATAATTAACTGTCCAAATTCTAGAGGAAAAAATAGTATACAATGAATAATAAAATAATCTAGATTGCAAACAAAATAATCTGACAGTGTACTTTTGTAGAAACACAGTTGACTATATCTAAAATTGATTTCCTTCATGAAAAAAAATGTTTCAATAGTGCCAAGTATTTTAAAGCGTTAAGGCATACCTCATTTTATTGTGCTTTGCAGATACTGAGTATTTTTTACAAATTGATGGTTTGTGGCAACCCTGCATGGAGCAAATCTGTTGGTGCCATTTTCCCACCAGCATTTGGTCACTTTGCATGTCTGTGTCACAGTTTGGTAGTTCTCACAATATATCAAATTTCTTCCTTATTATTGTATTTGTTATATTGATTTGTGACTACTTATGACTTGCTGAAAGTTCAGTTGATGTAAATTAGGATTTTTGTCTATAAACTTTTTTAAATTAAGGTATGTGCCTTGTTTTTTTCTCAGAAACGATGCTATCGCGCATTTAACAATCTATAGTATCGTGGAAACATAACTTTGTATGCACTGGGAAACCAGAAAATTCATTTGACTCATTTTATCGTGATGTTTGTTTTATTGTAGTGATCTGGTTTGCCTGTTATGTGTTTGTTTGTTTTTTTTTTCCCAATAAGTTTGAATACAGAAGATTATGCCAGGCTCCTTGCTAGTTTATACAGTCAGTACCTGTGGTACTTGGTTCATACACGCAGGTCTTATATTTTGTTCATGCTATTTGCTCTAAGAGCAGCTATATGTATATGTCACTACGTTGTCAATATTTAATAAGACACCATGCAGGTAGTTGAAAATATTTGTGTTTTGGGCGCCTGGGTGGCTCAGTTGGTTAAGCGACTGCCTTCGGCTCAGGTCATGATCCTGGAGTCCCAGGATCGAGTCCCGCATCGGGCTCCCTGCTCGGCGGGGAGTCTGCTTCTCCCTCTCCCACTCCCCCTGCTTGTGTTCCCTCTCTCGCTGTGTCTTTCTCTGTCAAATAAATAAATAAAATTTAAAAAAAAAAAAAAAAGAAAATATTTGTGTTTTAATTGATCTAATTTTGTTGTACTCGAGATATTTTAATGGACGTTTTTTAGTAATGTTAGAAACAAGCTATAACATTCTTCTTATAGTGAAAAAGTGAAAGATATATAGTATGTGATAGTAGCTTTATTATACATGTTTATTAAATTTGTTCAAATAAGTAGAATTTAGAATTCATTATTTTATGTGACTTCAACGCTATTTCAGTTTCTAATTAAAATTGAGCTTTGGGTTTTTCTTCTTTTTCAAGTTTGATTATCTTCATTTCTTAAGGCCCTTAAAATTTGTTATTGAAAATGAAAGAAATGGTGCCATATATTGCATGGTAATAATTAGTTCCCTTTTTTAAACCGAAGTTTATAATACACTGACTGAAAATTTCTGCTTCCACAGTAGTTAATAAGAAAATGCTTTTGAAGAAATCCATTTATTCTCTCCTTACCATTTGCCTAAAGACAGAGAAATTTCTACATAGATCAAAGGAATGATTGTAGCTGTTTCACTTGTCTGTGAGTTACAACAGTCTCTACACATTAACACATTCAGTTTTTCCGGTTATTGTTATTGAATCTTTCGCATACCAGGCCTTAAGTGATTTTTGAGTTGATGTACATGCTAAACTGTAAATTATATGATTGACCATTGTGGAATTTCTAATAATGTAGCTCATTTAATAAGTATTGTATTATCATATAAAGACCTATTTTATTTTACTTTTATCATTAATAGAGCCTACTTTAACACTATACCCAGGTATCTATAGCATTGATAGTATTAGAAATATAATTCCCATTATATTCTAACATTTAGGATTATTCAGATGGTCATTTCAAATATACAGTGCTATCATAATTGCAGTAAATTTGCTCGTGAATATCAAGCATCCAGTTTCCTGGAATAAATACTCATATTAAATTTTTATGATGATACGTATAGGTATAAATTTATAATGTTAGTGTTGAAAATTATGAATTAGGAGAGGATATCGTTGCTGATTATATAATGATATATTTCTGGCTCTTGAACTACTCAGGAAATCTTGATATGCTGAAAATATACATTAATGTATTTATTAAATATAAGCAAATAATTAAGTTATTCTGTATAGTTTATATAGACAATATTATTTTAGTACATGGTTATTTTTATACCATAACAAAGTTAAATATAGTGAAAAATACTGTACAAATACCCAAATGTATGTTAATATTATACATTTATTTTAACATATTAGGTAGTGATATTTCATTACTGTTGGCCAAAAACAGTGGATTTCTTACATGGCAAAATTATTAAGAAGTCTTTCTTGAATTAAACCCCTAGAAAATATAAATGTTTCTAAGTATGTTATGATAACCCACCCATTTTTGTGAGAGGTATTGTATTTTATAAACACTTGACAGAAAACTCATTTTATAGAAACACAAGATAATTTTTATAATCCCCTCTTGCCAAATTCACTATTTTATCCACAAATATTTCTGAATGAAATTGCTTTATAACCTTTCTATGACAGCCCTGGCAGCCCTTCTGATTTATGCGATTCTGAGTATACCATGTAAAAAATATTATAATGACTTTAGTTGTATTGGTCATTCCTGTTTGACTTTTCCACAAAGTAGCCCCTCTGGTAAGTGTTTCATTTCTAACCCTTAGGAAGAATTTGCACTGGGGGCAAAGAAACTCATTACTTTATAGCATACCTGTCCTAGTTTATGAGTACCTAACAGAAATACTCGCTTGCATTTTTTTCCCTCCAGTTCCCTATACACCAATGATTTGATGTTGCCACACTGTTTATCCAGTGGACATCACCTACTGTAGCATCAAGCATCAGTGCTCAAAGTTGTTGCAACAAATTCCATAAAGAAAGGCCATCAGAGTTGATTCCGGACAGTAACAAAACAAAACAAAACAAAACAAAAAAACAAAGGAAAATACATGAATTTTAATTTTTTTTTCCCTTCAACTTAACTTCTTAATATCATCTTACATATACCTCAACCACTGCCCTTTCCCAAACTGCACAAAAACACTGGGCCTGGAAGTCTTTTTTCTCCCTAAGCATTTTTCAGAAATTTTTGTTTTTACTGTGGTTGTCATTTATTGGCTGTTTGGTTTGTTGTTCCTGGAATTAGTGTTTATACCTCTTTTATGATTTATCTTCAGTCGATTAGAACTATGGAGCCACAAACCTATCCTAATTCATAATCTTGGCAGATACTCTCTGGCAAAACTAAAATGGGTTATTTAAAACATCTACTGTGAGATTCTGCTTGCATAGCTGATTCAGCAAATTCCTGTGCAGTCTAAACCCAGTTGTTCATTGACTTTCCACCTACCAGTTTAGTAGGCAGCATTTCCATGGCCACTAATTCAGTGACCATCCATGCATCTGCTTTTCAACCTTCAAGATACCTTTTTTTTTTCTATTTATTCACCACTTTCCCTCTCCCCCCCCAAGTTTATATGTTCAAATAGTCATTTTAATGGAGTTTGGGGTAACATGATATAATGAGTACATTTAATCTGTCATCTTTTATCAGAAGTCAGCAGTGTATTTTATGTATAGGGAGAGAAACAACTATTTTTGGGGGAAGTATTAGAAGAGAAAATTTATTTTACCTTTGAAATGATGTAAATGCATATCTTAAAGCCAGGAATGAAAATCCAACATGCAATAAATATTTTTAAATCAAAGGCAACAGGAGGATTTAAAAATATAGTGGTATGCTTTTATTACTCCACTGAATGCTCCATGCTTATTAATATTTGTATCATGGAATTCTTCTTATTTAGTTTGCACTAGAATTGATTTCTCATTCAGGCTGTCGCAGTACACAAAATCCATTCACATCTTGTTATGAATCTGTCAAATTAACACTTTTTATTTATTTTTTATTTTTTTTTATTTATTTATCTCAGAGAGAATGGGAGACAGAGAGCATGAGAGGGGGAGGATCAGAGGGAGAAGCAGACTCCCCGCTGAGCAGGGAGCCCGATGTGGGACTCGATCCCGGGACTCCAGGATCATGACCTGAGCCGAAGGCAGTTGCTTAACCAACTGAGCCACCCAGGCGCCCCAAATTAACACTTTTTAAATAGAGCACAGGGTGCAGGATGGTGAGCTGAGGTTCATTAAGAGACCATAAGAGAACTTGAATGGAGAGGTTTATCACTCACAGATCCTGAAGGAAGTACCTGGCATGCCTCAAGGGGCCACACAAGAAGGTCAAGGCAGGGTGCAGGCAAAGATAGAGGCAGGATCTGGGCTACATGCCTTTTAGGGTATGTGAGTGGAAGTGATTTGCAGTTCCCGAGATAGTGCCAGACTGGGAAATTCAAACCTAAAGAGCAAGTTTTGATAAGCTTCTCTGGGATCTTATCTAGAGTGTCCGAAAGGGGAAGGCACTGAGAGTCAGGGGAGACTGTTGATCTCAAGGGCTGTTGGGGAAGTCTTATCAAGAATTTATATTTCCATGGACGGAACTGGAGGGGATTATGCAAAGTGAAATAAGTCAAGCAGAGAAAGACAGTTATCATAAGGTTTCACTTATATGTGGAACATAAGGAATAATGCAGAGGACCGCAGGGGAAGGGAGGGAAAACTGAATGGGAAGAAATCAGAGAGGGAGACAAACCATGAGAGACTGGACTCCAGGTAACAAACTGAGGGTTACAGAAGGAAGGGAGTGGGGGGATGGGGTAACCAGGTGATGGGTATTAAGGAGGGCATGTGTTGTGAAGAGCACTGGGTATTATACACAACTAATGAATCATTGAACATTGCATCAAAAAACTAATGATGTACTATATGTTGGCTAATTTAACTTAAATAATAAAGAAAAAAGTGGAAAAAGAATTTACATTTTCTTGTGACTGTGGGTTGCTGTCTAGGCAACTGTGGGTGGCTGACTGTGGGTTGCTGTGTGAGGGGCTAGTTTAAGTTTAAGGTCTCTGCAGGCTGCTGGGTCAAACAAAATAGATGCTGAGGCATCAGTACCATGGGGTAGTTTAGCTAAACTCTGCATTCACCTTTAGCCAGAAGAAGCAGTGACAGCTACTTTTGTCTAAGACAAGCCTAGGAATTGTCACCCTCTGTGAATCTATGGGATGAAAGCTGTTTCCCGCTTACTTCAGTCATTTCTTAATCAGAAATATTTAAATTATGTAATTCTTACAGAAGTCTCATCCTAGGTTTGACTGATAATTTATTACATTACATCATAATAAATGAAAACTTCATGTATTTAGAAACAGCTGTTTGGTTTGTGATTTATAAAAGACAAGAGCTTAAGTGAGTCTTTTTGATCAGTTTAAAACTGTTTTAAAAGAACACTTTCCTAAAAAATAATACAATGCAATTAAAACATGTTTGTAGAGAATTTCTAATATTAGAGTTTACTATATTTTCTTAGATTTTTTCAAAATTAAAAAATATTTATTTATAGGTATTTGTGATTATTCTTTCCAGTGATTTTTTTTTTCTTTCAAATTAGGTCAGTGGTGGAAGGAGGAAAGACAATTTTCACCCCCATCACAAAAATACAATTATAATGGGATCAGTTGAAAAGTTAGTAAGAGATGTCCCAGTTTCTTGGCTAAGTAAATTGGTTCTTTATACAATAGTACAATATTCCTTAGAGGATTCATCAGCAAAGAAAGATAGCTCTCCTTTTTGGGATTTTCTCTTTACCATTTGTAAAGTCGTATTTCCTGTCAACCAGCAAGAGATTCCAATAGTAATTGTTTTGTCACTCAAAAAAATGAAATTTCTGAAACTGTGTAGCAACACATAGCTACAGGGCTATTGTAGCAAATTAAAGCCATTTCTGTTCAAGTGCAAGTATACCCCATTATTCAATAACAAATAAGCTTTATAATCAAATGGGAATATCCTTTTAAAATAGTTTGTTACTTCATATATTTTTGTTTTTCATTAAAGTGACTGAATCATTTTATTCTATCTTGAGTTTCATATTTCAGAAATAATTCATGAAAATTTGTATTAAGGTAATTTAATGTTTAAATAGTTTTCTTCTTAGTAACAATGCAAATAATATTTAAATAATTTATTTAACTAATTTAAGTATTAATAAAATTCATTTAAATCATTATAATTATGAAAAATGAGTTCCTAGTAAAATAATAAACACATTATCCATGCAGATGAAGTTACTCAATTCAGTCTACTTTAACACCAACATTGAGATGCAAACTCTGTAGATTTGTCTGATGGTAGACTAAATTATTTTTCTTTTTCTTTTTTTTTTTTTAAAGATTTTTTATTTATTCATTTGTCAGAGAGAGAGAGCACAAGCAGAGGGAGAAGCAGGCTCCCCGCTGAGCAAGGAGCCCGATGCGGGCCTCGATCCCAGGACCCTTGGATCATGACCTGAGCCAAAGGCAGATGCCCAACAACTGAGCCACCCAGGCACCCTAAATTATTTTTCTTGACAAGAATCTACTTATATGAATATATAAGGAGCCCAGTAGGAAAAGAGTTCATTCTCTGAGAAGAATATCTTTAATAAAATTTGGCCTCATATTTTATCATAGTTTTTTAAAGTAGATATTTTTCTTGACTAGGTCCAATTTTTATAACAATAAGAAATCAGAGGAGAAACTAATAAGATACAGGTGTCAAAATAAGAATGCCATGGCAAATGGAAGGAAATGCATCCTCCCCACTTTACAAAACACACCATATCTAACACACCATTTGTTTTTCTAACAAAAAATGATATCTATGAGAAGTCATACTCTGCATTGACAGAGTAAGCAATAGTGATGAAGAATTAGGATATTTGAATAATATGTCCATGGAAGCGACCAGAAATTTTTATGAAAAGACAAGGCATCCGATGAGAACCGAAAGTTGGAAAAGGGTGGTGTTCAAGGGAAAAATGCAAGAAAATGTAATTGAGATAAGAAATAATAAGCATCATAGTAACACTCTATTTTAAACACTGGCCTGGAGGTGACTGAGGGGTTTACATATCTATATGTCTATATCTGTATCTGTTTCTGTATCTATATCTCTCATCTGGTATTCTTGAACATCAGTTCCATGGAGCATGTCTCTACCATTTTATTTTTTTAAAGATTTATTTATTTATTTGAGAGAAAGAGACCATGAGAGGGAGAGGGAGAGAGAAGCTTGAGCAGGCTCCATGCTGAGCATGGAGCTTGACTTAGGGCTGGATCTCAGGACCATGAGATCACAACCTGAGCCGAAACCAAGAGTTGGACACCTAACCAAATGCGCCACCCAAGTGCCCCTCTACCATTTTAAAGAAGAAGAAATTAAAGCATAGAAAATTTAAGTGATATTTAAAATTGCAAAATTAGTAATTTCAGTGTCTAGAGTTAGAATTGATTGTTTCTAGTCTGATTCCAAAACCAGTGCTTGTTCTCTACAGAAACTTAGGTTTCCTCATTGGTGCTTCTGGTGCTACTGGTGATAAAGGAGTATTGAAGATTAGTGAACAAATTAAATTAGTTGGGGTAGAAGGCACTGTGTAAACTAAATTATTTTTCAAAATATTAAAACCTGCACTTGCCAAACCAAAATGGTGAGGGTATTAACCCTATCACATTGACACTCTATGTGATTAGCCTTTGCATCATGGTTAGTGAAATCTCTTTCCTCAGCTCTGGATGTTAGTCTTATTCATGTGATTTGTATTGCTCCATAAGATGTTAGGGTATTATGCTAAGCGAAATAAGTCAATCAGAGAAAGACATGTATCATATGATGTCACTGATATTAGGAATTCTTAATCTCAGGAAACAAACTGAGGGTTGCTGGAGTGGTGGGGGCTGGGAGGGATGGGGTGGCTGGTTGATAGACATTGGGGAGGGTATGTGCTATGGTGAGCACTGTGAATTGTGTAAGACTGATGAATCACAGACCTGTACCTCTGAAACAAATAATACATTATATGGTAAAAAAAAAAAAAAAAAAATGAAGGGGAAATCGGAGGGGGAGACGAACCATGAGAGACTATGGACTCTGAGAAACAAACAGGGTTCTAGAGGGGAGGGGGATGGGGGATGGGTTAGCCTGGTGATGGGTATTAAGGAAGGCACGTATTGAATGGAGCACTGGGTGTTATACACAAACAATGAATCATGGAACACTGCATCAAAAACTAATGATATAATGTATAGTGACTAACATAATGTAATAAAATAAAATTTAAAAAAAGATGTTAACAGTGGTTATGCAATCAGAAGTTTGAAATGTATTTCTGCAGTTGGCTCTGTGCTCTTGTAAATCTGCTGCTGTCACGTGAAGAAATGGTCCAGATAACCCATTGATTGAAGGAGGATGAGACATTGGAGCAGACACAGACTTTGGAGCCAAGCCAAGCTGAGCCCAGCCTTTATTGATCAATCCCCAGCCGATTTTCAGACAAATGAGGGAGAATAATTGGTTATTATTTCAAATAGTTGAGTTTTAAGATGGTTTGTTTAAACAGAATTTTTGTGGAAATAGCTGATAGACACAGTCAACAGCAACATACTTTAACTATAGAATCTCCACTTTAATACTTGAATATATTAGAATTCCAAAAAATTTTTCTAAAATAAGTTACTCCTCCTTAAAGAGATATAAAACCACTGTTTTATATTATGCTATCTTTAAATTCATTGATACATCATGAAAATGTTAACATCACATTTTTTGCATATTTCATTCTGATCTGTATTCCTCTAAATGCTGTAGAAGCTATATATAACTGACTCATAATCAGTCAAAACATTGTATAGACATTTTAGTAATCTGTCCAGTTAAATCTGCAATCATTTGAGCTACAAATATTTAGAGATTTTATGAGTAGAGAAGCAAATTTTGCCTCATTACTTTCCTAAAAAAGTAGTTTATAAAGAATGTGAGGGAACTGAAATATGCAAAAGAATCCCATATTTATTAACCAAAAGGTGTATCATCATTAACATAAATGAGCACCTGAAACCAAACACAGCCAAATTTGCATAGAACTATGTGACTAGACATACTATATTCTTAGTTCTGGAAATAGAAACACATTTAAAGCATAAAAATTATTCACAATTTTTTTTTTTTGGAGTTGTGTAGCCCTTCATTAGCACACAAATTTTTCTATTCCCTCTTCTTAAGTTCTGAAATATTTATTTATCTGTGTGTGTGTGTGTGTGTAACTGCAGCATTATAACACTTTAATATCAAATGAACACTTTCATTGGATGCAATGTAAACAAGAGTAATATCTCAAAATAAACAACTATTACTATAATATATTCAACTATTTACTAAAACAATCCAAGAACTTGTTGTCTCCTAGCTTCTGACTAGTTAGCAAAGACATGTACAATTTCCTCTAGAATATGTTTATACACAAAAATCCATCAAGTCTTTTTTCTCTTACATAAATTTATTAGTAATTATCTTTAGAAAAAGAGTTTCTGCTGTCTCATAATTTGCCTGATAGAGTCAAGGTTATGCTTGATTTTAATAATGAATATCTGAACACTGCCAGAATCCACACTTTGGTTAAAAGACATCAAGGGATCTGGCATTCTTTGAATTAGCATATTTGCTAAGTTCATTTCCATTTTTTATTAACAGCATTTATATGGCCCTTCTTAAGACCTAGGTTTTTTTTTTTAATTACTTGCAAATATTAGCTTATTTAATTAATGTGGTCTTCCTAACAACCCTATGAGTAATAAGAGTAGAACTAATTCAGTGAATTCCAAAAACTACACAGGACAAAATAACACCTGAAGCAACTCCAATTTTGCACTCTGAGTTAGGTCAAAGTCAGCAGCCTTTTTCAGTAAATCTCATACAAGTGAATATTTTAGGCTTTATAGGCCGCAAAGTCTCTGTGGCAGTTAAAGTCATGTCTGCTAACGTTGTGCTAAAACAGCCATAGATAACATGGAATAAGTGGGCATTGCTCCAATAAAACTTGCTTTACAAAATGAGGTAATGGGCTGGGTGGAGCCAGTGGGTCATAATTCCGTGTCTCCTAACTTGGATGGTAAGCACAGAATATGATTCTGGTCCTATGAAAGTGTGAAGGAAACCAGGACCACTTGGCACTGAACGCCCCAAACGTTTCCTTGAGGCATTCTCCTTTTGGGGGAACTAAAAGCATTCCATGCTCATTTAAAAAAAAAAAAAAAAAAAGGAACTGTGATAAAAGAGAAAGCAAAATAGTACATGGTACCATAGTTAAATATAATGGAGTCATATCATTCTGTATTTTTTTTTTTTTTAAGATTTTATTTATTTGACAGAGACACAGCGAGAGAGGGAATACAAGCAGGTGGAATGGGAGAGGGAGAAGCAGGCTTCCCGCGGAGCAGGGAGCCCGATGCGGGGCTCGATCCCAGGACCCTGGGATCATGACCTGAGCTGAAGGCAGATGCTTAACGACTGAGCCACCCAGGCGCCCCATATCATTCTGTAATTTATATGTAAAGCCAAAACAAGCACTTTTTTTTTCATTTGCAATAGATGAAAGGGACTCAAAGAAATGAAAATTCATTTTGAAGATTTTTTATTTATTTATTTGACAGAGACACAGTGAGAGAGGGAACACAAGCAGGGGTAGTGGGTGAGGGAGAAGCAGGCTTCCCGCGGAGCAGGGAGCCCAATGCGGGGCTCGATCCCAGGACCCTGGGACCATGACCTGAGCCGAAGGCAGACGCTTAACCAACTGAGCCACCCAGGCGCCCCGAAAGTTCATTTTGAAAAGGGGTGGTAGTTAGTTATATAAATTTATATATTTATAGTTATATTAAATCATTTCCACAGATTGTACCTGTAATTGTAGACAATTATTTTGTCAGGATCTTTTCTGGGCTTTGACAAAATAGTTGATAAAAGTGAAAAGATCACAACAAATCTTTTCTAATCTTGAATTTTGAAAATACAGTAACTCAGAAACACTAACAGCAGGATAGTAACACTACTTTTACATATGAAAGAGATAACATTTAGTCTCCCTATTGATGAGAAATTTAAGACTTCTGGTATATTTGGCTAGCAGAGAGGAATTGAACAGCATGGCCCTGGTAGAAAGAATTAAATACATCAGTATACTTATTATGCCAAGCAAATGGAACAATTTACAGATTGGGAGCAGTGCAAAGTGTTGTCATTCTGGGCAAGAGCAACATCTATCATCTTATACAGGAATAGAACATTCTGTTCAGAGTGTTCCAGCCTTGGCTCTCAGTTCCTAAGATAAATCTCAACCCAGAACAAGTCAGTGATAGGATTTCAGCAGAGAGCATTATAGGGGCTTGACAACGCAGTGATTAGTTAATTAACCTGAGTACTCAGAAACCAATCCATATGATAGAATGTAGGGAAAACAAACTAGATATGCAAATTTTTCCTATATTTGAAGTGATTCACATTATAAAATAACCCTGACAATTTGCATATTGAAAGTAATAAATGTACATATGCCCTAAATATGGTATTTTAATTCTCAGTACTTTGAGTCAGATTGTTAACAAA
Source organism: Mirounga leonina (assembly GCF_011800145.1). Classification (NCBI taxonomy): domain Eukaryota; kingdom Metazoa; phylum Chordata; class Mammalia; order Carnivora; family Phocidae; genus Mirounga; species Mirounga leonina. The sequence continues at coordinate 22,647,552 of NW_023270316.1, read as the reverse complement.
GAGTCATATAATCCAATTTATTTGTGGAAAATGAAAAAAAGAATAGATTCTTCGCATTACTCAATAACTTATGTATGACCAAATGACAGATTTCTTTAGGCTTTCATTAAACGTTGTTAATGTAATTAGCAAAGACACTCTTGGATTGCTTTACAATTAATTGTTTACATGTCTATATCCCTTGAAAGAACTAGAGCTACTTGAAAATACAAATTGTATCCATTGGAATTTGTATATCTAATACCATAGTTGGCATAGAATATGTATTCAGTATTCAGCAAGTAATTGTAAAATTACTTCAGTTGAATATAATTTTTTGTTGTTGTTTTGGAAATGATGCAGTAGTATATATATGGAAAACACTCTTTTTCTACCCCTTCTGATTCCAAGTTAGTTGCAAAGGTTTATATGTCTTGGAATTTTTAGCTTAAAGTAGCAGTTGAGAAGCACTGTCTGTTGTAGCATTTTCTATGAAACCAAGTAAAAGATCAACTCATGAATCCTAGATATTCAGATATATAAACTATGAAATTTCAAAACCAAGAAAGAATTTCTGTTATCCATATGATAAAAATTAAATCAAAATACTCTTATCTAGACTTTCTCTCAAGTCAAAATAGTGTTTTGTTTTAAAACATTAATTCATTGGGAAAAAAACAAAAACAAAAACTGCTCTAAAAGTCAGAGACCCAGTGTTATAGGTTTGAGTAAATAGTTCACTGAAATAGATGCATGAACCACAAAATGCACAGGCAGGTCACCCAATATACTAGTGTAAATATTAGAGAAAAAAATGTGTTGAATTTAATGTATATTTTAGTAAATAAAAGAGTTCAGATGTTTTAAATACCAGAAGCATCACCCCTTTTTTAAGTGTAAGCATATATAAGATAAGTGAGAACAGTGACTTTTCATTCACTGATTTTCAGATAATCAGTTTTGGTGGTGGCATCATTCAAAATGTGGTTCCAGCAGAGGACCTGAGCAGACATTTTTCCAAAGAGAACATACAAATAGCCAATAGGTACATGAAAATAGTGCTTAACATCACTAATCATCAGGAAAATTCAACTCAAAACCACAATGAGCTATCACCTCACAACTGTTAGATGGCTCTTATAAAAAGACAAAAGATATGTGCTATGGTGAGTGCTGTGAATTGTGTAAGACTGTTGAATCACAGATCTGTACATCTGAAACAAATAATACATTACATGTTAAAAAAAAAAAAGATAGCGGGAAGTTGGAAAAATGAAGGGGGGGAATTTGGAGGGGGGGCGAACCATGAGAGACTATGGACTCTGAGAAACAAACTGAGGGTTCTAGAGGGGAGGGGGGTGGGGGATGGGTTAGCCTGGTGATGGGTATTAAAGAGGGCACGTACTGCATGGAGCACTGGGTGTTATACGCAAACAATGAATCATAGAACACTACATCAAAAACTAATGATGTAATGAATGGTGATTAACATAACATAATTAAAAAAAAGACAAAAGATAACAAATGTTGGGGAGAATGGAGAAAAGGGAACCATAGTGCACTGTAGGTCAGAATGCACATTCAGACAACCAAGGTGGAAGATAGTTTAGAGATTCCTTGAAAAATTATTCAGCCATAAAAAGAAGAAAATCCAGGGGCGCCTGGATGGTGCAATTAAGTGACTGACTTTTGGCTTCAACTCAGGTCCTGATCTGAGTCCTGAGACCGAGCCCCCCGTTGGGCTCCCAGCTCTGTGCAGATTCTGCTTCAGGTTTTCTCTCCATCTTCTTCTGCCCCTCCCACCCCAGGCTCTCTCTCTCAAATAAAAATAAATAAATCTTTAAAAAGAAGAAGAAGAAGAAAATCCTGCCATTTGCGGCAATATGGATGGACCTTGAGGGCATTACCAGTGAAATAAGTCAGAGAAAGACAAATACTGCATGATCTCACTAATATGTGAATTCTGAAAACTCTAAACTCCTAGAAAGAGTGGATTGGTGATTGCCAGGGGCTAGAGGATTGGAAAAATCAGGAGATAATGGTCAAAGAGTACAAACTACCTTTTATAAGATGAGTAAGTTCTATTTAATGTATAGCTTGATGACTATTGTTAATATATACTTAAAATCTTAAATACTTAAGTATACTTAATACTTAAAATCTAAAATACTTAACAATCTTAAATGTTCTCATCACACACACACAGGTCATTATGTGAGGTGATGGTAATCATTTCACAATATATATGCGTATCAGATTACCTTAAATTACACAGTATTATGTGTCAGTTATATCTTAATAAAGCTGAGGGTAAAAGTCACCAGAATAGGATACAGAGGAAATGTATAATGTCATGATGTAATTTCAGTAATTTTTTTAATCCCTAAATTTGGTAGGTCATCTAATGGTCTTAGTTTGCTCACAATCAAGGTAGATGCAGGTATGCAAATAAATAAATTATGTAAAGTCATAATGTGTGTTAGAAAAGACATCGGCAGAAATCAAAATAATTTTGTTAAAAGCAAGCAAAACAATTTTTTTTTGCATTTTATGACCTTTTATAAAGTTTTTTCATAGGCAATATAAAGATGTGAAATGAGTATGGGCTATAAGTAATGGACCAGAGTGTGATTTCACCACTTACTCTATATATAAACTTGGGCATATTGTATTATACTACTTAAATATCTTTCAGCCTGCCATTGCTATTTGTGAAAAAAGGAAAAAAAAAATTTTCTTGCTTCATTATGACACATTATTTAGGAAATGTATCAGACATGTACAGGCTTATTAAAATGGTAATCACTATAAGTTTTAAAATATTTTATTGATGCTATTCATACGAAAAATGTAAGGTGGATATCATCAAGATCACACAGGTTAATGACACAGTACAAGTTATGACTCAAAAATCCTGAAAATACTCCAGTGCTAGAGGAAAAGTGAAAGTTATTTGAACAGAAAAAAATATACATGAGATAAGTCAAGCTGTTAAAATAATAGTAAATATCAGGCGGAGGCAGGCACTTGGTGGGCAGGCCTGTTGGGGTGGGTCTGCATGGGCCTCGCAGCTGCCTGCCCTCCCTGAGGACAGAGGTCATAGAAGGAGCACGCTGCTGTAGCTTGGAGGTCTGACTCCTGGGCTGCAGCCCTGGCCTCCTGCCCTCTGGAAGGGAAAGAGCGAATCCTATCTGTGACCTATGATAGCCATGAAACTCCAAGCAGTGCAGAGCGGATGCATATGATCCCAGGGATCCTCAGGAGCATGGATTGATCTTGCCAAATGGAGACATTAACTGGAACTGCCCATGAGAGTGACCCCAGTGCGGAATGGCCAGTGGCCCCTGTGAGGAACAGTTCAAGTGGGCCTTTTTCTACTTGCACTATAGCACAGAGAATGTCAAGCCATCAGACTGTGTAGACCAATTTTGGGCCATGCAGGAATGCATGCAGAAATACCCTAACCTCTATCTTCAGAAGGAGGACGAGGAGGAGAAGCCAGTAGAACATTTAGAACAGACAGCTCCCACTGAGGCCCCTGCAACCAAAGAAGAGCAGGGGTCAAGCGAATGAGGACCACAAGGCATTGGGTTCCAGTACTTCTGCTTCAGAGTGATATGAACCTTTTGCAAAATGCCTTTTGGTCATTCTCTGATAAGTCTCTTTCCGCTATTGTTCTGTGCACCATAATGTACAAAATAACTTATTTTGATGATCAAGGTTCTTGGTCCTTTGACATATATACTGGAAAAAATGTATGTGTGTCTTACATAAACCTGTCAGCAAATGTAGCTGTCACTGTTGAATTCTCTTCTCAGATTACTCTGAACTTTGAAATAATGTGCTGACTATGCTCAGCAACCAAAAATCATTATCTGGGAATGAGTGAGCTGATTTATTTTGTGAGTGAGCTGATTTATTTTGATTGATTATATCCATTTTAGTAGATTTTATACCCCTTTGGGAAATGAAATAGAAACAAACATCTTCCTTTAAAAATGCTGGAGCGGGACCATTCCTAATACAAGAGGCCAGGTAGATGATCAGATACTAATTTCTTAAGAGCCATCTTGACCTTGAGTATATTAGGAGGTACTGTATTTCATTTCTGATACATTTTGTTTCCATTTTTACATTGAACTCAAGGTTTTCTGTGTTTGGAAATTGGAGCTTTAGACCGTCAGATTCACAATCCTTTTCTAAGTGAAGAGAAAGGCTGGTTTTGCTGTTCTTGTGTTTGCAAAAGCCCTGGTTTGGGGCCTGTGTTCACACTGGCTCTGTCTGTGTCAGATGCAATGTTTTTGAAAGGTGGGGACTTAATTGTTACCAAAGTAGCAGCCAAGAGAAGAAATGATGTGAATTAAGTTGTCAATTAAAAGGAAAACATGGTTTTTACCTGGAAAAAATAGTAAATATCAGATATGAATACTCAAACAACAGAAGAGAGAGTAGAGTGCGGAAATTTTGTGAACCTGGGATAGAGATCCAGTTTATGGAAATATACACACATCTAGCTACTAGTTACAACAGTGGAGGGGAAATGATGACATAAATGTATAGACAGATTTGAGAAATAATGTAAAGGTAGAATGAATTTGTTGGAGTCAAGGAATAGGGAATAGAATAATTCCTGATACATGAGTTCTCTGAGAAGGAGGTTTTCTAAAAGAATAAGGTTAGATATATAGAAAACATAAAGGAGCTAAATGAGTTTTGAAATGGGCTTTTTCAGTGTTGGGCCAGATCCTCTGTGTGTGTGTGTGTGTGTGTACAGGGGTGGGGGGGTTATTTGATACATTTTGATGCCAAGTTTAGAACTAGTCAATAGATTAAAACACAACTGAAAAAATTTTAAGTATATTGAATGCCATTTCAGTCATGCATTTTCTATGCATTGGTTTTCACTATTTTCAAGCATTTGTAATCAAAGTGATTGAGACTTCTATTGGTATCAACTAAAATAAATGAAACACATTTTTCTCTTGATCAATATTGATAGGTTAAAATTACAAATATGATAGTTTTGCCTCCTAAAAAGATGAAGGGTAGATTTTTGTTTCTGTTAATCCACGTAAAAGAGAAAAGAACCACTGGAGGCTGCTGTACTGTGGTTTCAGATGGTCATTGAACATCCGCTCACTTAATTTATTCTCATTGCTCTGGCCCAGTTCTGTCATTGACTTGAAAGACTTTTTCATATAAATGACACTAATGCTCTTTCACACTGAGTGCTGGCAGCTCACATAGGAATATCATCTAGAAAGGTTTTTTTTTTTCTTTATCAACTTTTGATTTGTTTTATGAGAATTGCAAGTGAGTTCACTATAAGTTATTCTTAAAGTCTGAGGAATAAATCAGATTAATCACTATTGGAATAAAAAATAATAGAAAAAATAGAAATGCATTTTGAATCATTTATGTTTTCTTTATTTTATAACTAAATTTTAATATAAAATTATGAAATGAATATTTATTTAAATTAATCAACATTTACATCATGCTTTTTAATGAATAAACCACACACATGTACACACACACAAGTGTGTATGTCTAATAACAGAAAGCAGTACAAAATATTATAAAATTACATAGTAAAGATCCCTATGACATACTAATAATATATCCCCTCCCCAGAGGCAAGAATGTTAATGGTTCTTGTTGATCCTTTGGAAATAATAATAGAGCATCCCCCAGAAGGGATTTGAATGTGTTTCTTCCTATTTTCAATCAAAGGGAAGTTACTGTCCACAATATTTTAAACTGTGTGCTTTTTATTTAAAAAATGTTATCAATTCTAACTCTTATAGATTTGGTCTTCTGGGCTGTCAACCCATTAGGTTACACCATGAACCCATTATAAGGTATCCCACAAGGCTGTAGTTGACTGCTGTGATTTAAGCATTAAATCTCATGCAAATATTATTTAAGGATTTTTTTTTTTGTCAGCTGTAAAATTGGAAGAATAGTATGTAAGTTAAAATGTTTCTGAAAATCTTTGAAAAAATGTCCAACTCAGTCTTAGTTAACTCCCAAATTCTACTTCTGTTGTAAAGCACATTCTCAAGAAGCTAAGGGTCAACTGTATTGTTTTTAAACCTTTTTGAGCCAACATTACGCAGATCATACCTTGGACTAACAGTCTCACACTCATAGGAAAGCATGCAAAATTGCACCGGGAGGACTAGTTCTATGCTACAATCCTAATGAATTCCATCATGCACTTCAACTAGGTTTACCTTGTCTTCAGTAGAAGTTACAATTGCCCTGGCCATCCATAATCCTCTCCATTCTAAAATTTACTCAGAAATTGGTTATTTCCCCTGCAATATCAACCACATGTATGGCTTGCTGTTCTTTTGCTTGTTTACTCTTAAATGGTGACCATATTTTCTGCTCATTTCCTTGATTCTGTGATGGTCACATTTGTCATCAAACAAATCATACCATATTATATAATAATATACTTTGAAATATCTCACTCTTTTTTACACTATTTCTTTCAGGTCACCTTTTCAGGGTACTTTATTAAATTGTACCTCTAGATCTAACCAGAATCATGACATATTCATGGATTCCAACACTTTTTTTTTTGTTACTCTATTCATTTTCCTTTTTATTTTTCCTATGTCCAGACTAAAATCTTTGACTTATAAGAACAGTTACATAGTTGCAAATTATCTGATCCCCTTGTTTCACTTTTTTCTAACTTGCCATGAAACTCAACCTCTGGATAGATCCTACAGTTTATTCTGTCTAGCTGATTGTTGAAAGAAAACAATCTCTGCTTGACTCATTTCACTTAGCATAATCCCCTCCAGTTCCATCCATGTTGATGCAAGTGGTGGGTATCCATCCTTTTAGTAATATTCCATTGTATATATGAACCATATCTTCTTTATCCATTCATCTGTTGAAGGGCATCTTGGTTCCTTCCACAGTTTGGCTATTGTGGACATTGCTGCTATGAACTTTGGGGTGCATGTGCCCCTTCTTTTCACTACATCTATATTTTTGTGGTAAATACCCAGGAGTGCAATTGCTGAGTCATAGGGTAGCTCTATTTTTAACTTTTTGAGGAACCTCCGTACTGTTTTCCAAAGTGACTATACCAACTTACATTCCCACCAACAGTGTAAGAGGGGTCCCCTTTCTCCACATCCTCTCCAACATTTGTTGTTTCCTGCCTCGTTAATTTTTGCCTTTCTAACTGGTGTTAAGGTGGTATCTCAATGTGATTTTGATTTGAATTTCCCTGATGGCTAATGATGTTGAACATTTTTTTTCATGTGTCTGTTAGCCATTCATATGTCTTTTTTGGAGAAGTGTCTGTTGATGTCTTCTGCCCATTTCTTGACTTGATTATTTGTTTTTTGGGTGTTGAGTTTGAGGAGTTCTTTATAGATCTTGGATACCAGCCCTTCATTTGTAAAGTCATTTGCAGATATCTTCTCCCATTCCGTGGGTTGCCTCTTTGTTTTGTTGACTGTTCCCTTTGCTGTGCAGAAGCAATTATCATACGGTTTCACTTATATGTGGAACATAAAGGATAGCATGGAGGACATTAGGAGAAGGAAGATAAAAATAAAGCGGGGGAAATCGGGGAGATGAGCCATGAGAGATTGTGAACTCTGGGAAACAACCTGAGGGTTTCAGAGGGGAGGAGGTGGGGGGATGGGTTAGCCTGGTGATGGGTATTAAGGAGGGCACGTATTAAAATGAACACTGGGTGTTATACGCAAATAATGAATTATGGAACACTACATCAAAAACTAATAAAGTACTGTATGGTGACTAGCATAACATAATAAAATAAATAAATAAATAAATAAAAGAAAGAAAACAATCACCCATGTTATAATTTAAATTCTTAATTTCACACTTCAATTTGGACTTGGTATTTTCTTAAAATACTTTTTTTTTTCCTCTAAAAGTCAGTGGGAGACAGTTCTCCATGAATGTTTTCACATCCTTTCATGGTCCAGGATTTGGGCATAAAAAGAACTGGTAGACTTGGTAAAAAAAAAAAAAAAAAAAAATGATTGTGTAGTAAATATGCCTTGGAAACTAGAGATTGAGTATTTCTTAGAAATGATTGATAGACTTATCTCCCCAGGAACCAGTTACTTACAATGCAGTGAAGTGAAGCTAGAGATCTTTTTCCTTTCCGCTATGCACCGTCCCCCCATGGGGATTCATTTATATTCCAAAGTGAAGGTGCTAATGAATGTTTGAAGTTATTTTACTGTATACTGTAGACTAATGGTATTCCATCTCCTAGTGGTGGAACACACACACACACACACACACACACACCTACTTCATATCTAATCTGGTGAGGTAAACTAATACCAGATTCCTAACTTTTGGGTCTGTTACCAAATATTGATACTAAGTACAGTATCAGTGAGGTCCTAGCTGGAAAAGTGATTCACTTGAGGTGTTCTAAGTAATAAGAGAATTAGAAAATCTTAAACAATCATTGTAAGGGCTAGATGAGCGAAAGGTAGAAATCTAGGTGTTTAGAAAGTGCCTAAATTTCTAGGAACCTACAACTAGTGTCTAACCTACCTACAGCAATGAAACAAGTCGTTCACAGGAACTCAGCCAGAAATTAAAAGCTTTATCTTGCTTAGTGCCTATGCATTTTCCTGTAACTGTGGCTGGAAAATAATGTCTTCTCTTCTTTCAAATTTTGCACAACATGTCTCAATCTAGCCTGAATGCCTGCTCTCAAGGAATACCAGGATGTGCAGTTCTCAACCATCTCTTGCGTGGTGCACGAGTGTGTGTAAGATGAATGGAGACGAACAATCCAGGCCACACTGACTTTTTGACAAACAGCTTTATGCTAATGTTGCTTGCCTATGAGATTTCTTATGCACTTAGCTTTTTTTCATTTTCTCTTTCCTCTGCTTTCCTTCTCCGTTTGACAGAGGGATTAAAGAAGAGTCAATATATCCAGTACCCAATGCTGCACACAAAATAAGGTTGAGTTTAAATCTCAGGATGTGCCATTTCCCTGTAGAAATGTGGTCTGCTTGTCCTTTTCTTGAAACACAACAATTGGACCTTCTTTCTCCATGTCCTTTATATGCTGCATGTCTGCCAGTGCCTTTGATAGCCTTTCCTTCTTAGCCTTAATAATAGTCTTATTATTAAATGCCATAATAATCTGCATTATTGCATGCAGATTAGGATGCCTTTCATTTCATCAAAAACACAGCCTATATCATGTATTTTATTTTCATAATGGTATGTGTGTGTGGGGGGGGGGATTCCTATGAAAAGAATGGGGAAATGCAACATTTTAGTGAGCCAAGCAGAAAAACTACCTTTATTCCTTTCTCAGTAACTGATGCTCCTCTAAGTACTGTTCTAGCCCCAACAGAGATTCTGTTGGAATTTTACTAGTATCCTCATCCTCAATGTAATTTTTTCCCTAAATACCCTATTAATTCCTTCTTAATGCTTGTAGTATGTCTGAAACATATCTTAGGGTTTCAGAGTCCTTTGTAGTTTTCATTCACTTTCCACTTGCAGATTTTCATGTCCTTGGGTCTCACTGTAAGTATAACCTTGGATCTTACAATAGTACACTGTAGGGAACTTTAGTCCTTCTTTACCCACCAAGTAGGGTAGGGAGTGTAGGTTTTAGGTTCTTCCTAAGAGAATTTATTTTTCTTACTTTATTAGTGTTTGATCCTTCAATCCCTTCTTCAACCTGGTCTCATTCAAATTCTATCCATCCAGCAATTCTTAGTATTACCTAAATTTGAAATTAAACCTTACCAATCTTCCAGGATAATCATTTAAGAATTCTCTTAATTTAAATTGCTTTTTGATGGAGTGGTTATGTGTTGTACAAAAATTGTTCAATTCTCTATGTATAATTTAATTTAATTTACATATTTAAACTTTTGACCCTTTTTTTCTCTTGCCTCTTCTTTTCTACTTCTTTGTATATTTATTGCTATATTCTGAATATTATCAGTATATCCAGCCAATATAACTCCATCTTCCTCAGTTTACCCTCTGACCTTAGTCAATATCACCTCAATAAATATTTTCTAGATAGCTATTAATTATTTGTCTTAAAATATTTGCCGCAAAGTTTTATGTAAAAGAAAAAACCCTAATGACCACCAGGATTTAAACCATGCAGTAGAGTCTCCTCCACAGAACACAGTAATCTCAACCACATCCATCTAACATTCTTTTACCAGCTCAGTTACTCCTTCAGCTCCATCATCCTTTGTTGAGGGGGCACTTAATTCAGTATGTAAGTTTTCTAAGATGAATTGACTTCCTTTTTTGGTCAGCCCTCTAGGTGTTTTCTCAATCAGGGGCTTCAAGTCACCTTCCAAATACATATTTTCTTCTTGGGAACCATTGTTTATATAAATCTGGTTTTAATTTCATTTGTTGAGTGAATTAGAAGTTCCTTTATTACAACAAGTAACTGTGATAGAAAGATTAAAATAATGCCTTATAAACCAACAACCATTAAAATTACTGCATTGTTCTTTATTTCTTCTTAAAAGACACAACATTTTCTCATGTACCTAACGTTTCTCATAAAAACAAGGAGGGTGACTAGAAGCCATTGTTTAGTAAATTCTGCATTCTGAGTTTGGGATATAACACAGTTTGGGATGTAAAGATGTCACAGTGGAGCTTAAATAGCATCGGCTTTTAGGTATCATGATATAACACTTCTGTGCTCCCCAATTCAGTGCCACTGGTTGTTCCTTTCTAACCCCAAATGATTGCACCCTGGAAAAGGATAAATTCTCTTTCAATCTGTACTACCTGGAAGGTTAAAGACCCCACTGCGTCTAGTGACATTCTGCCATAAGTTAGGTTTGTCAAGTTTCCCATAAATTAATTTATTTTATCTAACTCTCAAACACATCTTTCACCAACAGTGACCTTTAAAAACATTCAATTCCATAGTTCCTACAATATTCATAAACCTTTATGGGTGATGAAACAAGAATGTTCACAGCTTGTTGATGAATATGATATTCTATTAGAATCATCATTATATGGTGAATCCATCCAAATAATGCTTTTGTATTCTCTTCAAGCTGATTTTCTGACATGGGGTGTCTCCTGGAACATAGCTCTCTCTATTGTCCTTATTTACAGCTTTTTAAAATTTCTTTTTTTAAAGATTTTAAAGAGAGAGAATGAGAGAGAGAGAGAGAGAGCACACGAAGGGGGGAGGGTCAGAGGGAGAAGCAGACTCCCTGCCGAGCAGGGAGCCCGATGCAGGACTCAATCCTGGGACTCCAGGATCATGACCTGAGCCGAAGGCAGTCGCTTAACCAACTGAGCCACCCAGGCATCCCTCAACTGTGTATATTTTAACCACTGCCCCCCCCCCCCAATTTATCTGTTTGAGGAAGATACCATAACCTTTTTAGTAAAGTCCTTTATGTTAACTTTGGAGAACAGTTATCTGTAATGTCATGACCCCGTCTCTCTTGAAACTGTCGAAGTACTATTTTCATTTTCTTAAAAAAAAATTCTGTCCTCTTTCACATTTGACCTATTCAGAGAAGGATACTAATCTGAGAAATTTAGACCAATCCTTCTCAATATTTGGAGAAATGAAGTACAGTCTACTTTCTTCCCGCACTAGGAAACTGTCCTAAAACTGCTACCTTGATTGTTGAAATACAAAATTCAGTAACTCTACTGTTCAGTAACCAACACCCTACTCAATTTGTTGACAGTACTTTTCCAGGGTGTCTGAGAAAAATAACTAGAAGTCTAAACACAACCTACAAAGTGCATAGCAATAATAACTGTAGTCAACAACGCATAAATTGAGTCCTCAGGTGGTGCCATGTCATTACTTTTCTCTAAATTATTCAGAGGGAGTCTTGAGAATGTGTGTATATCAGCAGGAATCTAATATTTTTCCAAGAAAACAAGTGTATATTTCCCAGCATTTACACCTTTAGTGAGTGTAAGAGCTGAAAGAGATAGCTTACCCTGATTGGCTCAGTGGAAATAACATGTTTAAGTCTTGCCCTGGACTTGATAAACTTCTATGAACACTTTTTCCATTGACTATACTCTTCCTCTATTTCCATTTATTATTTGTTTTGATTATAAATTGATTATAAGTTGACCTAGGGTAGTGTTATTCATGTTTCTTGTGCTTAGTTCTCTGAATTTCTTACACATGTGGTTTAGTACTGTTTTTCCAAATTTGGAAAGTACTCCATAGTCATATCTTCAATTTTTTTCTCTTCTACTTTCCCTCCTTTAGGAACTCCGGTTACCCACATATTAGGCATCTTAAAGTTGTTTCACAGTCCACTGCTGTTCTGTTCATTTTTATTTTTCAGCTTCTTTTCCCTTTGTGTTTTATTTTGGATAGTTTCTACTACTTTGTTTCAAATTAATTAAACACTTTTTTATTTATTCCATCAAATATATATATTTATTTATTTATAAAGAGATATCTATCTGTCTATCTCAGGCATCATCATCCTAATCTATAGAAGTCCAGTTAATTTATGTGTGTGTGTGTGTGTGTGTATGTGTATGTATAGCCTCTCTCTATGTGATACAGTCATTCTTCTAGCTTATTAAACATGTGGAATATACTCAGAATAACTGTTCTAATATCTTTTTTGACTAATTTTAACATCAGTTCTGGTTAGTTTTGAGAAACTGATTTTTCTTATGGATTGTATATATGTATGTATGACTGCTAGTTTTTAATAAATGCCAGACACTGTGAATATTACTTTGTTGGGTGCTATCACCTTAAATATTTGTATTACTATAAATATTCTTCATCTTTGTCCTGGAATGGAGTTTAAGTTACATGAAAACAGATGTTTTTCCCCATTGAGGCTTGCTATTAAACTTTGTCAGGCAATACCAAAGAAGGATTTAATCTAGAGTAGGTCTAAATACTCTATCTAATGTGCCTTGAATTATGTGGCATTCTACTTTGGCTGATAGTAACAGGTGGTATTCACAGTCTTTTGTGAGTACAGGCAATGTTTCTTTAATCATTTTAGGTGTTTGTCCCCTGGTCTTAGGCAGTGTCCTCACATGACTATGTAATAAGTACTCTCCTGAATTCTTGAGGGTGACCGCCTATGATTCTCCAGAGTTCTTTTTCTCTGCAGTTTTCTCTTCTTTATTGCACAGCCTTGTGAACTTTAGACACCTTAGTCACTCCAGACTCATCTCTTTCCTCATTTGGGACTCTGCTGACTCCCCCTGCTTTTCACCTTCCTGTACTGTGGCCAGCAAACTCTCCCAAGGCATTAGTCTATGTGCAGTCATAGGGCTCATTTTATTTTTCTTTCACTGCCCTTTGTTAACCAGACACCAATGTCATGAGAACCATAGCATCATATATTTTGCCTGGGTTTTTATGTGTTTCAGGCAAGAAGGAAAATCCAGTCCCTCTTGTTATATTTTGGCCTGAAGTGACACTCTTAAATCCCTTAAACCTATTGCTTTAGAGTAACAACACATAACACTTATGTCCCACTGTTTTTTGTGCTTCAACTCTGGAGATGAAGAAAGATGGCCTCACCAAGCAGAGGAAGCAAACAGCTAAACTGTCAGACTTATTTCCTGTAGATAAAACTTTTCCTTCTTTTGTTTAAGATCATAACTCTCTCTACAGTCTGACATTAAAAGCATTGGATCTCTCTTGGATATCATGCATGTTCAGAAGCCTTTAGGATAAAAATCAGATCATGTGTTATGCATCATCACATTGATTTACACGGGGGACATTACGTGGACTTTTAATGATACAATATTTGGAGATAAAGTGTACATTATTTTGATTCAGTATTTTAAAAATATGCTTTAACAAAATTCTTAGGCGTTCCTTTAAGCAATGTAGGTGTTGGAATAACTGTGGATTTTATAACAATGTTAGCTCTACAAATGGGAAAAGAAATTCTTTAAGATTCAAAAAAATTACTAAATTTTAAACATATTAGATATCTATATATTCTTTTTTGTTTTTAAAGATTTATTCATTTATTATTTGAGATAGAGAGAGAGAAAGTGTGGCGGGGGGAGGAAAGGAGAAAGAGAATCCCAAGCAGACTCCCCACTGAGCGTGGAGCCTGACTCCTGGCTTTATCTCACAAACTTGAGATCATGACCTGAGCTGAAATCATGAGTCAGACGCTCAACTGACTGAGCCAACCAGGCGCCCCAGATATTTATATAATCTAATTCATATTTTATTCATACCCAATGCCTGGAAATCTCAACCTGAGCATCATTTATTTTTCTTTTTAAACCAAATTATGCATAAGAGCAAAATGAATAAGCATTATACAAGTTAAGATATTAAAGAAAAAACAAAGGAAAATGGTTTCATAAGCATGATTTAAAATGTACTTGAAATTATCATTGATATAATTTTTGCAATTAAGTAGAACTCTGCAAGAGTTGATAAATAATGAGTTCATTACCATTTCAAAAAGAAACGACTCTTGATACAGCCAAATTGTAAAAAGACAGCCTCATGCTGACAAAGATGTTTTACACAGTGCATCGTTTCTTATCATCAGAATCAAATGAGCACAGTTGGTGTGTGGCACAGTTTATTCTTTAATTTTTGAGTTTTTCAATAGGAAAAACATAAAGAGTACTGAAAGGAAATGTTCATGGAATGTTATCTTATAAATAATGGAATGAATTGATTATCTTTTTTTAAGGCTTCAAATTTATTGTCTCAAATGTATGAAATCAATTTCTTGATTGACTAATCTACATAAGCTATTACTTAGAACATTATTGGGTACTTACAGAGTAAGCACTGAGGATTCAGAAGTGAATCACAGACACCTCCGATTTTGGGATTTTGTGACACAATCACATTTTTGTAGATACAGACACATAAATAACTGATACACACTACAATAACTGCCATAATAGACATGTCTGAAAGGGTAATGGGAAATAGATGAGTGAACCATAAATTCATCCCAGAGTGACGGTACTTGTTTGTTAAGACCTGAAACTTCTTTAGCCAATTTCACTTCCTAATACACAGGTTGGATGAAGTTTAGAAAGATTGCCATGGCTAATATTCAGCTATGCAACAAGAGAGAGTAACTTTAGCATCTTTCTTAAGTTCACTTTGCTGTGTCTATCGAAAGTGAAGATTAAATATGATAAAGAAATCTGGGCGCCTGGGTGGCTCAGTTGGTTAAGCGACTGCCTTCGGCTCAGGTCATGATCCTGGAATCCCTGGATCAAGTCCCACATCGGGCTCCTTGCTCAGCAGGGGGTCTGCTTCTCCCTCTGACCCTCCCCCCTCTCATGTGCTCTCTCTCTCTCATTCTCTCTCTCAAATAAATAAATAAAAGCTTTAAAAAAAAAAGAAATCTAATATAGAAACTTGGTAAATATGTGGAAATAAAGTTATGCAAAGTTGCGCATTAGATTACTTTTTTAGTGGGCCTTTAAAAAGATGTGATTAAAATAATAAATTCTGTAAGGAGGATTATTGTTACAAATATATTTGCTGCATTTCTTTTGAAATAATTTTCATTGTTGTAATGTAAATTGGAGCTGTTTATGCCATTCAAAAAGACCAATATAATTGAAAACATGTATAAATTAGACCTTTTATTTGACATTGTACCATTATTTTATTTGTACCAATCTAATTATCTACCAGCTAATCCAAGATACTAAGTTTTTCACACACACACACACGCACAAACACACACACACACGTTCAATTCTTATGATGTTTATGATGTTCATCTAAGTGACTTAAATCACTGTGGAAGAACTAATATATGAGCTAAAGTACTCAAAATTGGGCAGGTTACTTGTATTTGAATAATTTGTTACTTTTGAGCAATACTCAAAATATCTAAGAAAATAATGAATTTAGCCAAAGAACAGTAAATTATGGAGAGAAGCTGGGTATAGTGTGCACAGCATATCATTTTTGATCCAACCTACAAATCACTGGGAAATAAATATGTGACTAAATCAAGCTGCTGAGTTGAGGCTAATGCTCTGCCTTCCCATGTGGCTTGGCTTCCTTTCATGTCAACCCATGTTCTGAAACATCCCACTCTAATTTCTTTACTTTTCCTACAATGCTGTCATGCAAACCCGGAAGCCATGGGCTGTCTGTGAAAATGATTCCCTTATTACCACTTTTTTCACTCTTTTCAGGAGAGTAATCAAACTTTTCACCTGGAACAATCACATGTATCAGCTGGAGGTCTCCTTATGCCATGAATGGAGTTCAGATAGTTTATTCCTTTGACACGCTACAGCATCAACTTGTTTTTTTCTGCTTTAAAAGAAAATGGAGAGTGGAGAAAGAAAAAAAGCATAAAACAAAGTGAAATAAAAAGAAGGAGCATAAAAAAATATGAAACAAAATAAGCTCCCACTATCTTTTCAATTTGCTTGAATATAATCTAAGCCTCTATATAAAAAGGAGCATAAACAAACAAACAAAAAGAAACAAAATCAGCTCCATCTTCTCAATTTGCTTGAATATAATCTAAGCCTCTGTATTATTTTTCCACACTTGTTAAAATATTATCTACGTGTTTACTTTCACAAAGTATGAGTCACTTGCCTCTCTGCTTATTGCAAAATAAATCTAAATTTCTCAGAACATGATGACGGTAGCTAATAGTTAATGAAACATTACATTTACATTGAGAAAAGTATAAGCATTGCGTGACTGAAACCTTAAAAATAATTTTTTTTTTTTAAAGATTTTTATTTATTTATTTGGCAGAGAGAGACACAGCAAGAGAGGGAACACAAGCAGGGGGAGTGGGAGAGGGAGAAGCAGGCTTCCCGCAGAGCAGGGAGCCCGACGCGGGGCTCGATCCCAGGACCCTGGGATCATGACCTGAGCCGAAGGCAGACGCTTAACGACTGAGCCACCCAGGCGCCCCTTTAAAAATAATTTTAAAAAATACAGTGTAGACCTTGGTTATGTACCAAGTCTAGTTCTACTAGTAGTAGTAATCTAGTACTACTGAACAACTATGTTCCGATTTTATTTATGTAGATATATATAATGGTTATATGTACATTTATAAACATATATACATACTACATTTATACACATCTATATGTACATATAACCATTATATAGAGGTATTTACTGCTAAATACTACATTCATGTTACAAATTTATATGGTTTCCAATTGTTTTGTATTAAGATTCCATATGGTCACATGTCTTTGTTAGGGAATAGTTATTGGCACCTACTATATATTTAAAGCACAGTTGTAACTTTATGACATCAAAGGAGAATAAAACTGACAACAAATTGATCTCCAGCATATAGTTGAGCAAGGAAACAATCACAAATTTGTTATTTTGCCAAAAGTCAGATGAGTGGTTTCAAGTGTAACAAATTTCTATATTACAGGTTTTGTATAATGCATTCAGTGAAGGGATGTCTTTTTTGGGGGGGGGGGGGTCTTTTTTTTTCTTTGTACATTTCTTAAATTCCTCATATGGGTGAAATCATATGGTATTTGTTTTTTTCTGACTGACTTATTTCACTTAGCATTATACTTTCTAGATCTATCCATGTTGTTGCAAATGGCAAGATTTCATCCTTGTTTACAGCTGAGTACTATTCCATTGTGTGTGAAGTATAGTGTAGTAAAATTTCAAGTGAAATTAAATTAAGAGTATTAGAAAATTGAAAACGGAAGAAAAGGAAAAGCCTTTCAAGGAGTGGGGAAAAGTGCAATTATTTTAGGTCTGGAGAGAGCATGATTTATGAGCAATCGGGTGTCCAGTGTGCTTAGAGCTGAGAAATTGTATTGCCAGGTGATACTAAGTAAACATTTTGTTAAAAAGAAAAAAAAAAAAACGATTTAAGTTTAGTACATAACATACTGAAATGTCTCTGAATAAGAAACAACAGAAATGTTTGAAATTTTGTTTCATTTTGAAAGCAGAATATTTTTTTAATTTTTAAAATTTTAATTCCAGTATAGTTAACATATAGTGTTATATTACTTTCAGTATACCGTATAGTGATTTGACAATTCTATACATTACTCAGTGCTCATCATAAGTATACTCTTTTATTGTTGTTGTTAAGAGAGAGGGATGGTGGGGGAGGGGCAGGGGAGAGGAAGAGAGAGAATCCCAAGCTGGCTCCATGCCCAGTGCAGAGCTCAATGAGGGGTTTGATCTCACAACCATGAGATCATGATCCAGCTGAAATCAAAAGGTGGATGCTTAACTGACTGAGCCGTTCAGGGACCCCCATGAGTGTTCCCTTAATCCCCTTTGCCTATTTCACTGTACCCCCACCGAAACCTCCCTTTTGGTAACCATTAGTTTGTTCTCTATAGTTAAGTTTTTTTGTTTTTGTTTTTGTTTTGTTTTTTGTTTTTTTTTTTGTCTTTGTACGTTTCTTAAATTCCTCATATGGGTGAAATCATATGGTATTTGTTTTTTTCTGACTGACTTCACTTAGCATTATACTTTCTAGATCTATCCATATTGTTGCAAATGGCCAGATCTCATCCTTGTTTACAGCTGAGTACTATTACATTGTGTGTGTGTGTGTGTGTGTGTGTGTGTGTGTGGATTCCACAGCTTCCTTATCCATTTATCTATCAATGGATACTTGGGCTGCTTCCACATTTTGGCTATTATCAATAATGCTGCAATAAACATGGGGTCCATATATCTTTTCAAATTAGTGTTTTTGTATTCTTGGGGTAAATACTCAGTAGTGGAATTACTGGATCATAGAGTAATTGTATTTTTAATTTTTTGAGGAACCCCCATACTATTTTCTACAGCGGCTGCACCATTTTGCATTCTTACCAATAATACAAGAGGGTTCATTTTTCTCCACATCCTCACTGACATTTGTTGGTTCTTGTGTGTGTGTGTGATTTTTTTTTTTTTTTTAATTTCAGCCATTCTGACAGGTGTGAGATGATATCTCATTGTGGTTTTGATTTGCATTTCCATGATGATGAGTGATGTTGAACATCTTTTCATGTGTCTGTTCGCCATCTGTTTATCTTCTTTGGAAAAATGTCTATTGATATCTTCCACCCATTTTTTTAACTGGATTATTTGTTTTTGGGGTGTTGAGTTGTACAAGTTCTTTATATATTTTAGATATTAACTCTTTGTTGGATATGTCATTTGTAAATATCATCTCCCAGTCAGTAGGTTGTCTTTTATTTTTGTTGATTATTTCCTTTGGGGTGCAGAAGGTTTATATTTTGATGTAGTCCTAACAGTTTATTTTTTGAAAGCAGAATATTTTATTTTATTTTTTAAAATATTTTATTTATTTATTTGAGAGAGAGAAAGGGAGCAAGAGAGAGCATGAGTGGGGAAGGGAGGGGCACAAGGAGAAGGATAAGCAGACTCCATGCTCAGCCTGATGATATGGGACTCGATCCCAGGACCCTGGGATCATGACCTGAGCCAAAGGCAGACACTTAACCGATTGAGCCCCCCAGGTGCCCCTGAAAGCAGAATATTTTAAATTTAGATAATACTTTTTTCTTTTTATTACCTTTTTATTGAAGTATAATTAACATACAATATTATATTGATTTCAGGTGTACAAAATATTGATTCAACAATTCTATACATTACTCAGTGCTCACCATGATAAGTGTAGTTACCATTGGTCACCATATAGCATTATTAAAATAATATTGACTATATTCCCCATGTTGTATTTTTTATCTCCATACAAAGAGAAGTTTGTACCTCTTACTCCCCTTTATCTATTTTACCCAACCCCCACCCACCTTTCTTCTGGAAACCACCAGTTGTTTTCTGTATGTAAGAGTCTCTTTTTTAGGTTTTTTGTTCATTTGGTTTTTATTTTTTAAAGATTTATTTAATTTGGGGGGGTGGGGAAGGACAGAGAGGATGAGAGAGAAAGAATCTCAAGCAGACTCCCCACTGAGTGCAGAGCCTGATGCGGGACTTGCTCTCACGACCCTGAGATCATGACATGAACCAAAACCAAGAGTTGGATGCTTAAGAGACTAAGCCACCTACGTACCCCTCATTTGTTTTTCAGATTCCACATATAGTGAAACCATATTATATTTGTCTTTATCTGCCTGACTCTTTGCACTTAGCATAATGTTCCCTAGGTCCACCTATGTTGTCACAAATGGCAAGATTGCATTCTTTTTTATGGCTGAGTAATACTAGATTGTGTATATATAGTATATCTTCTTTATCCATTCCATTCATCCATTGATGGGCACCTGGATGGTTTCCATATCTTGGCTACTGTAAATAATATTGTAGTAAACATAGGAGTGCATATATCTTTTTGGATTAGTGCTTTTTTTGGGGGGGGATTAAATACCCAGAAGTGGGATAGCTAGATCATATAGTAGTTCTGTTTTTAATTTTTGAGGAACCTCAATACTATTTTTCATAGTAGTTTCACCAATTTATATTTTCACCAACAGTGTATGTTCCCCTGTTTCTGTACCTCTCCAACACACATTTCTTGTCTTTTTGATAATAGCCATTCTGACAGGTGTGATATAATATCTCATTGTGGTTTCGATTTGCATTTCCTTGATGACTGGTGATGTTGAGCATCTTTTCATGTGCCTATTGACCATCTGTGTGTTTTCTTTAGAAAACTGTCTATTCAGATCCTCAGTCCATTTTTTTAAATTTAGGTAACAGTTTTTTTAATTGGATTTCATGAAAAGAGATTCATGCCAAAACAGCAAAGATTTTGCATTAATGAGAATACTAATAAATCTGTATCAGCAGAAAAGAAAACAATGAAAAAACAGAAATTCCCATATGTATGTGCAAAGTCATTACAGATAAACATAATTTTGTTATGAACGATACTACCCTGTTCTGAAATGTTCTGTGATGTAGACAGTGATTCAAATGATTTTGCTTGAGGAAGGAAGGATTGGATTTTAATTTCACACTTGTAGTCTCTTCCTCTGAATAATTTTGGCACCTTATTATAAATACAGTATGTTTTTGAATATCAAAATTTCTTTCAGAATATTGTACTCCTGATCTCCATGAGATTGTGAAATACTACCCAAAAGTACAAAGAAAGCAAAAGGAGAATTCTTTGTAACTACCAGGGCTTGTGTTTAAACATTAATTTATGTAAGGCTATTTAAGGAAGTGGTCTTATTAAACAATGTACTTAATATCTAGATTATTAGTTACCTCATTTGTAAAACCAGGGTGCTTACAATACTCTCTCCATATGTATTCTGCAAGAATAAAATAATAAGCTTATGTGCAAACACACCTAGACATGCCTGAATCATATTGTCATATAGACAAATCAGAATCTAAATTAAAAGTTTTTCTCAGAATAATGTAATAAATAGTAATAGAAAATATAGTATTTGATAAATCTATAAACAACCTTCAGAATGACTTTTATTTTTTTTTTTTAAGATTTTATTTATTTATTTGACAGAGAGAGAGAAAGCGAGAGAGGGAACACAGGCAGGGGGAGTGGGAGAGGGAGAAGCAGGCTCCCCGCAGAGCAGGGAGCCTGATGCGGGGCTCGATCCCAGGACCCCAAGATCATGACCTGAGCCAAAGGCAGTCGCTTAACCAACTGAGCCACCCAGGTGCCCCCAGAATGACTTTTAAAAAGTACTTTAGTGTAATAGGCATTGGCTGGGTATATATTTTTCCCTTTCATGCAGTGATAGAATGAGCTCTGATTCCAGTGAGCTATAGCCAAAAGGAGATTGGGAAGGGAAGCCCTCTCTGACAGAGTCAAAGTGATTATAGCCACTTCTCTTCTAGGAGCCAACAATCGAATGGGGTTAGTTCCAGAAGTAATGTCAGTGTTTCTGATCCAGTACTGATGTAGTACTCTATAACAGAACTATTCTTCAAGCTCTTACCAACTTCCCCCTAGCACTGCTTCTCGTTGCTGGGTGGAGAATTAAACCACATTCTTTTTAAAATACATAAAATGATTGAAGAGGTATTTCCATATTCTGGAGAAGAGAGATTTGTTTCCCCAATTGTGACCTCAATCCACCTCAAAAAAAAAAAAAAAGAGAAAAATGGAGGTGAGCTTGTAGCTTGTATTACATAACTTGCTTCTCACAGAGCCTTTTGTTTATAAAAGGCCTCCTTTCTGGGGGTGCAGTGTAATATATGAATCTAAAACTCAGCTGTTCCAGGATGTTTCTGTTTATTCTGTCACACAAATACAAGGCCTTCATCGATATCCTTGTGTTCTTTATATATCACTAGTGCATGAAGAGTTGAGGCTAATAACACTCATGCTTGCTTAGAAGTGGCAGGAGTACTTACTAATCCTCAGTGTGACAATATCTTCTTTTTCCCTAAACAGATATATTTGTAATACCTGTGAACAGTCCTTCTTATACAATTAATTCTAAAATTTACAAGTATAGTTTATATAAGCACTTTTGTTTCTACAAATTTTGTTTACATAAACTTCTATTAACTCAATTTCCCTGATATTTTTTGAGAAAATCTTGAGAAATTTGCTCTTTTCCGGAAAAAAAAGCAGGTAGTCAGTTTATTTACAAAATGTTGACTTGCCGTAAGTGAGAAAATATACACAAACTTAAAATTGACCTCTATATTTTTCATTATAGAGGGAGTTTGAAGGCACTTCTGCGAAGAACACTTTATATTGAGCAGTATTTATTGAATTGTGAATGACTTGTTCTTTCCTCATAAACATCATTTAACTGTTTCCCATTTAATATTAAATGTAGACAGAGATAGGTTATACATATACCTGAGAAGCAAGATGTTTTGAGTTTATTAACCACAAAGCAGTTTAGCCAAATGGAAGCTACATCATCAGCCATGACGTAATAGCATGCCACACATTGCCTATTTTCAAGGCTTAGTTCAAAATATATTTCCCAGTTATAGATACAGAAACCATAGTCACACTACAATTACAGCAATAAAGGTATAGATCAGGGCCCCACAGATTCATTCCCTTACTCACTTGTTTGTTCATTTATTCTTCCATTCTTCAATCATTTGAGCATAATGCAAAGAAAAACAGAGGAAGTTCAATGTATTGTATCAAATAATGTGTGTGACATAAAAGGAGAGATGGTTAGGTCATTTATAATAAAATGAGTGATTTGGGTTTAATAATTTATATTGTCCATTCTATACCTTTACTTGTAAGACAGAAATTTATAATACATGAATAAATATACACTTATATATGAAAATTGCACTTAAGATCTAAATCCATATGCAGATGGTATCTAATTAGTATTAGTTATTTTATCTACCAACATAAGGAGTAAATATTGACGTTGAAAGTTTAAAGGATAGGAGATGGCTGATATTCTGGGCCTAAAATCTTGGAATTTATTAGAATTGGAAAGTTATATAGTCAGTATACATCCTACAGTATTATTCCTTAATCAACTTAGGAACAGTTATTTGTCTTTAGTATCATTCATATAATATTTTTATTGCACAATCTTATTTTTGGTATATTTCAAACAATTTTTCCCATAGAAATCAATTCTCCTGGGAAGGAGTTAATGTGTGTTGGCCCTATGAATTAAAAAAAAAAAAAAATCAAACACACTCTAGAAAACACAGGTTAAACTTGGTTGAGCCATTGTCAAATCCTCTGTGACCTGCTTTCCTTCTACCTTCTTTTAAATATTTTATCTCTGCACTTCTTCATTACTTCTGGTCAGACACTCTCCGTAACTGTCAGGGATTGCACTCATTGAGGAACACTCACATCAGTTCTTTCAAATGTTGACCCTCACCTCCTCACCTAAAAATAACTTGCTGTAATTTGCATTTTCCTTCAGAAACAAGCTGATTAAAAAGAATTCACATTTTTCTGATTCTCATCCATAAGTTCAAGCATCTTCAGTTTTTCACCATCTTCCACACTGAGTTCCATTGTACCACACATATCTTCTATAATCCAACCACCTCCCCATTTTCCCTATTTTTACATTATGCCACCTGAAACTGGAATTCATGGTTACCAAAATTTGCTTTTTTTATTAAAATTACATTTTTATTGCTCCATCCAACTCCTTTCCTTATTTGAAACCCAGAAGTCTGTTGAGATCAGCTTTTCCCCAAAGCCATCTTAGTTTGAAGCACTTTATAATCCAAACCCTAAATAATTGAATACAGAGGCTGAACATACTTCTTGCTTCTCAATGCAGCTTCCAAGTCTTTATTCTCCTGCTCTCTAGTAAATATCTCTGCTGCCCCAAGGTTCAGGGAACCTACAATATTAAACTACTATATCTCCCCAGCTTTGTCATTTGCTCATACACAAGCAAATGGTCACTTTTGAATTTGGTTACTTCCCCAATTCACTGAGGAGTACTTGGATCACTCTTTTCTTTACTGTGCCGATTTCTGATATTTTCATACACTATTTCTCCATCAATGGTTATGTCTCCGAAAATGCACTGGAGTAGATTCCTTTATCTCCTTCTCCCTAATGAATTTCCTTTCCAATCCGTCCCAATTTGAGAACTCCCTGGATCTCATCATTACTTGGAATTAAACATAAAACCTTAAGTGGCCACAGTCCATCAGTTATTACCCCCTTTCTATAGATTTATCCATTCTCTGTTTATGAGTGCTTTCTCAAGATTTAGTGTTGTCTATATTTTTAGAAACAGAACTTTTCT
Organism: Mirounga leonina; assembly: GCF_011800145.1. NCBI lineage: Eukaryota > Metazoa > Chordata > Mammalia > Carnivora > Phocidae > Mirounga > Mirounga leonina. The sequence continues at coordinate 22,622,880 of NW_023270316.1, read as the reverse complement.
AACATCAGCATCATCTGGAGTTTTTGTAAAAATGCAGATTGATGGGCATCACCCCCCCAATTTTTAATTGAAATAGGTATAGACAGATGTTTCCAGGAGAGATTTTCTGTCTACCCTTCCTCACTTCTCATGACCTCAGTTCACCAAGTGCTAGCATCCATACCCAACACTTTTCTGAAGGGTCTCTAGCTAACATCACCTGCATATTGTTATATCTAATCATACTTCCTGGCCCTCAATTACTTGAAAATTCATTACCTTGAAAGAGTGGACATCAGCATCTACAAATAATGTATTTCACTAGACTCAGTGACAGTCTCCCTTTTATTCCCTTTCAATTTGTTTTTTTAGTCTCATTTGGGAGCACCTCTATGCCACATAACTTTTTTTTTCTTTTTTAAGTTTTTAAATTCCATTTAGTTGACATATAGTGTAATATTGGTTTCAGTAGTAGAATCTTGTGGTTCATCACTTACAATACCTAGTGCTCATCACAAGTGCCTTCCATACCCATCACATAAATAGGCATATTTGTATTTTCTTAAATACACAGTCATAAGAATATATGATGCTATTTTATGTGGTTCAAATATTACATAAATATTAAACTCTACAGATCATGAAGCAAATGCTTCTATTGAAAATATTAGGGAAATTTATTCATACTTAGATCCTTATGATTTGTACATTCACTAGTTGTTTAGTACTGCATTGTATTTCTAATCCACAATTTACCTATATATCCTCCTACTGAGGAAAAATTAAGTTATTTCTGCCCTGGGATGATTAATGTAGTGCTATAATCTATATTCCTACACATGTATCCACATTCATCAGTTCCTCCAAGATAAACTACCTGAAAATAGGATTGTTGTATTTATTTGCTCTCTCACTTTTTCATGGGATTGCTAAATTGTATCCTAAAATGGAATTTATAGGGCAACAAAAAAGTTATCAGTTTGTATGGTGTTAAATTTTACCTCAAGGAACTGTTAATTTCTTGATTGGTAGTGAGATTGAACATTTGGTAATGTATCTATTTTATAGTCAAGTCTCCATATTTGTGAATTATACTTTATTTAAAAAGTACAACTTTACTTACACAGTTTATACAATTTATTATGAAAAGCCCAACTCCTCCAAAAAATGGCTACCTCCTGACAAAAGCAAACTGTCTTACTGAGGAGCCCCAGGTTGGGTAACTAAGAGTCAGTCCTTGTCTGCCTCCGTTTTCCTCTCTCATTCTCTGACCTTGCATACGCATATATTGATTACACTGATGCAAAATTAACAAATATAAACAAGGTGGAATTGAATATTTAGGGAACATATAAAGAGTTGTTTTTTAAATTTAAAGATAACTAAAGATCAATTTTAAGATATATAAAATGTCAGAGTTCATGTGTGTTTAATTAAACTGCTAAAAGTGAGTACTGAAAATATCGATCTTTAAGTTGAGTCACTGAGTTCAGTCAATCAGTTGCTTAATTATATGACATAGTGTCATGAACACAAAGAAAGTATTTTTTTATGTCCTTCTCTAAATAAAATGTGGAAGATTTTACTGTCAAATTCTAAACCTAGACATTTGACACTATACCACAATAGATACGCTAATGTTACAGGATAGAAATTTAATTTGAATTAATAAATTTTGAGTTAAACGCAGAGCTGGCTAGGAGGATATAAAAATTCAATCAGTAAAAAATGTACAACCCCAACTGCAACAATAAAATTACTAATGTCACTTTATTAATGTATTGCTGTACTTTGGAGCATATTTTTTAACACAATTAAAAAAATACCTATAATGTTTGCATAAGCAATATAAATGACATTATACTTATGAATATAATTTGTAAACCAAATACATAATAACAGGTGAATATTATAAATAGTGATGAACATTTCATTATAAGTAAGTTTGTGGTTGTGAAAATATAGCTACGTTGGGCACATAAAGACATGGGGTGCCTGGGTGGCTCAGTCGTTAAGCGTCTGCCTTTGGCTAAGGTCATGATCCCGGGGTCCTGGGATGGAGCCCCGCATCTGGATCCCTGCTCGGCGGGAAACCTGCTTCTCCCTCTCCTACTCCCCCTGCTTGTGTTCCCTCTCTCACTGTGTCTCTCTCTGATAAATAAATAAAATCTTAAAAAAAATAAACTAAGACAATTTTCTCATATTTTAAAGGATTGACAGGAGTTACTGACTTTGAGGATTTGTGATTTGAGGTTACAAACATACAGTGGGGACAAGGACATTCTTAGGGATGACCATTAAGAAAACTATGCCTCTTGGGACGCCTGGGTGGCTCAGTTGTTAAGCGTCTGCCTTTGGCTCAGGTCACGATCCCAGAGTCCTGGGGTTGAGCCCCGCATCGGGCTCCCTGCTCAGCGGGAGGCCTGCTTCTCCCTCTCCCACTCCCCCTGCTTGTGTTCCCTCTCTCGCTGTGTCTCTCTCTCAAATAAATAAATAAAATCTTAAAAAAAAAAAAAGAAAGAAAACTATGCCTCTTTTAATTTAGACTCCATTAAGAAATATTTATAAATTAAATGAGTTATATGATTACATGACATTCCTTTTATCCAGTTTACTTTTTGTCTGCCTCAGAGTTTATAGAATTCTGATTACTCTTAACTAAATAACTATAATTAAGAACCATTTCTATTGTGGATCTACTGGAGAAATTTCAGTGCCTTATGATATGAGGACTTCTTTCTCCATTCACCCTTCTCTGATCATATTGGCTAAAATATTTAAGCAAACTGTGATTACCAATGCCAAACCATAAAAGAAGTAATGACAATTGTACTCTTCTTCCATCCTTCAACAACCTAACCCCAAAAGAAGCCTGTGTTTATGGTCACTTCTTTATCATTGAGAAAGATGTGATTGCATTGCTATCTATTACTTAGGGTCATGAGGCATAACTAGGCTAAAGTGAAGGATCAGGGATTTGTGTACTCTTCACATGAGGAGAGTATGTGTATTGAAACCTTAACCTCTCTTGATTTATAACCTCTTAATTTTCTTTATATCAGCTTGTACCATTTTTAAACCATTAAGTTTCATCTTTATCTGTGTCCACCAAGAGACCATGAGTTTCATGAGGGAAGGTATTTATGATTTATCCAAGACCACTCAGAAAATTACTCTTTATTTCCACAGGAAAGAGTATAATCAAGTGTTCATGTAGGATTTCCATAAAACTTAATGTTTAGCAAATTTTAAAAATAAGTTAGAATATTCATTTGCTTTATTGTTTTTTAATCAGACACTCTGGAAAACAGTATGGAGGTTCCCAGAAAGTTAAAAATAGAACTACCCTGTCATCTAGTAATTGCACTACTAGGTCTTTACCCAAAGGATTAAAAAAAATACTGATTCAAAGGGATACATGTACTCTGACGTTTATAGCATCATTTATCTACAGTAGTGAAATTATGAAAGCAACCCAAGTGTTCATCGACTGAGGAATGGATCAAGAAGAGGTGGTATATTTAGTCAGTGGAACATTACTCAGCCACAAAAATGAACTCTTGTCATTTGCAATGATATGGCTAGAGCTAGATGCTAAGCAGTAATAACTCAGACAGAGAAAGACAAATATCATATGATTTCACTCATATGTGGAATTTAAGAAACAAAGGAGTAAAGGGGTAAAAACAAAAAGAGAGAGAGAAATCAAGAAACAGACTCTTAATTTTAGAGAATAAACTTATGGTTACTGGAGGGGAAGGGGCTGGCGAATGGGTTCAGTAGGTGATGGGGATTAAGGAATTTACTTGTGATGAGCACAAGCTGATGTATGGAAGTGTTGAATCACTATATTGTACCACTGAAACTAATACAACACTATATGTTATCTAACTGGAATTAAAATAAAAACTTAAAATAAAAAAAAGTAAGTTAGAACATACTATGGCCAGATGGTTAGTTCATCCAAAAAAACTTAAATATAGATTTTATTGAGTAATTGTGTCTTACATTATTATATTTTTATGTAATTATGTTTTAGTGTTATCTCTAGCAAATAGATGTCGTGCACTTGCTTCAGATTATTTAGAGTACTTATGTATTTCTGATATTTACTATTTGCCTAGCATATAATTAGATGATAAACTTTCAGCTCTCATATATATGTAACTGAAGTACAAAATATTTCTAAAGTTTGAAATTATTTCAACTTAATTGAGATATAACCTGCTTTATTTGTAATAGTATTATACTATTTTTATTGATTTGATAATATGATAATTTTCAAATTCTGTTCATTTTATGTTATTATATATCATAAGATATAAAAATAAGAATATAAATATTAATTAAATATATTGATTAGTGTGAAATATTTCTTGATTAAATGTAATAAGGCCATCATAGAAGAAATAGTTTTCTAAAATACAAACATGATACTTAGCTTCATTAATTAAAATAGAAGATATTCTGATTTTTTCACAAGATATTTAATATTTCACTAGATAGATAAAATCAATTGCTTTTTAACAGCTATGAATTACTAAAAATAACTGATATTTTTACATGAAAAACTTTGGTATAGCATATAAGAAGATATAATTCATCAGAATGGTTACCATAAGTCAAAATTCCTGAGGGGAAAAAAAATTTCGGTTAATGCAAGCCCTATTTTTTTATTTCAGTAAGAATTATCTCTAACTACCTTACAAACAGCTTAGGGATCTAGAATATCTGTTTCTGTCATAACATTTCCTTAGCATCTTAACACCATGAGCTAATAAGGCTGACAGCACATAAATAAGGTAAAAATTAAGCTGCTTTGACAATTCATAGAAAGGGGAGACTACCAAAATAAATTGGGTGTTTAAGAAAATCACTCAACTGACTAAATCTCCTTTGATTTTCTTAAGGCACTCGGGATTGAAATAGTGACCTTTTAATCCCTTTTTGGTGTTTTTTTTTTTAATCTAACAAAATCTAAAATAGATTGAAATAAACACGTAATTCTTCCTCTTAAACAGATAACTTAATCTAAGCTGTAACAATATCACACTAATTCCTTAAAGCTTAAATATTTTAAAGAAAACATAGCCTGAATGGAAAGCATCTTGCATCACATTATGAATTTAGGGAATACATGTTTTCGTGAACACTACACCAAAATCTAATGATGTGCTGTATGGTGACTAACATAACATAATGAAAAAAATAAAATTAAAAAAAAACCAACCACCACCTTTTAATTCAGCAAATAAATTAATCTGGTTCTAAACCTATCATCTACAAAAATTGCACCCTCAAATAAATACAGTACTTGTTTATAGATATTAATGATGTCTGTAGAATTTTACTTGTGGTATTAAATAGTCAAGGTAGTCAAGGTATAATTGATATGCTCAAAGTATAATATATATTTTATAGAGATTAATGGGTATATTTTGCAATTTTCTAATTTGAATTCCAAATGGTATCTATTATGCAACCAATAGTTCAGAAATGCCTTTCAATTTCTTGGACACTATGTCTTGCTTTCAAGGAAGAGGGGCCTAGATTGGGTGCTCTCATTTTTCCTACCTATATAGTAAATGTAAAAATGGCACTTATCTGTGGGATCCACATTAAATAGGATCATTTATCTGCTTTTATTAGAATATTTTCTATAAATAATATCCAGCAAATATGAGAGGCTGTTGTGATTATAGTTTTTATTATCTTAGACTCTGAAATATCTAAGGTATGGGGTAATACAGAGAATTAAAACTAATTTAGATACCATTACAAATTTGCCTCTCTCTAGTAGGTCTGGTTAACAATGTTATTGATTGTGATCCATAATTATTTATTTTAAACACTCCAAACACATTATAAACTCATTAATTTGCACCTTTATACATTTATATATGTTGATATGTTTTCATATTCTCAACATACATATAAATATAAAATTGGTTGAAGATATATAATGTATAATACTATTTCTCTATAATTTTCTCCTTTTTGAGAAACTGAAAAAAGTGGCGATGTGGAAGCATGCAATTCATACATCTTACAAGGACTTTTATTCAGGATATAGAAAGAACAATTCTAACTCAAAAATAAAAAAGACAACAAAATTAAAATATGAAAATTACATCAATAGGCAGTTTTCCAAAGAAGATAGGTAAATGCACAAAAATCACATCAAAAGGTATTCAACATCTTTTGCCATCAGTAAAATTCAAATCAAAATTACATTAGGGTTGGGACACTTGTATAGACTCTGTGGTGGCCGGCAACTTTCTATGATATGAGTGGCGAGATATATGGGTTTTTTTCTTAAATAGTTCAGTAAACTATGCATTTATTTTGGGTGGTTTTCTGTATCTGAATTTTATTTTACAACAGAGTTGAAAATAAAAAAAAATTACAACAGGAAAGTACTTTACATCCACTAGGATGGTAATAGTAATAATAATAAATAACAAGTGTTGGTGAGAATGTGGAAAAATTGGAATCCTCATATGCTACTGGTAGAAATGTAAATTGTTGCAATGGCCTTGTTAAATGGTCTAGTTATTCCTCCAGATACTAAAGATAGAATTACCATATAACTCAGCAGTTTCACTCCTAGGTATTTACCCAAGATAAATGAAAACTATATTCGCACAAAATTTGTTCATGAATGTTCAAAGCAGTGTTATTCGTAGCAGCCAAAATGTGGACACAACCCAAATGCTCATCAGTTGATGAATGGATAAATCAAATGCAGCATTTGCATATGGTGGAATATTATTCAGTAATGAAAATAAATCAAATGCAGATATATGCCACAACATGAATGAACCTTGAAAATATTTTTCTATAGAAAATATCATTCAAAAAAGACTGCATTATTATATAATTCCATTTGCATGTAGTGTTCAATATAAGAAAATCTATGGAGACAGAAAGAATTCTTATTGCTTAGGACTGGGACTATAGAGGAAGTTGGTATGGATAGCTAATGAATACAGTGTTTCTGTTTTGGGGAGATTGAAATATTCTAACATTGAGTGTATTATTGTTTTCATAACTCTGAATATGCTAAAATCCATTGTCGTATATAGTTTTAATGGGTGAATTGTATAGACTGACATATTTCAATAGAGCTTTATAATCAAAGAATAAATAATACCCACTTTTGAACAGTTAAATGAATACACAGTAGTCATATTCAATGCCTAAATTGAAGGTGGCGGAACGTGAAATGAAACAAACTGAAAGTGTCATGTTAGGTAATATTTTTACCCATAAATATTAAATTTATTCACTTGCAGATATAGAATAATTAAGAATATAAAGTATCCTTTAAAAAACTTACAGGTGTGTCTATACACAAAAACTATGTATATCTTTGTTTGCATTGAGGGAGGCTGTTTGCAGTGACCCAGAGAGAAAGTGAATGAAGCTGCCTTAAAGCATCCATTCTATCCTTTTGAAATGTGCGGTTCTATATTTGACTGATTAACTGTATTTAAATGTTTACATAAGCTACATGCAGTTATAATAATTATTAATTTTTTAAAGCGAAACCTGTGGCTCCGACTGTATGTAAGTAGTATGTCAGAAGGTACAAAACTAGTCAGACAAAAACTGTGATTAAACTCTGTTAAAGTTTTATTCCCAATCCTATGAACTTTCTGGTTCTCTTAACTGCCACAGATAAATTAATTTGAAAAAAAAGATTTAGTTAATCTATTAAGACTCAAGACTATGAATATGGTCTTCCTTACATAAAAAGGGTGAGAGAGATAAATGTTAGAATTTGCATAATGCTTCTCTTATTGAACATTTATAAATTTTGCAAATTATTCAACCAAACCTATTGAAAATCATATGCTCCTGCTTCATGTTTTTTATTCAGTTTTTATCATAGTACAAATTCAAACCAATAAGGCAGTTATTTGCTCTCGATTTAATATTCCCTCACTAAAATAAAAATTTTAAATACCCTAAGTTGGTTAATTTTAAATCTTCTCTCAGTGATTAAAAACAAACAAAAAACTATAAATACTGCAATTTCCCCATGAGTGAATATTCAGTATAGCAGTCTTGATCTATTCAGTTTACCATTAACTCCAAAGTAGCTCTTCTTACTCCCTCTCAAAAATCTTCAAGTTCTTGAATCTCAAAAGGGACTGTGTTATGTTGATACTAATGTATAATTTCATTTTGTAGAAGCAACAAGCATTATTTAATTTTTGAATATTCTATAAAGCTTCTGATTTACAAGGAAAAATATAATATTAATTTCTTCCTACATAATATATATGAATCTATTTCAGATGTTAAACTCTATATAGCATGACCACACCTTCTACTTGGATTTAAAATAATATTAATACTTAATTGAAAGGTATGTAATTTCTCCAGGTTGAAATAACCAGGGATTAAATATGTGTCCAGTCACTGTGAAATAATTTTTCGAAGGTTGACATTTTAATTTTCATGAGTTCAGTTTAATTTCCACAATATTTTTCTGTGTGTATAAGGTTTCAAGATCATATATTTGATATTTAAATCAAGATTATGTCATCAGTAGTGATAATATGGCAGATAAATTCACAAGTTTCATGTAATAACCTGTAAAACAGGTAGGAATATTTAAAGTATACTCAGAACTACAAGCAATTCTTTATTTCTGCATTTGAAATGACATTATATATTTGCTAATAATACTTAGATAGAAAAGAATGACAGTGAACAGTGTTCATATCTACCTTTATTTTAAGTAGATTATACTTATATGTTTATCTGTCTTCTATCATCTATCCATCTATTTAATTTAGTATGTTTTAGTCTTTAGAAATATAACTATCTATCTAAATTAGCATGTTTCATCCTTAGAGATAAAACTAACTGGGTGAGTTAACCTATAGACATGTAAATAAGTAAATGGACCATATTTCAGCTAAGGAGAAAGTGACTAGCATTTTGGCCATTTCAGATAGATTGAAAGAGTCATCTTCTGTAAGGATATTACATAGGGCAGAGACTTGAATAATAGTCACTGGAAATGTCTTTAAAAAAAAATAGGTATCACCCCCAAATTAGAATTATTCTAATTCCTGGAAGGTTGGCAGAAAGACTGGAATACTGGGAGCAAGAAGAAAATGGTAAGAGTGAGGAAGGACACATGCACTGAGGTCCTGTCAAGTGAGACCTTAAGGGCCATGGCCCCAGGTAAATCCATGATCAATGGTGGAGAAGTTTTAAGGTGATGCTATGTATGATTTGAATTACATTTACTGATCTCGCTTATGGTGAAGTATGGTTGGTGGGGGAAATTAGAAGCATGAAAATCAATGATTTTCTAAAATTCTAGGAGAGTCTTATGGCCATTCAGAACAGTGTGATAAAGTTGCCTTGATAAAAATCGCTATATCTGCAGGCAGAACCAAGGAGAATTGCTGATGATAGAATATGCAAGGGAAACAAAATGGTAATGTGAACTCATATCTTTTTAACCCGATTGAAATGTATTTTCATTTACTAATATTGAGAATGTATAAAAAAATCGAGTTTGTCAAGATAGGAGAGACATTGAGTTTCAAATGCTTATTAGGCATCAGCAGAAAATTACTGTGATGGGGTATTTGAATATTTCTTAGTCATCATTTAAATAACCATGTGGAATACAACTAATGGCAGGTATACATGGTTTCAGGAGATTAACATTAACAACCTCTTTTTGCAAATACTTATGGAGAACATACTCCAGAAAAATGATAAATCAGGGAAGAAGTTGCATGATGTATAGGAAATGACTACAAAAGTACTCAGCAATGTTTATATTCTAAAAAAGTTTAAGATCAGAAAATTATATGTGATATATACCACAAACCAACACACATACACATAAGTAAATCCATGTACATACATACATCTAGTAACTAAAATTATTGTATAGAAAACTCAAAAATAGATGAGGTATTGGGTATTTGTGTGAAATCATGTGTGGCCATACGGGAGAAAATAAATAGTTCAAACTAGTGCCTAATGTTAATCCCCAATTAGAAGAATAAAAATAGAATGTTCTGAACGAAAATAAATCTAGTACATGAAAAAAGAAAAAGGAAAATAAATAAAAACAAAGCAAGGTAAATAAAATACAGAAAAATGAAATGCCATATAAAATCCTAAAATTATGTGAATAAATGTGTGTCTGTTTAATCTACTATAGCAGAAAGAACACACTACATATTTAAATTCATTAAGGTTATATGATGTACTTATCAAAGGCAAGTAGTTTAATGTGATTGGTAATGAACATGTAGCATAAATATGGCTGATTGTTAGAAAGTCTATATATTATTGAGGGCATGTTGATAAGCAAAGGTATTGTATTTCAGAGCAAACACTGGGGGAATGAGGTATTCAGTTTTTCACTCCATAGATAATCATTATGTCATCAGGGAAAATATGTCCTAATAATATCACCATAAGGATATTGCAAGTATCCAATAATTAGATAATGAACAATGTATTGGGGGTAGGGCAAAATATTATATACTGAAGATAACTTAAAGAGAAATCAACACTATGTGGAGACGGAATACTGGCAGTACAATGAAAGGGAGATTAGAAGTTATTCATGTTTCTTCTTTGGACTGACTGTGTGACATGATATTAAATAGATTGGGGGTTGCAGAAGACAGTGGTAAAAATGGGTGAGAGAGGCAGCAGTGAGAAATTCGAATTCATTTGGGGATATGTTGTGAGGCAGACAAATATAGGTATCCAATGTTAATGTGATAAATGTCTTGATCTCAGGAGAGAGAACACAGTTTATAATTCAGATTTGAGAATTGTGGAAGTTCATCATTTATTTGCCCAGATGTATTTGTTTTTAAATCTTAGATAATAGATCTTTCTGGTGGGAGATTTTCTTCCCTGAATGCCCAGATTCATACCTTCACTTCATATGTGTATGTATATGACACTTTCCAGACCAATTTAATTATTTCTGCTAGAAACTGGGGCAGAAATGTAGTAAATCACTCCTTTGACCTCTTAGGAAGATAAATCAGTTTCTGTTGCTGAAATCCAAACACTGTCATCTCTTCAAAACTTATAAAGCTCTTGTGGTTAAGCTCCTTAATTCTATAAACTATTTTCTTTTCTTTTTGTTAGTCATTGTTGGTTTCTGTAGCTGGCAAACAGAAAACTCAATAAATTATTGAAATTGGTTTCCAGAAAGCGACCCTAGAGGTATCATTCCCTCTGGAATATATGATGTGTTTGGAATTAAATACTGAGCTGCATTTCAGTGAATGGCAGTGAGCGTCTGATTCATATCTCAAAGTGGTAAAAGAACAGTTTATTTTAGGAAGTTCAGAAACAGGTGCTCAGACCATGGCTGTGGTCATATGGCACATGAGTTTGTTGAAGGAGATGCTGTGAGCAAGATAGTTGCTGCTATAGGGTGACTTAAAAGTTAATATCAGTATTGGAGCCACAGTTTAAGGAAGGTGATTTGACATTAATGGAAACACAGAGATCTATACACTCAAATATCAAGTGGGGGGTCTGTGTCTCAGGTGAAAATCTGTGTGGGCTTTTTCAGCTCTGACCATAGACAGTTACAGATGGTTTCCCTGGAGGCTTTATGGGAGAACGTTACCCACCCCACACTAGACTTGGTACACAGCCAGTGCGCTGCAGTCTCTGAGGGGAATTGCAGCCTTGAGGCTCCTGGCTAGGGATGCTCTTTGTATGTTTGCCTTCCTAAGCCCATGCACTTTAATCCGTAGGTCTCTTGATCTGAGGTCTAGGGTGGAAGTCTTCTTCAGGTACCTCTAGAGGCTTCTTTATGAAGGAGGGGGGATGGAGAAAACTGGAAGACACTTTTCCCCCTCTCTGACTCTGTTTCAGTGCTTTTCCACTTCTAGACCTTCCGCCCACTCCAGAGCTCATTAAACTTCTGGAGCCTTTGGTTCAGGGCTCTCTCAACAGTGAGACAATACACCTCTCTTGTGTACACTGATCAGTCAACCAGTGCATTGTTCCATGGGTGAAAATGGAACAGAGATAGTCCATTTTCTCCGGTTTTAAACTCTTGATTATTACCATTGCAATAAGTGCTTAAAGGCTTAACTCATTCATTTTTGTCTAGTTGCTTAAATCATGTACTTCCACACCTGAGACATCAGCTCTGTCCCTCTAGCTCAGCTGTGCTCCTGAAATCAAGTTCACCACACACCCAGAATGAAACCCAGTGTTTTTCCCCATTCACACTGAAAGATCCTCTTATTCATTATGACTCTAAAAATGAGATCATTTTTTTGGCAAACTGGTTGGTTCATTCTGTAGGTTGCTGCATTATAATGTCAGTGGAATTTACAATCAGCTGTGCCACTGTGTATGAACTTGAAGGCACTGATCGATAAAAAATGGGATAAGAAACATTAAAGGACTGCTGTCATGATGGATATGAAAAGCTTGGAGAAATGTCTCCACTGTGGAAACTTTGCCCGAGAAAGCCATTTCCTCTTGCAAAGGAAAGTAAATGAAGCTCAAAGTCCCTTTCCTAGTAATAATTTCATAAAAATTACTACAAAACCAGGATAAATGCCATGTAGCCCTTAGGGGTTTGAAGGTAAAAAATCAGAATACCAAAGAAAAGGATTTTACTTATAGAGTGTGTACAAATTTAGAAGTTTATAAGAAATCTTGCAAATGTGTGCATCTGCTTTGCAAAAGGGGATAAAATTATTGATATGAGCTTACTCATTAGGAGATTTACATGCAGAGTTCTAACTTGGGAGGATATATTCCCTTTAAAATGACTTCGTTCCCTTCCTGCTATTTTTTTTTTAACATATAATGTATTATTTGTTTCAGAGGTACAGGTCTGTGATTCAACAGTCTTACACAATTCACAGCACTCACCATAGCACATACCCTCCCCAATGTCTGTCACCCAGCCGCCCCATCCCTCCCACCCCCCTCCACTCCAGGAACCCTCAATTTGTTTCCTGAGATTAAGTATTCCTCATATCAGTGAGGTCATATGATACATGTCTTTCTCTGATTGACTTTGCTCAGCATACCACCATCCAATTCCATCCATGTCATTGCAAATGGCAAGATTTCATTCCTTTTGATGGCTGCATAACATTCCATCATATATATATACCACATCTTCTTGGAAGATGAAGGGGGAAAATCAGAGGGGGAGATGAACCATGAGAGACTATGGACTCTGAGAAGACAAACTGAGGGTTCTAGAGGGGAGAGGGGGTGGGTTAGCCTGGTGATGGGTATTAAAGAGGGCACATACTGAATGGAGCCCTGGGTGTTATACGCAAACAATGAATCATGGAACACTACATCAAAAACTAATGATGTAATGTATGATGATTAACATAACATAATAAAAAAAATAAAATGGCTTTGGTTTGTTTTGGGCTTATATTCTGGGTTCTGGAGAAAAAAAGATTTAGAATAGAAAAAGGTTTTGGCATAATATTATAAAGGCATTCAGTGATTGTAGGATAATAAATATTTAGATTGGCTCTATTACAGGCATGTGGCTCATGGATCCTCTCCATGTCTCCCTCAGATTCTGGACAACTATTTTTTTCCTTCTTCATGATGCTGAAGAAAATCAGAATATTTAAAAAAGTGACTTAGCATCAGCAGGCCAGGAATGCTAGCATGAATGGCTATAATAAAAATTGAGAACAGTTGTAGTGAAGATCAAGATAAATTTTGATGACCATGTTCCAGTGAATAAATATGATATATATAATCATGTGAGACCAAACATTTAATCAGACATCAAGAAGCAACAAAATATGTCAATCATATTTTTTATAAATTTCTATCTATGCCTACTTATTTGTTCATATATACAATGGAATATTACTCAGCCATCAGAAGGGATGAATATCTACCATTTGCATTGGCATGGATGCAATAAGTCAATAAGTCTTAAGTCAATAAGTCAATAAGTCAAATAAGTCAATCAGAGAAAGACAATTATCATATGGTTTCACTCATATGTGGAATATAAGGAATAGTACGGAGGATCATAGGGAAAGGGAGGGAAAACTGAATGGGAAGAAATCAGAGAGGGAGACAAACCATGAGAGACTCTGGACTGTGGGAAACAAATTGAGGGTTACAGAAGGGAGGGGTTGGGGGATGGGGTAACCAGGTGATGGGTATTAAGGAGGGCACATATTGCATGGAGCACTGGGTGTTATATGCAACTAATGAATCATTGAACACTGCATCAAAAACTAATAATGTATTATATGTTGGCTAAGTGAACGTCATAAAAAAAAATCCTGACAATGGGGTGACAATAATGAAAACAAACAAACAAAACAAAGAAAACCTCTCATCCCACCAAAACTTTTAAAAATAAGCCATGTTGAGTCATCACATTAAAAATACACAGCCTAGGGGCACCTGGTGGCTCACTTGGTTAAGTGTCTGCCTTTGGCTCAGGTCATGATCTCAGGGTCCGGGGATTGAGCCCAAGTCTTGCTCCCCACTTAGCGGGGAGTCTGCTTCTCAATCTCCTTCTCCCTCTCTCTGCCTCCCGCCCGCCAACTCATGCTCACTCTCTCAAATAAATAAATAAAATCTTAAAAAAATAAAAGTAAAAATGCACAGCCTTTTACTGAGTAAGGAATTTTATTCTTTCTCCTGATTGCAGACATAGAGCTGTTAGTGGTGGTAGTAGTACTAGTAGTTGTAGCAGAAATAGAAATAATAGCACCAGTAATGATAGTAGAAGTAGTAGCAGAAAGAACAAGGAGAAATTATAAGACCCTTGAAGCATGTTATACCATCCTGCAGAATACTGCATTTTAAGGGAGACTACAGAGATTATCATCACTGTCAAAGACATCAAGGATATTGCTCATCCCCATCACATTACAGTATAATTTATCATGTTGGAGAAAGATTATAAAATATGTTGCTATAAATTTTGTTGGGTGTTGATATCAAATATACTTACTTTCCAGATGTGGTCTCCTTATTTGAGAAAATAAATACAGTTCTTTATATTTGGAATAAACGTACTGATTTTGCAAATACATTTTCTCGGTTACAATAGAAGGAAAACATGAGAAATAAAAATTTTTAAGATGTAAAAATATTTACCAAAATTTTTCTGTGAGTTTCTAAAAGAAACAGGAGGGGTTACCAGGTCATTGTTACACACACAATTACAAAATATAATTATTCTTCTAGTTATGCATCATATAGTCCAAATAATGCATACACATAACAGTATATAATAATAACAATGTAGTATACATAATATAAATAACATAATAATATATACACAAAACACACAAACAACAGAGAAAAAAATCTCTCTCCTGGGACCAATCTTCTGTATACTCTGGTATGCTGCATGGCCTCCCACACTTTTAGAAGTGAGGCACTCATCCCTCCAGGTTCTGGAGTTGTGGTGAATGTTGACTCTTTGCTAGTAAGATAGTCAAAGAGAGAGGGAGCTGCCTCATCTGATGCCATCACTCTCCAGGGCTGCTGGAATCCAATGGCTGGTCAGTATGGAGGCATATAGGTCCCAGTGTGGTTGCCTTAAGGCATACAATTCTGGAGGTTATTCAGAGTTTACTGGGAGGTTGACTGGCATCCCTGTTGGAATTGCAATCTAGTGTTCTCACTCTGTCCAGTTCTTTCACCACTGCCAGTCATTTCTTGATACCCATGGTCGACTCAATAAACTACCTAGATGCATATCTTCATTTCAGAATCTTCTGTACGGAAACGGACCCAAGACTGTTAGTGCCAGAAGTGATCTGAAGAAGCACTCTAAAGAAAAGGATTTTAGAACCGAATCATCCATTGGCTGGTTAGCACCAATAGTAGATGAAACATGAAAAGTCTCAGGCATGTTGTAATAGCATAATATTTTATAGAGACATCAGAGGAAGGGAATGTACTGACAGGTACAATGTATTAAGCACTTGGGAAGTTTTTTTGAAAGTATTAGTTGTAAGGATACTGTATGATTGCTGCTGGGGAAAATTTACATACTGGAGAAAAACAGATACATTCATCAACAATTGAAAGTGAAATATGGAAGTCAGAAAGCTTCCTTAACTCTCACCTTCTACATTCAGAGGGCAGAGAGGATCAGGCCCAAGATTTATTTTAAAGTGTAGCTGAGTTCCAAAATAGGGTGAATTCTCAACAATGGAAGTTCTACTATGCCAAAGTCAGAGACATGATTGGGGATAGATGGGTTCCTGAGACATAGGATACTGGGATAAGTAATCTCTTTCTTAATTTCACTCTTCCTCTCTCCTGAAAGAGAGATATTGCATAAGATTCCATATCCAATTCAGTGTCCTTCCCAATTTATTTGTAGTCATTTATCTGTTCTTACATTAATTCAGTAAAGGAGTATGTTTTTGAATGCTTACTATATGCCAATCATATACTCTATGCTATCATTTCTGGCAGTTGTAGGAACAGAATCAATAAAGGATAGAAGATGCTAAGATGAGGAGACTCAGTCTGATTTAATATCAGCACCAGAACAAGAGAAAAACACCTTTCTAATTTTCCATTCTTTTTAGATGTTAAGTTTCTATTCTAGAGAAATATTTTCTGTTCTATAATTTTGATGGTTATAAATTAAAGCTAATGAACACAATTTATTCATTTTTATAGATCAAAGTATTTTTGAGGAAAGCCACTGGTCACAAATAATGGCTATGCATATTGTAGATTATTTGCTTCCAGGGATTGTGAGCTGTAAGTTAATTTTAAAGTAATGAAGGGATATAAATTACATTACCTAAAATCCCATTGTAATTTTAGGCATATAATTCATATTGCTGAAAATAAGGTAATTACATTAAAGTCTTTTACTTTTTTTTTTATTCTTTCCCCGCCCCCCCCCCCCCAGGTTGTTTGAGATGGTCAAGCTCTAGGATAACTAAAAAAACCCAGAAAACTTTATATATTCACCTAAAAATTTATATATTCACCTAAATTATACACACACACATATGATTTCAATTACAACACCATTGGCTTTTTGACTGTAATCTGTAAAACACAATCATAACAGGAAATTATATCTGATTTGTGTTAACTAGGTTTCTCTTGGCACTAGCATTATATGATGCTCCTAAATCTTTTGATTAGTATTGAATTGTCTCTGAGTTGTGTGTCAACTTTTGTAAGCTTCTAGGGCTGTGCACCTCATTTTAATCAGGGCTTAGCATTAATCTTTGTGAGTGATACAACGTGTGCCATTGGAAAGTAAATTGATTTAAGTGCATGTCAACTTCTAGTTACCATACAAAACATTTAAGATCTTCATGCTGTGCCTTTGAAATGTGGCATTATTTGCAACATGTATACTTTGCTGTCTTAATTTTTAATATTAATGAAAATAATGTTAAATGAGTTTTCATGAACTTTTTTGGGTGTGGGATTGATATTTTTCATAAAAAACAACACAGAGGCATCTTAGAATAAGTATTTGAATGAACTTTTTATTTTATTTTATTATGTTATGTTAATCACCATACATTACATCATTAGTTTTTGATGTAGTGTTCCATGATTCATTGTTTGCATATAACACCCATTGCTCCATTCAATACGTGCCCTCTTTAATACCCATCACCATGCTAACCTATCCCCCCACCCCCCTCCCCTCTAGAACCCTCAATTTGTTTCTCAGAGTCCATAGTCTCTCATAGTTCATCTCCCCCTCCAATTTCCCCCCCTTCATTTTTCCCTTCCTGCTATCTGCTTTTTTTTTTTTTTAACATATAATGTATTATTTGTTTCAGAGATACAGATCTGTGATTCAACAGTCTTACATAATTCACAGCGCTCACCATAGGACATACTCTCCCCAGTGTCTATCATCCAGCCACCCTATCCCTCCCACCCCCACCACTCCAGCAACTCTCAGTTTGTTTCCTGAGATTAAGAATTCCTCATAGCAGTGAGATCATATGATACATGTCTTTCTCTGACTGACTTATTTCACTCAGCATAACACCCTCCAGTTCCATCCACGTCGTTGCAAATGGCAAGATTCCATTCCTTTTGATGGCTGCATAATATTCCATTGTATATATATACCACTCTTCGTTATCCATTCATCTGTCAATGGACATCTTGGCTCTTTCCATAGTTTGGCTATTGTGGACATTGATGCTATAAACATTGGGGTGCACGTACCCCTTTGGATCCCTACATTTGTATCTTTGGGGTAGATACCCAGTAGTGCAATTGCTGGGTCATAGGGTTGCTCTATTTTCAACTTTTTGAGGAACCTTCCATACTGTTTTCCAGAGTGGCTGCACCAGCTTGCATTCCCACCAACAGTGTAGGAGGGTTCCCCTTACTCTGCATCCCTGCCAACATCTGTCATTTCCTGACTTGTTAATTTTAGACATTCTGACAGGTGTGAGGTGATTTGGATTTCCCTGATGCTGAGCGATGTTGAGCACTTTTTCATGTGTCTGTTGGCCATTTGGATGTCTTCTTTGGGAAAATGTCTGTTCATGTCTTCTGCCCTTTCATGATTGGATTATTTGTTCTTTGGGTGTTGAGTTTGATAAGGTCTTTATAGATTTTGGACACTAACCCTTTATCTGATATGTCATTTGCAAATATCTTCTCCCATTCTGTCCGTTGTCTTTTGGTTTTGTTGACTGTTTCTTTTGCTGTGCAAAAGCTTTTTATCTTGATGAAGTCCCAGTAGTTCATTTTTGCCCTTGCTTCCCTTGCCTTTGGCGATGTTTCTGGGAAGAAGCTGCTGTGGCTGAGGTCGAAGAGGTTGCTGCCTGTGTTCTCCTTGAGGATTTTGATGGACTCCTGTCTCATCACATTTAGTCTTTCAACCATTTTGAGTCTATTTTTGTGTGTGGTGTAAGGAAATGGTCCAGTTTCATTCTTCTGCATGTGGCTATCCAATTTTCCCAACACCATTTGTTGAAGAGACTGTCTTTTTTCCATTGGACCTTCTTTCCTGCTTTGTCTGAGATCAGTTGACCATAGAGTTGAGGGTCCATTTCTGGGCTCTCTATTCTGTTCCATTGATTTATATGTCTGTTTTTGTGCCAGTACCATACTGTCTTGATGATTACAGCTTTGTAATAGAGCTTGAATGAACTTTTGATTGAAATTTTATTTTTTGGCAGATTTTGTATTGAAACCTCTGTACTTTCATAATCCTAGAACACGAAGAAGAAATATTAATTGTCCTTATATCCAGGTAAACATTGGAGATGAAATATAATTGACAGAAGTGAAATTTTCTTAGCTTTTTCAGTTATCATTAAAAAATAAACTGAATTGGGGCACCTGGGTGGCTCAGTTGGTTAAGCAACTGCTTTCAGCTCAGGTCATGATCCTGGAGTCCCAGGATCGAGTCCCGCATCGGGCTCCCTGCTCAGCGGGGGAGTCTGCTTCTCCCTCTGACCTTCCTCCCTCTCATGCTCTCTCTCTCTCAAATAAATAAATAAAATATTTTAAAAAGCACTGAATCAAGAGGATTATGAGATAGAAGTTATGTTTGTGGAAACCAAAATTAAGTGCTAAAAATAATGTATCTTAAAAAAGTAATTTCTCATCAAAGAAGAAGTTCTCATGAAATGCGGAGCAATTATAGAAGTTCTTAATGATATTAGAGACACAGGGCCCTTCTATCTTTCTTCTCAGCCATCCTTTGTATAGCCAGTTGCTTTGTCTCCACAAGATAGCTGCAGCTCTGCAAGCGTCAAACTCATGTTCCAAGCAAAAGTAATGAGAAGATTAAAGGGCAAACAACACATACCAGTGAGCCTG
Source organism: Mirounga leonina (assembly GCF_011800145.1). NCBI lineage: Eukaryota > Metazoa > Chordata > Mammalia > Carnivora > Phocidae > Mirounga > Mirounga leonina. The sequence continues at coordinate 22,603,074 of NW_023270316.1, read as the reverse complement.
CTGGCATTGCAAAAGTTTTACTAGAATCAGCACAAAAAATTTCTACATGTCAATTGCAGAAATTCTAGCCTCAATGAACTTATGGAATGCAGTATTCCATTTGGGAAATTTTTAAGTATGCATAAACTATAGATGTTGTTAATAAGGCAGTGAATATTAGGTAAGCAATAATCAGAACATGTCTCAAAATGGGAGAGATACAATATGATACATCAGATATAATTTGTCAGAAAAATCCTTTGGATTAATGGAGTTGACATTCAAATGAAGTAGAAAATAAATAGGCAATAAATATGTGACACGTCAGAAGTTGATAAGTATAAGGAAAACTAATTCAGGATAAGGGGATTGTGATAAGAAACTGCTATTTTGTACAAAGGGAGTGGGAGATGTTTTTCTTGATAAGCTGACAATTAGTGGAAAGTTGAAAAAAGTGCTGCAGTAAAGCAGTAGGTATTTGAGGACAGAGCAGGGAGGCAGAAGGAAGAGCACATTTAAAGTCTGTGAGTTGAAAGAATATTCCAAGAACAGCAAGCATAGCAGGTTGTGCATGTAGAAAGCAAGAGAGATGGCGCCTGGATGGCTTATTCAGTTAAGCATCTGCCTTCAGCTCAGGTCGTGATCTCAGGGTCCTGGGATCGAGTCCCACATTGGACTCTCTGCTCAGAAGGGAGTCGGCTTCTCCCTGTCACTCTCCTGTGCTCTCTCCCCCCACCCCCAAATAAATAAATAAGATCTTAAAAAAAAATAAAAGAAAGAGAGGATGAGAGGCCACGGGAGGAAGTAGAATTCACACAGGCTGTAATGTCTCTGGATTTGAATTAGAATTAAATATGATGTAAATCATGGGATTTGAGTTTACATAATCTGACTCTTTTTCAGATTGCTTTATGGAGAATAGAGTGGAGGCGACAATTCTATTTTTATATTCATTTCTGCCATTTTCCTGTATACTATTTATCACGCCAGTTGACTTACTCTATTTAAAATAGTGGTATAAATGCATATTGTTGATCTATTCTGTCTTCCCATGTAATCCTTCAGAGGGTGAGAATTAATTAGCAATATCCTAACCATATTCCAGAGTTTATATCTTTGGTTGGTTGAAATCCTTAAAATTTGGGGCGCCTGGGTGGCTCAGTTGGTTAAGCAACTGCCTTCGGCTCAGGTCATGATCCTCGAGTCCCTGGATGGAGTCCCACATCGGGCTCCCTGCTCAGCGGGGAGTCTGCTTCTCCCTCTCCTGTTCCCCCCTCTTGTGCTCTCTCACTCTCTCTCTCTCTCAAATAAATAAATAAAATCTTTAAAAAAAAAGAAATCCTTAAAATTTGATTATGTGTGCTGCAATATTTGTATACATCTTATTCGACTTTGCCTTGATTTTTTGTTTGTATTTATTAATATAAATATCAAAATATTTTTCTTGTTACAGCAATTCACACACACACATACACACACACACAGAAATGCTAACGATATACATTACTCATAATCTTTATTCCCAAACATGTTCCTTTAGTTTTTATTCTTATATTTTTAAATAACCTAAAAATTCAAGTTCAGATAGATAATTTAAGATTGTATATTAAGAATATTTCTGTTTAAAAAAATTCAGTTCTTCACAGTTGTGTTAATTTCACAGATGCATTATTAATGAATTTTTAGTATCTCTTACAAAGTTTGGTGTCTGAGTTGTAAACTTTCTTTTATTCCATTTCTCTTTCAGTTTAACTTTCTGTTTCTATATTATATTTTTCCTCTTTGGGAGTGTACATAAGTAATATGGTTTGTGTCTTTGTCTACTTTTAAAATATACCTTTTTGTTGCCCTCTGTGGTAGTCATTAATACTTCTCTCATAGTTCTGCTATCTCTTTGACTTTCAAACAGATATTTAAGATTTCTCATAATTGTCTATTTCTGGTTCAGTTGGTCCATGTGATTAGTTCTGTTCAACAAGAAGGGAGCAGGAATTCCACACTGCTGATATTTAAATGCTGAAATGATGTGATCCAGAGATCTCCATTTATTTCTGTTATGGCAAACAGCAATGTTTATGATAGCTTCTTCTCAACTGGTGTGGAACTGTTACTGTCCACAGTGAACAATATCTCCCCACTTCCTTCAAACAATCATAAAGGGTCATGTAGCATGAATAATAAATTATCCATTGTTGTTTTAAGCTACAGGATATCTGAGCGTATAGCATCATCTCTTTGCTTTTGAATAATATGAGATACTACCTAAAATCAGGTGCAGTCATAACAAAAAGCAAGCATGTGTCAATTTCAGATGGGAAATATGGTGAAAATAAAGAGATCTATTATAGGAGGCAGGATGATTTGTCATGTAGTTCTAGAATAAGAAATTAAAAAACAAAACAAAACATAAGCAACAGTGAGTGTTAACCATTGTGGGTTTGCTGCTCTTCTCTGTGTTTGAAAAGTTGTTATAAGAAAGAAATAAGATTATATAATAGTTGTCTAAATTTGAAATTGGAATGTGAGAGTAGAAGAGTCTACACATCCAGTAATTTATAGGGTGTGCCTAAATTACTGATGCTCAAACCCAAACAATCATACATATAGTTAGGAAAGCTTTTCAGGAACAAGGCCGATTAAGGCTCAGTTTGCAACTAAAATCAAATCAAGAGGTTTGGCTGTCACATCCATAGCTAGAAACCCATGAAAAAAGATTAAGTCATTACCAAGTAAAACCCTTTTAATAAGACTGAACACTAAGTTTGTAAGTGCTAAGTGTTTGATGGACCCATAAAAGCCTGCTAAACTTAAATTACTTTTTTTTCTTTTTTTTTTAGGGAAAAGGAGAGAGAAGCAGAGAGAAAGAGAAAGATAGAGACAGAGAGAGAGTGAGAGGGATTGATTGTTGGAGGCTGTTAGCAAAAAAGAGAAATCTAAAAACAACCAAACATAAACAGCAGCAATAAACCCTTTCACTGTGGCAATTAGCAGAAAAAGTTGATAGAAATAGAAATAAATGGGAAAAAAACACATTACCATGCCTTTGAGACAGTTGTTTTGCAAAATATTTATCAATTTAAAACAAAAAGCTTCTGTCCCTTTCAGATTTAAATGACCCTTGGGGCATTTTCCAATGTCCACTTCAGAAGGTGCCAGGGAATTTAAAGAAAAAGCAGAACTTCTGAGAGACCAGAGATAAGAGACTTAGGGCTACAAAGCACAGTGGATTTGAGTATCCCCTCCCAGAGATTGAGAACTCAAAAATAATAGGGTTTATTCCCCTACTTCAAGACCATTAAAGTTTTTGTTCCGTGAGTATCCAAAATTTATAAAGAACTTATAAAACTCAACACCCATAAAACAAATAATCCAGTGAAAAAATGGGCAGAAGACATGAATAGAGCTTTTTCCAAAGAAGACATACAGATGGCCAACAGAGACATGACAAGATGCTCAACATCACTCATCATTAGGGAAATACAAATCAAAACTACAAGGAGATATCACCTCACACCTTCAGAATGGCTAAAATTAATACAGGAAAAAACAGGTATTGGCAAGGATGCAGAGAAAGGGGAACCCTCTTCCGCTGTTGGTGGGAATAAAATCTGGTGCAGCCACTCTGGAAAAGAGTATGGAGGTTTCTTAAAAAGTTAAAAATAGGGGTGCCTGGTGGCTCAGTTGGTTAAGTGTCTGTCTTCGGCTCAGGTGATGATCCCAGGGTCCTAGTAGAGAACATATACACTGAAATCATATATACATATGTTCTTTGAAACTGTAATAATACTGGGTGGCTCAGTCGTTAAGCGTCTGCCTTGGGCTCAGGTCATGATCCCAGGGTCCTGGGATCGAGCCCCACATCGGGCTCCCTGCTCTGCAGGAAACCTGCTTCTCCCTCTCCCACTCCCCCTGCTTGTGTTCCCTCTCTCGCTGTGTCTCTCTCTGTAAAATACATAAGTAAAATCTTAAAAAAAAAGAGAGACTGTAATAATATGAAAGATTCTCTGTTTCCCTGCATTCGCATCAGTCCCCATGGGAGGATTTTGAATATTTCTTCCCTGTGTCCAATTACATTGGATGAATCTCTGTCCATGAAGGGACATTATGTTTGGCCAGCCTCTGTTAACTGCCAATCAGTGAGTGAATAAGGGTGGGACATTTATTAACAGATTTTTCAGAGGGATTTTGTGTATAGAGGTACAGAGGTTCATTTTTCCAGAAAACTTCAAGTAAAAAAAACACAGACAACCACAGAAATACCAAATGTTATTCGTAAGTATGAAAGGCACACAAGTATGTGCACCAGGGAAATAATTACACCTAAACCTCAGAACTAAACAGGAAATAACAAGTCTGAGTTAAGGCAGTGGTGATAGCATGAAGAATAAAATAGTAAGGGAAGTAATGATCCTAGATGGATACTCCCGCATTTAAAAATTAGAGGGCAAAAAGGATGGGATAAAATTAGAATCAAAAGGCCTTGTTTTGTCAGTTTTTTGACTGAATTTCTAAATATCTCTTAATTTTGCTTAAATTACAGTTATAAATATTTCAACTTTGAATGGTGGTTTTTTGAAACAATGGAGATTAAGATACGATGGATGTGAAACATTTGTGAGACTCCTTACAAAAAAATCACTGAAGAGAGAGATGACCAACCATTTGGCTCATTTCAATTTAGTTGAGTTAGGTCTCTGTCATCTTGTAATTCCAAAAAGATACTTATATCTAAGTTATTTTTCAGCAATAACACTTTCCAATATAAATTTTTTACTGACAACTACATATTTTTTATTTGATCACTAATTTCTTAGGGTTGGAAAATATCTTTACCATGTCATTCAAAACAACTGCTTACACCATGAAGAGTAAACTCTTAATTAAATGGCATGACCTACTAGCCCTATCAAAAATCTGCTATCTTAGACTGACATTAGTGACAGTTCCCATTTAACTAGGTCAGTTTCTTAAGAGGAAAATAAAGTGGAAACAAAAATTGTTCAATTTTTTCATGTCAGTTGAAATGTTGAGTTTGATTGGCAGAAGAAACGGATTCAGGGTAGTTCAGTAAATGGAATTGTCTAACATGACCCTGAGAGCTTACCCTAGGTTACCTGAGAATTGAGCTATCCAGGACTGGAGGCATCTTCCAACCCCTCCTCCAGAAGGGAGAGCGCTTAAGATAATATTCCCATTGGATTTTTGGTTAACCCTACAGTGGAACTCTAACATCCTATTGTTGCCCCAAATCCTCAGGGCCAAAACAGCTAGCATTCCCTGACAACTCTTACACAATTGACACCCATAGTTAGACTGCTTGGTGTTAAGCAGCTTAATGTTTACTCCATTTAGTGAAGCTGCTTTCATGACTGTGCCATAAAGGGGATCAATATGATGGTGGTAATAGTTCCTGCACTAGAATATAGATCCACACTGCAAGTCTACTTTCACCCTGGCTTCAAGATGTGGGATGATAGGAAAATAGAGGAACCTGTGAACGAACTCCTCTCATTTCTGACCCTCAGTTTGTGAGTTTACTTTCCTCAGTAAAGCCCGTCACTTAACCCATGCTATGTTGCAAATGAAGTTCATCCCAAACCTCAGTTTATAACAAATGAAGACTCACACAGAAAATAACAAATTCAGATAGCCCATAGCTAACAGATCATTAAAAATATATACTGCTGTGGCCCTTGACCTCTTCATTTGGGTTTGAAAATGACAACAGTAAAGAGTAAATTATTCATAAATACTGAGTTGGAAAGATTTTTCTATAAACGCACATGCACACACTCACTCACTCATTCAAGCACATGCACACATGCCCACAAGGTAGATGATCATATTTTGATGCACGTGCAGGTACTTTAAAGTATTTTCTTGAACTCAATATGGTATAGAGCCATGATGAAAGTATGCAAGTCACAAGGTTAGATTATAGACAAACAACTTTAAAAAATTAGATTTTCCACACAGTTACATAGTTCTCTAATTTGCTCTGGCATATTTATTTTTTTCTTCTAATTTTCCTCCTTGCTGTTACATGGGCAGGAGAGACAACAGACACAGATATAGGGGCCAATAAGTGATGAAAAATAAATAACTTCACAGAAAAACAGATGGAAAACTAGAAGTTTGTTATTTTGACCTTTCCAAATACTCTTGATTTAGACTTTAAAGAAGATTAAGAATATGCATCTGTTTTTTTTTCTCTCTCTCCATCTATTCATCTCCTGTATTATAAATACATACACATACATAAACATTCATACATTTATATGATTCAAAACTAACAACCTGCAAATGTAGTAAAAATCAGCAGTTTCAGAACCACTGAAGGGAGATGAACAAGTTTGGATCTCCTTCAAAGCTACATTCTCAGAAAATTATTTTTTTAAAGATTTTATTTATTTATATGACAGAGAGAAAGAGAGAGCATAAGCGGGGGGAGAGGCAGAGGGAGAAGCAGACTCCACGCTGAGCAGGGAGCCTGATGTGGGGCTCGATCCCAGGACTCTGGGATCAGACCTGAGCTGAAGCCAGATGCTTTACCAACTGAGCCACCCAGGCACTCCAGAAAATTTTTATTTTTGTATGTGTGGTGGTTCCCTGGAAGATCCCAATTTCACGTGTGCTTTTATTTGCTCTGATTGGAAAGTCATCCAGGACAAAAGCTATTTTTCCAGAAGCACTTATCTAAAAATTGTTATAGGTATTTAACTCTGCAGCTTCCTAGGATGTAGATAATTGTTGGAGCAAATATTGGGCCAACAAACAAGCTTAAAACCAAAATCTGAGAGGTGAGATATTTATGTGCACTTTGAAACAGTCTGCTACATTTCTGGGAATCTAGAAGTCTATATGCATGCACGTAGTTGTGTGTATACCCACGGACCTGGACAAGCTTAGGAAACACCTGAGAAAGCCCTAAGCTCTCATCTCGGCTTGACCATGAAATCCCCCTGTGAGCAGGAAGTGAGAACTAAAGTGACCTTCTCAACCAAGGAGTTGAGTGTTGAAGACATGCCCTAAAAAGCACACAAAGCACCTTGGCAAAGACTGGAGATCTATTGGTTGCATATGTTTAACAAAATTTCTGCCCAATAATTAATTGACCACTAAGCTCCCAAGCATGCATAGAGTAAAGAGTGTAGATTACAGAATTAGTTAGTTCAGATCAATCAATATTGTTAATTAAAGGGGACCTAAAAAAATGGAAAGACATTCCCTGATAATGGATTGGAAGATTCAATACTGTTAAAATGGTGAAATTTCCCTAATTGGTCTACAGATTCATTGTAATCCATATCAAAATCCCAGATGTCTTTTTATAGAAATTCATAAACTGATCCTAAGATTCCTATGGAAATGCAAAGGACCCCAAAAGACAAGTCAATCTTAAAAAAAAACAAAGTTGAGGAACTGAGATTTCAAAAGTTGCTACAGACCTACAATAATCAATACAGTGTAGTTCTGGTATAAGGATAGACATATAGATTAATGAAAGAGAAAAGAGAGTCCAGAATAAACTCTGGGTATTTATGAGAAATTGATTTTTGACAGGGATGCCAAAAACAATTGAATAGGGAAAAGAGTTCCTTCAACAAATTGTTTGGGACAATTGGATGTCCCCATTGAAAGAATGAAGTGGGACTTCTCTTTCATACTTCATGAGGAAATTAACCTCAGAATGCATCAAAGGCCTAAGGATAAGTGCTAAGACCAAAACGAGTCACAGAAGAAAACTTAAAGGTCCATGTTCATGGCTTTGGATATACAGTGGCTTCTTAGATGTGACACATAAAGCAGGAGCCACAAAAGAAAAAATAGATGAACTGAACTTCACCAACATGAAAACTTTATGATTCAAAGGACCCTGTCAAGAAAGTGAAAATACAGTCTACATAGTGGGTGAATATATTTGCAAATCATAAAACTGACAAGAGTCTAGTATCCAGAATATTGCAATCCAAGAATAAAAGATGAATAAAGTAAAAATGAAATGAAACAAATGAAAGTTTGAGCAAAGGACTTGAATAAACGTTTCTCCAAAGAAAATATAAAATGGCCAATAAACACATTAGAAAATATTCAAAACAACTAGCCATTTGGGGACTGCAAATCAGAACCACAGTGGGGTATCACTTCACACCCATTGGGATGGCTACAATAACATATATGATAAAACAAGTGCTGAGGAGAATGTAGAGAAATGGAAACCTTCCATATATTTTTGGTTGTAGTGTAATTGGCACAGTTATTTGGAAAACGGCTTGGCGTTCCACAGAAAGTTAAACATAGAGTTACCATATGATCCAGCAATTTTACTGCAAGGTATACTGCCCTCTCCAATTTAAAATACATGCCTATGTGAAAACTTGTACTTGAATGTTTATAGCAACATTATTCATAATAGCCAAAAGGTAAAACAACCCAAATGCCCATCAGCTGATGAATACACAAAATATATCTGTGCAATGAAATATTATTTATCTTTAAAAAGGAATAAAATATGGGGGCCCCTGGGTGACACAGTTTGTTGGGCCCCTGGGTGACACAGTTAGTTGGGCATCTGACTCTTGGTCTCAGCTCGGGTCGTGGTCTCGGGGTTGTGGAATTGAGACCTGCATGGGGCTCCAAGCTCAGCAAGGAGTCTGCTAGAGTTTCTCTCTCTCTCCCTCTGCCCCCCCGCCACACTCCCTCTCTCTCTAAAATAAGTAAATAAATCTAGAAAAAAAAGGAATAAAATATGAACACATGTTGCAACATGAATGAACCTTGAAAATATGCAAAGTGAAAAAGCAAGACACAAAAGGGCACATATGGTGTGATTTCATTTATATTAAGTGTCCAGAATCCTTATAGATAGAAAATAGATTTATTTTGCTGGTAACTAGGGGGAATGGGTGAGTGGGCAGTGATTGAAAATGGGTATGGGGTTTCTTTTGGAGATGATGGAAATATTCTGAAATTAGATGATGATGAAACATCAATTTTAAAAACACACTGAATTTTACACTTTAAAATAGTGAATTTTATGATAATTATGTCTGAATTAAAAAAAAAAAATGAATACTGGTGCCAGAAAGACTGGTTCTGACATTCAGCATTCTATGTGATATTAGCAACTATTTATCCTACCTGATCCTAAAATTCTGCATCTGCAACATATCAAGGCATTCCTTTTAATATTATTGTTAGGAATGTATGAGATAATATACATGCCTCTCACCATACAGTAATTATGAAATTTAATACAATACAATAATTATGAAATTTACTGAGCTATTACAATGTATTCCACTCTTTCCATATCTGCGTTACAATCATTAACCAATGTTATACATACAATTATCTACTGAGGAAAGTGCTGTATTAACCTCATTTAATGGATAGTAAAATGAGAGGTAGAGATTTTAAGAAAATAGCCCAAGGTGACTCATGAGAGTGGAAGAGTCAGGGCTGTAAGCTCAAGAAGCCAAACCCCAGTGCAAGAGCCCTCATTGCCACAATATTTATCCCATGCAAGGAGAGGGTAGGGGTTTGTATACATATCTCCATGTATGTATGTATGTATGTAGGTATGTATGTTATATATTGACCCCACTCCCAGAGAGAGGCCAGATCAACAATAAATCTGTATCTCTCTGCTTCCCCTGAGAGAGTTCTGATACAGAAAATAACAATAATCAGGCTGATAAGACAGTTTAAAAAAAAAAAAAAGGCAGATCCAAAAAAGCCATGTCAGCTGCCATTTCATGACTTGAAGGATGAAAACATGGGCAGAATTCCAACTTCACAAAAGAATCAACACTTGGGTCAGAAGAAATATAGACTAAACTGTTACAGCAATTCTCTGATCCATGCATACCTCTCTCTTTCTCGTACATGAATGCATAGTATTTATAAGAGATCAGATTCTGAAGCCATTATTCCTAGGTTTATTCCTGACCTTATCTCTTTCTAAGCATTCTGGACAAATTACTTAATACCCTCCTCCTACTCACTTCAATTCTTCATCCTTAAAATTTTGGTAGTAATACCACCAAAAAAAGCAATGTAAGTATTAAGTTAATGCATCTAATATTTATAATACTATTCCTAGCATATTATAAGTGTTCCCTAAGTATTAAAAATAAGGCAAAAGTATTTTAATAAATAAAGACCTCCCTATTTGGGGGGGTGCTCTATTAACTGTTTCTGTTTAGCTTGTGGTGAGTCTACTTGCTCAGACAAAGGTCTAGAAAAATCCAACATTGTGAAATTATATTAGGATATTTTAAAACACATCTCAACCTGTATATTGAATGCTTCTGGATTCTGTTATGTTGTATGCATGACAGAATGATATTATTTTCCATTTGAAACCTTTTTTGGCAATTCCCCAGTTTGTTAGCATCATTGTGTGCTAAAGACAATGTGATGTTCAAAACTTAACCTTTCTTTAACATTTCAAATAATAAAGAGGAAAACATTTTTGGATTTTTAATCCTCTTTTTTTTTTTTGGTTACACTTCTCTTGTTCTCCCTATATTTAAAATGTACTGGGAATATTGTTCAATATGGCATTACTTATTCTACAAATTTACCAAATTCTGTCATAGTGTTCTTATCAGTGGATTTTAAAGACCTGTTTTACTGGGGGTAAACATATAAAAAATGAGATATTTAATGACATTTTACATTTTCACAGCTCCCTAGGATCATTAAAATATACCTTTATTTAAAGTGCTTTGAGCAACATAGATAATGATTACCTAAAAATGACAGATTTGTGAATGACAGCTATCTGTAAAAATGTGCATATTGAATGATATTATCTTTTATGTGATGTAATCATATAATGCTACAATAACATCAGATTAGGAAATATACTGTATTTGATGTTAAATAGCAGAGCTATGGGTAAATAAAGATAATTAAAATTAGTATCCCTTTTTACTCCACTTGGTATTTAAAGTTGTACCAATTAAATTATTGAAAGAAAATAGAAACTCAATCAAAAACAATATAAGAGGGGCGCCTGGGTGCCTCAGTTGTTAAGCATCTGCCTTCGGCTCAGGTCATGATCCCAGGGTCCTGGGATCGAGCCCCGCATCGGGCTCCCCGCTCTGCGGGAAGCCTGCTTCTCCCTCTCCCACTCCCCCTGCTTGTGTTCCCTCTCTCGCTGTATCTCTCTCTGTCAAATACATAAAATCTTTAAAAATATATATATATATAAGAATGCAATGTTTTAAATGGAGAGAAGAAAACCATAAACTTCCAAAATACACTGCTGTTTTCTGAATTATAGGCATGGCCAATAAATAAATTGAACTGACGAAAGAAAATTCTTAAGAAATGGAGTACCTTTTTTACAACTGTGTTTATTACTTTTTTAAAAAAGATCAGTTAAATATTATCTCTAGAAATGGTAATCATTACTACTAGAGAAGTTGTGGAGACTAAAATAAGCACAGACATTCTTAAATTTTAATTTCATTAATAGGTTGCAAAGATTATTTCATATACCAGAGCAACTGTCCTCTTTCTTAATTATAGAGCAATGAAATCTAAATCAATTTTAGAAAAAGCTATTTGTATTAAATCAAAGTCAAATAACTAAACTTGTCAAGTCTCAGTTTCCAAATTTTTAAATTAGTGATAATAATACTTCTTTTTCAGAGCTATAGGAATTCCCAAAAATGAATTAAAAACATTTGGCAAATAGTAGGCATGAAATGGGCAATTAAAAAATCTATAATAACATCTAGAATGGTTTAAAGCATTTATTTTCCACCTCAAATTATATATACAATTTGATAAGATGCCAAATACATAAAACAAATGCCCTGCTTTTTAAACACTTAAATGCACATTTCAATTAATTTTAATTTGACTATAATATTTAATTCTATACTAAAAAGATACAGAATAAAAGAATTTAAAAATTATTTAGTATTTTTTTTCCAAACACATATGAGGTACAAAATGTTTGTGTGGATCCAGAAGTAAAGTTAGGTGGGTGAATATTTTATAATCATCTTTCACATTTAGGTGGAAAAAGAATGTGTGCAGTAAGGCAAAATTGGTTTCTTTTAGATAAAAATATTAATGGTGTAAAATATACTTTCCATGCATTCTCAAATGTAATACTTTCAGTTCTGTGTTAAATAAATAAATAAAATGGATAAATCAATCAATAAATAAATACTATTTATGAGCCACAATTTAAGTTAGCCAATAAGAAAATTGCATGAAGTGATCTGGCAGCAGCCTGCATTTTATGCCTATCTGGGAAATTTACAAAGTTAATTAGGAGCAAAATTAGAAAAGAAAGAACAAAGAGAACAAAACATGAATTTAAGCTGTCGATAATAATACAGAACCAAAAAAAACAATTTGGCAGGCGAGAATTCTACCACTGAACCACCCATGCCCAAAAAAACAATTTGGAACAATAAAATGCCACTCATTTATGAAGGTTAATGAGGACTAACCACTGAAAAGAACTTAAGGACATAAACATAATTTAATCACAATTCTTACCGAAGTTATCCATGGGAGATCTGCCCTACAAACAAGTCACAACAAAGTCATTACATTAAATGAAGCTTAAAGAAGCTTAAAGGAGCTTAGATTCGTAGCTGTTATGGTTTAGTATATGTCAGTCAAGTATTTAGTACTTAAATCAGGATGAAACCTAAACGGAAAGGGGGGCTCTAGTGGATAATGTCTAAGGCAGTTCAGAAACTTCACAATATCCTGAGGACAATATGAGACCAAAAATAAAGTACTTTATGTGTCAGTGTAGGTGAGGAAACGAAACTTTTATCCGTCTGATACTTTGCTTTAAATTTCCTGAAACCTCAACTATTCCTGACTATCCTGGAATGCCAGCCACCATTTTGGCAAAATGTTTATGGAAAGAGCACAGGATATTTATAAATCATTTTTCACAAAATATCTGAAAAATATAAATGGGAACATAGTGATTGGCAATGTCAGCCATTTTTCTTAAATTTATCAGAGATAAGATCGCTTTATGCAATTTTATATTGAACAAGATCCTACTCTGTATTGTCTACAAGAGACTCATTGTCAATTTAGGACACACATAGGCTGAAAGTGAAGAGATGAAAAAAAGAGACTTCCTAAACATGGAAATCAAAAGAGCAAGGTTAACTATAATTATATCAGACAAAAAAGGTACTTTGTGAAAAACTGTTAATAAGAGATGAAGTAGGTCATTATATAGTGATAAAAGTTTCAATATCTCAATAGAATATATCAACTGTAAATATATATATATATGTATGTATGTATTTTTAAAGATTTTATTTATTTGAGAGAGAGAGAGCATGAGTGGTGGTGGGGGGGGGTGGCACAGAGGGAGAGGGAGAAGCAGGCTTCCCGCTGAGCAGGGGCTTGATCCCAAGACCCTGAGATTATTGCCCGAGCTGAGCCAAAGGCAGCCACTTAACCAGCTGAGCCACTCAGGCCGCCCCAACTGTAAATATACTGGCAAACAATATCGGAACATCCAGATATATTAATCAGATATTAACAAACATGAAGGCAGAAATAGGCAGCAATGCAATAACAGTAGGGGACTTTAATACCCCACTTTCAATAACGGATAGATCATCTAGATAGAAAATCAGTAAGCAAACTGGATTTGAAACTTTAGGCCAAATGGATCTGAGAGGTATGTACCTAACATTCCAGTCAACAGCAGCAGAATATACATTCTTCTTAAGTGCACACAGAACATTATCTAGAATAGAGCAAATATTAGGTTTCAAAATTAGTATTAACAAATTTAAGAAGATTGAAATACTATCAAGTTGATTAAAATAATATGCAACTGTAGTAGTATAAAAATGGAAAATAACAGGAGGAAAGCTGGAAAATTCACAAATATGTGGAAATTAAACAACATACTCCTGAACAATCAGTGCGTCAAAGAAATAAAAATGAAAATCAAAACATACTCGGGACAAAAGAAATAGAAACAAGATCAAAACTTTGGGGGCACCTGGGTGGTGTAGTCAGTTAAGCACCTGACTCTTGGTTTCAGCTCAGCTCCTCATCTCAGTGTCTTGAGATCAAGCCCAGCACTGGCTCCACATTCAGCCTGGAGTCTGCTTGAGATTCGCTCTCCCTCTGCGCCTCCTTCTTGTGCTTCTTCCTCTCAAATAGATAAATAAGTCCTTTAAAAAATCAAAACTTTTATAAAGAAAATAATTTTGCAATATTATACAACCACTTGGAAAACAAATAAGCTTAAACATTTTACACCTAATGTGTTGTCATATACTTACCATTCAAAAATATATTTAATCATTTACTTATCATCCAGCATATTCATCCAAGTGAAATTAAAAGCATCCTGAAATTCTAAATGAATGTTCATTAAAATTTTATTATCATCACGAACTGAAAATTATCCAAATCCCCTTCAACTAGATGAAGATACTATGGTACATATGTACAAAAAATACTACTCCATAAAAGAAGGAAACAAACTAGGCATATATGCAAAAACATGAATTCCTGAAGTGCTCAAATGAAAGTGGCCCAGTGATGTATCTATCAGTGTGTTACTATTGGATACCAGAGAACTTACCTGAAACTATTAATAATTTTATTAAAATCTACATGCTTTTCTTTAGAAAGAAAAAGAAAACACAGATATATCTTGAAGCATTATGTTACAAAAAAGCTTGATACAAAAGGCTGTATACTGTATTTTCTATTTATTTCATTTGGAAAAAGCAAAGTTATAACTAAAAACTACATCATGCTTGGCTTGTTTGGGGAATGAAAGGATAATTGGGGGTAATGGAACTATTACATATTTTTATTATTTGTTGGTAACAAGATTGTATATGTTTGCCACAACTCAGAGAACTGTCACATGTAACAAGGTTGAATTTTAATGAATGTAAGTCATGCCCCATTGTGTTTAACTTAAAGTTATAATATGGAGTTCCTTGAATTTTACATCAATATTTACCCAATTTTATATATCTAACCACATACTGAGGTCGTAGAAAGAGGTGATTTTTCAGACACAAGTGATAAAACCTACCTTAAAAGTTCACTGTGTGATTGACAGCAGACTGTGTATAGTTGAATATGGTTTACTGCAGCAAAACAGGTACATGCAAGGTTGACAAAATGAACATTCCCAAGACACACTGAAACTTATAATGTCATGGCCTCACAGGGAGTAAGATCAACTCTCAATCAAGATTTCATTTTACATATGGTGGAGAAATTTTTCCTTTGTGACCCATTTTACATATGAACTGTTAAATTTGTTGATTTTGTAGTATGGGGTTAGGAGGGTTGTACTCTCTTTGGTACCTATGCTTTACTCCCAAATGCTTTAGCACAGGAAAATGTAACATGTTAATTCATTCTGTAAATTCATATACTACGTAATTAATTTTATGCTATTTTTATTTTTCTTTCTTTGCAAAATTCACTAGAAAGGAAAAACATGACGGGTTTTAAAAAACACTTTCTAAATCATATATGCATTTTCCTTAAAAAAGAGTTTGGATAGCATTCTAAAATAGTATTAACTACAGAATGGACATTTTAAGAATCGTTCAGTATCCCTATGGGAAATTTAAAAATTGCACTGGAGGTTTAAGTTGAGAGAAAGAAGGTAATTGAGTGAAAACTATATTTTATTATGATTAGAATTACTTTTTGTTGTCAGATATTTTAATTTTTTTATTATTATTATTATTATTATTATTATTATTATTGCATTTAGGCCATTTACATTCCTGCTTTCTAGTCTCACCAGTATCATGGCCATAAATATAAGCCGAGAATGTCCAAACTTTAATAACTTTCTTGCATGGTATGCTCTTCTATCACATGTGTTAGACCAGTGTGTCCTTGACATTCTGTATGTTTGTAAAATATCTAGTGGGAGGAATCAATTTTTTTCTATTTAGTGTCTGGTAACGTTGCCTTCAGCACATTATCTATATACCTTTGGTCAACTCTTATCATAGAGAGTATTCAGTAGGATTATTTAAAATGTATACGTGTTTCTATTTATTTTTTTAAAGATTATTTATTTATTTATTTATTTATTTGACAGAGAGAGACACAGCGAGAGAGGGAACACAAGCAGGAGGGAGTGGGAGAGGGAGAAGCAGGCTCCCCGCAGAGCAGGGAGCCCGATGCAGGGCTCGATCCTAGGACCCTGGGATCATGACCCAAGCTGAAGGCAGACGCTTAATGACTGAGC
Organism: Mirounga leonina; assembly: GCF_011800145.1. Lineage (NCBI taxonomy): Eukaryota > Metazoa > Chordata > Mammalia > Carnivora > Phocidae > Mirounga > Mirounga leonina. The sequence goes on along the minus strand of NW_023270316.1, from coordinate 22,586,840 downwards.
CACCCAGGTGATCCTAAAATGTATATATGTTTTTAAAAAGTAAGATCAATGAATTTGCTTTAGTAACAGTAAGAAATAACAAAATCAGAGTTGAAATATTAATGTAACAATGTTTTGTTAGAGGGTCAGGCAGCAATTCCTAAGGATTTTCTATGTATTTGAAATATTAAAAATCCTTCATGTCTTGGAAAGGTTAAGAATAATTAAACAGGGATAATGAATTTTCCTGTCTTTGCCTACAGCTAATACTCATGTGTGAGAGCACTCAAACACTTTTCATTCATGTACATTTATTCTTTCCAATAAAATCTATAATCCCTTTAATCCCTATAAAAAAGAAAATTGATGCTGGGATATTTTATCAAATGGAGGACAAAAATGTTTGGGGGGATTCCCTACATGAGTCTTCTGCAATTCTGAAATGAGATTGCCTTTTTTGTTTCTCCAGTAAAATAGTAAAGAGCAGGATGATAAAGAGGATATGGAAGTAGGGGAGATGCCAGAGTGAGAGGATGTGTGGGATAATTTATGGAGGGAAGACAGGATGTAAGAGGCAATCAGCTTCTTGTACTCATACCCATCAGTTATAGAAAATGGAGTTCAGACTTTGGTTTAGGTGTCTGTCCTCCACTTCATTAATCTTCAAAAATGTTGTTATTTTTCACCACGGTTTTAGGAATTGTTGGGGCACCTGGGTGGCACAGTTGGTCACATGTCTGACTCTTGGTTTTGGCTCAGGTCATGATCTCAGGGTCATGAGATCAAGCCCCAAGTCTGAGCAAGGCCGCTTAAGACTCTTTCTCTCCCTCTCCCTCTGCCCGTACCCCCCATGCTCTCTCTCTAAAATAAATAAATAAATCTTTTAAAAAAAGAATTGTCTTATTTGCATATAAGTCTGAATATAATCTGATGTTAATCGTATATATTTCTGTATACTAATTATTTATTTGGTGAACATGTATTCCCATACATTTAGTATAAATTATCTTTGCCAATTTCTTGGGTATTAAGTGGTATTTCATTGTTGGTGTAGTTTGCATTTCCAACATTCATAAAGGGGTTGATAATCTGTTCACTACTTTATTTGCTATTTGTGCTTTTTCTCCAAATTGTCTATACACATAGCTTTTAATTTGTATTGATTTGTTTACTATAAACTGTTACTAGTACTAGTGATTCTTTATTTTCTCTATATAAGTGGAAAACAATTTACCTCTCTGTGTATTGTCTTTTTAATTTTCTTTATCTGTATTTTGAATAAAAAATTTTCATAATGTTAATGGAGTTAAATTTTATATTTTGTTGTAAACACCATTAGTCTGTTAGAAATTATTTCCTAACATAAAATTAAAACATTTCCTGCACTTCCTTTTCAGTTTCCATGTATATTTCTCATACTTAAGTGTTTAATCAATTAGAAACCCATTCTTGTGCATGGTTTAGGTAGTAATTAAGTTATTCTCCTTTCCTTCATGAGGATTTTGTTCAAGTAACTTGCTTTTGTGGGTGATGTTTGTCTATGGATGTTATTTATATACCCCTGGGTACAAATCTCAGAAAGTTACAAATTTTGTATTACCGTTATCTTTAGATGAAAAGGGTTTTTTAAATGTATTTTTTGAAATGTAATCTAACAGATGTTAAACATCACTTACAGTATCTTGTATAAGAAATATTTAAATAACTTCCAGGTTGGAATGAGGTTTTCCTATGTGTTCAACAAGAAGATTTAAAATTAAAAATTTAAGCCTTTATATCTAGGTGTATTATGCATCTCAGATTTTTCATAAGGTGTCGGGTGGGGTTAGATTAATTTATTCCATAGGAATATCCAGTTGCCCTACCATTATTTTAGCAAAGAATTTCCTTTCCCTAATAAATTGTTTGACACTTTAAAAAATCCGTTTATATTTTAAGTATGTTTCTAAATGTAGACTCCACATTTTGATCCATTCATCAATTTTTCTTTTTTTATACCAATACTACATTCTTTTTATTTCTGCAACTTTATGGTTGAATTTAATATTAGGGAAATGCAAGTTCTCCAGATTTTTTTCCAAGATTGTTTTTGGCATCTTAGATCCTTATATTTCCATGTATGTTTTAAACTCAGCTTCTCAACATTTATATAACAAATTGCTTACTGGAATTTTAGTGTTCTTTTGCTGAAACTACATGTCATTTTGGTTAATCATCTAACATATAAACATGTTTTAATTATCCTGATTGGGTTTATGATTTTTCTGTCTTTGAAAGATTTTAACAATTATATAATTAATTTTTCTGACAGTCTTTTCCCCACATTTATCTCTTCCTCATCTCTTTCTGGGCTTCCAGTTACTTGTTATCCTACTGTATTAGAGTTCCTCAGAGCAATACAACCAGTAGAATCTGTATATAAGAGAGAAAGAAATTTATTATAAGAAATAGGCTCATGTAATTATGGAGGTGGGTAAGCCCAAAATCTGCAGTGTAGTCCCATAGGTTGGAGACCCAGAAAAGCTGATGGTGCAGTTCCAATCCATCTGTACTCTGCTAGAGAGTTCCCTCTTGATTGCAGAAGCCAGACTTTTTGTTCTATTCAGGCCTTCAACTGATTGGATGAGACCCACCCACATTGTGGAAGGCAATCTGCTTTTTTGTTTGTTTTTTTTTTTTCAACTTTTTATGTAAATTCCAGTTAGTTAACATATAGTGTAATACTGGTTTCAGGAGTAGAATTTAGTGATTCATCACTTACATATAACATGCAGTGCTCAACACAATTGCCCTCCTTAATACCAATCACCATCTAGCCCATCCCCCACCCACCTCCCTCTGTCAACCCTCAATTCTCTGTAGTTAAGAGTCTCTTATGATTTGCTTCCCTCTCTTTTTTTTTCTCTTCCCCTATGTTTATCTGTTTTGTTTCTTAAATTCCACATATGGGTGAAATCAAATGGTATCTGTCTTTTTCTGACTTACTTATTTCACTTAGCATAATCTACTCTAGCTTCATCTATGTCATTGCAAATGGCAAGATTTCATTCTTTTTGGTGGCCAAAGTATACTCCATTATATATATATAGATATATCTATATATATCTATATATATATATATCTCACCCTTCTTTATCCATTCATCAGTCAATGGACATTGGATTCTTTCCATAATTTGGCTATTGTTGATAATGCTGCTGCTGTAAACATCAGGGTATATGTGCCCCTTCAAATCAGTATTTTTGTATCCTTTGGGTAAATACCTTGCAGTGCAATTGCTGGGTCATAGGGTAGTTCTATTCTTAACTTTTTGAGGAACCTCCATACTGTTTTCCTAGTGGCTGTACCAGTTTGCAATCTGCTTACTTCAAGTTCACGGATTTAAATGTAATCTCATCCAAAAACACCCTCCAAATTGACACATAAATTAACCATCACACCTACTTTGTCATCTGTCACTGATAATTGTGCCTCATTTTCCCCCAATATTTTATACTTTGTTTCAAATAATTTATTTTGCATTATTCAAGTACTTTGACTTTTTTTTTTTAATATATAATGTATTATTCATTTCAGAGGTACAGGTCTGTGATTCAACAGTCTTACACAATTCACAGTGCTCACCATAGCACATACCCTCCCCAGTGTCTATCACCCAGCCACCCCATCCCTCCCAGCCCCCACCACTCCAGCAGCCTTCAGTTTGTTTTCTGAGATTAGGAATTCCTCATATCAGTGAGATCATATGACACTTGTTTTTCTGTGATTGCCTTATTTCACTCAGCCTAGTACCCTCCAGTTCCATTCATGTCATTGCAAATGGCAAGATTTCATTCCTTTTCATGGCTGCATAATATTCCATTGTGTGTGTGTGTGTGTGTGTGTGTGTGTGTGTATGTGTACCACATCTTCTTTATCCATTCATCTGTCAGTGGACATCTTGGCTCTTTCCATAGTTAGGCTATTGTGGACATTGCTGCTATAAACATCAGGAAGCACATACCCCTTCGTATCCCTACATTTGTATTTTCGGGGTAAATACCCAGTAGTGCAATTTCTGGGTCATAGGGTAGCTCTATTTTCAACTTTTTGAGGAACCTTCCATACTGTTTTCCAGAGTGGCTGCCAGCTTGCATTCCCACCAACAGTGTAGGAGGGTTCCCCTTTCTCCACATCCCCGCCAACATCTGTCATTTCCTGACTTGTTAATTTTAGACATTCTGACTGGTGTGAAGTGGTATCTCATTGAGGTTTTGATTTGGATTTCCCTGATGCTGAGCGATGTTGAGCACTTTTTCATGCGTCTGTTGGCCATTTGGATGTCTTCTTTGGAAAAAATGTCTGTTCATGTCTTCTGCCCATTTCTTGATTAGATCATTTGTTCTTTGGGTGTTGAGTTTAATAAGGTCTTTATGGATTTTGGATACTAGCCCTTTATCTGATACGTCATTTGCAAATATCTTCTCCCATTCTGTCAGTTGTCTTTTGGTTTCATTGTGCAAAGCTTTTTATCTTGATGAAGTCCCAATAGTTCATTTTTGCCCTTGCTTCCCTTGCCTTTGGCAATATTTCTAGGAAGAAGCTGCTGTGGCTGAGGTCAAAGACGTTGCTGCCTGTGTTCTCCTTTAGGATTTTGATGGACTCCTGTCTCACATTTAGTCTTTCAACCATTTGGAGTCTATTTTTGTGTGTGGTGTAAGGAAATGGTCCAGTTGCATTCTTCTGCATGTGGCTGTCCAATTTTCTCAACACCATTTGTTGAAGAGACTGTCTTTCCATTGAACACTATTTCCTGCTTTGTTGAAGATTAGTTGACCATAGAGTTGAGGGTCCATTTCTGGGCTCTCTATTCTGTTCCATTGATCTATGTGTCTGTTTTTGTGCCAGTACCATACTGTCTTGATGATTACAGCTTTGTAATAGAGCTGAAAGTCTAGAATTGTGATGCCACCAGCTTTGCTTTTCTTTTTCAACATTCCTCTGGCTATTCGGGGTCTTTTCTGGTTCCATACAAATTTTAGGATTATTTGTTCCATTTCTTTGAAAAAAATGGATGGTATTATGGGATTGCATTAAATGTGTAGATTGCTCTAGGTAGCATAGACATTTTCACAATATTTGTTCTTCCAATCCAAGAGCATGGAACGTTTTTCCATTTCTTTGTGTCTTCCTTAATTTCTTTCATGAGTATTTTATAGTTTTCTGAGTACCAATTCTTTGCCTCTTTGGTTAGATTTATTCCTAGGTGTCTTATGGTTTTGGGTGCAATTGTAAATGGGATCGACTCCTTAATTGCTCTTTCTTCTGTCTTGTTGTTGGTATATAGGAATGCCACTGATTTCTGTGCGTTGATTTTATATCCTGCCACTTTATTGAATTCCTGTATGAGTTCTAGCAGTTTTGGGGTGGAGTCTTTTGGGTTTTCCACATAAAGTATCATATCATCTGCAAAGAGTGAGAGTTTGACTTCTTCTTTGCCGATTCGGATGCTAAGTATTTTGACTTTTTAGGCTACTGTTTCATATGTGCCATTTAGCTCAACTAGTGAAATTGGATATAAAAACATTTTCCATAATCAAATTCCAAAGAGTAAATGATTTGATCTTTAAATTCCTGTTCTGTAATTACTAATCAGGGATGTCTTTGTTTGAATCTGTTAGCATTAAAGAATTCACCAGTGTTTTTCATAGCTTCATCTTTTGGGTACCTTACACTTTGTAGTTGGAGAAATCAGATGATCCTGATTTTAGGTTTTACTCACGAGGACAACTACTAATGCATGAAATGTCCTCCTATTAAGTCTTAGGTCAGAAGATATATTAAGCCTCCCAAGTCTTCAATAATCTTTCCAGTAAAAGATGCTTTTTCTCAAGATAGGAACTATTTAGAAGAGTTTGCAGTTCACTGGGTATGCATTTCAAATGAGAAATTAGACAAACTAAGCAGTAACCAAAATAGCAAACTATCTTCACTAAAATTTTATATATAAGGTGGATAGCAAAGTGGAAAATGGTAATTTACAAGTGGCACTACTAGTAAAGTTAAAGATTCAAATTTTGTAGCGTACGACAACATCAGTTTCCTGAGTCTGAAAATCCATGTACTGGTCACATTTCCACCACCAATCAGGATATGCCTTGTTGTCAATAAAATTATACTCATTTTGCTCTTTCAGTGTTACTGTTTTGCCTTCTCAGTTCTTAGTTTGATGGGATTGGTTCTGGGAGAGTTTTTGTTTTAATTCAATATGAAATTCTCATTTAATTATTGGTTATTCCAAAATCCAGCCTTTGGTATTAGGGCCAACAGAGGAATCTTGCTACAGATAGGATTAATTAGCAAAAAAATGAAACTGAGATGCCACTAATTTTACCTCATTTACCTACTAAAGCCACTGACAAAGTATTTCCTGGTTGATCTTGGAAAGATTTGAATTACAGAGCTCATATAGTTATATTACTACCCTGAAAACAGCTCCTAAGAATGACTTCATATTCTCTCATGCTCACTAAGAAATTGTTCTGCTATATTTCTCAGAATGGTGCGTGTTTGTGTGTGTATACTATTTTAAAGGTTTATGTATTTATTTATATATATTTTTAAAGATTTATTTATTTATTTTAGAGAGAGACTGAGCACGAGCAGGAGAGCAGAGGAAGAGGGAGAGAAAATGTCAAGCAGACTCCCCACTGAGCGTGGAGTCCCATGCAGGGCTCAATCTCAGGATACAGAGATCATGACCTGAGACAAAACCAAGAGTTGGCCGCCCAGCCAAATGTGCCACCCAGGCACCCCAACATACATTTTTTTAATGTAGGTCATTAACATTTTATTAATTTTTACCAAAAGAAAGCTTGAAAATTATTTAATTTTATTTAGTTAAGGTTTTAATGAAAAAATATTTAAGAAAAATGAGGAATATTTTCTTTTAATTTCATTTGTTTAACATGGATGGGGGTGATAATGAAAAAACTGAAGTCATTAAGATGGCATGCTTGATAATGAGGGCAAGGAAGACAGTATGATACTAGAGTCTGTTTTTAATGGGGTTATATTTATTAGAAAAGAAATAGTATATTACTAGGGTTTCTTAAGTCAAATTATGGGAGGTAATCAGGAACCTCATAATAATACTGAAAAGTATTACCTGATTTCTGCCTTTGTAATAAATAGGAGCACTTGAAAACCATTGAAACTTTATGCCAAACTAAAACAATTCCAACTCTTACCTATGTGAGTCCCTGAGTGCTATGTCATAAAGTTGCTAAGATCTTTATTCCCACCATCTAAAATATGGAAGAAATGTACTTACATTTACTGATAATTTATGATATGAAAAATGATCATTTTGATAACATATACCATGGTAATTGTGTCAATACAAAATAACCACTAAGAATAAAAGATATTATAATCAAATGTTATGATTTCTTATGTATAAAACATATACTGCATGTATTTTGAAGAATTTATATGCAATGGCATCAGCTTGGAAACTATAAAGGAGAAACTTATGTGACTTTGAAGCTTAGGTTTTAAATTGCAAGTAAATTATACCGTGGTTAATGTAAGAGAAAGGAAATGATATACTTATACTTACTTATATGTAAGATAATTAAAATGTTTTTCAGCCTTCTGCTCTGCCATTTATTTAGATTTGTTCAAAAGTAATCATTATTATTGCATAAAGATGATGTAATTAAGTGATAAAATTTAAGCACTGTAATTTTAAAATTATGTTTATCCACAAGAGTTTTAAAATATTCACGATTCCTTTATGACTATCTTTTCCCAACTCAGTATTATAGACTATGTTAATCTATAATATCAAATAATTTAGTTATTGGCTTTGATTCAGAATATCCATATGGCTTTCTCCCAAAAAAGCACTCAATGATTTTTTTTTTTTTTTGCTTTACCCACTGAATTCTGATACATTTGTAAAAAGCTTTGAAAGTTTGTCCTGAGAATTAGAAAGAGACTGTATATGTTAATTGTGTCCTTGAATGACTAATGCATAATATCAAATGGATACAGAAAAAAGGGGGAGCAATAAATAAAGGAGTATTGTGAGTAAAAGGGACTTCATTAAACCAGTAGAAGTAATTTGCCACTTATCATAAAATTGCCTGATGAACACTTCCAAAATTAATAGTGAGCAAAATGTTATTGAAAGGTCTTTCTAAGTGTTCTTTACAATGACTACTAGATAACAATAGAATGAAAATTACTCAAAAGACTTATATCCATAAAGCATAAAAGAGTGATTTAATTTGGGTTTTTATAAAACAGAATTATGCAGATGATGTTAATTATCATTGAAAACTAATGTGAGAAAAGGATATTTTGTATGTGAGTCAGAATTACCTTTGGTGGTTTATATTTTCTGAGAAAACAGTAATGTATAAAAATCCGATTAAGTCACTGAGAAATATGTTAACATGAAAAATCAGCTCAATACTTATTAACCAAATTATCTATTGAGGGATATGGACAATTTGCCTAGCCATCTTCCTTACAAGATTTGCTTAGAAATCTTCCTTACAAGGTATGTCATTTTTTAGAAAGAAATATATTTTAAAATAATAGTTAATGAGTATGAATTTTCTTTTTAATATCAACCAGTAGTTCAAACCTTATTGACAATTATTTTAATCACTGGTGTAAAGTTAAGAAGAAAATGGTGTATTAAAGCCACCTAAAGGCATTTATATATGCATGTATATATGCATGGGTCTATTTATGGTAACCTAGGATTGGTTTGGTATACATTCTTCCCAATGTGGGCAATAGATCACCATTAGAAATGTTGTAAGGCAATACCTGCCCGAAACGGAATAAAAATAAAAATCTTATAACAGTTTAAAATTTGATTTTTATGCATTTCTTTTATTTTAGTACTTTTACTTTAGTGCAATTATTTTACTTCAATTTAGTACTATATTTTTAATGGAAAAATTGCATTATTGCTAATCACATGACAATTTTTAAAAAAATTTTCTCTGACCAGGTTGCAGAATATTTATTAATCAGAAATACACTACAAGATAAAGTAATTTAATGGTGATTACACTTTTTACTTTAAATACCTTGGCAAATGATTGGAAGTATATTGTCTATTATAATTTGCATTCTGTGTGGAAATCACACTACAGAGCACCTTGAAAGAAGTTAAGATTTTATTATTTCACAATGATGTATGAAAACTTTTTTTTTTTGGTCTTTTAAAAGAACTATGTTGTTATTTTAAAATACATGTCATGCTAAGTGAAGAGCAGTGTATATGGACTGTTAGGTTGCAAAAAAAAAAAAGACATACCTCTAATTGGCATTGATTTTCTAGATACTTTATTAAAGAGAGTGGGATTCTCCCTCTCCCACTCTCCCTGCTTGTGTTCCCTCTCTTACAGTCTCTCTCTCTGTCAAATAAATAAATAACATCTTTAAAGAGAGTGGGTATAGGATAATTTAAAACCTTACAGCAAAATTGAGATGTCAAAATTAGGTTGTATCAACATGGAGATATTTTAAATAACTAGAAATTATCTTATCAAGCAGGAGACAATCAGAATCTTTACAAATAATCCATGTGACTGATGTATTTTAAAATGTAATATAATTAAATTTAGTACATTATTTTTCATATGTGAGCAAATGCAAGTTATATTCTGGGACTACGCACAAAATTTGTAGATGATGTTTTAAAACCCATAACCCTCAAAAATACTTCTAAAATGAACATTTACAAATATAGAATCAATATGTTTGTCTCATTCACTTAAGCATTAAAAAAGTTTATTGAGGCTCTACTTAACATATTCCAGACATCTTAGTGACTGGACATATGGCAGTATACAAGAAAGAAAGTCTGTTCTCTTATGTAGCCTACAATGTGCAGAAAGATCCAGATGGTATCCAAATCTTTATTCAAGATAGCATTCGTTATTAATAAATTATATGCACACATATACATAATATATATATGCACCATATAGTATTTAAAATTATATATATATATATAACATATACAATATATAATATGTAAGATACTATCATAGAGGAGTCGATAATAATGAAATCCATTTTCGAACCATATAAAACCTCTGTGGAGAGTAGAAACAGCAAGTCCAAACAGTCTGAGGTGAGATGCTGTGGAAATCTTGAAAAACAGAAAGGAGGTAATGCAGTAAATCCATTGGAAATTTCTGAGCAGGGAGCTGAATGACTTTATTTGACTTAGAATTTTAAGTACCAATTTGGTTGCTATATAAAGAACAGTGTGTGGGGGGTTGGGCAGGGATGAAGGCAAGGCAATCACTTTAGAGGCCATGCAGTAGTCCAAAATTAGATTTAGAAATGTAATAATGAGAGTGGTGAGTAATAATGAGAATGAAACATTTATTTATTTTAATTTTAAGATTTATCTATTTATTTTGAGAGAGAGGGACAAAGAGAGAGACAAAGGGAGAAGGAGAGAGAATCCCAAGCAGATGTGGCACTGATCACGGAGCCAAACATGGGGTTTGATCTCACGACCCTGAGATCACAACCTGAGCCAAAACCAAGAGTTATATGCTCAACCGACCTGTACCACCCAGGTGCCCTGAAATACATGATTTAGATAGTTTTAAAATGTTTGTGATGGATGTTGTGAAGTGTATGGGAAAATGGAGTCAAGAATTATGTTAGTTTAGGGGTGCCTGGGTGGTTCAGTCAGTTAAGCCTCAGACACTAGATTTCAGGTCATGATGTCAGGGTGGTAAGATTTAGCCCCACGTAGGGCTTCACAGTGAGGTGGAACCTGCTTAAGATTCTCTCTCTCTCCCCCTCTCCCTCTTTCCACTCAGGTGTGAACTCTCTCCTTCTAAAGAAATAAAAAATAAAATTGCTTAAAAAAAAGAATTACTTCAGTTTATTTAGTTTGAGCAAAACCAGTGTAAATCATGGTAGCAGTTCTTGAGATGGGTGAGAAATATAGATGTAGCATATCACAGGGGGTATTCAGAGGTTCAGTTTTGACATTTTTATTTTGTACTGTTTATTTGCAAGGGTAGTTAGCAAATTGTCAAGAAAGCATAAATCTCTGGAGATCTGTGCCAAGAGAAATGTCAGTATCACAATTCTTTGTTTATTCAAAATTTTCATAGTGATGACTCAGTGAGGACCTTCAGAAAAACAATATCATTTTTATAAAAAAGATTTTAGTTTGTATGATTGTCTTCATCTCATAGACTCTTTATGATTGAATGCTTTTCTCAGGTTTATTTTTCCTTGAAAATATTTGTGTGAAGTAGGCCATGTAAGTATCAGAAATTTCAGCTCAGAAATATGAAGCAAAAATAATTTTGAGTGTGACTTACATAGGCCATTTTGAAAATCAAAATGATCAAATGTGAATTTTGTAGTCTTGTTTTTTTGCTATGTTAATCTAATTTACTATCATCATATTATATAGTTCAGTAGCATAATTAAAACATCAAATGTGGAACCCATAGCCCAAACAATATTTCAACTTAACGTAGAGCACAAGGTTGGATTCCCCAGCATCCATATCTACTTCTCTTCTCAGGTATTCATGGTCTCTGCTCAGGAGGCAGCCTACGTGAAGAATCATGATTGATCTAATCCAATTAAATCTGTACTAGTATCTCTTGTAACTGAGGGGAGGGAGTGGTGTGGGAATGGGAAATGTGGATTGTTAATAGAACAAAATAAAGCTTTGGAGACTAATTATCAAGGTGGCTGCTTCCTTCTCTTTGCCAGGTTTAGATTCCCTAGAGAAGTCTCCCTGGCTCCATTAATTCACAAATAATTCTGAGGGATATATGGCCTCTGGCATAGAGGCAGAGACTTTGGTTATACAACTCTACTTTTTAGAAACATTTAAAATAGTCTCCAATTTTTTATCTTTATTCCGTAGTTGTGCCTTGTGTCATTCATCAAATACAAATCTTAAGCTATTCTTTGAATGTAGAAATCATCAAGCTCCTGCTTGTCATTATCTTTGGGCAGGAACTTGATATTCCATGTCTCTTGTTGGCTAGTTCTTCATATACGTTTTATCTTTATGAAATTACATATCTTGTCCATAGGTAACTTTCATTCAGTTTTATTTTCCCCATATGATTTTAAAACCATGTATGATAGCGGCTACTGGGTGGTGCAGTCAGTTAAACGTTTGACTCTTGGTTTTGGCTTAGGTCATGATCTCATGGGTCATGAGATCAAGCCCCGTGTTGGACTCTGCACTCTGCGTGGAGTCTGCTTGGATTTCTCTCTACCTCTGTCCCTCCTGCTCATGCTGTCTCTCCAAAATAAATAAATAAATCTTAAAAAAAACCCCAAAAAACTCCATGTATTATATACTTGCATTTTGACATGTTTTCAAGGAGGAAGAAAAAAATTTTAAAAATCTTAGCTTCAAACTGAATCTTTAATTAGCAGTGCCTATTAAATGCTATTTATGAAGTATTTAATGGGTTGGCAAAAAACTAACATGAAACACTTTGTGAGTGGAAAGCTATTTCTTAGAGATTTTCAAAATAGTCATGTCCAGACTATCTTAATGGTGTAATTTAATCATGTATTACAGGTAAGAAACCATGGAAAATCATGTAATAAATCATTAATGGGATTGTATCTGTTTCACTGATTTCAGTTTTTTACTTCTAAGGTCCTTACCACAGTTAACCAGATATCGGACTAATTCTTCAGATGCTGATAAAGTTTAATAGTTTACATCCAAATTACAGGGGAAAAGCCATTTGGTCACCTAAAAAAGATGAAAAAAATATATAATTGGATAGGTTGTTATGGAATATGACTTCGAAGTACCTTGAACACTTCTAGTGATTTTAGTCAAATATACGATCTCCCAATTCTCAAATAATGCTGTGGTGCCTGTATCCAGGTAGAATAATAATTTTTAAAAAAGATCAATAAAAAGAATAAGAAAGTCTGATGCTTAGAGATCTCTAAATGACTACCATGCCAACCTCAGTATGTGTCCTAGATACAGACCACGATCTGTATTTATTTGTTTAATAGTTCTTGTGTCTGCTTGTATACTCTGTGTTCTCAATGATTTTTCATTAATTTTTCTGAATATTTACAGTATCTGCCTTAAATCGACTATCAATTGAGTGTAACATACAGGCTGTCTTGGGGTTGGTTTTTATAAACTGTATTTGAATGAACTATAGGCCACTTTTCCTGTTCCATCACAATTCTGGCATTTTTAATTGCTTACTATTTATTGTATGAAACGTTTTAGACCTTTTGAGTTCTGTGATATTTTTGTGAATTGGTTTGATCTTTTTTCCAGATCAATTGAGGTATAATAGACAAATAAAGTTGTAATATATTTAAAGTGTACAGTGTGATGATGTGATATAGAGTATACATTATGAAAGGGTTCCCACAATCAAGTTAATTAACACATCCATCATCTCAGGTGGTTACTTTTTTTTTTTTTTTAATTTTTGGTAAGAACACTTAAGATCTACTTTCTTGGCAAATTCCAGTTATTTAGTCTAGTATTATTATAACCACCATGCTATACATTAGATCCTCAGGGTTTTTTTCATCTTATGACTGAAAGTTTATACCTTTTTATCAACTTCTCTCCTTCTTCACACCCTGTCCCCCAGCCCGTGGCAACCACAACACACCAACTACCATGATACACTCTGTTTCTATAAGTTCAACTTCCTTTCTTTTATTTTTTTTTTTAGATTGCTCATTTAAGTGATACCATGCAGTATTTCTCTTTCTCTCTCTGGCTTATTTTACTTAACATAATGCCCTTTAGTTTCATCTATGTTGTCACAACTGGCAGAATTTCCTTCTTTTTTTTTTTTTAAGCTGATTGGCATTCTATTTTATATATATATATATATATATATATATATATATATATATATATATACACACACACACATATCACATTTTCTTTATCCATGCATCTCTTGATGGACACTAACATTATGGAAAACAGTATGGAGCTTCCTGTGAAAAATAGACCTACCATATGATCCAGCAACCTCACTTCTAGATATATCCAAAGGAAGTGAAATCACTATCTTAAAGAGATATTTGTATTCCCGTGTTCATTGCAACATTATTCGTCATAGCCAAGATATAGTTTGATGTTTTTGTCATAGATTTCAGTTTAGTTACTGGCCATTCATTCTGAGCTTGTGTAGTCTTGAATGTATGATGCTGTAAATGTACGGAAAGCCTAATATTTCTCTAAGCAGTTACGAGTTGCTAAGGCCCTACATCTACACTATTTCCTTTCAAATTCTTTTCAAGGCTTAATTTCAGACTTTGTTAGGGTGAAGATACTATGTAACTTACTCCATGTCATGTTCCTTATCCCAAGGTAAGGCATTTCTTGTGTCTAAGCTTGAGACCTTGAGCTTTGAAGATGTATAAATGTAGACTGTCATTGCTGGGGCTAGATCTCCAACTTCCCCCAGAACTGTTCAACCACTAGTTTCCCCATTCTTCTCTCAACTCACCCTTTCTAGGACAAACTTCAGGGGGGCTCTGCCTGGGCTCCAGCTTGCTGTACCACAGTAGGGGAAATGTCCCCAGTCAGAGTGATAAATCCAGTGTGGGGTTCACCTTGCTGAGTATTCCTGTTCATAGGTATCAAACACCTAAACACATTTCCTTATATATTTTGCCTAGTTTTGCATAGAGTTACAACATGAGTGCTCTTTCTATAGAAAATATATGTTATAAGTTGGAGCAGATTTTCTCTTGGAAGAAAAATGAGAAACAGTGTGTAAAATATCATAGGTTTTTATTTTCAGAAAGAATTCACTTTCATTTCTGGAAGAGCATGTTAAACAATTGAGAATACATCATTTTTTTTTTCACATGAATTTCTCCTTTTATGAGAGGTATTTTATTTCAGGCACAGCTTTGCTCCTTGTATGCTGATTTACATGACAACCAAAAGAAGTCTGGGTTGTGTAGCATGGATTTCTAACTTGTCCACACCTAACCTCTGATTTTTGCCTCCACATCTTCATAAGAATTTGGGAAATTCTTCTCAAGTCCTTTGATTCTTGACTGCCTTATAAGATAGGGCCACATCACAATAATCCAGTTGGAAACTGAGCTGAATCAAAACCGAATTCACTTTTTGTAAAGGCTAGTATATTATTGTTTCACCTTGTACCTCATGTGTCTTAGTTCTCAGGGATTCGGAGCAAAAACCTTGAGTACTTACAAGTTTACTTCTACCTTACAAGGACTGGAGGTCCATTTTACTACATTCTAACTTTTGTAAGACTGTGAACATGTTTCCTCAGCATTTCTGCTTTTTTCTGGAGATATTCAATCAGCAAATGGCTTAAGGATAAACATAGCACAGATTGTCAGGATCAGGCCTTAAACCAAGATATTGACACTTCAAGTTTTGGTTGCTTTCATAACTCTTCAGTGCCTTTAAGCAGATTCTTAATATTTGTTCTATTTGATTCCTCATTGTTTTCAGTAGGCTGATTGGTCTGTTTCAAGCTAACGTAGCCCTAGGCATATGTTGGGACATCTGACACTTCCTTTTTAAGTATGAAGAATTTAAACTATCCCTTAGTTGGAATAAAATAAATTCTAGGTAATCAGAATTTAAAAAAATCCTCTTCAGTGTTTCAAATAACTTCTAAAATTAAACCAACATTTTAATTTGAATATTTCTGAACTTGCTAGTATGTTAGTCTTATAGAAAGTACAGAATAGCAGAAAAAAATATATAGAACCTGGGCACTTTTCAAATGCCTAGATTAGCCCTGAAAGACGTCTTTCATCATCTTCTTTGGATTTTTGGGCATCAGTAAAATTGGCCAAGCATCAGAGATGCATGTTTTGAGAGGGAAATCTGGCAGCAATGGAAATAAGTCTAAGAGATAATTATGAAGAAAATCTATTAGAGGGAAAATAACATCAAAACTAATAATGCATATACAATACACAAGTCATCTTCTAGTAAAAATGGAAGAGAAACAAGAGAAATGGAACATAAGTTATATGATGACCTGCATGAACTATAGAATCACACTGGACATTTATTTGAATGTAATGCCAGTTTGATTAAAATTCATTTCTTTTTTCTCTAGAGATTTTTTCTGAGAAATTTTGGTTATTTCTTATGAATAAAAAGCAAAAAACTGTACTGTGAACTGGAGATTATAGAGCATTCTCTATATTACAGCACTAAAAATGAGCTTCAGTATAGAAAGAATTTGTATTTTCCATCACAACCCTAATAGAAAATGTAGTATTATGTATTAAAAAAGACAATGCCAACTAATATTACTTTTAACATTCAGTTTTTAGAATGCACAGAATTACTTTAAGTGATTCATTAAAAACATATGATTTTCAAAAACAGTCTTCAGGGTGAATTAATATATCATCATGTCAATCTATATCTACATATAATAAATTATTTTAAATATGCTTATTTATTTGAAAATACCATGGATAAACTCATAATAGTTCTTTCCTTTATGTAACATACATTTTTATAACAGGAAAATTTAGAGATACTTAGATTAGGACATAGAAGCGTATAGCCACCATCACAGTAATTAGTTCTAATTTTTGGTCCTTTTGTTTTTTAGCTTTAGGAAAAAAAAAAAATCTGTTTTCAAAGCCTGATACAGAGTGAAGAGGGGAAAAATAGCTAATTTGAGCTGTTAGGTCTTTTAATAATTACTAGGACTTCAGACCTTTGAAATAATGAAGGGCTAACAAATGGATGCCAGAAAATAAAATAGTCATTTCAAAAAGACAAGCAGTTTTTAACTGCATTCATACTGTTCATCTCAAATTATTTTCCCCACATCTATGCATGATGCCCATTCACATAATTCAGGAGTGCTTTCATAAATCACCACATTATGAAAAGTCTTTCTTACCACACTAACTTTTGTCAGTCATGCTCTATTTAATTAAATTATTTTATTTTTTATAGTACTTGTTATCTGGAGAATGTTTGTTTTAGTTTAGCATATTGCCTGCTTCCACAACTGGAATGGGAATACACTGTGAACAGGAATGTGTTTTGTTCACCACTGTGTCCTCACTTCATAGAAGATGGCTTGTCAAATGATAGAAAATTAGTCAATGTTGGGATACCTGGGTGGCTCAGTCGGTTAATGTCCAACTCTTGGTTTCAGTTCAGGTCATGATCTCGGGGTCGTGAGATTGAGTCCATGACTTGTTCCGCACTCAGCATGGAGTCAGATTCTCTCTCTCCCTCTGCCTCTGCCTCTACCCCTCCCCCTGCCTGAGCTCTCTCTCTCTCTCTCTCTCAATAAATAAATCTTTAAAATATATTTTAAAAAAATTAGTCAATGTTTATGGAAGGAAAGAAGGGAGGAAGGAACTATATAAGGAAAATAGGGAAAAGGGAGGGAGATGCTAGCCTATTTTTCTCTAAACAATATTATGAAGTTTCTGTTAGTGGAGTTAGAACTAGTAGGTGAAATCTTCCTAAGTTAATTGTAATGTATTTATATAATAAATACTGATTATTGAAAGGGATACACTAGAGGAAAAGAATGTTGAAATGAACTTGTGACAATTATCTCCAACTTTTAAGCTTCCAAAAGTAGTCAAAATCTCATTTTACATTATATTTGCTATCTAAGGAAAAATTAGTATCTTCAAGTAAACAGACCTAAGTAAGTTCCATTTCAGTTGAATGTGCTGAAATATTTTTGTGAATATAAAATACTGTTAATGAGAATATTTAAAGGTGGAGGAGGGTTTAAAAATTGAAAATATAATAACATGGAGTAGGATCCTAAGTATTGTGCTTTTAACATATGTCAGATTCTAGAAGAAGCACCATCCATTCCATTCTCAGAATGTTTTGTATATATGCTCTCCAATTTATACTGTATGGACTGGAAATCACTAATAAATAATCCCTTTTGCAATTTCACAAGTCCAATAGCTGTGAATGCTTGAATTTCAATTCATGTTTACCTGTCCCCATATACTAGTATTTTAGGTTATCACAGAACCATTGATAAACAATTGCTGCCTAAGTTCTTATTTGTCTCTAATTAACTGAAGAATGTTCAGGGCAGTTGATAATTAACTCAAATTATTACATGCCTCAAAATTTGTAAAAATAAGTTTTCATTCATTCTTAAGTATTCTTTGTCCAGTAGTGTGCAGATTATTCACTATAAAGAAATAAGTAGATTAATTCATTAATATATATTTATTATTTAAGACCTTTATT
This sequence comes from Mirounga leonina, assembly GCF_011800145.1. Classification (NCBI taxonomy): domain Eukaryota; kingdom Metazoa; phylum Chordata; class Mammalia; order Carnivora; family Phocidae; genus Mirounga; species Mirounga leonina. Next base: position 22,568,593 of record NW_023270316.1, on the reverse strand, counting down.
AACGGGTGCTTGCCGTTTGTTGATTTTTTTGAAAAAAGCAAGTTGTAAACTTTTTATTACAAATTAAAAATGAGGTTCTTAAAAATCTCAACTTGACCAGATATGAAACAATTTAAAAACCTTTAAAGGTGTATTGAGAAAAAACAGTTTTTTTTTTTTTTTTTTTAAACACGTTTGTCATTACCAAAAAGAGACGTCTTTAGGTAAAAATAATAAAAACCCCATGCTGCATAGATAATGCAGATAGTTCTGTTTATCTGGTCAGTGGGCAAAAAGCAAGCACTTAAGGTCTTCAGCTCCAATCTTTTGTCCATTTCTTATTGCTGGAATTTCATCTGCATTGCTTCGCGTTGGGGGACTGAACCGGACGATGGTAGAGATGCTAAGCCGGCATTTACTCAGCCCCGCCCTGCTCAGCCTCGCGAGCGGACGAATTTTCAGCGGGTGGATCGGCTGCTTTTGTCTCTGCCATCTTGTGGTTTAGGGTTTTCTGGGCGCCTGCGTCGGTAATTGAAGTTGCGGCGGTACCGACGTCGAGGTGGCTGCTGACCTTGGGTCTCATCTCCTTGATTTCCCTTGTCTTCCTCATTGCCGTCCTCTCCAGGCTGTCTTTGGCGAGGAGGACCCCTGCGGAATCGTGGTCCTTAACCCCGATACATATTCTGTCTCACGGGTCTACCTCGTTCTCCTGCACCCTGGTTGTCAGCACCTTGCATCACTTCTCCCTGCACAGGAGGGTTGGGATCGGTGGTCGACGCCCATAGGGTCTCCGCATGTAGTAAGGTGGGAACCGCCGCCTGCGGTAGGGCCGGCGCTGTCGGGCCTGGCCTTCGGGAGCGGGAGCACTTCCCGATCCCCCCTTCTTTTCCCCACTCTCCCTCTTCTGGTAATTCTGCTGGTAATTGCGTGGAGGACCCCTGCGACGTGGATAGCGTCTATCATGGTTACGGTCTGCTGCATATTTACGGCCTCGCACTGGGACTCCACCAGGGCCTGTCACATTTGCTGCCTCCGCACCCTTTTCTCCTTCAACGACATCAAACTCCACAGTCTCTCCATCTCCTACACTGCGAAGGTACTTCCTGGGGTTATTCTTCTTTATGGCAGTCTGGTGTACAAATCCATCTTCCTTGGTGTCATTCCTGTTGATGAAACCATATCCGTTTCTTACATTGAACCATTTTACTGTTCCCAAAACCTTCGTTGCGATGACCTTCTTGTCATTAATATATTTTTATGTATTTACATTTAGGATTAATACATTTAGGGAAATTGAAATCAAGTGAATCTAAGTATCTATATTTACCACTGTCTATTATCTATTGATCTATTTGAAGGTACAGTCTTCAGGAAAACAAGAACAGAAAACGCATAGGCCCTGAGGTGCCCCTTGGGCATTTTTCAGTCACAACATGTAGGGAAGCATGTACAGCAAAATCAACAATGGGAGAATGGACACATGGCTATTGAAAAACTCTGTAAGATGTCATTGTCCACTGTTTGCTAACAACGTTTGAATTTATCATCTTGCACTTAACACATATCTCTTAAGTTAAGGTCCACCATTGAGGAATGCTATGTGATTATCTCAATTAAAAAATTGTGTAGAATTTTCCAGGTATCATTCTGATAAAATATAAAAGGTTTTATGCATTTTTGAGATAGTCATTGATGGCTCTGTTCCTTTTGAGCCCTTTATAGTTATGTGTTAAAAGGGAATGAGTATTAGTGTTATTTTGCTGAATTAAAATAAAAAAAGAGCCTTTTTCACCTATTTTACTGTTATGTAATTAAATCTGAGTTATTTATTATGTCAAATTCATTTTTGATGATTCTAGGTTATTAAAAGTTTTTTCTTGTATTTTAAAATCCCAGTATAAGTGAAATATTTAACTTGTTACCACAATAATTTACCAATTACCAAGTTTTGTGCCATAATAAATTACTTCAAAGAGTCTACAGCATTATGAAACAGCATTAGTAGTAACTTAGTGCTTATTAGAAATTATGTGAAATAATATGCACCATCTTTTATGTTGTCTAACATTTTGAGTATAGGTGCTTAATAAAAATAAATGAGCGTGCCTGAAATGTTATTGACTATGATGGGAAAAAAATAGTCAATAAATTTAGTATAATGGGAAGTTTGTAGAATCACATGAGCACAAGTATATTATTTGCTGTGCCAAGTAATCACAAATTCTTTATAATAGTTAATATTGAGTTTAGTAATAATAAAATCTCAGTAGTATAGTTTTTCACTAACAAACTTTTAATTTTTGTTTCCTTTAAGAATTTTGTAACTTGGAGTCTTTGTCATGAAAAAATTTTAAATAGCAAGATCTTCTATTAAATTAAAATACTTAGTATTCTTCACAAGCTCTACAGTCATTAATTAATAGATAGTACAGAGTATGGTAATCAGTATTGTTACCAGTTTACAGAGAAGGAAACGTATTAATCTATGAACACAAAGTAAGTTAGTAACACTTGTTAATTTTCTATGCACTAACCATTTGTGTCCTTTTCAATTACCTCTTAAGAATGAATTACATGCATACAAAGGGGGATTTATGCATAACCAGAATTTTAGGATAAATAGGGACTAGGTAATAGTTCATTAAAGGCAATGATCATATTGCACTAAAGACATGTCTCCACATTCTTATCTCTGAAAATAATCCAAATCAAAGAGATAACACAATAACAAAAAAGAACTGCTTATGAAACCAAAAGTCATCCATATCTCTAAACTTTAATTCTGTGAAATGCTATTTGTGGAATTAACAGCAAACCAGAAAATAATAAGAAAGTCAGAAATATTTGTAGGCCTGTCAAGGCGAAGCTCAGTAGTGAAGTGGAATCCTTAGGTGAAAACATGGAATTGCAAATGAGATCAGATTCGATGAAGAAATGCATATTTATCTTATAAGCAAACCAAACCAAACCAACCAACCAAGCAACCAACCAACCGACCAACCACCAACTACCAAGCAAACAAGCAAACAAAAATTCATCCAAAAGCTTTTGTCTGTCTCTCTGACATACTGGGGAGAAAACAGTACATGTTAATCAGGTTGCCAGCTAAATTTCCTGGTGGGAGAAATTGGAGTATTAGAAAACCATATTAAAGTTCTGTAATACACTGGTCTTCTTTCTGACTCACACAAATACCTTACTGGATAGGAAGGAGATATATTCACAAAACAGAGCGTCTGTGAGATGATGCTCAGTCTTAACCTAGCAAATTGTACATGATTTACACCTTTAGTTCCCTCCATGGGATGGTCTTTTCTATACTTTTACAAATGCATGACTCAGGATAAATGTTACATATTCAGGGAAGAATGACACCTATTAAAAGATTCTTGGGGCACCTGGGTGGCTCAGTTGGTTGAGCGACTGCCTTCGGCTCAGGTCATGATCCTGGAGTCCCAGGATCGAGTCCCGCATTGGGCTCCCTGCTCAGCAGGGAGTCTGCTTCTCCCTCTGACCCTCCCCCGTCTCATGCTCTCTCTCTCTATCTCATTCTCTCTCTCAAATAAATAAAATCTTTAAAAAAAAAAAGCATCTCTTATAAAAAAAAAAGATTCTTATCATGAAAAAAAAAAGACTCTATTGTGGGACCTACTCAGTTGCACTAATAAAATGAACAAGGAAGCAAAATGCAGATGGCAAATGAAACAAAATTTATTCCACAAAACAAGTTAAACTTACAAATGATACTTGTTTTTTTGATATCTTAGAAATTAAAGACTGTAGATTATCAAAGAAGAGACGCTGAGATAAGAGGGGGCATTGAATATTAAGTAAGCAGTACTCTGGATGTAAACAGATGAGAGAAAGGAAATGATTAGGAAAAAAAACAAATTATTATAAGCAGACATAAGAACTTGCATCATTTCAAACAACAAACATGAACTATAGATGATACTAAGGAATTTATAAAGATGAAATAAAATCAAGCACAACACAAATAATTAAATGCACAAATGCATACATGTATTTTAGGCGAAGAGATGATAATGGATGAGAGAAAAGGAAACTTGTAATAGAAGATACAATTTCTTAAATTAAAAAAAATAAGAACATCTTATATGTGCACATTATAAAGACTGCCCATCCAAGGAAAAAAAAAACAAAAAGACTTTTTATGGGTAATTGTCAATCTCCTGTTAAACCATGATAGTATTATCAGAATTCAGTGATAAAAATCTGTGTCTATATTTACCTAGAAAAGATACATATTATTTAGTTACATAAAATATTAAAAAATCAGACTGCCTTCATAATTTTTTTTTTTACAATAAAATGTGGTCAGAACATTTTGTTCCCAACCATACTGCCACTGAAACCTGAAGGAAATAAATGAAAAAGTATTATTGTGAACTATATCTAGAAACATAAACATATGTATTGTATTTTCACCTAATCACAATTCTTAGTAACAACTGACCAATGTATTACATATGTTTTTATGAGTAAAGTAAGGTTCTATGATTAAAAGTTCCAGAAAAGTATTTATACTCCTACTTGTAATTTGAACTGTCTCAATAAAATGATTCAGACTATTTATGTGCTGAAAATATATATGAAAATTATGTTTATATTATAGTACATATATTATGTACTATGTACTACTATATGTAGCATATAAATATACACGCATACATTGAATATACTGTGAATATATATATACATACATATACACATACACACATATAATACACACTGTGAATACACACATACACACACACACACATATATTCATAGTCTGTTGCTTTTCCCTGGCTTTTGTTTTTTAAGAGAGCACTAAAAGATTGCATATAATCATCAAATATATATATTTCTTTTTAAAAAGAAAGTATTTTTTGAACTTAATGAGTTACTATAGAGAGGGACCATTTAGCACTGCCTATATAGAGTATGAAAAGCATGTGTTATATCTAAGATCAGAATTGTTCTGTTCTGTACATTTTTTCTTTTTTTTTTTTTTACGGTTTTATTTATTTATTTATTTGATGGGGTGGGGAGAGAGAGAGAAAGAGAGAGCACAGCACAAGCAGGGGATGCTGCAGAGGGAGAGGGAGAAGCTTCAGAGGGAGAGGGAGAAGCATGCTCCCTGCTGAGCAAGGAGCCTTATGTGATTTGGGGCTTGATTCCAGGATCCTGAGATCATGACCTGAGCCAAAGGCAGACACTTAACCAACTGAGCCACCCAGGTGCCCCACATTTTTTCTACTTAAAGGAATGTGTAACATAATCTGGCCTTCAAGGAAATGCCATGCTCAGTGAAAATTAGATTATTCACTTATACATTTAAAAAATAAAATTAATATAACACCTATCTAATATGATTCCTAAAATGAGAGTGACCATTTAATAACTAGATTTTAGAAATATTTTTTCATTGTGGACATATTCCAGAAGTTTTAACAGCGTGCTAGTTATACATCTTGTTAATGTTAAATACGTACATGTAGAAGCAAAAAAAAATCATCATTATGAAAAATAATTAAAAGTACTACACAAAATCAAGGCAATTCTTAAAATGTATTTTAAATCCTGCTCACTAATCAGTAGTTTTTCAAATGTAAGTCATCCAGGAAACATTTGATTGACTCCTGTGTTCAAACTGTTGACATTATCTTGGTGCATTACTTCGGGTTTTCCTGCAAGCAGAGCTGGAAGCAACATCTTGGTGCAGGTAGTTGATTGAGAAGTGATCTCAGGAAGTAGAATATGTGCTTGGCAAGAATGAGAAGGGACAGGATTTAAAGAGAAAACAAGGATGTACTATGAAGTTTATTATGGGTTGAGGGAATTCTTTTCAGATCTGAAAAAATTTGAGAATGAAATTCACAAGTATCCATCTGAAATACTGTCAGCTGGAATATTTATATACTAGTTCCTGGACCCCATTTGAGTGTTGCCACTAGAGTTATTATCTTCTGCAGGGGTACTGTGTTTAGTGGGCTTTAAGTGTGTAGTGGATTTTCTCCAGATACCAGAAAAGGCCCCAGAGAAAGTGCAGAAAGATAGGAAGAGTCACCCCAGGGGAGAGTCTGACAATGCAAAATAAGTCTGAGGCCACACAAAACTTTAGTATTTCTACCTGAAATCAGTGGCATGCTAAGAAAATGTAATGCAGACATCAGAAGCATCTGCTACATTGGAGACATAAAAAGAACTAAAGCTAGGTCACTGCAGGAACCGGTTAGAAGTCTAGATGAAGAAACTGACTTGGAAGTAAAGAATTACTAAAACAGTGAATCATGTAAAATAGAGTTATATAATAAATGAAAGAGTAAAACAGATGCATTGTCCTGGTAGGCAATTATCGGTTAATGGTTGCCAGGTGTATTTGCTTCTTATCGCTGCTTTAACAAATTACCATGAATTTAGTAGCTTAAAACAAGGCAAATTTATTATCCTACAGTTCTGAAGGCGACAGGTCTGAAATCAGTTTCACTGCGCTAAAGTCAGGGTGTCCATAAGGCTGATTTCTTCTGGAAAGTCTCGGTGAGAATATGTTTGCTTCCCTATCCCAGCTTCTCGATTCCAAATGAGTTCCTTCTTCATGCCTTCCACTATTCCCTCTCACCTCCATCTTGAGAGCCAGCCAGTATAGCACCTTCTTGCCTCCCTGACCCTAACAACCACGTCCTTTTTTATATTATGTGATTATATTATGCCCCCCTGGAGATTCCAGGATAATTTCTCCATTTTAAGATTTTTAATTTAATCATACCTGAAAAGTCCCTTTTTCCACATAAGAATGATGTGGTTTGAAGTGGGACTTGGAGCTGACTGACGGCCAAGAAAGAATTCTTGAGACGTCTTTGGTGCAAAAAGTGTGTTTTTATAAAAGCACGGAGACAGGACGCAATGGGCAGAAAGCTGCACTGGGAATGTGAGGAGTGACTGATTGTTGAAGATTTTCTATCCGATGGAGGGGAGGGTGATGTTAGGACTCCAGGAAATTGTGTCTATAAGTTCCTGGAGATTGCTTTTTTCTTGTAAATCATTAAGACAGTTGCAAACTGATGGAGACTCTTGTCCTGCAGGACTGTGATCTCTATCAGTTAACCACTGGCTTTTCCCTTCCCTTTGTTCTAGGGCAGCCAGGAATACCTAAGGAATGTCACACATACCCAACCTGGGGTGGAGTGGGGGGCTTGAGGGATGTTAGCAGGTGCTTTTCTCTCAGCTTGCCTTTTTCTCCCTCATCAAGAAAACACATTCACAAGTTCCGGGGATAAGGATGTAGAGGTCTTTGGGAGGCCATTATTCAGCCAACAGTCCCAGATAAATTTTGAAGCAGAAATATAATCTGAGGACTTTACCAGAGAATGAATGAATAAAATCTAGCTACTCCTAGATACTCCAGTGTTTTATGAAACCCACGTGTAGTTCTACCTACTTCTCAAAGTTCTTATTCAAGGCAGACGCCTTGAAGTACAAACATCTTGAAAATGCAAATGAAAAACAAAATATGAATGAATATGCAGATGCATCGAATGATTCTGTTTTGGAAAAATAGTTTATTCGTGTCCTTTAAATCAAAGTTTGGGCATAAGAGTTAGACTGAATATTCTTTAACAGACTCTCCCTGCAAATCATTCTTTTTGTGTTGTTACTCAACAACTGTTTAGGGTCATTTATACATTTTTTCCACCCACTTAGGGTAAAATATTTCATTTTCACTGTAATGAATGCTTATTTTATTTATTGACTACAAGTCTCCCATCCCACCCCCCACAGAAAGGGAAAAATGGTTGCTGACAAATATCTATAAAGTGGATATTTTGGAAAAGCTACTTTTTTAAATCGAGGTAAAGCAGCCTCAGATGCCAGGACTATATTATCAGTTCTCTATGTCTGATTACTGTAGTAAATGTCAGGAAAGAGTGGTTTTACGTGTATTTTCATAAAAAGCCTATAGTTGCAGTGGATTTCATTATCTTGACTAAAGGGTACATCTTGAAGTAGAGTTTCAATGACTCAAAGCCAAGCTATCTCTCTGTGATTTATAATTCTGATTATTGGGACGTTCTGCATGATGAACCAGCCATCTCATCAGACAGAAAGTTCTCACTTGCTCAGTTCTCTATCTTGAATCAAATCTGCTTGTGGAAGAAAGATTTAGGAAAGCATTCCAAATTTTTCAAAAACATAACACTAAATCTATAGTTGCAGCCTACTCTCTCAGCAGATTTAAAGGTCACAATTAGAATTTGCTAAATGAAAGTGTTTATATCCTATCCTTCACTGAACACAAACCACACATATACAGGTACATATTCAAACAAAAACACAATATTGCCCCAACTGTTGAATAGATTTTAAATAAAAAACTGGAGGTTATGCTGAGCAAAATAAGTCAATCAGAGAAAGACATGTATCATATGACCTCACTGATATGAGGAATACTTAATCTCAGGAAACAAACTGAGGGTTGCTGGAGTGGTGGGGGCTGGGAGGGATAGGGTGGCTGGGTGATAGACATTGGGGAGGGTATGTGCTATGGTGAGCGCTGTGAATTGTGTAAGACTGTTGAATCACAGACCTGTACCTCTGAAACAGATAATGCATTATATGTTTAAAAAAAAATAAAGATAGTAGGAAGGGAAAAATGAAGGGGGGAATTGGAGGGGGAGACGAACCATGAGAGACTATGGACTCAGAAACAAACTGAGGGTTCTAGAGGGAAGGGGGTGGGGGGACAGGTTAGCCTGGTGATGGGTATTAAAGAGGGCATGTTCTGCATGGAGCACTGGGTGTTATACGCAAACAATGAATCATGGAACACTACATCAAAAAATAATGATGTAATGTATGGTGATTAACATAACATAAAAAAAAATCCAAAAAGAAATTTTGGGAAAAGATTTGATTACTCATACATTTAAAATGTTATTATTAATACAGAAAAGTACACATGTCAGAGTACATTATACAGGATTTTTACAACCTGAACATACCACCCAGATCATGCAATAGAACATTAACTGGCACCTTACAAGTCTCTGAGCGCTCCTTCAAGTCACTATCTCCTAAGGAAAGCCATTTCCTGACTTCTCTAACAGGCATTATTTCACTCTTTTTGTCTTTTATTTAAGTGAAATCCTGTAAGAGGACTGACTTCATAAGGCTTTAATTATGCTCTGGTGAGTTGGGATGTTGTGTTTTCTCTGTTGCAGAGAATGTTACTATCTGTTTGAAGGATTGTTAATTTTGTGATACAGAAGACAACTGTTTGAAAAAAGAAATGGTTGTCTTTTAATTTAATCATTTAATATTACACTTTATTATAATCCTAAAAACTCCAAAGTAAATCAGTGATACATCATTTTATACATACAAATGGATTTTTAAGATGTAATTGGAACCATATAGAAAGTTGGGAGCAACACATAGACTACAAAATTATAATTTCTAAAAATTCATTTTGTAATCAAAAAGAAAAAGTGTGCACATATGTTTTTAGTGACTTCAATATATTCAAGACAGCTGGGCTTTTAGAGAACTATTCATTCTACTTTTTTAAGATTTTACTTATTTATTTAGAGCATGAGTGGGGGAAGGGACAGAGGAAGAGGGAGAGAGAGAGAGAGAGAATCTTAAACAGACTTCGTGCCGAAGTGCCAAGCTTGGAGTCCGACGTGGGGCTAGATCCCACAACCTTGAGATCATGACCTCAGCCAAAACCAGGAGTCGGATGCCCAACCGACTGAGCCACCCAGGTACCCCTATTCATTCTACTTTTAAGGAATTTTTTTAAGAACAGTATTTTTTGAAATCTTGTCTTCAAAAGATACCCAAGTAATCCCATGCTTGAGATTAATGCCAGTCCAGTGGACCAGTCATAATTCCAAATTATTTTTCAAATATGCCAAATAAGCCAATATTGAAGATATTTTGACATATTTTAATTAAGTATTTTTTTAGGGAATAACTATTAATTGATAAAGATTTTCTCCCCTGAAATATCATGTTGATATGTAATTTTTCTGTACTTAGTCATTTACTATTCAAAGCAATACGCACTGTGTCTAAATTTTGTTTCATGTCAGGACACATAAAGTATGGGTTACTATAATATGTGGATAAAGCTCTGTGGAGCTGAAAGAAATCAGCCTAGGCTGTGGCTGTCTCAGCTATCACTAAGACACTGAACAAATGGGATCAATAGCTTAAGCATACCTGTATCATCAATGGGGGATACACGAGTGTGTTCTTGTAAAGACATTGGAAAGCTCTGTGCTTAAAGCCTTGCTATTCAGAGTGATCTGGCTAAAGACTAGCTTTGGAATCACCTCAGAACTTGTTAGAAATTTGGAAACTCAGGTTCCACCACATCCCTGTTCTACCAGGTTGTATTTTTTTTTAAGGGTTTATTTTTAAGTAATCTCTACACCCAAAGTGGGGCTTGAATTCACAACCCCTAGATCAAGAGAGTCATGCTCTACTGACTGAGCCAGCCAGGCACCCAACCAGGTTGCATTTTAATAAGATGATTTTAAAAGTGTTGCTGTAAAGAAAGTAAAAGTACTCGTCATGAGTTTTGGTATGAAATAGGAAAATTAGGATACATATATTTCTTTGGTAGAATAAAACACAATAAGAGCATGTGGATATTTGCATTTTAATACAAATATTTTAATATGAAATAGAATAATATTTATTCAAACTTACCATTTCTCACAAATGGCTTTGCAGTGGATTGTATGTACCTCTTCCCTTCCTCATTCTGATTTATCTGTGAACTAGTCAAGACAAAGTTTATTAATTTAGTCACTGGAAAAGTAATTTATCTATGTTTCTATTTAAAAACATATTTAAAGAGTGAGATGAGGTTTAAAAGTCATATTTTGGTATTCTGTGACTCTGTGATTTCAAATAAAGGTGTTCTATCCTTCTATTTTTAGGTATCTATCTCTTTCCAATTCACTGTCATGTTTCACGGTGTACCAAAGACAAGGAGGAAACTCTTATTATCTTTTGTCTTTGGAGAGGTTCTTAGGCATAGTTGTGAAAGGAAATGTGCGTTCTGCAAACAAAGTAAGTTTGCCTATTTTATGAAAGTCAGTATTTCGGATGTATTTGCCAATACAATACTGTTAGCAAAGCTGTTGTTTCTCTCAGAGAACTTTTGCTCCCTACTGTACCAATGAATCAGAAACATCTGATGCTACCTGCTGGTTCTCAGATTTCTGTATTTGAGATTCTTTTCTGCTGTCCCATGGAAGTACTCAGATGTTTCCTTTAATGTTTTAGCCAGTCTTTAAAACTATAATTTTAGCCCTATGTCTTACCTAAACTCCTAATGAGTCTGCAAAGAAGAAATTTTTTTTTTTAAGATTTTATTTATTTATTTGACAGAGAGAGACACAGCGAGAGAGGGAACATAAGCAGGGGAGTGGGGGAAGGAGAAGCAGGCTTCCCGCTGAGCAGGGAGACCGATGTGGGGCTTGATCCCAGGATCCTGGGATCATGACCTGAGCCAAAGGCAGACGCTTAATGACTGAGCCACCCAGGCGCCCTGCAAAGAAGAAATTTTTAATAAAAAGACTCGCTTTTATATTATGCCAATCCAGGGCCATTAATTCTAGGGAAATAGTGTTTACGCTTAACCTAAATTACTCATAGATGTCCAAAAGCAATCTTTTTTTTTTTTTAAATCTTGGCTACTGACATTATTCCTGAAATTATATGCATTTCTTTTCAAAGTACATATTGTAATGCAAAGTTTCCACAAAATATATGGTTGGGAGGAAAGAAAAAAAGCAAACGGTGGCCTATTCCAGGAAAAAACAAAAAAAATTAAGATTTTATTTATTTGAGAGAGAGGGAGCTTGAATGACAGAGAGAGCACAAGCTGGGGGAGGGTGGAGGGAGAGGGAGCAGCAGACTCCCTACTGAGCAGGGAGCCCAACTCAATACTCCATCACAGGATCCTGGATCATGACCTGAGCCTGAAGCAGATACTTAACAGACTGAGCCACCCAGGTACCCCCCGACCCAAGAGAGTTTTATTTAATATCTCTCCATCATATTTTTTGTCAGTAAAATTTTTCTGACAGATTAATGGCAATTATCTCTATCTATATCTGCATTTATTTAACTATTGAAATAACTATTTGGTGGGATGTCTCCTTCAAAACAAAATACCAAGCTATATGATACTTTCTTTGTAGTATATGGAGATTTTCATGTCACATTTTCATTTAGGTTTTAGAACTCTTCAACATTTTAATTCATGTATAAAAAGAACTGTAAATTTTCCATTTATGCAAAGACAAGGCATATGGTAAACCTCAAAATAATATATGCAGCTAGACACTGAGCTAAACACAACACACACACATATATAAATCATATAAGAATGCATATATATATCATATGTATAACCATATATATGCATTCATGCTAAATTTTGTATAAGAGATTAGAGGCAGAATCCTATTTGGCAACACATTTTTATTAGGTTCTCCCATAATTTAGGTGGCCTAAGTTCTTTTTTTTTTTTTTTTTACATTTGTTGGCCCAGAGAAAGTATTCACTAATTTATTCAGTACACAAATATCTCATCTCAATGGCCATCAATAAGATGTTGGAGAATAATGTATGCAGCACTAACATGCTGCTATAGAATATTTTCATTAAGACTCATATGCAACTAAAAGATTAAACAAATATTTCAAAAAATCAGAAGCATTAACATGAGGACTGATAATGAACACCAGGTCCATTGATAGATAGGAATGATCATATATAGAAGGAAGAATTATGGCCTCAGAATAAAACATAAGTTGTGTGTATATATATGTGAACACTAACACACACACAGATATACAAAATAACTTCAAAATGTTTAAGATTTTAATTTAAAGTTTTAAAAATTAGCTTTCCCCCATTTTAAGAAAGTAAAAACAAATCTACAGAAAGATATCTATATTTATTAATGCATAATCAGTAAAAAAAAGACTATAAAATGTTACCATATTAATGTGTGTATATATGTGTGTGTATCTAGGTCCAGATCTTCATATACTGAATATAAAATGCTGCAAATACTAAATGAGGTTGTCTGTATTCAGTTTTCTTTCAAAACTAAAACTTTCTCTAAAAATAAACTGTGATACTATCATTGTATTTGTTTTAGATTGAATTGGTATTTTATTAATTATGTATACGTTGAGTTTAAGAAACCTGTTGTGTGATTTTAAAATTCATACATACTTTTCTATTTTCATAAAAACTAAGTTACCTTCTCCCCCTTTTTAAATGTTGAGTCTAACTGACACACAATGTTACATTCATTTCAGATGTACAAAGTAGTGATTCAGCAACTTTATATGTTATGCTATGCTCACTGCAAGCGTAGCCACCATCTGTCACCATACTACACTATTACAATACCATTGAAAATATTCCCTATGCTGTGCTTTTTATCCCTGTGACTTACTCCATAACTAGAAGCCTGTATCTCCCACTCCCCTTCACCCATTTTGCCTATCTCCCCAAACCCGTTCTTTCTGGCAACCAACATTTCTCAGTATTTATATGTTTGATTCTGCTATTTCTTATTCATTTATTTATTCATTTGTTTGGTTTTTTTAGATTCCACATAAAAGTGTAATTGTATAGTATTTGTCCTTCTCTGTTTAAATTATTTGACTTAGCATCATACCCTCTAGGTCCATCCATGTTGTCACAAATAGCAAGATCTCATCCATTTTATGGCTGAGTAGTAGTCCATTGTATATACACCACATCTCCTTTATCCATTCATCTATCAGTGGACACTTGGGGTTGTTACCATATCTTGGCTATTGTAAATAAGGCTGCAATAAACATAGGGGTGCATATATCTTTTCAAATTAGTGTTTTTGTTTTCTTTGGGTAAATACCCAGTAGTGGAATCATTGGATCATATAGGTGTTCTATTTTTCATTTATTTTTAAAGAATTTATTTATTTATTTATTTATCAGAGAGAGAGAGAGAGCGAGAGAGAGCACAAGCACACAAGCAGGGGGAGCGGCAGGCAGAGGGAGCAAGGAGCCCAGTGCGGGACTCGATCCCAGGATCTGGGATCATGACCTGAGCTGAAGGCAGATGCTTAACCAACTGAGCCACCCAGGCATCCCTCTATTTTTAATTTTTTAAGGAAGCTCCATACTGTGATCCACAGTGGCTGTACCAATTTACATTTCCATCAAGAGTTCACAAGGGTTCTTTTTTCTCCACATCCTCCTCAACATTGTTATTTCTTGTATTTTTGACTCTAGCCATTCTGACAGGTATAAGATGGTGTCTCATTGTGGTTTTGATGTCAACATTTTAAACTTCTCAAGCATATAATTTGTTGGTGTTCTTTCATCATTTATTTTCTTTCTTAGACATATATTGGCCCTTGGGTAAGAATATAGTATATCCACACAGACTTTGTTAGAGAGCATGGTCTTCATCTGTGTTTTTCTCCTAGATTCTCTAATGCTCTCTGAGAGTTATACTGTTTGTTAACATTTTTGAAAGCTACACATTTCATCTATTTATTCTGATACACAATGGCCTATCAAAAATTTATTTGATTATCATACCTAAAATCCCACATGTATTTTTATTTTATTTTAATATTATGCCTTCAGCTTTCTACAAAAGTCATTATATAAAAATGTCTTACAAAATATTTTTAAATGCTTAAGTATCTAAATATGTACCTCATGACTATATACCCATTAATAATTTTTCTTTGAAATTCAGTGCTAATAAAGTATTTGCCTTTCCTGTGAAAATAGCCCTCTTTTCTGTCAAGTGAAATGTTTTGTTGTAGAAATCTACCTATATAAATAACCTTTTTCTACCTAACTTCTTATTATACTTCTTCCTTTAACCTGAATCTGATTTTCTAATTTTGTTATGATTTTTATGATTTTATCATGCAAAATAAAATAAAGCACTTCATTTAAGTTTTTGCAGATGGATGGAAATTAACCAGTCAACCAACCAACAAATTAATAAAATAAATCTGTGAAAAACATATTTTGTCTAATAGAGTATAAAAGCAGAACACTGGTATTCCTTTTGAAACAGCTGATTAGCATACCTGAGACCTTTCATTTATTTTTGTGGATTGAAGAACATACACTAAAATTTATTTGGTTGGGGTTCCATCATTTTAAATGGTTATGTCTAATATCACAGTATAAGCTTGTATTTCAGTGTATTATATGATAACTCTAATATATTTAAACAACAAGAATTTAATTCTGATAAAATTTGAAGAAGAGATTGAGTTAAAAGGCAGGATGAAATAAAATTTGTGAATTATCTTTACAAGGGAATTGTCGAAAGTTAATAAAAATATTAGTTTTGATATTTTTTGATTCAGTAAATAAACATCTTTAACCTTTAATCATCTTGAATAGGTTTTTTAAATACTGTAACGATATGTAAAGAGGCTGGAAAAGACCGCTTCCTTTTGTAGGTTGGTGTTTAACCATTCATTCATTCATAAATGTTTAATTTGCATCTACTATGTGCCAAAAACTATTATAGGTGCTGGAAATTCAGCACCCAATTGGAGAAACTACCACCTGATTAGATTGTCTGGCAGTGCTCAGAGGCCATCTCCTTCATTAGGGGAATGATAGGGGTAGTGATAGGGAATACATTGAGGGATGTGGCACCAATATTTTTGCCAACTTCACTGATGGCTAGGATAATCAGGAGAATCTTCATGGTACTGAGCCCCATTATATCATGAGGCTGATGGGATTCTAGAATGGCAGAGCATAGCTATGGCATTCAACTAATCAGAGACAACATGAAGTTAATTTTTTTAAAGATTTTATTTATTTGACAGAGAGAGAGCACAAGTAGGCAGAGCAGTAGGCGGAGGGAGAGGGAGAAGTAGGCTCTCTGCTGAGCAGGGAGCCTGACCCGGAACTCCATCCCAGGACCCTGGGATCATGACCTGGGCCAATAGCAGATGCTTAGCCAACTGAGCCACCAAGGCACCCCATCATGAAGTTAATTAATGTATTATGCAGCCTTACTGAGGTTGGAATCAGAGTGCCTTAACCCAAAGAAATCTATGGGAATGAATAAAAACTCACTGTGTGCCTAGGACAAAATAGACATGCAGTTAACTGTTGCTTAATTTCCATATTTAAAAAAGGATTAAAAATTGGCCAGCAGAAGGGCTGACTACAATGGAAAAACTAAATTCTTTACTCAGTGAATTAATTTTCTATTTCTGCCATCACAAATCAACACTAATATAACCACTTATAATAACACCCAGTTATTATCTCACAGCTCTGTACGTCAAAATCCAGGTGGACTCAAATGGTTTCTCTGCTTGGGATCTCAGAAGATCAAAGTCAAGGTGTCAGCCAAGTTAGACTCCTATCTCAAAGATAGGAAAAAATCCACTTCCAAACTCATTCAGGTTGTTGGTTCTTCTTCCTTGTGGTTATAGGTCTGTGGTTCTCATTTTCTTACTGGCTATCATCCAGGGGTTTCTTTATTCGAAAGGCTTCCAAATTCCTGTTCATGTGGACCCTTTTATCTTAAATCTAGCAATAGCATGAGTTCTCTCACTTCCATTTTCTCTTCCTTTCCCTTCTGCCATGAGCCAGGGAAAGCTCTCTGAGTTTAAAGTCTCATGTGAGTGGCACCTGCGTGGCTTAGTCAGTTAGGCATCTGCCTTCAGGTCAGGTCATGTTCCCAAGTCCTGGGATTGAGCCCCACATCGGGCTCCCCGCTCTGCTGCTAGAGCCTCCTGAACCTCCACCCCTCCGGTGCTCTCTTTCTCACTCACTCTCTCTCAAATAAGTAAAATCTTAAAAAAAAAAAAAAGTCTCCTGTGATTAGACCAAGCCCACCTAGGTAACGTCCCTATCTGGAGGTCATCTGTGCCACACAACATAAAATAATCCCAGAAGTCATGGGTCATCATATTCGCAAATTCTGACATTGGGGAGGAGACATTTAACAAATTTTACTATCACATTCAGTTTCTAGATCTAACTTCATTCCCAGACCCAAAGACTGGATATAATTGAAGAAAGACTCCATACCATAACTACAAGTATACACAATGTTTTCCAGTTCTTCACCAAATGGACATGCAACCTTGTTACAGAACAGAGTGGACTCTCTTATCCTGCCCGACTATCAGTCGCAGAATCAAACTCCTTATTTCCCCAGATGTCAAGAGCGTCAGATTTAATGACTCACAGCTGAGGACCTCCCTGGAACTTGTTCTCAGTTGTTTTGGGAGCTCTATTTCCCAAAGCTATGTGCTTTCTCTGGGAGTAGCTGGTCAATGTGCTGTAGGCCAGTGGCCTATATTTGAACTAATTCTGAAGGTCCATCTCCACATACAGCTCTCTTAAGATCAGCTGAGGCTTCTGTTGCAACTGCATCTTAGTTTACCTTATTCATCTACTCAGTCCCATTTCTGTTCCCCTCACTTTGTTTTGGATATATTCCTGAAAGTCCTAAACATATTCTGCATGCACATCTCTGCCTCAGACTCTTACTCCCAGGAAGTTGATTTCAAATGAAGTAAAAAGTGCACTAGGAAAGATAGTATTTAGACATTTTGAGGACTGTTAGATACAGGGTCTTGGCTATAACCTCAATAATAGGTGATCCAGAATGCTGATTGATTTTAATACCACTGAGCAGAGTATAGTCCTTTCTATCTCTTTGAATGGTTCTCTGAACCCTGGCTGTGATCAGTGGCGGAGACGTGAGACCGGTCTTTTTTTTTTTTTTTTTTGTGAAACATCACTGACCTCTGTAACGGACTTCTATTAGGCTTTATTTAGCAGCTTTGAGACTACTGGTTTTTATAAGTTTTCTGTCCAATAAAATATTTCCTTCTTTGTTTTTTTTATGAACCATTATTTGTCTAAACAATAAAAACAAAGTTACAACTACACATATTGATATTAAGAAATGTTTTGATGTACTTCATTATACAGAGCCATGTGAACAGACATTTTCATCATTAAGATCACATTTTTAAAAAAAGTCTTATATCATGTATTAATTTCCTAACTCTGTGTAACATATTACTATAAACTCAGGAGCTTTAAACAATACCCATTTATCAGCTCATATTTCTGTAGGTCACAAGTCTTGGCAGGCTCAACTGGGTTCTCCACAAAAGGCTTCAGAAGGGCAAAATCACATGGCACCCAAAATGGGCTCCTATCTGGGGACTCTTGGGAAGATCCACTTCTAAGCACATTCAAGTTGTTGGCCAAATTTAGTACCTTGAAGTATAGGACTAAGGCCCCCATTTCTTTCTTACTGTCAACTAGGGATTGCTCCTCATCATCTAGAAGATACCTGTATTCCTTGGCAAGTGGCCTCCTCAGTTTTCAAAGTCAAATATGTCATATCCATTTCTTCCTATGCTTCACATCTCTCTGACGTGCTTTTGTGTTACCAGTCAGGAAAATCTCTGCCTTTTAAAGGCTCACATGATGAGATCAGGCCCACCTAGACCATCTTCCTTTTGCCGTTTAGTATAGAAGAGTCATGAAGTGATATCATACTCACTATCTCTATCCACCTTTTTTTTTTTTTTTTTCTTTTTGAACTAGGCTCCATGCCTAGCATGGAGCCCAGTGAGGGGCTTGAATTCAGGGCACTAAGATTAAGACCTGAGCTGAAATGAAGAGTTGGCTGCTTAATGGACTGAGCCACCCAGGCGCCCCTTTCTATCCACATTTAAAGGGAAGCAGGTTATGCAGGGGTGAACGTTGGGGACCATTCTTAGAAACCTGCCTAGCACACATCCTATGTGTGAAAATGTGTATCTGACCACATGCCCTCAAACAGAAGAAAAAGTATAATAGAGTTTTCTGCCAATTTTCATGTCAATAAAATACTACATATTATATCTGATTGCTCAAAATTGGGGGATGGATATAGTTAGTTAATGCCAACAATATCCTTCTTAAACATAACTTTCTGAAAATAGATCACAGTGAACAAATGACTAGATACAGTTCAGTTTTCTTTTTCTTCTTTCTATGACGAAGGCTCCTAAAAGCCTTGAATTACATCCAAAAAGAAGAGAGGAGGAAGAAAATTTCACCTTTGGGTATTTTTCTTAATATTTATTATGTTAATGCTGTCTAGTATATAAAGAGTATGGGCAGGGTACTGCACGTTATTCCAATCTAGGAATTTAACGGTCTGATAAAAAAAATAAGGCAAGTTATGGTATAGACCAAGGATATCTTTTCTTTGATGCACCATTAGTTCTAATTGATTGACATTATATATATGGTTGTTTGTGTATGTATAAATATATATTTATATATGCACAACCATACTTTCTAGAAAAATTCCTGATGCTAACTGCCATCTATTACCAGTGTGCCTTAGACTGTTCACATTTGGTTGGCCTTCTACCAGGACACCAGTTTCTATAGAATGTTTGGCTTCTTCTCCTTTCCACCGACATGCTCTTGAAGTTCCTGCATGTTGGATCATACGTGAGTTTGAATAATGACTAAAAATCTTTCCTAAACAGTTCATATATGTCGTATTTTATAAATCTTCAGTTCCGGAAAACTGCAAGAATTTTCTATCCTATGGAATATAATATTTTATTAGTTACTCTCTGACAGTACTGAAAAACAATTCTGGGGTTGTGAGATCAAGCTCCACGTGGGGTTCACACTCCTCACGGAGTCTACTTAAGATTCTTTCTCTCTCTCTCTCTCCCTCTACCCCCCCCGCTCGCACTCTCTCTCTCTCTTGCTCTCTCAAAACAAAACAAAGCAAAAACAAAAAACCTTCTACTGAAATAATATACCTCGATAATTTCAAGTTTCAAACCATATAGTCATTAACTACTCACAAATTCTGGACATCTGAGTTGTTTTTATTTTATCTTGTTCTGCAAACCTATTCATGTGGGAAAAAATTGACGGCAATAAGGTTCCAAAGCCACCTGTGTATGAATAACTGAAGAAAACCAGTTGTACAACAGATGGTCATAAGAAATCCTTCAACGACATGTTGAAGCACAATTTGAATCAATATTATAGAGTTGTCAATATCAGTGAAGCCCAGACTTGCATGCCCACGCAGCAAAGTGTGAAGGGAAGTCTTAGAACAAAGTAGTCTTAGGAGGAAAGGAGACAGAACTATAAACAACAAATTGTGCAAGTCGCAGCCAGTCATTAAGGCTGAGATGGTTTATACATATAATCAGTGTTGTGGAAACTTCAGTTTATTCATTAGGTCATTTGACTCACTAGACCATGTTTTTAGATTGGGTACAATTTGGTGCCATAAAAGAAAATTTGTATCCTTCATTCACTGCTTAATAAAGGACAAATGTTAAAGTAATTGATAACTTGTTATCTCACTGAATACTTTAAGTGCAGAGGAAATATTATGTTCTTATTGTTTTAATATTCAACATATGTATAAAGGTTGTTAAGTTATTGTATGAATCAAAAGCTATATGAAACATTTCTGCAATTTATTCATTTATTCAACAGTATTTTCTAAACGACGATCATGTGCCAGACTATGGAGATAAAAACAACAGATATGGTACTTGCTCTATTATTTTAATAAGGATAGCAGAAAAATAGGCAATTACTCTGATGTGTGATCAATTCTGTGTGAAAGAAAGTAAAGCACTGTAAAGGAAAAATACTGGGAATATGTACTGCAGTCTGTACAAAATCTGGGGCATTTTCCCAGAAAACTTCTCTCTCTCCCACCTTAGCTAGACATCTTCCAAATTAGATTTATTCCTTTAGTTCACTATTTCTCAAAGTGTAGTAGTAGCTTCCTTTAACAAAACAAAATTATTTCATGGAAACTGAGTATTAAATTCTTTTAATTGTATTATTTAAATATGCCTAATCATAAGCCTTGGAACAAAGTTTTTGGCGTTTTAGTTTTTATTCAACTTTAAATTAAAGAATAAAACAAAAATGGCTCTTTACCAAGGATCTGCCTTAGCAAAGGCAGCAAATAGATAATTGAGTCAGAAAGTCAGTGCACATTCAAGTATAAAGAAACATTTGAATACATTCCTATCTTAAATAAGATACAAGGAATATGAAAAAAATGACTGAAATACACAAAGCAAAAGAAAAGTAAGAGTATATTTAAAACTTTAAAATAAGTCTGCTCTTTTTGGCTTCTCAGAGATAATGAAGGATCTGCATCTATTAAGCACAGATTATTACACAATAATAAGCTGTTGGAGATATTGGAATTAAAACAATAATTGTTGAAATTAAAAATGAAAATAAAAATGGAAGTTCAGAAAATAAAATTAATTCAAGACTAAACAAAACTGAAGAGCTAACTGTAGGCGAAAAGGAAAATCATAACTTTGTATTGAGGGCCACATTACAGGTAGAATCAGTTAATATAATTTTTTTTGTTTTGTTTTGTTTTTTAAAAGATTTTATTTATTTATTTGACAGAGAAAGACACAGCGAGAGAGGGAACACAAACAAGGGAACACAAACGGGGAGTGGGAGAGGGAGAAGCAGACTCCCTGCCGAGCAGGGAGCCTGATGCGGGACTCGATCCCGGGACTCCAGGATCATGACCTGAGCCGAAGGCAGCCGCTTAACCAACTGAGCCACCCAGGCGCCCAGAATCAGTTAATATATGCTTGAGATTTTTCTCTGTTGGATTTTTGATGAAAACTTAAAAGTAATTTAGACTACAAAAATTTGCATTAATTATTTAACTGTTAAATTGACGTGCTCTTCTAAATTTCAAAATAAAGATTTTCTTGAAGAACAGAAATAAAGTACTCTAAATTAATGCTCTTAAATATAGCAGGCTGGTGAGATTCACACAGCAGCAAGTAAAGCTATAAATGATAATAATGATAAAGAAGAGAAAGTATAATTGCATGTCTGAGGCTAACAAAATATGACAAGCCGTAAAAAATCTTGGCAGCACATAAAAAGAGAAAGAAGTCAAACAAGACTGTCTGATTAAAATAATGTTTATTTCCTGCCTGTATTTGGTACATCAACTATTTCTCAAACTTACTAAATATATCAAGTTTAGGACATAAAACTCCAAATTCTATCTGCACTGTGTATCATACAAATTTTGGATTGAGTTATATGAAAGGAGAATATAAAATTAAAAGAGGATTGATTTATATAGTGGCATATTGAATAAAGCCAATTAGCTAAAATGAGGAAATCTATTATTTCAAATAATCTGTGTATTGATAAAGATAAATATGCTGCTTTTAGAAAATAACTGAATGTATTTGAATACATTAGCATTTCTCCTTGGAAACCCTAACATTCTTGTAAAAGTAGGTCATGATTTTATTTTGAATAAACACAAAGCTAAGATTTTTGCCTCTGATATATTTCTGTATCATTTTATTTTAAGGGAAATGATATGAATGCATTATAGTCACTTAAGATCATTTAAAGCAATAGCATCTTTTGCGTACAGAAATGCATATTTTATTTCTAAGTATCATTGACTACAGAGAAAACCACATTGCAATTTACCTCACTAAATTTTGAAGTTGTTGATGATATAGTGCTGTGTTATTAATTTTGTATTCTTCTTTTTAAAGATTTATTTATTTTAGAGAGAAAGTACGAGCAGTGGAAGGGTCAGAGGGAGAGGGAGAGAATCTCAATCAGACTCCCCACTGAGCATGGGGACTGATGTGAGGCTCAATAACATCACCCTGAGATCATGACCTGAGCCAAAATTGAGTTGGACACTCAACTGACTGAGTCACACAGGAGCCCCTATTTTTGTATTCTTAATTATTAGCCAAGAATGTGACATATTGTAAAACTCAGTATTATCTAAGAATAGAATGGTAAATGTAGAGAAATACCTGGGAAATTTTTAGATTTTTCTCACTTAAAATATTTGTTATACTTTATAGGAAAAGTACAGGATTTGACAAAATAACCATTTACTTCAAACATGAAATGCATTATTCTCTTTTTTGGGAATGATAGATATTAAATTTACAGAAAATTTTAAATTAATATAGTCATTAGAGTTTCAGTCTTTATCCTTCGTGTGTTGAAACCTATGGTTTGGAAGTTGAATGATAGAAAGGAAGAAACCCTCCTAATAGTTCTGATATAGGTCAGAGTCCTCTTTGACTCCAGTGACCTTCTTTCAATCTGGAACTTCAAGAACAAAACACTTTTCAGACTGTCATGCATCAGTGTCAGACTGTCACTGTGGAGGATTAAAAAAAAAAAAAAAAGAAAAGTGTGAAGGTGTACTTAGGTGAAAATAAGCCCTACATTATTACTTCCATAGTCTTATTTGGTTCTTATTGAGCAAAGGCTAGAAAAGGCAGTGATAACTGACAGATGCGGGTAGCTCTAGGAAGAGAACAAAGATGGTACAAAATGTAAATTATTTTTTCCAGGGCCGTGGAAAAGCAGTAAATGTCACCACACACCAGAAGTATATGTGAGAGAGGTCAAACTAATACATGCTGCTAGTGTGTGGAGCAAAGAACTATTTGGGTGAAGCCCCTCCCTGGAGTCAGCCAAGACAACACCACTGCTCTTCCTCCTGGTGTTATATAATTTTCCTTCTGCTCATGCAACTCCTGGGAAGGCAAAGGGATGAAAGGGATGACTGACTGCCTTTTAAGGGAGATTAATTTTGAATTGACTGAGTTTAAATTCTGAAATAACTGATAAAGTACATAAAAGAGATTTTTTTTTAAAGTGGGAGATTTATCTTAGTTTGAGATAGAAAGCTTAAACTGCCCCTCACTCCTCTTCACCAGATATGAATTGAAATATGTTCTTATGAGTTAGTAGAGATCAGTAAAGGACTAAAAAGGAAAATTATATGTCTAGAATTCTGAATCGTGGGATAAATGTTTTAAAACCTTTAATATGGTAGCTAACACTAACTGAGTGCATGTTCTGTGGCATTCGTTACCTAAAAAAATCTTCCATATAACAACTCATTTAATCCTTATCAACTCTACAAAGATAAACCATTTTCCACCATTTTATCAATTAACCAAATAAGGTAAATCAAACACCCCACAGTTATATAGGTAGTATTTGATTGAAGATTTAAGGTACTAAATTAGGAACTGTTTTATTTATAATTTATTCATTCATTCATTCATTTTTAAGTTAATTTAAATTCCAGTTAACATACAGTGTAATATTAGTTTCAGTTACAGAATTTAGTGATTCAACACTTACATACAATACCCAGTGCTCATCACAAAGGTGCTCCCAGAATCTCCATCATCTCTTTAACCCATCCCCCCCACCCACCACCATTTTTCCAAAGACAAACAGATGGCCAGCAGACACACAAAAGATGCTCAACATCATTCATCATCAGAGCAATGCAAATCAAAACTACAGGGAGATATCACCTCACACCAGTCAGAATGGCTAAAATTAACAACACAAGAAGCAACAGGTGTTGGCAAGGATGTGGAGAAAGGGGAACTCTCTTACACTATTGGTGGGAATGCAAACTGGTGCAACCACTCTGGAAAACAGTATGGAGGTTTCTCAAAAAATTAAAAATAATTTTTTTTTTAAGACTTTATTTGCGAGAGAGACAATGAGAGACAGAGAGCATGAGAGGGAGGAGGGTCAGAGGGAGAAGCAGACTCCCTGCCGAGCAGGGAGTCCGATGCGGGACTCGATCCCAGGACTCCAGGATCATGACCTGAGCCGAAGGCAGTCGCTTAACCAACTGAGCCACCCAGGCGCCCTCAAAAAGTTAAAAATAGAGCTAACCCTATGATCCAGCATTTGAGCTACTAGGTATTTACCCAAAGGATACAAAAATACTAATTCAAAAAGATACATGCACCCTAATGTTCATAGCCACATTATCTACAATAGCCAAATCAGGGGAACAGTCCAAATGTCCATCTACTGATGAATGGTAAAGAAAGTGGTATATATATATATATATATACACACACATATACCCAATGTAATATTACTTAGTCATAAAAAATAATGAAATCTTGCCATTTGAAATGATGTGGATGGAGCTAAAGAGTATTATGCTAAGTGAAATAAGTCAGAAAAAGATAAATGCTGTATGATTTCACTCATGTGGAATTTAAGAAATAAAACAAACATAAGGAGGAAAAAAAGAGGCAAACCAAGAAATAAACTCTTAACTGTAGAGAACAAACTGATAGAACTGTGCTATTTAAATTGTATGGTAAAAGTAGAAGATTTTCAGTACTTATCTGCAATAAAATGCAAGTATATATCCCAAATATTTGGGTATGTTTTTGTGGTATTTATCCAGGTTTTTACTCAGCATCATTTTTTCCTATAATAATTATTTTCTTTTTTTAAACATTTATTTATTTTAGAGAGAGAGAGAGAGAGAGCATGAGTGGGAGGGGCATAGGGAGAGGGAAAGAATCTCAAGCTAACTCCATGCTGAGCGCAGAGCCTGACACTGGGCTCAATCACATGACCCTGAGATCATGACCTGAGAAGAACCAAGAGTCGGATGCTTAACTGACTGCACCACCCCTCAATCACATGACCCTGAGATCATGACTTGAGAAGAACCGAGAGTCAGATGCTTAACTGACTGCACCGCCCAGGTGCACCTCCTATTCTAATAAATAAAAATGCACCAAAAATGATGTAAGAGTTTTATCCAGTATATGGTTCCCAAATAAATTACAGAACTTCTAGTTACATGTGTTAAACAATGATTTTTTTGCATAAGTATGTTCCAAAAATTGCATATTCCATACTGATACCAAAAATTCATTAATTGCATATCTGAAATTCAAATTAAGTGAGTGTCATATATTATTTGCTAAATCTGGCACCCCTATTCCAATTGAATCTTGGACAAACAGACTTAAATATTTATGTAGATGATAATGATATTTAACATTTTGGAGTGTTATTGTTGCCAGGCACTGTGTTAAGTGCTTTTGCATGTTTGAGCTTGTTTCTTCATCACAACATTGATTACCACATGGATCTCCAGTTTTCCTAGTGAGAAACTGATGCTCATAGAAGTCAAGTTAATTCTCTAGATTATGGAAGCAGTAAAAGTGTACCAAGTAAATTGATAGGTGTGAATGCAAACTTAAGACTGGGCTGTAGATATTCAAATCTCATATTAATGGCCACATACTTCTGTAGCCTTATAATGCTCCTCTATTTACACCTAATCGTAGACACAAGTGTGAATCAAGCTGAGTGTGTAGAATTGCCCTACTTTTTCTTCATATCATCTTCAATTTCTTTCATCAGTGTTTTGTAGTTTTCAGAGTACAGGTGTTTCACCTCTTTGGTTAAGTTTATTCCGGGGGGGCGCCTGGGTGGCTCAATTGGTTAAGAGTTTGACTTTTGATCTCGGCTTGGGTCGTGATCTCAGCTTTATTCCTAGGTATCTTATTGTTTTTGGTGCAGTTGTAAATGGGACTGATTCTTTAATTTCTCTTTCTGCTGCTTCATTATTGGTGTATGGACAGATTTAGTACAGAAATGGACAGATTTCAGTACATTGATTTTCTATCCTGTGACTTTACTGAATTTGTTTATTTGTTCTAGAGTTTTTGTTGGTCTTTCAGGTTTTCTATATATAGTATCATGTTGTCTGCAAGCAGTGCAAGTTTTACTTCTTCCTTTCTGATTTGGATGCCATTTATTTACTTTTGTTGTCTGATTGTTGTGGCTAAGACTTCCAGTACTATGTTAAATAAAAGTAGGTGAGAGTGGACATTCCTGTCTTGTTCTTGACCATAAAGGAAAAGCTCTCAGTTTTTCCCATTGAGTATGATGTCAGCTGTGGGTTTTTCATATATGGCCTTTATTATGTTGAGCTATGGTTCCTCTAAACCTAGTTTGTTCAGAGTTTTTATCATGACTAGATGTTATACTTTTTCAAATGATTTTTCTGCATCTATTGAAATGATCATATGGTTCTTATCCTTTCTTTTATTAATGTGACATATCATTAGATTAATTTGCAAATATTTCTTTTTTTTATTTTTTTAAAGATTTTATTTATTTATTTGACAGAGAGATAGACAGAAGAGCACAAGCAGAGGGAGTGGCAGAGGGAGAGGGAGAAGCAGGCTCTGCACTGAGCAGGAAACCCGATGCAGGACTCGATCCCAGGACCCTGAGATCATGACCTGAGCTGAAGGCAGATGCTTAACCATCTGAGCCACCCAGGCGCCCAGATTGATTTGCAAATATTGAACCACACATGCAACCCAGGAATAAATCCCACTTGATCGTGGTGAATGATTTTTTTTTAATGTATTGTTGAAATGGAAAGACATTCTATGCTCATGGGGTGGGAGAAAAATATTGTTATAATGTCTATACTACCCAAAGAAATCTACACATTTAATGCAATCCCTATCAAAATACCAATAGCATTTTTCACAGAGCTAGAATAAACAATCCTAAAATTTGTATGGAACCACGAAAGATCCCGAATAGCCAAAGCAACCTTGAGAAAGAAAAGCAAAATTGGCGGCATCGCAATTCCAGACTTTAAGATATACTACAGAGCTATGGGAATCAAAACAGTATGTACTGGCACAAAAATAGACACATAGATCAATAGAAGAGAATGGAAAACCCAGAAAGGAACCTACAACTCTATGGTTAATTCATCTTTGACAAAGCAGGAAATAATATCCAATGGGAAGAATGTCTCTTTGACAAATAGTGTTGGGAAAAGTGGACAGCTACATGCAAAAGAATGAAACTGGACCACCTTCTTACACCATACACAAAAATAAATTCAAAATGGAT
This sequence comes from Mirounga leonina, assembly GCF_011800145.1. Taxonomy (NCBI): domain Eukaryota; kingdom Metazoa; phylum Chordata; class Mammalia; order Carnivora; family Phocidae; genus Mirounga; species Mirounga leonina. The sequence continues at coordinate 22,540,768 of NW_023270316.1, read as the reverse complement.
GAAAGACCTAAATGTGAGACCTGAAACCATAAAGATCCTAGAAGAGGACACAGGCAGTAACTTCTTTTACATCAGCAGTAGCAACTTCCTTCTAGGTATGTCTCCTGAGGCAAGGGAAACAAAAGCAAAAATGAATTATATCAAAATAAAAAGCTTAGAATTGGAATTATATCAAAATAAAAAGCTTCAGCACAAGGAAGGAAACAATCAACAAAACTAAAAGACAACCTACAGAATGGGAGAGGTATTTGCAAATGACATACCTGATAAAGGGATAGTATCCAAAATCAGTAAAGAAGATATCAAACTCAACACCCAGAAAATAAATAATCCAATTAAAAAATGGGCAGAAGACATGGATAGACATTTTTCCAAAGAAGACATACAGATGGCCAATAGACACATGAAAAAATGTTCAAGGCCACTGGTCATCAGGGAAATTCAAATCAAAATATAATGAGATATCACCTCACACATGTCAGAATGGCTAAAATTAACAACACAAAAAACAAAAGGTGTTTGTAAGGATGTGGAGAAAGAGGAACCTCTTACACTGTTGGTGGGAGTGCAAACTGGTGCACCACTCTGGAAAACAATGTGGAGGTTTCTCAAACAGTTAAAAATAGAACTAACCTATTATCCAGAATTTGAGCTACTAGGTATTTACACAAGGGACATAAAAATACTAATTCAGAGGGATACATGCACCCCAATTGTTAATAGCAACATTATCTACAATAGCCAAATTATGGAAACAACCCAAGTGTCTATTGACTGATGAATGGATAAAGAGTAAGTGCTATATATATATATATATATATATATATATATATATGATGTAGTATTAGTCATAAAAGGAATGAAATCATGCCATTTGCAATGATGTGAATGGATATAGAGAGTATATGCTAAGTGAAATAAGTCAGTCAGAGAAAGATAAATACCTATGATTTCAGTCACATGTGTAAGAAACAAAACAAATAAGCGATGAGAAAAAAGAAAGAGGCAAATGAAGAAACAGACTCTTAATTATAGAGAACAAACTGATGGTTACCATAGGGGAAGTGTGTGTGGGAGGATGGGTTAAATAGGTGATCAGGATTAAGAAGTGCACTTTTTGTGATGAGCACCAGGTGTTGTATGGAAGTGTTGGATCACTACACTGTACACCTGAAACTAATACTACACTGTATGTTAACTAACTGGAATTTAAACAAAAAATAAAAAAAAATGATTGCTCTACTAACCCATAGACTTGTCAATGATAATAACTAACTGATACTGCTGTAAGAAGAGATAATTGGGAGCTGGCCTGTTGCTAATAGTCAGACCTTGTTTTTGAGGAGCTTTCTTGACACCATAGGTAAGCAATCATGTTCACCTGTTGAATAAAAAGTTTCATAGGTCACCAACATCAGATCAGGTCACTCCTTTACTGTGATGAAGTAAAGCTCAAACAAGATGACTTTATTATCTTTTCTGAAAAGTGACAAAAATAAGGTCACTGCATAAATGACAAGGATTAATCCTCCCAACTGATGTGACATCTATTTCTTTACCAAATGTTTGTTTAGCTTCATTCCATTTTTTTTCTGTCTTCTACATAATATCAATGAAGAAACAGAACCATAAAGTTGCCTCCTACTACCTAACAACATCAAACAGGAACAAGATCTTAGAAAGCACTCATTTCAGTGTGAATCCTCTTCTTGAATCCTCATGAAAAATCATCTGTTATTGAGCCTGTTCAATGTTACGCTATCTCACAAGTTACAATAAGCCAATAAACCAAACTTCATGCAACTACAGGTATATTCCTAATGACCTTAGAAAGATGAGCATCAACACTTATCATGGTCTGCTTTTTTTCATTTTAGATTTATTGACAAATATGTACTAATATCTTGGTTTGGCTTGAATTTGTATTTTTCCTTGTTACTAGTGAAGGTGTGAATCTGTTTATATATTTATTGGCCATTTTAATATCCTTTTCATTTCTTGAATAATTTTACTTTGGTTATTAAATTATATGCTATTTATATACATCCAGATTGATTTATTAATATTTATTTTAGAATATTACATCTAGGTATAGGAGACAAGTGGACATCAATTTCTACTATCCCTGATACACTGTTTTTTAGTCCTAACTGGTGGGTCATAATGCTTATCCAATTAGGCATTAGTTCTGAAGGGTGAGAGGCAGTACAGCAAGATTAGAAACACTGAGGCAGACATATGTTCTCATACAACATATTAAGGTCACCTGTATTTTTTGTATTCTAGCCTTGTTTCTGGGTATACCACTGACAATTCTGCTTGCAACCACTGTTCAACATCGGCCTGCAGCATATCATCATTGCCTTTCTCTTTTGCAGGTCAGTTAACACCAAGTTCATGATGGCAAGCTCATGTTCCATGGTCAACTGAGATCTCATGTTAAATTATTCAATACTTATAGGAACCAAGTCCCATGTAAATCACTATTTCTCAAAAGAACAGTGACCTGCTGAGTAAAGGTTTACATCAAGAGTGAAGAGACTGTTTCTATGATTTTGTTCTCAAGGTAAGCTAGTTTCCTTTTATTATTTTAACCTGCCACAAACACTTTAGGTGTATTTAATTAAGTGATCCATAGGATTCAAACACAGAATAGCTTACTCTGTCACCAGTTAAAGTTAAGATCTTTCTCTTGCTTTAGAAAACACTAGATTGTGGTAGCTTTTTGATATGGTTGAGAAAATGCACAAACTATTTGGATGTAAGCATTGACTTCAAAATTCAAAATTACCTTAAAGCCACTGTCCCATAATAACTGATTTCATTGTAGTAAATTAGTGAAATCCCAACTTTTCCCAAACAAGAGGATTTTCTGATTATAAAGATAAAATTGATGCTTTGTACTATTTAATCTATTATACAAATTCCTGTTCTGTAAAATAAGGATACTATTTTATCATAGTATTATCAAAGTCATAGTTATTATGAGGATTAAGTGTATAGAAGAACATGTGACACCTGCTAATGGGCTCTGTAAGTGAATCTTCATAATGATAAGGTGCATATCTAATTTTTAGACCTATAGACTTTATGATCAATTAGACCGTCTTAGCATGGAATCTGTAGAATTCAGAACCTGTAGTAAAGCTTATTTGTAGACACTTTATTGCAAATAATGATACCATCAAAGAAAGAAGGAGAAAAAAATAAATAAATAGTGGTATGTCACCATGCTGGGTACAGCTTCTCAGTAAAACAAAGCCAGTTGCTTAGGCATTCAATAAATCTTCTATTTGTATAGAACCACTGTGCCTTTGAACAATCTGATGGCAAGAGGTGGAAAGGAAGAGAAAGAAATGTATTCCCTTGCATCTTTTGCCTTTTATTGTTATTGTTGTTATTTAATTTTTCTCTCTTTGGTCAATGTTCATCTATGATGTGTTAACTACTTTATACTTCTAGGTTAGCTTCACTGGGCTTTTCGATCATCCCCTTGGGTAGCCATATTGCTCACCTGAGATGTGACATGTCTTCTGATCCTACAATTAGTAGGTCCTTGGGCCTAGCTGGAGGGAGTACCATGACTTCTAAATCTCTCACTAAGTTTTGCAAGGTAGAACAAAAGGCCCTCCTTCACCTTGGGATATTCTGAGAGAGCTGGTGAGGATCAAAAATTCAGTCATGAAGGCAGGAGGGATGATTTTCTTGAACCAAATGAGGAGACTAGAGAGGCCAAATTATTCAGGGGAGAATCATGACTCGGATACAGTATATCCCTGTTAACACTCAAATCAGTTCACCTTCTCTTCTAGATTTTGAGTGTCTTCTAATAATATGAGAATAACGTGCATACACATATTCCATGATTGAATAAGTGAAAACCCAATCTGAAGGAGGTGGCCAATTACAATATCTTAAAAAGAGTTAAAGTGAGATAGCAACCCAAGCTATGGCCAGTTGCTGAAGTAATCCTAAACCTGTAATTGATATTCATCAGTTTCTCTACTTGACCATGAATTTAGGGTTTCCTTACACTTAGGTGGCATTTCAGATAGTTTTGTTTGCTTGCCTTTGGGTACCGAGCCTTTGAAGCTATACTGTTCTCTGGCAATGAATGCTGTAATTCATTATTCATAATTATAACTTAACATAAAAGCACCAAGACACACACCCCTGAATCCCCTCAGCTTCATATTCCCTCTCGCCCTATCCATTATTTAGTAGTTCTTTCCAACTTTTCATGAAAATCAGAGTCAGTTTTGTGCCAGCATATTGACGTAACCAGTGGCATGAGGAATCCAAAGGTGCCATGTTAGCGTAACAGCTTCACTTCCACATCAGAAAGTTCTGACTTTTTCCATGGACAGAAATGCCCCACATTTCTCAAAAGACTAATAAATAGAACCTGCCAAGGTCTTAGGTTTCTAGGATGGGAAGCAAATTTTCATTAATAGGCCTCTGGGCATTTCGGTGAAAGGAACAAAAATTTTTTCAACCCCTTGATTTCTGGACCCCTTATAATATGGCATTTGAGACTCAACACTGTATTTTGACTGATAGTTCAGGACATACGTTGCAGGTTTTAGGGCCACAGCTGAATCTCTCAAGGTATTTTCTCTTTATTTTTTATTTTTATTTTTTAAAGATTTTATTTATTTATTTGACAGAGAGAGACACAGCAAGAGAGGGAACACAAGCAGGGGGAGTGGGAGAGGGAGAAGCAGGCTTCCTGCCGAGCAGGGAGCCCGATGCGGGGCTCGATCCCAGGACCCTGGGATCATGACCAGAGCCGAAGGCAGACACTTAACGACTGAGCCACCCAGGCGCCCCAAGTTATTTTCTCTTTAATGAGCCATTATACAGGCCTATGTTTTATGGCCAGATGCTTTTCAGTAATGTGATATATGGTAAGATCAGTGAACTATATAACTGATCCCACTGTTGCTCATCCTAAAATGGGTCTCTTGATCTGAATAAGGCATTCTGTAAGCTCTCAGATTATATTGCTCAGAAGGCTTTCTGAGTTATTTTCCTGTAAAATAATGTCAAACTTAGGATTTATAAATAGCACTGCTGATAGATTCGCCATTGAGTAGTGACACAGTTAAGTAATCCTGGGTAAAATGGAGCTCGTGTTAAGACAGTACGTTGCCACCATCCCTGCTGTTACAGCCAATCTCTTCATTTGCCTATTTGCAAACATTAGGGATATGGAAGAGAGAGGCTGGCTGACATCACTAGGTCAGTCATGATGTTTACCTGATAGCATTCCCTACATGATGGTCTCTGTGGACATTAACATGAGATACAAAGATCCCAGGATTCAAATAAATAAATAAATAAATAGATAGATAAATAAATAAATAAATAAATAAATAAATAAAATCTTTAAAAAATAAAAATAAAAATTCTTACTGATTCATTTACATCTTTTCCCAAGTTTCTTTTTTCTAATATTCCAGGCCCATATTATCCACATCCTATGCTCTCCAGGTTATTATTTTCCCCTCTAGTGAGATATCAATATTAAACATGCATTGGGCCACTTCTCCCTACAATTTGAATGGCCAGTGAAATGTATTGCTTACACTCTGCCCACTGAAAAAATTTTTCTTTACCACAGTTCTTCAGAGTTTATCCTGAATGGAATGGAATGCAACTACAATCCACTTTGGGCTACCATTGCTGTATTTGATGTTTTGTATGTGAACTAGGCCCACGTCTTTTCCTCCCCCTCAGTGGGTTAAAGGAAATATTCCACAAAGCAGTAGATGAGAATTGAAGGACAGATCTTGGTACAAAAGTAATAAGTAAGCTGGGAATCTGAGCCTCATTTTTCTACATCTACGTAAGGCCAGTCTCAAATGTACCACTTCCATGGTATGGTGGATTTCCACCATGCTTGCCTAAAATTATGAATCAGTGGTTCAATAATAGTGCCACAATGCGAAGCTGTAGTTACTTAATCAATACATGTCCCATGATCAAACACACAATCTCTACCAAGTCCCAATGTCATAGGAACCGTTTATAAAAAGGACATTTGTTTTTTTGCCACAGAAGGCATGGTCTTGCTGTGGCACTAAGAGCCTGAGAGGCTAGCCTCCTAATAGTTTAACACAAAATCCACACAGTGTGAATATCAGCAAAATACATCTACGTCACCTTAGTTCTTTTGGATGCCTGGTCCTAAAGTAAGCAGCATGTTCTGCAGCCTGTTCTTACTACAGAGAACTCTTTTGCTCTAGATCACATTCTGAACTAGCAGAATTTCTATTCACCTATTTAATAGGTCAGGATAATAGACTCATGTATGGTATATATGTCTCTAAAATCCAAAGAGATTTATTAAGTATCTGTTTCACAGTAGTAGAAGTCAGTTTCTTGAGAGTAGAAAGAGCTTTATATTAAAGAGGATGTCCAAAATTATCCAAAATTCTATACCTACAGAAATTTCATTAATTTGCAATCATTTAAAACTTTTTTGAGATCATCTTGACTTGACATTCTAATAAGCATGTTGTTTACTAGAGAATTTAGGGTTCTTGCCACTTGCTATTCATCTGATCAAAAATAGCATAATGTCATTAACACAAAGTATCAGTATGATCAAGAACCCTACATAATATAGAATGTATCATGTCCAAGAACAGAAGAGCAAACAGAGCCCTGCAGCCAGCCAGGGCACTGAAAATGCACTACTACTAAATTCCCTATAATATTACATTATAATATTATATAATATAATATATGTAAAACAATATAATATTACATATATATATATATCTTTTTTTTTTTTTTTGGAGAGAGAGAAAGAGCACACGGGCAAGCCAGATGAGAGGGACAGAAGGAGAGGGAGAGAGACAATCTTAAGCAGGCTCCATGCTCATGACCCTGAGATCATGACCTGAGCTGAAATCAAGAGTTGGAGGCTTAACTGACTGAGCCACCCAGGTGCCCCCAATTTTTTTTTATCCTTCTTGTTAAAAGGGATTAAGACAAAAGCATACAGCAAACTCAAAGCTACATACAAGATGTCAGAATCTGTACTGATCCGCTCCATATAAAATATAACATCTGCTACAACTGCTTTCCATAGAGGGTCAGATAGTGAATTAAAGGGAGCAATGATGGGGGTACCTGGGTGGCTCAGTCGGTTGTGTCTGCCTTGGTCTCAGGTCATGATCCCGTGGTCCTGGGATTGAGCCCGTATCAGGCTCCCTGCTCAGTGGAGAGTCTGCTTCTCCCTCTCCCTCTGCCCCTCCTCATGCTCTCTCTCTCTCAAATGATGGATACAAGTCTCTCTGCATCTTTAAAATCCTTTTATGTTTTCTCTGTAAATATTTCTAGAATGTGGTTTTGCTTTGGATAAAATACCCTGGCCAGAGGATTAGTAGTTTTAGGGGGTTTCTTCTAGGGCTTCCTAACACAAAGATCCAATCTGAGAACCAATGTGAGGCTTCTCTCAATTGTGAAGTATATCTATTTCAGGTAGACACTCAAGTACTGGAAAATACATTGTGCAAGAACACATTAGACATCCTATGTGATAAACTTAGTCCAAACCATTTATTACTTGATGTTCATATAACAGTCAATCCAGAAGATTACTTTAGCATTTCATGTAACTTGGTTTCCATGTCAACTCAAATATTATACCTGAAAAAAAAAAAAAGTTCTAGTGATTGTCCTTTTTCTGGTACACAGTTGTACTGGCAAATGACAAAAGCCCCTTTTGGAGAAGAATTGGAGGTATGTATAGTGGCACTGACCTTCCCCCCATTTCAAGCAATGGAAAATGACTTAGGTTTGGAAGCCTTGTGAAGCAGTATTATTTACTACCATGATGGATTAGATCAGCCTTCTGCTCACCAGCTTTTCTGACCTGCCATCCTTACCCCTTAGAATACTTTTTCTATTAGATACCTTCAGAATAAAGCATGTTGATTGACACTCCTGCCTTGATAGCCATTATGGAAATATTCATCTTCCATTGATATTTATGTGCTGGGGCCTGGACTGTGACATTCTAGAATCCCATCACTCTCATTGGTATTTGGGACACCAGTTCCATACAACATCTCTTAGTGTTATATGAAACTTATAGTACATAATTAGCATCTAACTTCTCAAAGCTAATGTATTATACCACACTTTACAACGTATTCCTTATTGTCTTAAGGAAGTGAATACTTTTTGGTTCTCCCAGGAAACATAAAGTAGAACCTGTCATGGGATGAACTGTGTCTCCCTAAAATTCATATATTAGTCTTCATATCTAGTACCTCAGAGTATGACTTTATTTAAAGGGTCTTTAAAGAGATAAGTAAGTGAAATGAAGTGATTAGAGTGGATCCCATCCCATATGACCGGTTTCATCATAAAAAGAAGAAATTTGGATACAGTTACAGAGGAAAGACCATGTGAAGAAAATACAAGAAGAAGTTGGCCATGCACAAATCAAGGAAAGAGGCCTCAGAAGAATTCAACTTTGCCAACATCCTGATCTCAGACTTCCAGCCTCCAGAACAGTGAGGTAATAAATTTCTGTTGTTTAGCCACCCAGTCTGTAGTTCTTTGTTATGGTTTCTCTTAAAAACTAATATAGCAGTCACATTTTAGTTAGAAATCTATTTTAAGAGATCCACGTACACCACATCTATATACATTTGAGCAACAATATCTTTTCACTGAATTATCCAAATGCAAACTCAGTATTTCCACATGGAGTTCTACATTTTCTTAAATTTAACACATGGAAAACCAAACTTCTTATATTTTGTGAAAATAACGTCATTTTAATCTCCCACTCAAAACTATTGACAAATCAACCCCTTCTAATTGTTCTTGCAAAAAGTTGTCAAACTTGACACTTTGATAGGAGTAAACTGACTTAGGGGGAGTAAAACAGAAGATGAAGTCACTGAAATAGGAAATAGCATGGAACAAAATTTATTGTGTAGTTTGTAAGTTTACTGTAATGATTCCAGCATGAAATGAGATGGGAAGACAGTAGATAATTACAAGCATAGGAGTGATATGATCTGCCTTAAGTTTTAAGATTATACTATCTACTGCATTAAGAATAAATGAAAGAAGAGCAACCAGGAAAAACAGATACGGTAAGAGGATTATTGCAAAGTTATAGGATAAAAATGATGGTGGGTTGGGGCAGGTTAGTAGTATTGGAGGTGGTAATTGCTTCTTAATTTTTTTTTTAATATTTGCCACCTACTTTTCTTTTTTTTTTTTTAAGATTTTATTTATTTAGGGACACCTGGGTGGCTCAGTCGGTTAAGCGTCTGCCTTTAGCTCAGGTCATGATACCAGGGTCCTGGGATCGAGTCCCGCATCAGGCTCCCCGCTCTGCGGGGAGCCTGCCTCTCTCTCTCTCTATCTCTCATGAATAAATAAATAAAATCTTAAAGATTTTATTTATTTATTCGAGAGAGAGAGAGCGATCGTGAGGGGTGGGAGTGGCAGAGGGAGAGGGAGAAGCAGGCTCCTTGCTGAGCAGGGAGCCTGACTCGGGCTCGATGCCAGAACCCTGAGATCATGACCTGAGCCGAAGGCAGCCGCTTAACCAGCTGAGCCACCCAAGTGCCCCAACTACCTACTTTTCTTAACTCCTACATCAATTATATGTTTGTCAAAATTATTTTGAGAGGAATAATATTTAAATGATTTAACTTCTGATAAATAGTTAATTGTCATTATATAAATTAGTTTACTGTGTGATAAATGTGTTAGGTACTTGGATTTTAATCAAAGAGCTATTGAACAAATACATAGTTCCTTTGAGAAAGTAGTAGAATGCACATGTAGATTTACTTATTTTTTCACCACATTTGAAATCTCCCTGTCAATTCAATGGTTTTAGATTATCATTTGTTCTGACAAAGTATATATTATATATGTTAAAATTCATATATAAATATACTTTTGTAAACTCCCCATCTTGGTATTTGCCCCTACTTGCTACCCTTAGCATACCCTGTGGGGATGAAAGATTTTTCATTTAAATGGTCCAGTAGAAAATCTTATGTAAAATTTTCAGATCTGCTAAAGAAAGCCTTTGATAGTAGAGGTGATTTAAATTAGTGCTAATTTAGAACCCTTTTGAGAATATTTCCCTGTCAGCTCAGTGCTTAACGTGGAGCTAATTAGAGCTATTTTGCCCACAAACGGTGATTGTTAAGTCCAGCAACAGCACACACTGAATGATTAAAGTGCCTCAGGAACAGAAATAGAAATGCAATTTTCATTAGAGTGTATTTTCTTTTCTGCTTTTGACCTCATAGATTCAAGTTTTGAAAGAATAATACCTCTTATTAAAGCTACTGGGCAGGGAAAAATGACTTGCCTCACTTCTAAAAAAAGGATAATAAGTAACTGTATATTTCTCTGATGGAGATGATGTATTTTATAAGACATATTCATTTAGGGCGCCTGGGTGGCTCAGTTGGTTAAGCGACTGCCTTCGGCTCAGGTCATGATCCCAGGGTCCTGGGATCGAGTCCTGCATCGGGCTCCCTGCTCTGCGGGGAGCCTGCTTCTCCCTCTCCTAATCCCCCTGCTTGTGTTCCCTCTCTCGCTGTGTCTCTCTCTGTGTCAAATAAATAAATAAAATCTTAAAAAAAAAAAAAAAGACATATTCATTTAAATGAAACTATATATATTCATATTTTACTGTTAATTTATCATTGCAATTTTAAGGGGAATGAAATAACTACGGCTTGTTTTTTTTAACCACCTTGGATTTTTTTTAACTGAGTTGAAATTCACATAACATTTTAAAGTGGACAATTCAGTAGTATGTCACACATTCGCAGTATTATGCTGAAACCATATCTCTTTAGTTTTAAAATTTGTCACTCCAGACTCATTAAGTAATCTTCACTGTGACTTTCTATACCTAAGTGAAGCGACTATCTCTTTTGGAAATTTTAATCAGCATCAACATTTGTAAGAATTGGAGAACACCTATTTGTCAGGATAGATTCCATTTTTTTGGTCTAGAATTCAGGACAGATATATTCCTGGAGTCAAAGAAGAGCTTTAACTTCTGACAATGGTGAATCTATGAATTTCTTATCTCTCCTGTGCTGCTTCCTTCTCTGTGAAGAAAAATTGCAACCCTTTGGCCTTCAGTAATATGCAGAATTTTTTGCCCTTGAATTAAACACCCTTGAGGTTTTTGTAATTTTCATACCATTAAGGTTAATTTGGATTAAAGAGGAATTTCAAAGCATTCGTTCTATTTAGAGGAACCAAGTTGAGATACAGAGGCATATCTAATAGAAGGGTTACGGCTACCTTTCTCACTGTCACGTTTCTGCCAGTTCCAAGAACATTTTTGGATGGGGGCTTGGGGTTGGATTTAGCTGCTATGTTTTACTTTATTTACGAATAGCCTTCCTGAAACACATAGCCCACTGAAGCTGTCAGTTTGTTTAGAATAGCTTCCAGGGCGCCTGGGTGGCTCAGTTGGTTAGGCGACTGCTTTCGGCTCAGGTCATGATCCTGAAGTCCCGGGATCGAGTCCCACACCGGGCTCCCTGCTCAGCAGGGAGTCTGCTTCTCCCTCTGACCCTCCCCTCTCTCATGTGCTCTCTCATTCTCTCTCTCTCAAATAAATAAATAAAATCTTAAAAAAAAATAGAATAGCTTCCAACCTGCTATGCAGCTTGCTTTCTTCCTTTTGCACATTTTGACTTCAATTTCCCTTTCTTAAGTTTGTTGCTGGAATGAGTATTCTTAGCTTCAGACCTCTTAGTATATAGCTTCTCCATTTTCTTATATCTTACAAGATGGGAGATGGTATCTTTCAATAACTGCAAATTTTTAATCTTAGTTTGACCCAGTTATGAATAATTGTTACAGTTAGTGCTTTTCTTTGTTTTATGCAATAAATCTTCCTTATATGAGGTCATGAAGATATTTGAATACATTTGCTTAAAACTTTACAATGCTAAATGCATTGTCTCCTAATCTCTCAAGATGGACAGTTTTACCTTCATTGGTCACAGTTGACCTACCTGCAAAGCAGATATAACAATAGAATGAACTAGTGAATTTATTGTGGAGCTCTTGTGGTTTAATGCATGCAAAAATGATTACAACAATGACTGGCAAAATGTGCTCTCTTTATTATTACTAGAATGATTCAACTTATTCGTCCTGATTGGGATGACTGATTGATTCATTTTAATGCCATTTTTTTTTGTGCACCTTTTATGTTTAACTAATATCTACCTTTAAAAGTTTGCATATATATTACCTATACTTATATATCAATGTAGACCTTATTCTACTAAGATGCAATCTTCCTTATAATGTTCATACTTAATTTGCAAATAAAATTTAGTAGTTTGTTAATAATTCTGGTGCCATGCTATAGTTAGTTTCATATTCTTTCTTCTTCCATATTATATATTGTTTTTAATATAAGAAAATAATCATTCTCTTAGTAGATTACAAGGTTATATTTTGCCATGATTAGATTAGTAAAATATTCCTAGATTCACTGACTACTGCTGTTTTCTCTCAATGGGTTTTACATTGGCATGCAGATTTGAATGTTTTTAGGCTTTATTAAACGGTGGTGAAAGTATCAGCCTCTAAAGGCAAAGTGAATGGTTTAAACACTAGCTTACATCACTTATAAGCTGTGTTCCCTATGTCCTAGGAAGATATTTAATTTCCTAAATTTTGTTATTTTGTTATCCTCATTTGGAAATTAGTAATAATGTTTTGTTTATGATTCTTTTTTAACTCACTAGTATATTATTTTTTAATTTAATCCCAGCATACTTAACATACAGTGTTATATTAGTTTCAGTTATACAATATAGTGATTCAACAATTCTATATATTACTCAGTGTTTATCATGATAAGTGTACTCTTAATCCCCTTCACCTATTTCATGCATTTCCCCCACCTGCCTCCCCTTTGGTAACCATTAGTTTGTTCTCTATAGTTAGGAGTTTGGTTTTTGGTTTGACTCTTTTTTCTTTATTTGTTTCTTAAATTCCACATATGAGTGAAATCATATGGTATTTGTCTTTCTTTGACTGACTTATTTCACTTAGTACTATACCCTCTAGCTCCATGTATGTTGTTGCACATGGCAACATTTCATTCTTTTTTATGGCTGAGTATATACTTACCTCTTCTTTATATGTTTGTTTATTGATGGACACTTGGGCTTCTTCCATAATTTGCCTATTGTAAATAAGGTTGCAATAAACATACTTCTTTTTTTTTTTTTTAAAGATTTTATTTATTTATTTGACAGAGAGATAGAGAGCACAAGTAGGCAGAGAGAGAGGGAGAAGCAGACTCTCCACTGAGCAGGGAGCCTGATGCAGGGCTCGATCCCAGGACCCCGGAATCATGACCTGAGCCGAAGGCAGTCGCTTAACTGACTGAGCCACCCAGGCGCCCCTAAACATACTTCTTTTTTAATTACTGTTTTCATATTCCTTGGGTAAATACCCGGTAATAGAATTACTGGATCATATGGTAATTCTATTTTTTATTTTCTGCGGAATCTCCATACTGTTTTGTACAGTGGATGGACTAGTTTGCATTCCTACCAACAGTGCATGAAGGTTCCTTTTTCTCCACATCATTGACACTTGTTTCTTGTGTTTTTTACTTTAACCATTCTGACAGGTGTGAGGTGGTGTCTCATATTGGTTTTGATTTGCATTTCCTTGATGATGAATATTATATATATTATTTTATAAACACATACATACATACACACACACACACAAACACACACATACCTGCAATCTTCTTTATCCATTCATCAGTCTATAGACATTTGGGCTCTTTACATAATTTGGCTATTGTTGATAATGCTGCTATAAACATCGGGGTCCGTGTATCCCTTCCAATCAGTATTTTTGTATCCTTTGAGTAAATACTTAGTAGCTCAAATGCTGGATCATAGGGAAGTTCTATTTTTAACTTTTTGAGAAACCTCCATACTGTTTTTTCCAGAGTGGCTGCACTGTTTGCATTCCCACATCATCCCCAACACCTGTTGTTTCTTGTGTTGCTGATTTTAGCTGTCCTGACAGGTGTGAGTTGGTATCTCAGTGTAGTTTTGACTTGTATTTCCCTGATGAAGAGTGATGTTGAGCATCTTTTCATGTGTCTGTTAGCCTTCTGTATGTGTCTTTTGGAAAAATATCTATTCATATTGTCTGCCCATTGTTTTAACTAGATTATTTGTTTTTTGGGTGTTGAGTTTGATAAGATCTTTATAGATTTTGGATACTAAACCTTTATCAGATACATCATTTGCAGATATCTTCTCCCATTTTGAAGGTTACCCTTTAGTTTTGTTGAATGTTTTCTTCACTGTGCAGAAATTTTCTATATTGATGAAGTCGCAATAGTTCATTTTTGCTTTTGTTTACCTTGCCTCAGGAGACATCTAGAAAAATATAGCTACCACCAATGTCGGACAAATTACTCTCTGCGCTCTCATCTAGGATATTTATGGTTTCATTTAGGTATTTAATTCATTTTGAGTTTATTTTTGTGTATGGTGTGAGAACGTGGCCCAGTTTCATTCTTTCACATGTAGCTGTCCACTTTTCCCAGTGCTGTTGAAGAGACTTTTTCCTGTTGAGTATTCTTGCCTCCTTTGTTGTAGATTAAATGACCATATAATCATGGGCTTATTTCTGAGCTCTCTATTCTGTTCCATTGATCTATGTGTCTGTTTTGTGCCAATACCATACTGTTTTTGATTATTACAGCTTTGTAGTATATCTCGAAATCTGGGATTGTGATACCTCCAGTTTTGTTTTTCTCTTTCAAGATAGCTTTCGCTATTTGGGGTCTTTTGTGGCTGCATACAAATTTTTGGATTATTTATTCTAGTTCTCTGAAAACTGTTGGTGCTATTTTGATAGGGATTGCATTGAATCTGTAGATTGCTTTAGGTAGTACAGACATTTTAACAATAATGTGTCTTCCAAACCTGAGCATGAAATATCTTGCTATTTGTTTGTGTCATCTTCAGTTTCTTTCATCAGTGCTATACAGTTTTGAGAGTACAGGTGTTTCATCTCTTTGATTAAGTTCATTCCTAAATTTTCCATTATTTTGGTGCAGTTGAAATGGGATTTTCTTAAATTTTCTTTCTGCTACTTCATTATTAGTGTCTAGAAATCCAATGAATTTCTGTATATTGATTTTCTCTTTTTTTAAGATTTTATTTATTTATTTGACAGAAAGAGATATAGCCAGAGAGGGAACACAAGCAGGGGGAATGGGAGAGGGAGAAGCAGGCTTCCCGCTGAGCAGGGAGCCCGATGTGGGGCTCGATCCCAGAACCCTCAGATCACGACCTGAGCCGAAGGCAGACGCTTAATGACTGAACCACCCAGGCGCCCTGTATATTGATTTTCTATCCTGAAACATTACTGAATTCATTTATCAGCTCTAGTAGTTTTTTGGTGTAATCTTTCAGGTTTTCTATATATGGTATCATGTCATCTGAAAATAGTGAAAGTTTATCAGTTTTATTGACCCTTTCAAAGAACCAGCTTCTGGTTTCATGATCTGTTCTGTTGGTTTTTAGTTTCAACTTAATTTATTTCTAATTTTTATTAATTCCTTCTAATGGATTTGAGTTTTGTTTGTTGTTATTTTTCTAGCTCCTTTAGATGTAAGATTAAGTTGTTTATTTCAAATTGTTATTGCTTTTTGAGGTAGACCTCTATTGCTAAAAACTGTACTTCTAGAACAGCTTTTTCTGCAAAGATGTTGGACCATCATATTTTCTTCCAGTTCAGTTTTGGTTGTTTATAAGTTCCCAGGAATGCATCCATTTCTTCCAGATTGCCTAATTTGTTGACATATAGTTACTTATAATATATTCTTAAAATTGTCTGTATTTCCTTGGTGTTGGTCATGATCTCTTCCCTCTCATTCATGATTTTATTAATTTGGGTCCTTTCTCTTTTCTTTTGGATAAGTCTGGCCAGAGGTTTATAGATCTTATTCTTTCAAAGAACCAGCTTCTAGTTTCATTGATCTGTTCTACTGTTCTGCTTTCTATTCCATTGATTTCTGCTATAATTTTTATTTATTTATCTTCTCCTTCTTGGTTTAGGCTTTATTTGCTGTTCTTTCTCCAGGTCCTCTAGGTGTAAGGTTAACTTGCTTATTTGAGATTTTTCTGATTTTTTGAGAGAGTCTTGTCTAGCAATCTACTTCCCTCTTAGAACCATCTTTGCTGCATCCCAAAGGTTTTGAACAGATGTGTTTTCATTCTCCTTAGTATCCATGAATTTTAAAAATTCTTCTTAATTTCCTGGTTGACCCATTCATTCGTTAGCAGGATGCTCTTTAATCTCCAAGTGTTTGAGTTCCTTCCAAATTTCCTCTTGTGATTGAGTTCAAGTTTCAAAACATTGTGGTCTGAAAATATGCAAGGAATATTCTCAGTCTTTTGGTATCAATTGAGACCTGATTTGTGACTCAGTATATGATCTGGAGAATGTTCCATGTGCACTTGAGAAAAATGTATATTCTGCTGCTTTAGGGTGGAATGCTCTGTATATATCTGTGAAGTCCATCTGGTCTAGTATGTCATTCAAAGCCCTTGTTTCCTTGTTGATCTTCTGCTTAGATGATCTGTCCATTGCTATGAGTGGGGTGTTGAAGTCCCCTACAACTAGTGTATTATTATCAATGCGTTTCTTTACTTTGGTTATTGATTGGTTTATATAATTGGCTGCTCCCATGTTGGGGGCATAAGTATTTATAATTGTTAGATCTTCTTGTTGGATAGACCCTTTAAGTATGATACAGTGTCCCTCTTCAACTCTTACTAGAGTCTTTGGTTTAAAATCTAGTTTGTCTGATATGAGGATTGCTACCGAGCTTTCTTCTGAGGTCAATTAGCATGGTAAATGGTTCTCTACCCCCTCAGCTTCAGTCTTGAGGTGTCTTTAGGTCTAAAATGAGTCTCTTGTAGATAGAATATGAATGGGTCTTCCTTTTTTATCCAATCTGATACCCTGTATCTTTTTATTGAAGCATTTAGCCCATTTACATTCAAAGTAACTATTGAAAGATATGAATTTAGTGTCATTGTATTGCCTGTAAAGTCCCTGTTTCTGTAGATTGTCTCTGTTTCTTTCTGGTTTATGTTACTCTTGGGATCTCTTCACTTACAGGATCCCCCTTAATATTTCTTGCAGGGCTGGCTTGGTGGTCACATTCTTTCAGCTTCTGTCTGCCCTGGAAGCTCTTTATCTCTCCTTCCATTCTGAATGAAGCCTTCCTGGATAAAGAATTCTTGGCTGCATGTTCTTCTCATTTAGTACCCTCAATGTATCATGCCAGCCCTTTCTGGCCTGCCTGATTTCTGTGGATAGGTCTGATGTTAGTCTGATATCCCTCCTGTCCTGAGCTGCTTTCAGGATAGTCTCGTTTTCTCTAAAATTTGCAAGCTTTCACTATTATATGTCAGGGTGTTGATCTATTTTTATTGATTTTTGGGAGGGGTCCTCTCTGCATCTTGGATATGAATGCTTGTTTCCTTCCCCAGATTATGGAAGTTTTCAGGTATGATTTGCTCAAGTATACCTTCTGGCCCTCTTTCTCTCTCTTTCCCTTCAGGCACACCAATAATTCTGACAGTTGTTCATTTCAGGGCATCATTAAATTCTCAAAGCATTTCTTCATGGGCTCTGAGTTGTCTTTCTCTTTTCCTCAACTTTTGTCCTTTCCATCAGCCTGTCTTCTAAATCACTTACTCTCTCTTCTACCTCATTCACCCTAGCTGTTAGAGCATCCAATTTAGACTGCATCTCAGTTTTAGCGTTTTTAAGTTTGGCGATTAGATCTCATTTCTGCATGTAGAGATTGTCTACTGTCTTTTATGCTTTTTTCAAGCCCAGCTGTTAACTTTATAATTCCTATCCTGAATTCCATCTCTACATCTTACTTACATCCATATCAATTAGCTCTGTGGCAGAGAACATTACCTCTGTTTTTTTCTTTTCTTGTAAATTCCTCCTTCTAGTTATTTTACCCAGAGAAAAATGGGTGAGCGAGTGAGCAGAGTTCAAAATATCAACCATGACCCAAACTAAATACACCCTACACAAATCCAAAGTGGTCAGAAACAACAACAGAAAAGCAAACAAAAACAAAACAAAAAAGGGGTGAGGGGAGAGACTATAATCTCTAAGTGTGAACAAAACAGGGCGATCCACTTGTTCCTGAGTAAATTTTGGTCTGTGTATTAGAAGACACTACATCGCAAAATTGTAAAGAAAGCAAAACTTATATATATACAAAAATAAAATTAAATAGAGTGAAAAAGGGACTAAAATGAAGCATATATCTATAAAATATAGATGCAGAAAATACAAGTTAAAAAGCGACTTAACATAATTAAGTAAAATAAGAAATAAGTTGAAACAGGAAAAAGGTAAAAAAAAAAGAAATGGAAAATTTTAGACTGAAAGATAAACGAATCATGAGGAAAAACCTTGAGCTTGGGCTCAATATACTGTTTTCCCCTGGAGCTGGAGTTTTACAGCCTTGTGGGATCCATAAACTAGTTGTTCACCTGTTCTTCCAGTCGGTCTTCTGTGGGAGGGGCCCGCTGTGCTGCTTCTCAGGTGTCTTTGCCTTGGCAGAGTTGCACCTCCCCTTGCCAGGGGGCTGGGCTCAGTGTAAGCTGGTCCTCTATGTGGCTTTTGTTCCCTGGAGGCTTTCCCCTCCTCTTTAAAGGATCAGAAAATAGATGAAAGGAGGTCCCCTACTATTCCACAATCTTGCCTCCTCCAGACAATCATGTTTTCATTTTCCTTTATCTCCATGTGTTTTTTGATTTCCTCCAATGAATGGACTCATTCATTGTTTAGTAGCATGTTATTTAATGTCCATATATTTGTGTTTTTTCAAGTTTTTTTCTCTTGTGATTGATTTCTAGTTTCATATCATTGCATAGAAAAGATTCATGGTATGACTGCAATCTTTTTTAATTTGTTGAGACTTGTTTTGTGGCCTAACATGTGATCTATTCTGGAGAACATTCAATGTACACTAGAAAAGAATGCGTATTCTGCTGTTTTAGTATGAAATGTTCTGAATATAACTGTTAGATCCCTCTGGTACACTGTTTCATTCAAAGCCACTGTTTCCTTGTTGATTTTCTGTTTGGATAATCTATCCATTGACTTAAGTAGGATATTAAAGTCCCCTACTATTACTGTATTACTATAAGCTATTTTGTTTATGTTTGTATTAGTGGCTTTATGTGTTTGGGTGCTTATGTGTTAGGTGCATAAATATTTACAATTGTTATAATCTTCTTGTTAGATTACTCCCTTTATGATTATATATTGTTCTTGTTTGTCTTATTACAGTCTTTGTTTTAAAGTCCATTTTGTCCTGTGTAAGTATTGCTACCCCAGCTTTCTTTCACTTCCATTTGCGTGATAAGTACTTTTACGCCCCTTTGCTTTCAATCTTTATGTGTCTTTCTAACTGCAACGAGTCTTTTGTAGGCAGTATATAGATGAGTCTTTTTTTTTTTTATCCATTCCATCACCCTATGTCTTAATTAGAGCATTTGGTGCATTTACATTCAAAATATTTATTGATAAATATGTACTTATTGTTATTTTGTTCCTTGTTTTATGGTTGTTGGTGTAGTTCTTCTCTGTTCCTTTCTTCTCTTGCTTTCTTCTGTCACGGTTTCCTGGCTTTGTTTAGTGAACTACTTGAATTCCTTTCTCTTTATTTTTTTGCATATCTATCACCAGTTTTTGGTTTGTGGTTACCATTAGGTTTATATATAACATCTTATGCATATATCAGTCTATATTAAGTTAATGATCACTATATTAAGTTTGAACCCATTCTTTACTCCTCTCCTTGCCACATTTTAGGTGTATGGTGTCATACTTTACATCCTTTAATTTTATGAGTCCCTGGACTGATTTTTTTATAGATATACTTAATTTTACTGCTTTTTGATACCTACTTTTCTTACTTCTACTTATGATCTTTCCTTTCTACTCAGTGTCCCCTTTAGGATTTCTTGTAGGGCTTTTTTAGTGGTCATGAATTCCTTTAACCTTGTTTGTCTGGGAAACTATCTCTCCTTCTATTGTGAATGATAGCCTTACTGGATAGAGTATTCTTAATTGCAGGGGTTTTTGTTCGTTTATTTGTTTTTGTTTTTAGCACTTTGAATATATCATGCCAGTCCTTTCTGGTCTGCAAATTCCTGTTGAAAAATCAGCTAAAAGCCTTATTGGATTTCCCTTGTATATAATCGTTTTCTTTTCTCTTGATGCTTTTAAAATTCTCTTTATCACTACTTTTTGCTGTCTTAATTACTATGTGTCTTGGTGTGGGCCTCCTTGGGTTGATTTTTGTTAGGGGCTGTCTGTGCCTCCTGGAAATGGATTTCTGTTTTCTTCCCTAAATTCGGGAAGTTTGCAGTTATTATTTCTTCAAATAAATCTTCTGCCCCCTTTTCTCTCTCTACTTCTTCTGGGATCCCTGTAATGCAAATATTATTACACTTGGTGGTTTCTCTGAGTTCCCTTAATCTATTCTATTTTTTTATTAGTCTTTTTCTTCTGTTCAGCTTGATTGCCTTACATCACTGATACATTCGTCTGCTTCCTCTAGGCTACTATTTATCACATCTAGTGTGTTTTTAATTTCAATTATTGGGTTCTTTATCTCTGATAGGTTCTTTTTTACATTTTCTCTTTGTTAAAAATTTCACTGAACTCTCCACTCTTTTCTCAAATCCACTGATTATCTTTATGACCATTACTTTAAATTCTCTTATCAGACATATGACTTATTTGCATTTCATTTAGCTCTCTTGCTGTGATTTTCATGTCCTGTTCTTTCATTTGGTACATAATCCTCTTTCTCCCCATTTTGTCAAACTCTCTGCATCTGTTTCTATGTGTCATGAATGTCAGCTATGTCTCCTGCTCTTGAAATTAGTGGCTGTATGAAGAATAGATCCTGTAGTGCCCTGTAGTGCTATTTTCCCTGTTTAGCAGTACCTGACACATCAAGGGTATCACCTATGTGCATTTTGTGCCTCCCTACTGTTGTGGCTGAGTTGTGTTTGCCTTCAGTCCAGTTGTCTGCAATGGCTCTTTCTGCTTGTTGTGGGCCGAATTTCTTCCCTGTGTTGTTAATACGACAGGCTGGGGCCACCTTGTGCTTGAGTTGATGTAGACTAGGTATTTCCAGGGATGCATTATCACAAAACTGTAGGATGCTCTCCTATGTTGTTCCCTGAGAAGCTTTCATTGATGTGTAAGGCCTGTAGTCAGACCAGATGTCTGCTCCAGCCCCCTGCTGGGCCATGGTTGGATTGGTGTTTGTGGTAATTTTCCCCTCTCCCTGGGGCAAGAGTCACTTTGGGGAGTTACTGACTCCTGTTGGGGCTGCTTGCACACCATCAGGCTTGTGACACCACTTTGGATGGATTCCAGCCAAGGATATTTTGGAGGGGGCAGGTCTATAGGAGAACACAGGGGCAGGGTACATGGTGTTAGGAAGGTTTTCCCCAATCAGCTGTAGGAGAGAACCTGGAGCAGCTTTAGGAAACTTGTGCTGCTGGACTAAAGGGGGCTGGTTCACAGGAGAACTCGGCAGCAGGGAGTGTGTTACCAGTAAGGTCCACTGATGGTCAACTGCAGGAGGGGACTTGCAACCACCCAGGAAAAATCCTGCCAGGCTAGCTGAATTGCGGGTGGATCCACAGAAGTCCATGGAGGTAGGGTGCTGTTAGCAAGTTAGGTGGAGAATGTTACACTGTGTTGGTTCCTGCAGGTCTCCCATGTATCTATGTTGGGCAGGGGAGTATAGTGGTCCCCACCCTTTCTTTTGTTCTTGGACAGATCTCCCAAAGATCCCTGTCCATCTAGTCCAGGCTCTGAGATTAGTAAATAAATCTCCTTCCTATATCCCCCAGGCATTTTTCAAACTGCCGCTTCTATGCTGTATCTCCTCAAGGCTGTTTGTTGTGCTGTTTCTTTAAGGGTTGGAACTCCACCCTCCCAGTTCTCCCAGAGACTTGCTGGCTGACTTTTAAATGTGTTGGTGTTAAGCCCCACTCATTGTTAGGCCCCTGTGGTTTTCAAAGCCAAATGTTATGGGGATTCATCTTCCTGTATGGGTCTCCTGTGCCTCGGGTGCCTAAATTTGGGGACTGCCCCTTTCCCCTCTTTCCCTTCTCCCAGTTCCCCCCTACCTCTGATAGTCCCAGGGGTCAGTTTGACTCTGAGCATGATTCTGTCCTTCCTATCCTCTTCATTGTGGCTTCTTCTCTACATTACCTGGGGAAAGTGTTTTTCCAGTCTTTAGGTTATTTTGGGGGGTTATTTTCTCAGATGTGAGTGTTATCTAGCTGTATCCATGGGATAGGGTGAGCTTAGGATCCTCCTACTCCTCCATCTTCCCTGGGAGTCTCTATATAATTCTTGTAAGAAATGAAGTACGTATTATATGTGAGAGACTTAGTAATTGAAGAAATTATGTAAAAATATTAGCGATATAATTGTTGTATGTTTCTGATACGATTTTCATGGAGCTTGTCAATTATTTAAGTATTTCCCTCAAACACATTTATATCTTTAAAGTTGGTGGCATGCAGAAAGTTTTAGTTTTGCTGACTCATGAATGATGGCTGGTATATTGGGCTTTTTCCTACTACAGATAGCCTGTTATTGGGTAAAATAACTTGTCATATACTCTTAAAAATAATCTTTTGTTTTTAGCTTACTCTGTCAAAGAAAGAAACGTAATATGTTTGGTTATGTTTCCATTGGTATTAAACTGTTCTTGAAATCTGGATTTTTTTTTCTTTTTATAGGGTTATTATTGGTGTTCAGAAGAAAAATAATCAACACATGCTTAGATGTGTGTTCTTCTGTTTCATTTTATGCTTATGTTGCAACTACTTTCCACTCCTTTCATCACTGACTTCTTTATTTTGTCACTAGTTGTATAGATTCATACACTTTGCATTTTTGTTATGCTAAGAGACTTCTTCCATTTGTTTTTCTTTCCTATTATTAATTTGTTTTTTCATATTTTAATTACCACCTTTATAATATTTCAACTGTTCCTCCTTTTATGCAGTATATATAAAAACATAGTAAATTATTTTAACTCACATTGACAAATACCTAGGAAATCTTGATCAGAAATCAGCATTCAACATTTAATAAATTACAAAAAAATTCTTATTTGAGAAATAAATCTTATCATGGGATCACACCATTGCTAAACAATTACTAAGTACTCTGTTGACTTCAAAAAACATCAAATGTATTCCTATTTTCTATTTCTTTCCAATTTTACTGTGGGCTGTTTCATGGCAAGCATCATTGCTTCTTATACATTTTATACATGTTTTATTCAGTTACATTTTATTGGTACCAGAAACATGAGAAGTATAAAGCAATTTATGTCATTTAAAAATATTTATATTATACATAGGTGTATATATCTTTATATATACTTATATCACTTACATACTTTTATATTAAAGGTATATAATGTATAAATGTAAGAAGGAATGTTCAGCATAAAGCAAAATCTTCTATATTACTTCTTGAATGAACTGTAATCACAGCATAAGATTGTTTTGTGAGGTACAAATTTGATTCGTGAGGTGCAATAAAATGTTGATTGTGACTCAAAATAAAAATATAAGTGATATATTTTCGAATGCCTTTATTAGATTTGAAATAACATATTGTTCCTAATAATCTAGCAATTAAAGTAAAAAATTGTTAATAACACCTTTTGAAACTTCTTATAATCCAGAACACAGTTATATGTTCAAATCTTTTATTTCAGTACTATTAAGCATATGTAATATAATATTAACTGTTGCATGTCAATGTAATGTTTTTGAAAAGTTTTTTGAATATTTTCCTATTTTAGTGTCTTTTATTCTATAATATTTTATTATATTTTATGATTTAATTAATTTGAAAAGCAGTTGGTTGACTAATAGGAAAAAAATGAATTTTTATAGCTGATGGTGCTTGCCATATTTTTTTATTAAAATAAATATCTTTCGGGACGCCTGGGTGGCTCAGTCAGTTAAACGGCTGCCTTCAGCCTGGGTCATGATCCCAGGGTCTTGGGATCGAGTGCCACATCGGGCTCCTTGCTCAGCAGGGAGCCTGCCTCTCTCTCTCTCCCTCTGCTTGTGCTCTTTCTGTCAAATAAATAAAATCTTAAAATAAATATCTTTCTATAAAAGGAAGCTCTATTGAATTTACATATTAAAAAATTACATATGCACTAATTTATTCATGTGGTGTTGTTCATGCACTATATTTTTTAATGACCTAAGACAGCAATGTAAGTGGGACGATTCTTTTACCAAGCCCAACATCTATTCATCCTATAAATACTTACTAACATCTATGAATGAAGGTCTATTCTAGATAAAGCCTTACATACTAGAAAATATAAGCCTTTAATATTTAGAAACCTAAATGCATATTGAAAAATAGTGCGTGTGTGGTAGAGGACTTGGAGAAGGTAGGAAAAGGCAAATTGATGTGGGTGTGGTTATAATGTATTTTTGAAAGAACATGGCACTTATTTAAACCACTTTTTTTTTTAAAGATTTTATTTATTTATTTGAGAGAGAGAGAATGAGAGAGCACATGGGGGGGGGCAGGGTCAGAGGGAGAAGCAGGCTCCCCGCCGAGCAGGGAGCCCGATGCGGGACTTGATCCCGGGACTCCAGGATCATGACCTGAGCCGAAGGCAGTCGCTTAACCAACTGAGCCACCCAGGCGCCCTAAACCACTTTTTATATTACTCAGATATCTTAAGCATAGACCAGTCTACAAACCAAGGGGAAGTACAGATAGGTGGATTGTGTGTATGTATGTTTGCATGCATATGTTGTTATTGTAGTCATTTGTTCTTATGGGTTCCTTTCAATCATTTGGAAAAATCTCTTGGTACATTTGTAACCATTTTATTGTTAAAGTGTACAATTTACAGAGGGTGAGTATAGTTAAGAAAAATGTATTCTGTGATAGACATTAAGATAGAAACTTTGTTGATGTAAAAAGATAGTTGATTATGATTAGAACAGGAATTCAATTTTACTGGAATCATTGGAACTACTAACTTATGAATTGCAAATGGATGCAAAATTTATTCTCATTTAGTATTTCTGTGAGTACAGTTTTTTATGAATTATACTTTTATATATTGACTTGTTATACTTTTTGTAAATTTTTCTGGTTGCTAGTGATATTTATGAAAATGTATGATTCTTGCTAAGCCAATTCACAAGCAAATTAAGATTAATAGCAAGGAGAGTGATGACAGTGGATCCTATTTCAAGAAGTATTTCATTTAACCTTGTTATTCTTGGCAGGCATCTACATTTAACATAAACTATAGGGACTATTTTTAGTTCATAGCCTATTTTCATTTTGTCAGGATATGATCTCAGACATAGCCAAGAAATTAATTTGAATTCTGGTCCCTCTCTCCTCACCTCAAATTCAAAACTGAGAGTTAAACTTACTACAAACTTGTGCTTTAGTTTGTTTGTTTAATTTTTAATTGTTGATTTTATATTTTCAGTTGTTCTCAGGTCTTTTTGAATATTTTAATTGATTAACAAATCTGGTTTATGCTATATAGTGTATCTCATATTCCAAATGTGGCAATGCATGTGTTGGTGATGGAAAAATATAATATTGATTGTATAGCATAATTATTTTCCTAAATGCAGTCATTATCTTTTTACCAAACATTCAAGGTTGGTAGAGATAATATTGTATATTTTAATTTTCATACATTATTTAATTTCCCATATAAAAATGCATTTCTTCATTAGATCATTCATTTCATTATTTTTTAATTTATTCATCATAGAATATATATTTGCTAGCTCCTTCACACTCAATCAGAAATTATGTTGATGGTAGCCACAGTTGTGGTGAGCACAACATAAGATAAAGAGAAGTTGAATCACTATGTTGTACACTTGAAGCTAATGTGACATTGTGAATCAACTGTACTCAAATAAGATTTTTTTTTAATTATGTTGATAGTCAAGTTGTCCAGGCAAGTTTTACACTTTAGTTTCTAAAAAACACATAAAAATTGCTTAGTTGTGATATTACTGTAAAAATAAAAATAGAAATAGCAATCATATATAGAAACGTACTGTATCCTGTGTTTTTTAAAAATACTTTCAAATGTTAGCTCATTTAATCCTCATAAATTCTATGAAGTAACTGGTATTATAATTTCTATTTTGAATATAGAAAAATTGAGAGATAGAAATTAAGTGTGTTGCCCAGATTGACACAATCAATAACAGAATTAAAAATGGAGTTGGGAAAATCTGGCAAAAGAATTTCCACTAGCACGCACTAGCTATGGAGTTGGACAGCCTCCATGATGTTCCCAATGATGATTGCCTTGTAGCAATGCCATTGTGTAGTCTTCTGCACTGTACCAGAGCTGGTTGTCCTTGTGTGACTGATGTAATATGAAGTTAGGCCATCAGAGCATTGCAACTTTCAGTTTGGTTGCTTGAATCTCTTGCTCTGGTGATTCCTTGCTTCCATTCTGAGATGACACTAAAGTAGCTCCATAAAGGGGTTCACAGTGAGAAGAAATAAATATCCTAGCCAACTGTCAGCACCAACTTGCCAAGAAGGTAAAGTTACTTCTGAGTGACTTCTGTGGAATTTAACTCTACAAATGCATATGTGCCTAAGAAGAATGCAGTCCACCTGATCTTGGCTATAATCTCATGGAGACCCCTAACCAGAACCTCCTAGTCAACCAGCACTGAGATACTAAACCCACAGAAGCTATATAAAGCAATAAATAATTCTTGGTGGTTTAAATGAGCACGTTTTAAAGAGATTTGTTATGCAACAATAACAATATATTTATACTCATTTCTTCTAAACCTTTCTTTTAAAACTCATTAAATTAAAAAAATCATAAATAAATGTGTTTCTATAGATACGATAGGGGTTAGATGCTTGGAGACAAGTCTTCATACAATTTCATTTCCTCCCAATGGCACATCTTACTCTAGTTAGCAATACATGTACCTCTGAATAATTGGAATTGTACACATTTCAAAGTCAGTTTTAACCAACTTATCTAACCAGCTTTAATTAAGCTGTAAATTGTAATAGGAATGAAATGTGTGCTAGATAAAAGATATTACATTAGTTTCATAGAAATTACACACAATATAATGGCTATCTATGATTTTTAAAAGTTTTAAACATTTTTAAAAGATATTATTTATTTGACAGAGACAGAGAGCACAGAGGGAGAATGAGTGGGAGAAGCAGACTCCCCACTGGGCAGAGAGCCAGATACAGGGCTCAATCCCAGGACCTTGAAATCGTGACCTGAGCTGAAGGCAGACACTTAACCAGTTGAGCCACCTAGGCACCCCAAGAGTTTTAAAATGTAAATGCAAATTGAAGTGCTGTATGGAAAGTCCAAAATAAACAAAACAAAAATTATCACGGAATGGAATCTTACATATACTGCTTATAGCTTCCTTGTAAGAGAAAAGGATTTTGCCATAATTGGAGCATTTCTGCCAAGTGCTATTTTTTTCTTTACTGTTGTATTTATGATAAAAACATTGTGTAACTACTTAAATGGAAATAGATAGATAGATGTGTATAGATAATGGATAAAATGCTATTGAAGTAGGAGAGAAAAATATATTTTTGGAGTAATCAGTCTGTTCTACATAAAGCAGGCTTAATTAGGGAGTCCCCTTAATTGGGACTTTCCCATCTTATCAAATCGAGCCTAATAACACTCAACTGTAAAGACAGGTGTTTAATTAGGATAGTAATTCTAGGTAATTGGGGTGCCTGTGGGTGATCAAGAGCAGCTTACATCAATCTGATTTCAAGATATTATGTCTTTTTAGGTTTGAAATTTGAAAATATACATTTTTACTATACTTAATTATTTGAGCAAAGCAACATATAGAATTGCATTTTGTTCATAGTATAGAAGACTACAAACTCATAGAATGAGAGAGTTTTCTATAAGTGAACTTCTACCTAGAGAAAATTTATTCCTTTACATCTTAGATTTTTGGAATATATTTTTTCAGTATGAGTAATGCTGATATCCCTGTTTTTACTTTTAAGTCAAGAGATATATTTTACAACTATACTTAAAATATTTAAACTTAAAATATTTTAAATATTTATAAAAATTTTTTATTTTAAAATGTATATTTTAAAAAGTATATTTTCAAATTCAAAAAACTTCCTCTAAATGGTTCTTTAAGAAAAAAAATTGAAAAGGTTTTCAAGTTAAGTAATTTATTTACACATGACTAATTACTATATTTCAGATATACAGAAGTGATAATTATTATTTTTTATAGTTCAGTGTGTTAGAGCATATTTGTTTTATGTGTGATTTCATGGTATTTTTTTGAGCTAATTATTTGCTTTGATATTCAATTGGAAATGTTAAGTAATAATAAAGTCATCCTATAAAAAATAAAATGTAGTCATTTTATAGTGGAAAGAAAATTTTAGGAAAAGATAAACTAATTAATTGTAAACAAAAATTCTGTACAATTAAAGTTCCTCAAATATTTATAGATAAATCTTCATTAAGTAGCGTTTAAAGTAGAAATTTTAGTAAATTCCCAAAGGAAAAACTTAGCCCATTTTGCTAAGCAAGAACCACCACCACCACAGCAACAAAACCCCAAAAAACAGTAAGAAAATTCCTTCAGTAGCAGGCCATAGAACATGGCATCAAGCCCTCCTATCAGCAGGCACCAGCACCATGTCCCCTGCCAGTGGACCCAAGAAACAAACCTGTCCAGAATCTCTAGCCAGACTGACTGGTGAAAAGCTTTCTCTGATGAAGTAAGTCTGTAAAGACTAGAAGAGGTGACTACTTCTTTAAGTTCACAGACAATAATGTGAGACTACAAGGATCATGAAAAATTGGGGAAACATGAAATCATGAAAGCAGCAAAATAAGAAATTGAGGAAGACACAAAGAAATGGAAAAATGGGGGCGCCTGTGTGGCTCAGTTGTTAAGCATCTGCCTTCGGCTCAGGTCATGATCCCAGGGCCCTGGGATCGAGCCCTGCATCGGGCTCCCTGCTCGGCAGGAAGCCTGCTTCTTCCTTTCCCACTCCCCCTGCTTGTGTTCCTGCTCTTACTATCTTTCTCTATCAAATAAATAAATAAAATCTTTAAAAAAAAATGGAAAAACGTTCCATGCTCATGGATTGGAAGAACAAATATTGTGAAAATGTCTATGCTACCTAGAGCAATCTGCACATTTGATGCAATCCCTATCAAAATACCATCAACTTTTTTCAAAGAAATGGAACAAATAATCCTAAAATTTGTGTGGAACCAGAAAAGACCCCAGATAGCCAGAGGAATGTTGAAAAAGAAAAACAAAGCTGGTGGCATCACAATTCCAGATTTCAAGCTCTATTACAAAGCTGTAATCATCAAAACAGTATGGTACTGGCACAAAAACAGACACAGATCAATGGAACAGAATAGAGAGCCCAGAAGTGGACACTCAACTCTATTGTCAACTAATCTTTGACAAAGCAGGAAAGAATGTCCAATGGAAAAAAGACAGTCTCTTCAACAAATGGTGTTGGGAAAATTGGACAGCCACATGCAGAAGAATGAAACTGGACCATTTCCTTACACCACACACAAAAATAGACTCAAAATGGATGAAAGACCTAAATGTGAGACCGGACTCCATCAAAATCCTTGAGAACACAGGCAGCAACCTCTTCAACCTCAGTAACAGCAACTTCTTCCTAGAAACATTGCCAAAGGCAAGGGAAGCAAGGGCAAAAATGAACTACTGGGACTTCATCAAGATAAAAAGCTATTGCACAGCAAAAGAAACAGTCAACAAAACCAAAAGACAACAGACAGAATGGGAGAAGATATTTGCAAATGGCATATCAGATAAAGGGTTAGTATCCAAAATCTATAAAGACCTTATCAAACTCAACACCCAAAGAACAAATAATCCAATCATGAAAGGGCAGGAGACATGAACAGACATTTTTCCAAAGAAGACATCCAAATGGCCAACAGACACATAAAAAAGTGCTCAACATCGCTCGGCATCAGGGAAATCCAAATCAAAATCTCAATGAGATATCACCCGCATCGGGCTCCCTGCTCGGCAGGAAGCCTGCTTCTTCCTTCCCCACTCCCCCTGCTTGTGTTCCTGCTCTTACTATCTTTCTCTATCAAATAAATAAATAAAATTCTGACACCAGTCAGAATGGCTGAAATTAACCAGTCAGGAAATGACAGATGTTGGCAGGGATGTGGAGAAGGGGGAACCCTCCTACACTGTTGGTGGGAATGCAAGCTGGTGCAGCCACTCTGGAAAACAGTATGGAGGTTCCTCAAAAAGAGCTACCCTACGACCCTTTGGGGTATTTACCCCAAAGATACAAATGTAGTGATCCAAAGGGGCACATGCACCCCAATGTTTATGGCAGCAGGATCCACAATAGCCAAACTATGGAAAGAGCCAAGATTTCCATCAACAGATGAATGGATAAAGAAGATGTGGTATATATATATATATATATATATATATATATATATATACACACAATGGAATATTATGCAGCCATCAAAAATGAAATCTTGCCATTTGCAACGAGGTGGGTGGAAGTACAGAGTATTATGCTAAGCAAAATAAGTCAATCAGACAAAGACAAGTATATGATCTCACTGATATGAGGAATTTGAGAAACAAGACAGAGGATCATAGGGGAAGGGAGGGAAAAAGGAAACAAGATGAAACAGAGAGGGAGACAAACCATAAGAGACTCTTAATCTCAGGAAACAAACTGAGGGTTGCTGGAGTGGAAGGGGATGGGAGGGATGGGATGGCTGAGTGATGGACATTGGGGAAGGTATGTACTATGGTGAGCGCTGTGAATTGTGTAAGACTGATGAATCATAGACCTGTACCCCTGAAAGAAATAATACATTATATGTTAATAAAAAATTTAAAAAAAAATAACAAAATAATCTCCAGTAACCATTCATAAAGAATGGAGATCTATGAACTTCTCTGCAAATAATTCAAAATAATCATATTAAAGAATTTCACATTTAGGCATCTAAACATAATCAGGAAAACAATACATATATAAAATGTAAATTTCAACAGAAAGAACTAAACAAATTCTAGCACTAAGAAATACAATGACTGAGATAAAAAAGAAAATTCAGTAGAAAGTTTCAACAGCATACTTAAAGCAGAGGGATCAGCAAACTCAGAGGTCATCTGAAATTATCCTGCTGGAGGAACCAAAAAAGAAAAAAAATTGAAAAAGAATGAGGAAAGTCTACAGAACTTATAGATAACCATTTAGTGGACAAATACATTCATTATGGGAGTCCCAGAAGGAAAAGAGAAAGAGATACGGACAGAACACTCAAAGGAAAATGACCAAAAAATTCATCAATGAGGGGGAACGAAATGGATAACCAGATTCATGGAGCCTAAATTAATAAAATTATGATAAATCAAATGAAGTCTAGACTAAGGCACATAATCAAATGGGTTATTTCAAAAGATAAGCAAAATTAATAAACATTTATCTTGACTAAGAAAAAGACTCAAAATAAAATAAAAAATGGAAGAAGAGACATTACAACTAATGCTATGGAAAATTTAAAAGATCATAAAAGATCATTATGAACAGTTATATGTCAACAACTTGGACAACCTAGAATAAATAAATTCCTAGAAACATCCGACTAACCAACACTGATTCAGGAGGAACTAGAATACTGGAACAGACCAATAATAAGGATTTCGAATCAGTCATGAAATAACTCCCAACAAAGAAAAATCCAAGAGCCAGATGATGACTCTACAAGTAAATCCTACTAAATATTGAAAGAAAAATGAATACCAATTCTTTTTAAACTCTCCTAAAAACAGACATATTGACCAATGAAACAAATGAGAGCCCAGAAATAAACCCATAATAAACTGATCTTTGAAAGGAATGGCAGTAATACACAATAATACACAATGGGGCAGGATACTCTCTTTAATAAATAGTAGCTGGGAAAACTGAATGTTCATAGGCAGAAGAATGGCATTAGATTTTATCTCACACCATAGACAAAAATCAACTAAGACCTGAAACCATAAAAATCCTAGAAAGAAATCTAGGGAAACATTTTCTTGACATTAGGTTAGACTATGATTTCTTAGATGTGACATCAAAATCGCAGGTAACAGGGCGCCTGGGTGGCTCAGTCGTTAAGCGTCTGCCTTCGGCTCAGGTCATGATCCCAGAGTCCTGGGATCAAATCCCACATCGGGCTCCCTGCTTGGCAGGAAGCCTGCTTCTCCCTCTCCCACTCCCACTCCCCCTGCTTGTGTTCCTGCTCTCACTATCTCTCTCTCTGTCAAATAAATAAATAAAATCTTAAAAAAAAAAAATCGCAGGTAACAAAGGCAAAAAGAGAGAAGTAGGATTACATCAAACCGAAAAGCTTCTGCACAGCAAAAGAAACAATCAAGAAATTAAAAAGGCAACCTATGGTATAGTAGAAAATATTTGACATCAATATATCTGATAAGAGTTTAATATCCAAAATGTATAAGGAAATCCTACAACCCAATAGAAAAAAATTGAAAATAGGCATAGGATAAATAAATATTTCTCCAAAGAAGACATAAAAATTGCCAACAGGTTTATGAAAAGGTGCTTAAAATCACTAATTATTAGGGAAAAGCAAATTAAAAGCACAATGAGATAAAACCTCACACATATTATGATGGCTATCAAAAAATAACAGAATGGTGAGGATGTGGAAAAAAAAAAGTATCCTTGTACATACATTGTTGGTGGAAATGTAAATTAGTGTAGCTATTATGGAAAACAGTATGGAGGTTTCTCAAAAAATTAGAACTACCACGTTATCCAGCAGTCCCACTTCTGAGTATATATCTGAAGGAAATAAAATCACTGGAAGAGATATTTGCACCCCCATGTTCATTGCAACTTTATAAATAATAGCTAAGACATGGGAGCAACATAAATATCCATCAACAAAAGATAGGGTGTGGTATGTACATACAATGGAATATTATAGTCTTTATAAAGAAGAAAATCCTGGGACGCTTGGATGGCTCAGTTGGTTAAGCATCCAACTCTTGATTTTGGGTCAGGTCATGATCTGAGGATCCTGGGATTGAGCCCCGCATCCATCTCTATGCTCAGCACGGAATCTGCCTGAGATTCCCTCTCTCCCTCTCCTTCTACCCTTCCCCACACTTGCTCTCTCTCTCTCTCTCTCTCTCTCTCTCAAATAAAGTCTTTAAAAAAAGAAAAAGAAAATCTTTCCATTTATAATAACGTGGATAAAACTGGAGGACATTATGCTAAGTGAAATAGGCCAAACATAGGACAAATACTAGATGGTACCACTTATATAAGGAATCTAAAATAATCAGACTCCTAGAAGCAAAAAGTGGGATTGTATTTGCTAGGGACTGGAGGAAGAGAGAAACGGGAGGTATTAACAAAAGGGGTAAAGTTTTGGTTATAAGATGAATAAATCTGAAAGGTCTACTATCCAGCATAGTGCCTATAGTTAAAAATACTGTATCCTACACTGAAAAATTTGCCAAAAGATTGGATTTTGTATTAAATGTACTTGTCACTCAAACCATAAGAGACTCAATCTTAGGAAACAAACTGAGGGTTGCTGGAGGGGAGGGAGGTGGGAGGTTAGGGTAATGGGGGGATGGACATTGGGGAAGGTATGTAATGTAATGAGCACTGGGTATTATATAAGACTGATGAATCACAGACCAGTGTTCCTTAGACAAATAATACATTATAAGTTAATTAATTGAATTTATATTTTAAAAAACTTAAAGGGATAATACATTATATGTTAATTAATTGAATTTAAATTTAAAAAACTTAAAGGATATAAACTTAGAATTAAATAAATTATAATACAAGCAAAGTTAAAAGAAAAAACAGAATTCCTCTGATTAAAAAAATAATTATTACCAACATTATTTTTAATATGGCCTTATCTTTTTTTTTTTTAAGATTTTATTTATTTTTTGACAGAGAGAGACACAGCGAGAGAGGGAACACAAGCAGGGGAAGTGGGAGAGGGAAAAGCAGGCTTCCCAGCAAGCAGGGAGCCTGATGCGGGGCTCGATCCCAGGACCCTGCGATCATGACCTGAGCCGAAGGCAGATGGTTAAGGATTAAGCCACCCAGGCGCCCCAATATGGCCTTACCTTATTGTTTCCTAATTGTGATAAAATTTTTCAGTTTACCTTGTACTAAGGTACTCTGTATACTACGTATGTGCAGAGATTCTATTAAGTAGTACATAATTGCTCAAAGAATCTAAAACACTGAATTAAAAAGTTATGTCAAGGGGCGCCTGGGTGGCTCAATCGGTTAAGCGTCTGCCTTTGGCTCAGGTCATGATCCCAGGGTCCTGGGATCGAGCCCCGCATCGGGCTCCCTGCCCAGCGGGAAGCCCGCTTCTCCCTCTCCCACTCCCCCTGCTTGTGTTCCCTCTCTCGCTGTGTCTCTCTTTGTCAAATAAATAAATAAAATCATTTAAAAAATAAATAAATAAAATTAAAAAAATAAAAAATAAAAAGTTATGTCAAGTATTAACTTCAAAAAGTGTAAAAGTCAAGTACCTTAAACTGCTAAGTCAGCATATTTTTTTCCCATATATACACAGAGTATTACCTTAAATTGTTAGGAGAAATAAATTTCCAAGTTTTGTCCTGTGGGGGGGAAAATGTACCTGTCACAAAAATAATAATAAAGACGGATGGAGGAGACCTTTTGGAAGTAATGGATATTCTTATGGCATGAATTACAGTGATGGTTTCACAGGTCTATACTTAATCTTCCAACTCATCAAATTGTACGTATTAAATATGGACAGCTTTTTATATGTCAATCATAGCTCAAGAATGTGGTTTCAGAATTATACCTTATATTTTGATGAAAGTCATTTAAGAATAGAGCATTCTAGAAGAGAACAATCCTCTACTGAACCTAACTTATAATTTTAATATTATTCCAATTTTGGGGGATTTTTCTTTTTGTTTTTAAATTTCAAAATTGAAGGTGTGATTCCAGTGATAATGAGTTGGACAACAATACCAATTCTGTTAACGATATGGAGCAAATGGTACCTTCATTCATTGTTGGTAGAAATGCAAATGGTATAATCCGTGTTGAAAGACAGTTTGGTAGTTTCCCAGAATATTCAGCATAGTCTTACCATAAGATTCACCTATTGTACACAAAAGTAT
Organism: Mirounga leonina; assembly: GCF_011800145.1. Lineage (NCBI taxonomy): Eukaryota > Metazoa > Chordata > Mammalia > Carnivora > Phocidae > Mirounga > Mirounga leonina. The sequence goes on along the minus strand of NW_023270316.1, from coordinate 22,505,333 downwards.
ATACCCCAAATGTGTTGAAACTTTATGTTTACTGAAAACACACATATAAATGTTCATAGCCACTTTATAATTGCAAAAAAAATGGGAAGAACCAATATGCCATTCTTCAGGTGAATGTATAAACAAATGGTTTATATTCTTACAGTGAAATGGTATTGAGTAATAAAAGAGCTGTTAAGTAATGAAAATACCTATTAAAGAAATCTGTGGTGGAAATCTTTAATATTCGTGTCTCATTACATTAGCAAGGACTTTCCAGTATAATGTTGAAAATGAGTGGTGAGAGGGGACATCCAATGTTAGTGGGAAAGCTTTGAATGTCTCAAGACATGTCTTTAGTTTTAAATTTAGCATAAGAGAACTTACTAATAAAAATATTGACTAAGATTTTTTTTAATTCCAGTATAATAAAGGTAAAGTGTTTTGGTTTTTTGTTTTTTTTTTCATTTTCAGGTATACAAGAGTGATTCAACAATTCTATGCATTACTCACTGTTCATCATGATAGTTGTACTCTTAATCCCCTTTACCTATTTCACCCTTCCCCTCACTCACCTGCTCTTTGGTAATCATCAGTTTGTTCTCTACAGTTAAAAGTCTGTTTCTATTTGCTTATCTCTTTTTTCTTTGTTTTGTTTCTTAAATTCCACGTATGAGTGAAATCATACGGCATGTGTCTTTCTCTGACTGACTTATTTCACTTAGTATTACACTGTTTAGATCCATCCATGTTGTTGCAAATGGCAAAACCTCATTCTTTTTAATGATTAACATTCCTATATATGTGTGTGTACTTATATAAATAATATATATGTACGTACATACATACACTCATATATATACATATATATGTACATACACACACACATATATTACATCTTCTTTATCCGTTCATCTACTGATGGACATTTGGGCTTCTTCCATAATTTGCCTATTATAAATAATGCTACAGTAAACATAAAGGTGAATATATTTTTTTGAATTAGCATTTTCTTATTCTTATTCTTTGGGAAAATACCCAGTAGTTGAATTACTGGATCACTAAAAATAGTGATTCTATTTTTAATTTTTTGAGGAACCTCCATTCTGTTTTCCACAGTGACTGCACAGTTAGCATTCCTACCAACAGTGCATGAAGGTTCCTTTTTCATCCTTACCAACATTTGCTTTTTTGTGTGTTTTTTTTTTATTTTAGCCATTCTGATAAGTGTGAGGTGATAATCTCAGTGTGGTTTTGAACTGCATTTCCTTGATGATGAATAATGTTGAGCATCTTTTCATGTGTCTGTTGACCATCTGTCTTCTTTGGAGAAATGTCTTCTTCCCATTTTTAATTGGATTATCTGTGGGGGTTTTTGTGTGTGTTGAGTTGTATAAGTTCTTTGTATGTTTTGGATACTAACCCTTTATTGAATATGTCATTTGAAAATATCTTCTCCCATTCAGTAGCTTGTCTTTTAGTTTTATTGATTGTTTTCTTTGCTGTGTAGAAGATTTTTATTTTTATGTAGTTCCAATACTTTGTTTTTTATTTTGTTTCCCTTGCCTTATGACACATATCTATACAAATGTTGCCATGGTCATTGTCAAAGAAATTTCTGCCTGTGCCCTCTTTTAGGATTTCTATGGTTTCAGGTCTCAGGTCTTTAATCCATGTAGATTGTGTGTGTGTGTGTGTGTGTGTGTGTGTGTGTGTGTGTGGTGTGAGAAAGTGGTCCAGTTTCATTCTTTTGCATGTAGTTGTTCAGTTTTCTTCAAAACCATTTGTTGTAGAGATTGCTTTTTTCTATTGCATATTCATGCCTCCTTTGTTGTAGATTAATTGACCATAGAATCATGGGTTTATTTCTGGGCTCTCTATTCTTTTTCATAGATCTATGTGTCTATTTTTGTGCCAGTACCATACTGTTTTGATTACTGCAGCTTTGTAGTATATCTTGAAATCTGGGATTGTGATACCTCCCATTTTGTTCTTTTCTTTCAAGATTGCTTTGGTTATTTGGGGTATTTTTTGGTTCCATAGAAATTTTAGGATTATTTATTCTAGGTCTCTGAAAACTGCTATTGGTTTTTTGATAGGGATGGCATTAAATCTGTAGAATGTTTTGCATAGTATGGTCAGTTTAATGCTTGTTCTCCCAATCCATGAGCATAGAATATCTTGCTAGTTGTCTGTGTCATCTTCAGTTTCTTTCATCAAGGTATAATAGTGTTCAGAGTACAGGTCTTTTACCTCCTTGGTTAAGTATATTCTTAGGTATATTATTATTTTGGTCCAATTGAAATGAGATTTTTTTTTTTAATTCTCTTCTACTTCATTATTAGTGTATAGAAATGCAACAAATTTCTGTACTTTTTTGGTGGAGTCTACAGGGTTTTCTATATACACTTTCATATCTGCAAATAGTGAAAGTTTTACTTCTTCCTTACAAATTTTTATGACTTTTATTTCTTTTTCTTGTCTGATTATTGTGGCTAGGATTTTCAGTACTATGTTGAATGAAAATGGTGAGAGTAGATATCCTTGTCTTGTTCCTCATCTTAGCGGAAAAGCTCTCAGTTTTCACCATGGAGTATGATGCTAGCTGTGGGTTTTTTCATATATGGTCTTTATTTTGTTTATGATGTTCCCTCTAAACCTACCTTTTGAGGTTTTCACTATGAATGGATGTTATACCTTGTGAAATGATTTTTCTGCATCTATTGAAATAATCATATGGTTTTTATGCTTTCCCTTGTTAATGTGATGTATCACATTGATTGATGCATGAATATTGAACCACACTTGCACCCTAGAAATAAATCCCTCTTGATCATAGTGAATGATTTTTAAAATGTATTGTTGGAATTGATTTGCTAATATTTTGTTGAGGACTTTTGTATCTATGTTCATCAGAGATATTGGCCTGCAATTCTTTTTTTTTTTTTTTTTTGTAGTATCTTTATCTGATTTTGGTATCTGAGTACTATTGGTCCAATAGAATGAATTTGGAATCTTTCCTTTCTCTTCTATTTTGTGGAATAGTTTGGGAAGGATCAGTATTAAAACTTCTTTACATGTTTAGTAGAATTCACCTGTGAAGCCATCTGGTCCTGGACTTTGTTTGTTGGGAATTTTTTGATTACTGATTCAATTTCATTGCTGGTAATGTCTGTTCTAATTTTCTACTTCTTCCTGGCTCAGTTTGAGGAGGTTATATATTTCTTCTAGGTTGCCAAGTTATTGGCATATAATTTTTCGCAATATTCTCCTATAATTCTTTTATTTCTGTGGTGTTGGTTGTCATTTCTCTTCTTTGATCTCTTATTCTTTTTATTTGGGTCTTTTGTCTTTCTCTCTCTCTCTCCCTCTCCCCTACCCCACCACCCCTCTCTGTTGATGAGTGTGGGTAAGATTTATCAATTTTGTTGATCTTTCAGAGAACCAACTCCTTGTTTCATTGATCTATTCTATTGTGTGTTTTCTTTTTAGTGCCTATTTCATCTATTCCTGCTCTAATCTTTATTATTTCCTTCTTTTGAGTTTTGTTTCTTGTTCTTTTTCTAGCTCTTTTAGGTGTTAAGTTAGGTTGGTGTTTTTTGAGATTTTTCTTGCTTCTTGAGGTAGACCTCCTTTGCCATCAACTTCCCTCTTTAAACCACTTTTGCTGCATCCCGAAGATGTTGGATCACCGTGCTCTCATTTTAATTTGTCTTCATGTGTTTTTTGATTACCTCCTTGATTTCTTGGTTGACCCATTCATTACTTAATAGCATTTGATTTAACCTCCATGTATTTGTGTTCTTTCTAGATTTTTCTGTTATGGTTGATTTCTGTTTTCACAGCATTGTGGTCAGAAAAGATGCATGTCATGACTTCGATCATTTTGAATTTATTAAGACTTATTTGTGGTCTAATTTATGATCTAATCTGGAGAATATTCCATGTACCCTTGAAAAGAATGCATGTTTTGCTCTTTTAGATTGGAATGTGTTGAATATTTCTGTTAGATCCATTTGGTCCAATGTGTCATTCAAAGCCTCTTTTTCCTTGTTGATTTTCTCTTTGGATTATCTATCCATTGTGAAAAGCGGGGTGTTATTACTATTACTAGTGGGTACTCTTACTACCATTACTGTATTACAATCAATTATTTCCTTTAGTTTGTTTTTAGCTGCTTTATGTATTTGGGCACTTATGTGCTGAGTGCATAAATATTTATAATTGTTATATCTTCTTGTTGGATTATTTCCTTTATGATTATATATTGTCCTTGTTTGTCTCTTGTTACAGTCTTTGTTTTAAAGTTTATTTTGTCCATATAAGTATTGGTACCCCAGCTTTCTTTTCACCTTCATTTGCATGATAAATTCCTTTCCATCCCTTCAATTTCAATCTGCATGTGTCTTAAGGTCTGAAATGAGTCTCTTGTAGGCAGCATATATAGATGAGTCTTGTTTTTTTCTTTTTTTTTTTAAGATTTTATTTAATTTTAGTTTGTGAGAGAGAGAGAGAGAGAGAGCGCAAGCAGGGAGAGCAGGCAGAGCAGGCAGAGCAGGCAGAGGGAGAAACAGGCTCCCGGCTGAGGGAGCCTGAAGCAGGACAATCCCAGGCTCCTGGATCATGACCTGAGCCTAAGACAGACACTTAACTGACTGAGCCACCCAGGCATCCCAAGTCTTATTTTTTTTCACCCTATGTCTTTTGAATAGAGCATTTCATCCATTTACACTCAATGTAATTATTGATAGATACGTACTTATTTGTTACTTGTTTTATGGTTGTTTTTGTTCTTCTTTGTTCTTTTCTCTTGCTCTCTTCTCTCCCAGTTTGCTGGGCATTGTTTAATGATATATTTGGATTCCTTTCTTTTCATTTTTTTGTATATCTATTACTGGTTTTGATTTGTGATAGCCATTAAGTTTATTTATAACATCTTACACATATAACAGTTTATTTTATGTTGATCATTGCTTAAGTTTGAATCCATTCAATTTACTGCCCTCCCCACCTGCCACATTTTAGATGTATGGTATCATACTTTGCATTCTTTTATTTTGTGAGTTCCTTGACTGATTTTTATAGATATACCTAATTTTACTCCTCTGTGCTTTCTACTTTTCTTACTCTTATGGTCTTTCCACTCAAAGAGTCCCCTTTAACATTTCTTATAGGGCTTTTTTAGTGGTGCTGAATTCCTTTAACTTTTGTTTGGGAAGCTCTTCATCTCTCCTTCTACTGGGAATGATAGCCTTGCTGGACAGAGTGTTCTTGGTTGCAGGGCTTTTTCTTTCAGCAATTTGAATATATTATGCAACTCCCTGTGGCTTACAAAGTTTCTGCTGAAAACTCAGTTGACAGTCTTATGGGTTTCCCCCATATGCATTCATTTTCTTTTCTCTAGCTGCTTTTAAAATTCTCTCTTTATCACTACTTTTTTTGCCATTTTAATTATAATATGTCTTGCTGTGAATCTCCTTGGGTTGCTTTTGTTGAGGGCTCTCTGCCTTCTGGATCTGGATTTCTGTTTCCTTTCCCAGATTCAGGAAGTTTTCAGCTATTATTTCTAAATAAATTTTCTACCCCCCTTTACCCCATTTCTTTGTCTTCTTCTTTGGCATCACTATACATGAATGTTATTATGTTTGATGGTTTTGCTGAAATCCCTAAATCTATTCTCATTTTTTATTATTTTTTTCTCTCTCTTGTTCAGCTTGATACATTTCCATTATTCTGTTCTCCAAGTCATTGATCTGAATTTTTGCTTCTTCTAGCCTACTATTTATTCCTTCTAGTGTATTTTTCATTTTAGTGCATTCTTCATCTCTGATTGATTTTTTTTTTAATGTTTTCTATCTCCTCATTGAGGGACTCACTGAGTGCCTCCACTCTTTTCTCAAGTCCATTTGGTACGTTTATGACCATTAGTTTAAACTCTCTATCAGGCATATTCCTTATCTCCATTTCATTTAGATCTTCTGCTGTAATTTATCCTGTTCTTTCATTTGGGCAAATTCCTCTCTCTCCTCATTTTGTCTAGCTCTCTGTTTCTGATTTTATGTTAGGAAGGTTAGCTATGTCTCCTGTTCTTGAAAGTAGTGGCCTTATGTAGAAGAGTTGCTGTAGTGCCCTGCAGAGCAAAGCCCCTTGTTCAGCAGATCCTGGAGCTTCTGAGGTATCTCTTATATGTGTTGCAAGGCCTCTGCTTTTGTGGCTGAGCCAGGTTTGTTTAGTCCAGTTGTCTGCAATGGGTCTCTTTTCCTGATGTTCTTAGGGTTTGGTCCCTGTGTTGTTAGTGAGCCCAGGCTGTGGCTGCCATGGTCCTCAGCTGGGTCAGCTTTTGCTATAGCTGTGGCTGCCCTGAACTGCAATCTGCTCTCCCTGTGCTGTCCCCTGTGAAGCTTTTGTGGATGTGCAGGACCTGTAGTCTGACCAGATGTCTGCCCCCACCTACTGCTGTGATGGCAGCTGAACTGGTGTGTGGTTTTCTTCTTTTCTCTCCAGGGCAGGAGGAGTCACTTTGAAGTAGTGTTGGCCCTTTTCAGGGTTGCTTGCACACTTCCAGGTTGTGGAGCTGCTTTGGTTGAACTCTGGCTGAAGGCCTATCTTATGGAGAGCATCCACAGGAGAACACAGGGGTGTGGCATGCCATTAGCAAGCCAATGCAGAGTGTTCAAGCTTTGCTGGTTACTGTGTATGCAGGGTGTGCATCTGGGGAGGTAAATGGTGCCTGCCAGCTCTGTTGTTCTTAAACAAGTCTCCTAAAGGTCTCTCCTTGTCTAATACATGTTATGAGATTAATAAATAAATCTCCTTTGCATATATCCCAGGTATTTTTTTTTCAAACTGCTGTTTTATGCTGTATCTTAGAGGTGTCTTTTGTTATGTTGACTCTTTAAGCACAGGCACGCAGTGTCATATCACCCTCTTGCTCTCCCAGAGCTAAGGACACTGATTTTTAAAGTTCCAGTTGTTAAACTCCACTGATTTTAATAACTCATGAAGTTAAGCCCCTCTTATTTTCAAAGCCAGGTTTTATGGGGATTTGTCTTCCCAGTGCACATCTCCCATGCCTTAGGTGCCTGGTGTGGTGTGCTCCCTCTTGCTTTTCTGTGCCTGTGGTGTCACTTCCTCCTATAGACAGCCTCTCGTGGGTCATTTTGGTACCTGACTACATCTCTGCCCTTTCTACCTTTCATAATTGCAATTACTTAGTAAAGTGAATAAAGTTCTTGGGAAATTGTTATAGGAGTAGGAAAAGAAAGAGAGACACAGAGAGACAGAGTAAGACAGAAAGTGAGGGGATGAGAAGGACAGGGAGACAGAGAATAAGAGTGGTTTTGGTCAACTTCTGCTGTTCCAGGCATCCCAGCCTATGCACCAGATATGTAAGTGTGAAAGGCATCTTGCATGCAGAACTGAATTGTACCTTCAGGTAACTTTTTACTGCAACTGTATGAGAGATCCCAAGAGAGAACTGTCCACCTGTGATAGCAAACAATTTAAGGCACTAAGTTCTGTAGCAGTTTGGGACATGACATTAGACATCCAGAACAGTCTGTGAAGGAATGACTGAGATTAGGAAACCATAATTAATAGTGAATCTGTCAGCAAATATTTGTGATTTTCTTTAGCAATAACCAAGGACAAAGAAAGCGAAAGTATGCTATACACTCCATATGGGATACACAAAAGAAAAAAATACTAAGAAAAATACTTCAAAAAAATTTTTTAAATGGCTAATATACTGGTATTTCAGTGAGATTTATTTATTTTGTTCTATAACAAGCAACCAGAAAATACATAATCATATAAACCCTTTGAGGTATATATTTATGAATTGAAAATAAAGCCAGATATTTTTTAAAATTATGCTATTCAGATATTCTCCTATTTTTCATGTTACATAAATTGCTCAGAGATTTTAAATATTTGCTTATCTATTCAGGTAATATACACATTTTATGGCTAATATCACAAATACTGCAGGACATATATTTTAATACTCAATTTAAAATGGTAATTGGGATTCACAAAATAATTTACTTATAATTAAATAGTATAACTTCACATGAAACATATGGACATTAGAAATAACATTTTGAAATATCTTTTTACATATTTTTGGATTTTAAAAATTTGATTTAAAATAATAAACATTCAGTGTTTTAATACTGATTTCTCCATAAGATATGAGCAATTTTGTAAAATTTTTGAAATCACAGTGAAAAGCTTAGTGGAAATAAAATTGTAACATAATAAGATATTTTAAGTGGATTTTTAATATTATAAAAGGTCTTTATTGACAGCTTTCAGGATATTTTAAGTCTTTGAAATCTTGAAAATATATTTGGCACTTCAACATGCATATTCATATCTCTTTTAATAATCTACTAATTTGGGTATTAGTGACTCATTTTCATGCCTTAACCTTATTGGATTGGATCATGTGACTTGCAACATGTTAGATTCTATTCTCACACTTTCTTCAAATAAAAGATGTAGCATCTGCTAAGGATGCATTAATAATCTCTTGGGTAGGAGTTTAACAACTGTATATGCAAAAATCTGTTTCAATATGTTTGTGCATATTGACTTGAAAAACTACTTGACACTTGAATTTTTCTATTTACACTAAGTTACATGCATTTAAAAATTACATAAACAGTAGCAATTTCGATTTAAAAAAGTACATCCTAACCAATGGAAAAAAAGCTTGATGTATCATTTTTCAAGAAATATTTCATTCTAAAGCTTTGGATACAAGTTACATTTAATAATGGCAAGGGTGCTAAAATGTTACGGATTACTGCATGAATTGCTGAATTAGAAGAATGATCTTGTTTTTTTTTCCCATAAAATTTCTACATTACTGTGAAAACAAATGATTTGATCTGTATAAATTGTTAAATAAATGTTAAGGAAATTCTATGTTAATTGATAATTTTTTTACTTCATACTTTTATTAGCAAAAAAACATTTTACTTTCTTTGCATACAGAGTTGTTTCCCTTGTTATTTCTAGTAACTTTAATTATATATATTAATTAGAATTCTTAAACCTTAAAAATCCTAATTTCTAATGAAAACTAAGTAAGAATCATGAACTGTTATATGAATACATTTCTTAACTTCCTAATTCTTAAAATACAGTTATATGTTACTGATATCAAGATCTTTTGTAAGTGGTAATTCTAATTAGCCACACTACTTTCACAGTGCTATTGGAGTCAGAGAATCTACTAGTCCAAATTAGATGAAAAAATAAAAACTTTTATAAAGTCTTGAGACATTTAAAGAAGAAATAATACCTATTCTGCTGAAGCTGTTTCAAAAAATAAAAACAGAAAGAAAACTTCCAAACTTATTCTGTCAGGCCAGCATTACCCTGATCCCTAAACCAGACAAAGACCCTATCAAAAAGGAGAATCACAGACCAATACCCCTGATGAACATGGATACCAAAATACTCAACAAGATCATAGCCAATAAGATCCAAAAGTACATTAAAAGGATTATTCACCATGACCAAGTGGGATTTACTCCTGGGGTGCATGGGTGGTTCAACATTTGCAAATCAATCTACATGATAGAGAACATTAATAAAAGAAAAGACAAGAATCATATGAACTTCTCAATTGATGCAGAAAAAGCATTTGACAAAATACATCATCCTTTCCTGATTAAAAATCTTCAGAGTATAGGGATAGAGGGAGCATTCCTCAATATCATAAAACCATCTATGAAAAGCCCACAGCGAATATCATTCTCAATGGGGATATGCTGAGAGCTTTTGTAGAAAGAGAAATTAAGGAATTGATTCCATTTACAATAGCACCAAAAATCATAAGATACCTAGGAATAAACCTAACCAAAGAGGTGAAGGATCCATACTCTAGAAACTACAGAACACTTATGAAAGAAATTAAGGAAGACACAAAAAGATGGAAAAGAATTCCATGCTCATGGATTGGAAGAACAAATATTGTTAAAATGTCTATGCTGCCCAGAGCAATCTATGGTTTCAGTGCCATCCCTATTAAAATACCATTGGCATTTTTCAAGGAGTTGGAACAAACAATCCTAAAATTTGTATGGAACCAGCAAAGACCCCAAATCACCAAGGGAATGTTGAAAAAGAAAAACAAAGCTGGAGGCATCACATTACCTGACTGCAAGCTATATTACAAAGCTGTGATCACCAAGACAGTATGGTATTGGCACAAAAACAGACACATACACCAATGGAACAGAATAGAAATTCCAGAATTGGACCCTCAATTCTATGGTCAACTAATCTTTGACAAATCAGGAAAAAATACCCAATTGAAAAAAAGACAGTCTCTTCAATAAGTGGTGCTGGGAAAATTGGACAGCTACATGCGTAAGAATGAAACTGGACCATTCCCTTACACCATACACAAAGATAAACTCAAAATGGATGAAAGACCTCAATGTGAGACAGGAATCCATCAAAATCCTAGAGGAGAACATAGACAGTAACCTCTTTGACATCGGCCACAGCAACTTCTTTCAAGACACATCTCCAAAGCCAAGGGAAACAAAAGAAAAAATAAACTTTTGGGACTTCGTCAAGATAAAAAGCTTCTGCCCAGCAAAAGAAACAGTCAGCAAAACTAAGAGGCAACCCACAGAATGGGAGGAGATATTTGCAAATGACATTACAGATAAAAGGGCTGGTATCCAGGACCTATAAAGAACTTCTCAAACTCAACACCCAGAAAACAAATAATCCAGTCAAAAAATGGGCAGAAGACATGAACAGACACTTCTCCAAAGAAGGCATACAAATGGCTAACAGACACATGAAAAAATGTTCAACATCACTAGCCATCAGGGAAATACAAATCAAAACCACAATGAGATACCACCTTACACCAGTTAGAATGGCAAAAATTAACAAAACAGGAAACAACAAATGTTGGTGAGGATGTGGAGAAAGGGGAACCCTCTTAGACTGTTGGTGGGAATGCAAACTGGTGCAGCCACTCTGGAAACAGTATGGAGTTTTCAAGATGTTAAAAATAGAGGTACCATACCTACGACCCAGCAATTGCACTTCTAGGTATTTACCCCAAAGATAAACCCCGATGTTCATAGCAGCAATGTCTACAATAGCCAAACTGTGGAAGGAGCCGAGATGCCCTTCAACAGATGAATGATAAATAAGTGGTACATATATACAATGGAGTATTACTCAGCCATCAGAAAGGATGAATACCCACCATTTGCATAGGCATGGATGGAGCTGGAGGGGATTATGCTAAGTGAAATAAATCAAGCAGAGAAAGACAATTCTCATATGGTTTCACTCATATGTGGACCATAAGGAATAATACGGAGGACTATAGGGGAAGGGAGGGAAAACTAAAGCGGGAGAAATCAGAGAGGGAGATGAACCATGAGACACTATGGACTCCGGGACACAAATTGAGGGTTTCAGAGGGGAGGGGCATTAGGGGATGGGGTAGCGGGGTGATGGGTATTAAGGAGGGCACATGGTGTGATAAGCACTGGGTGTTTTATGCAACTAATGAATCGTTGAACACTACATCAAAAACTAATGATATACTATACAGTGGCTAACTGAACCTAATAAAAAAAATAAAATCTTGAGATATTTTCTTATTACGGTATCTTCTAATTCTACAAAGCTCCCATTACCTTTAAAATGCACATAAGCATAAAGCAAGAAGAGGTAGATTCAAATAATTCTTAGTATGTATTCTGAGTTCATTCAAGTTAATGAATGTTAAGTATACATATAATTCACATTTGGCATCTAGAGGTTCAAAATGCTGAAATACAAATGTTATTTCTCAATAGCTCTAAGAATTAGTTTGAAAACTGTAAAAAATGAAACCAGAATTATTTTTTAGTTTTTAAACTCCACTGTATTCCTAGCATTGCAGTTTTTATAAAACATGTAGTAATGTTGTTGACTGACATTATGCTAAACATATGCTTTGGACACAAAGACTAAACGACTCTCAGATTGTCCCCCTAAAAAACAAAAATACAAGAAAAAAGCCAGCTAGTTTATGAGATAACAATATAAAGTAATGGCTGTACAAGGAATATTTTTTTTAATTTTATTATGTTATGTTAATCACCATACATTACATCATTAGTTTTTGATGTAGTGTTCCATGATTCATTGTTTGCATATAACACGCAGTGCTCCATTCAATACGCGCCCTCTTTAATACCCATCACCAGGCTAACCCGTCCCCCCCTTCCCTCTAGAACCCTCAGTTTGTTTCTCAGAGTCCATAGTCTCTCATGGTTCTTCTCCCCCTCCAATTTCCTCCCCTTCATTTTTTCCCTTCCTACTATCTTCTTTTTTTTAACATATAATGTATTATTTGTTTCAGAGTATACAAGGGATATTTATTCAAGTAGCAAAATATGTTTTATACAACACTGCATATTATAAAATTTAATTGAAGTAATCATTCATTTGAGGTAGGAAACATATGGTTGAAAAAAAGTATAACTTTTTATGCATGACCCAATTCTAATGAGTGACAAAGTAGGAAATCCTAAGTGAATTTTATGACATAGACATTCACATGTTTCTTTTAACTAAACTTAGGAATAATCTGTTAAATAAATCTGATAATGCCTATTAGATACTGTTAATCACTTCCATTTTGTTAAATTATAAAGTGTACAGTATTCCTACCTTATTCATGGTTTCACTTTCCACAGTTTCAGTTACCTGTGGTCAACCACTGTCCAGAAGCAAATGATCCTACTTCTGACTTATCAAAAGGTTAACAATAGCCTAAGGCTTCATCACAATTCCTGTGTTACTCACTTCACTTCATTTCATCAGTTAAGCATTTTTCATCTCACATCATCACAAGAAGAAAGGTGAGTACAATATAATAAAATATTTTGAGAGGGAGAATCCACATTCATGTAACTTTTATTACAGCATAGTTACAGTTGTTCTATTTTATTTATTATTGTTAATCTCTTACTCTGCATAATTAATAAATTAAACTTTATCATGGGTATGTATGTATAGAAAAAAAACATGGTATACATAAGGTTTAAGGCATTTTCTGAGGATTTGGAGGGTAACCCCCATGGGTAAGGAGGGACTACTGTATATGGCAAAAGAGATATCTGGAATACGTATTGATTCTAAAGGTGGCTATAAAAGTTATTCAATTAATTGAATTTCTCATTAATGAAGACATGACTTGGTTTTAAAACGTTAAATTCCAGAGGAAGAGATAATCTAAGTAATTGAGTGTGTTATGTGCAAGTAACAATGGGCAAGAACAATTCTCATTTGAGTAAGTGTAATTATGCTATTAGAACGTAAAGAGAAGAGAAATCATTGTCCTTGATTGGGGGAATTAAGCGATGGCTTAATAAACTTTGCTTTATTGGAACTTTGATAGCAGCTTTGTTGTTGTTTTTTAATTTGTGCAAGAAGGGTTTCCTACAACTGCCTTTATTATATTATTCCATTTGAATACTCAACACAATTTACTTATTTTAATAACTACTATATGTATAAGGCCACAGATATGTATTAAGATATTACTTTGGATCAGCTATAAGTTATTCACTAGATGTGCATTGAAAATCAAAGTTTAAAATGTTAAGAACTGGCTTGCAAATATCTATATATTTAAATACTAAGTGAAACAATATATTTTCCTGTATGAACCCTTGACACTTCTTCATTTTTCATGTCAAATCAAAGTCACCACAAATGACCCAAGTGCATGAATCTGTCTTTTGAAATATACATACATACATAACTACATACATACATACATACATGTGCACCCATACACAAAGCATATCTGTTAGTGCTATCTTCACAGTTCCCTCTGTATTGCACTTATAGAAGTAAAATTTATCACTGCTTAACATAACATGCAGTATGTTTCCAAATAATTATTTTATCTGTCTTTATTTTCAGGCTTCATAATGATGTCTGTATTCGTTTCCTAAGGCTGCCAAAAAAAAAAAATTACAACAAACATGGTGGCTAAAAACAACAGAAACTTCTTGTGTCACATTTCTGGAGACTAGATTTCAAGAAATCAGATTGTCAGCAGGGTCACGCTTCCTCTAAAGACTTTAAGGGGAGATCCTTCCTTGCTTCTTCTAGGCCTCTGATGGCTGCTGGCAATCCTTGGTGTTCTTTGGTTGTACGGATATCACAATTCAAAAAGTTTTCAAAAGTGATATGAACACATATGATTAAAAGTTATCATAAATTATCTAAAGTCATGTAAAAGAGACAAAAATCTCCCTAAAAATTTTACATCTCAGGTTCTTACAACATATACATATTTATATTGATCTAGTTGATATCTTTTATTGAAAGTTATTTTCCCATTTACCAAATTTCATGGCAAATATAAAAGTGTGTTCAATTGTATTTCTTCTGTTTTATTTTTAAACTTTTTTTAGTCTCTCTGGGGGTACCTGTTTGGATGCTTTATTTTTGTTGTGTATATTGAGTACTTCAATGTTATTTATTAGAATATTCATATGGAATATGTAATCAACTTTCTAAAATAGCTGCTTAGAAATTAAATTTTATGTAATTCTTTTAAAATACTTTATATGAGATGAATACTTGACTCTGTAAAAAAGCCACAATGCACTGGAACTCAGTGATTATAAAAAGAACATAATTCTCTGATTGTCTAAAAAAAAATAGAGCAACACCATGGCATATTTTTGGTGTCATGGTTTATCCTACGTGAAAGCTGTTACCAGAAACCTAAAGGAAAAGTTAAGGAACAATGAGTGCATAAAGTTATAGTTTTTTAAGGATAGGGATTTAGTGAAGGGAAATAGATCATCTCTTGACTGAGCATCTGGCTACAAACTGAGGAGTTTATACAATGAAATGAGTCAGAATCTTAATTCAACTGGGTCACTCAGCCCTACTCATGGTTGCATCATTAAGAATGATTCTCTCTTTTCCCCCTTGAAATCCTAGAAGTTATTATAAAGTAAAATCATAGATAAGTAGGGTAGTTTTGTCATCAAGTCTTAGTTCTATGAGGAAAAAGGCATAACCTTTTTCTGACATCAACAGGACCTACAAATGTATCAGAGGAAGGTTTCAAAACAAAGCATTTTCTTTCTGAGTGTATTAAAATAACACTGGTAAACCAAAGGGCAAACATGCTTCTGTAAAGCAGTTTTCTTTTTTATTTTCAGTCTATTTTTTGATATGACAGTCACTTTTCCTAGTGGCTTTATGAATTGCACACACCCTATTGCACAGACCATGGCACTCATCTTTAATCTTTACCACTCTCCTCACAACATAAAACCATTTATGCTGTGAGGACACTTAACAGATAATAATTGAAACAGTGTCCTAAATGACTATGTGTACAAAACAGCACTGTGCTCAGAATTACATTGTGTAGAGAGAGTGATTCTCCTATATTTAAAACTTTTTATTTTGGTAAAAATATATGTTGAGCATATTTTCTACCTTTTATCCTTTGTTGAATGTCCACTGACCCTTTCTAGCAATTTTCCTTTCATCTGAGGGCAGAACTTTCATTTAAGAACAATGACTCCCCCATCCAATCCACCTCCCTATGCCAACCATGTTTCTGACAGTGGCTTTACATTATTACTAGGGATCTCTCCCTATAGTTGATCATCACAAAAATAAATAATAAAGGCATTCTCTTTAAGAACTACTCATGGTTGGCTGTGTTCAGACCATGTGGAAATAGCTTGTCTGAAAGAAATAAAGCAAACGCAGAAAGGAAAGTGGAATTGAAAAGTAGATTATTGTCAACATTCAAATACTGGTCCCAATTGTTTCAGAAGTCCAGACACATATCCCCTAGTCATAGTTAAATGAATCTTACATTTTACTCTTTCCCAAGTTATTTCAGGATGAATTTTTTGTATTTCTGTCATTTTCTTACTATGTTACCTCTATATTTCTTACAGGAAAAGCAGAAGAATTTATCAGGAAAGTAACAAAAAGCAAACTAAATCATTATTGGTAATTTTCCCTATTGGAGCAAGGGTTTAAGGCATTCTTAAAATATTGTTTAGATTAAAATGCATCAGGTAATTAGCATAATGAGAAGGATTTGTGAGTAATTAATTTTATTGGGAGTAGTTTCCTGACTCTAACCATCTTTTTTCAGAAAGAAATCAATAATAAACAATGCTTCTTATTTCATAGTGCAAACATTATCTTGACAGATGATGGATTTTAAAATTAGTATGAAAATAAATTATGGTTATTTATTATTAGTTATTTATAAACAGTGCTTTTCTTAAGTACATATTCTTTATTTTTAAACCAAAAGATTTGTAGAAAACAACCCTTGATATAAGAACATTTTGTAATTTGCCTACATTTTATATGCTTCATTAATCAAAACATAAAATAATTATTTAACACTTATTTTGTAAGGAAGCAAGGAAAATCAATGCACAGATCTCTCTCTCCCTCCTCTTTTCTAATGCTCCCCCGCAATTATCTATTGGTTAACACCCAAGTGAAATCAAAAAGCATGGGGACACATCAATATGTTTTATACAAGTCAGTTTTCTGCAGAGGAGAGCAGGAATGAGGGCAGAGAAGAGTGGGTATGGCAAAGTCAAATGGAAAATACCTGGCAAAATCACACTGTTTTTCCTTATCATCTCTGTTTTTAGTTCAGGTAAATATAATGTGTTCCCAATGATCAGAATTCACAAAGATCCATCATCATCAATCTTCTCATTGACAAGTGGATAGCAATCAAGTCTTACTCCAATCTAAAACCTAATTAGCCATCACTGTGTTCTTCAAATAGGATTACAAAAATAAACAAATAAATAGTGAGGATAATTAGTAATGGTGTAAAACACAAATATTGCATACACATCTTGAAGCTTGTCATAACTCTATGTTGATAATCATAATGAACTTCTACCACCCATTAGGTATTCTCCTGCCTTCAGTTAGCAAATTAATTATAAAGGCAGAAATCCAATCATTTACTGTTGCAGTATCTGAAGGCTTAATAATGATATCTTTATATTACCTTAGTTTTCATTGTCCTGAATTACCGTAGTACCTAAGAGAAAAACTAAAGGAAATTTCAGTTTTCAAAAGTAGTCCTCCCTGTCCCAAATGTATTTCAACAAAACAACATGATAAAAGGAATTAATTATTCAATCTACACAAGTCACCCCTTTGCTGCTCAATATCTCAGCTGCATGAGAAACCCAGAAACCCAAGAGCTTCATGGAGTAGTCTTGGCTTCTAGTTTATAAGAACTATAGTTATGGTTTTTAGTGGATGCATTTGCCCTAAAATACCCAAATTTATCGAGCCCAAAATATTGGGTATAGAAGGTAAAAATGTTTTGTATGGGTTATTACTTTGGCAGTCAATAAGGAATTTTGTCAGCCAAGAAACCTAAGTGTTGACAGAAACATTAAGCAGAGAAGGCAAATCAAAGAGAATCAACCTGCCGCTAACAAGGTAACTTATCACCTGGGGGATGGTGTCATGTCAACAGCACAGGTTTGTCCGTGTTGGTGGGTTAAGCACACAGCTATAACAAAAGCCCAGTTTCGGGGCACCTGGGTGGCTCAGTCGTTAAGCGTCTGCCTTCGGCTCAGGTCGTGATCCCAGGGTCCTGGGATCAAGTCCCACATCGGGCCTGCTTCTCCCTCTCCCACTCCCCCTGCTTGTGATCCTTCTCTCACTGTGTCTCTCTCTGTCAAATAAATAAAATCTTTAAAAAAAAAAAAGCCCAATTTTCTTTGCTAAAGATTAGAGAAGATTTATGAATTCATGCCTTACATTATGGCCATTTTTGATCTGGACCCGATAATCAAGAATGGAGTTAGTAGGGAAGTGATCTCATATTTACCCACAAGGCAGTAAATAATGGTTTATAGTTTTTCTAGCTGTGGTAATTGCATATTTCCATTATATTTTCTTTAAAAAATATGGATATTTTACATTAATCTGCACATATTATTCCATATTGTTATTCAATGTGAATTTAATTTTATGAAATAGTTTTTCATGTGCCTTTTCTTTCAGTATACTTACTAAATAGTATACTGATTGAAGAATTAATAGATATTGTGACCTTGAACTTTGGATTCAGAAAGTTACCCTTCTGCTTCATAGAATACCATGCTTTTAAAGCATTGTTAGATTTGTTTGGTTTATAGCTATGTTAGTATAAAATATTTTGTACTATTTTCTAGATTATCATATCAATAATAGGCAGTTCAATTCTTAAAATATGTAGTATGAAGTTTTTGTCTTCTATTTTGTCATTATCTGTAACTTGATTTTTTTGGAATTATGGAATTCTCTGATGTTGGCACTTTTATTTCTGGCAATTTTATAAACTTAACATTTTTTCTGTATTTATTCTCACACCCATTTATGTACATATTACCATGATTATGTTGGTAATTTTTTCCTCAGTAAATTATCACCTCATAATTTTACTTAATAATATGCCATGTAATTTTCCTTACTTCTTTCTTGGAATGTTGGTAATCCCTTAACTATCCATTCTTATATTCTCATTAGAACACTTGAGACTGAATCTAATGCTCCTAAAATTTTTAAGTCCAATTCAGAAAATAACAGACTGAGCCACCCAGGCGCCCCGAAAATATGTTTTAATGAAAAATTTTAGACCATACATTCATGAAAATATATTTCAGAGTATATTTATTTCTGGAAAACAGAATAAGTAAGGTCATTGGCTAAATATTAGAGCTGAGTAAGGAAGTGTCTAGTCTGTACTATACTTAGCCAATATCCTTAAGATTTATAATTAATCAATTCATTTTGTGGGTTATTATTTATGTTTAGTAATAATATTAAACAGAAGCATAATAAGTACAACCTTTGTTTTTAATCCATCTTCCACCTTAAAATTTATAACACCAGATATTTGTTCTCTGAGTATGAGAGATATCTTTAAGAGACAAACCATCTTAAGATATATTTAAACACTATATTTTTCTATTAGCCCTAACGGTTATATCCTTAAAGCTATTTTCCTTTTGTGTATGTTCATTGACATGCAAAGTTCTTAATGAAAGTATTTCCCACTTCAATTATATTTTCAATTTTCCTTATAAAACATGTCTAGCAAGTAAATTCATTTTCAACACATGAGAGAGCACAGATTGTGTATACTGCATGTAACGAGTCCTCTTTTTGAATGAATATATTGAATTTGCCACTGTTCAAGATTGAAATTTTTCTTTCAAATTGTTGCTGGAAACTAGCAGACTGTGCAAGAATTAAGAAAAAAATGTGGTTTTTTACATTCATTTCCACATAACCTATGTATTAATGCTCTCTTCTCAAGTGTGCTCATTTCCTACTCTATCTCTCATTTTTTCTTCCGTGTACGTTTGTTTGCTTTTAATGCAAAGGATAATTATATAGGTAATGAGAAAAAATGAAAAATAACATAGCAGTTGTAAAAAAAGTGCTATTGAGAAGGATTAGCATTTTTCTCCACAATAGATAAGTTTTAATGTTGTACTAGAAATGAAAATTAGTTGAGATATTTTTTACGCTAGTATTATTCAGCTTTATATTTTAAAACTATTTATGGAAGAAAGATAATAACTGTCCACTTTGCATAGATAGGCTCTGTAGCATTTTATCAATAACCATATAAATCATGTCATTATTTTCCAAATTGTTCACAATGGGATATTAGCCCTCTTAAAAAATATCTGTGAATTAATACTTAAATAAAAAAAAAAAAATAGAGAGTTTCCTGGGTGGTGCAGTCAGTTTAAGCATCTGACCCTTGGTTTTGGCTCCTCAGGGTCATGATCTCAGGCTCATGAGATTGAGCCATGCATCAGCCTCCACACTCAGCGTGGAGTCTACTTAAGTTTCTCCCTTTCCCTCTGCCACTCCCCCACCCCTGCGCTCTCTGTCTCTCTAAAATAAATAAATAAATCTTTAAAAAAATAGAAATTCAGTCTGTGATAATTGCTTGCTTGAAATTAACTCTACATATTTATATAATCACCAAGACAGCCTTAATGTTTCCCTCAGGTTAACTATACTTAAGATAGGTTTTTTCCAGACTCTAGGCCTCTGACATCCCTTTTCTTAGAGCATTTACTTTAGAAGTGTTTGGGTTGTAAATGTTCTCTTAGCCTCTTGCCAGTTTTACACCACTTGATAATGTCATTATCAAGAATCTTGGAGGCATCTCTTTGAAATTATACATAAAGAAAGAGAAAGACCCTATCTCCCAGTCTCTGTGAGAGCATAGGAGCCGAAATTTGATAGGTGCCAAAAAGCAAAGAGAGGTCTAATCACATTGGCCAACCCACCCCACCCCCAATCTTATGTCCTCCACTACTTTGACTGCTTGATCCTATTCAATTTGACCGTTCTTCATGAAGCAGAGAGAATAAGAAAATAATTAATTCAGAAAAGCCATACTAGCTTGCTTATTCTGGTGATACATAATTAGAATTTCTCATCATAATTATCTGTGGGAAAGTATAAAATTATACTGATAATTACCCCATTAGTTAAAGATTCTTAGTAAGGAATTCTGGAATTGGGGAAACCAAAAAAAAAATTCTGCAGGTGTCTTTGTACCTGTCCTCAGTTCAAAGCTACTGGTACATATGATACAAATCACAGTACTTAATTTTTATGTATTTGTTTTAATTTATTTCTTTATTAATTTTAAAGACTTAGTTTTTAAGTTATCTTTTCACCCAGTGTGGGGCTCAGACACACAACCCTGAGATCAAGAGTTACATGCTGTACTGACTGAGCCAGCCAGGAGCCCCATTACCTAATTTTTAAATGAAGAAACTGAGGCTCACTTCTACCAAAGCACATCAAGTGTTACCCCAGTCCGTACCAAGACAGTGTGTAGGCTAGCAGTTGCTTTCAGATGTGTGGGCAGCTAAATACAGTGGCTTACACACTTAATTATTTTTTTCACATAAGGAATAATCTGGATGTAAGCAGTTCTAAAGAATTTATGTTCTGTAAACTGTATTTCCTCACTGTACAGAACAATTTCAAAGTAAATAATTATGAATTACTTGCAAGTCATATTTCTAAGTAACTGAAATATTAAAGACCAAATTGTAGTTGAAAGCTTAAAAAATAAAATTTTTTGCATATCAAATTAAGTAAGTTGCAGCTAAAAGGATACTTGGGGAAAAATTAGTAGCTCTAAATATTCATAGAAAAGGAAAAATCTAAAAATACCCAGACTGGCAACTGGGCTTTCTGTCCTGAACGGGCAGACATTGGGGCTTCACCTCCAAGATGGTTCCTCAGGGAAGTCATGGCCAAGGGGACCTTGTAAGTCTAGCACTAGTGGATTTCTGCAGCCCCAAGGCAATGGAACAGCTGGAGAAAGCCGGCGCCTTTACTGCCTTCACTGATGTTCTCTATACTGGGTGGAGCCCATGGATTTATTTGGTAGTGGAGGATAGATGCCTATACCTGAGATCCCACAAAGTGGTGGAAGAAGTACTCCAAGACTCTCCATCGGGTGGTGGTGAAGTGTTCAGAGTATACTATGATTTGGGAACTCTTAACCTAGAACCATCCACCATCACCCAAACTGATTAAATGCAAAAAAGAATATTAGCCACACCTGGAGTTTCTCATTCTAAAAGGAATCCTTCTATTTATATAAAATATAATATAAACTATATATATATAGCGCCTTTGGCTGGGGACAAAGACTCCCTTCCTCCAGTAATTATTGAATTGTGATGAACCAAAATAGTGGTTTTTTTGTTTTTTGTTTTGTTTTGAGGGAGGGAGGGGCGTTCAAAAAACAAAGATAGGAGAGAAGAGATATATATAGTTATAATTGTTTATCCATTTAGGGCAAAGTAGAACCCAGAGAAATACAAGAGTTAGAACCTGTATAAGTAAAAAAAAGAATAGTGTTTTGAATAAATAGATATAAGCATTTAATTTGTCTTAATATTCACAGAGAATTCCATAAGCAACAAGTAAGAATATAGTAATTTTTCAATTGCTACCCAGAAAGAACATCAAAAATTAGGAACACATAAAAATAAAAATCTAAAGCAGATGAGTAATAATATTAATGATACATTTCATGTAAAGTTTGTAAGAGTTTTAAAAATCCCTATTGAAGGTAGGTTTTCTTTTTGTATCTTTACTAAGTAGTGGAAGATAATAAATTCATGTCAGATGCATTTGATTTGCAAAGATAAGGGGGCAAAACATTGAACCTCTTTCTCTCCCCTTCTTCCTCCTTCCTTCCTCCTCTCTCAATCTGATAACTGTAATAAGATATCTAGTTGAGATGGAGATTTTGCTATTTACAAAAACTACAAAAAATTTACAAAAACAAAAACTAGTGCATTTATTTGGAGGGATAATCTGATAAGTGGATTGGAAAAGAGAGTGAAGATTTTGAAGATATGCTCAAGTCAGCAAGAATGATTATTAAGTCGTTCTTCTAATGATCTCACAATGGTAAAAAACTGACAGAACAATAGCAACAAACAAAAAGACAAACTGGATTTCTTCTAAAAGGGAGGAGAACCAAGGAGAGAGGATTGAATAAAAAAGAAAAAAAAAGTGAGAGAATGGGGGTCAGAAACATGGCAGAAACCCCACTTTTGGTGGGCTATTAACTCTTCTTGTGCTTACCTGAATTTTAGTTACACGTGAATAGTTGTGTAAATCAATGTTTAATTTTATGTGTCAATTTGTGGGTCTTTATACTTGGCATTATTTTTGTTTTAAATATTTGCTGGAATTCAACAGTAAAGCCATATCGGCCTGGAGGTTTATTGGAAAAATTTAACTACAGATTTAACTTCTTAATAAATATATATTTTTTCCTATCCAAGAAAAAATTGAAGTTACTGATCGTGTTAGTATACCTCTTTCATCTCCTTTAATTAGAAAGGACACACTGGTGTTTTTGTTTGTTTTTATGACATTGACCTTTTTGCCTTTTTTTTTTTTTTCTGTAGAACGCCCCACCTTTAAAAAATATCTGAATGTTTTCCTGTGCTTAGTCTTTTCATACATTTGGTGACAGTAACTAATAAAGTTGCTTAATTGTTGTTGCATCATATCAGCTGGTGCACGATTTCAGTTTATATGCAAAAGGTGAGGCTAATTTTTCCACTGGACAAAAATGGTGTCTGATCTTCAGTGTGTGTGTGTGTGTGTGTGTGTGTGTAAATTTTCCTTGTTGTTATAAAATAATGTGTGAGATGATATTTTTAAACAATGTGAATAATCTGTGCCCCAGTATCTTTCTATTTATGCTATTTGCTTCCATTTATAATCATTGCACTAATTAGTTATTGCATTAAAATTTGCGCAAGAGTGATCTTCAGTCTTTCAACTACATGAATGAAATGGGTTCTCCTGTAAAAAGTGTTTCCCTAATGTCTCTTTCCTTCTTTCCTTTTGAGTATTTCTTTGAGCTAGTAAATTGGTGTGTGAAAAATTACAGTATTTGCTGCTAATTTCAGGACAATAATAAAATTCTCACCACCTCTACTATTGCAACGAAAACAGTAGGCAGCACAGATACAAAACAGAACTCCACAAATAATTCCATTTTATCTACTATTTTAATAAAATTTTGCATATTATTCTTTCACTTTTAGTCTCACTTTATTTTGATCATATTTCTTAAAAATCACTTCTGTATTTTATTTTTTTAAATTTTAAATTGATGCAGTTTTCCAAAATATTTATATACAAATTTACTTACATTACTAATTTTATAATTTTCTACTTTTAGCATCTATACTATTGTTTTTTGGAGCATTTCCATAATTGCATTATGAATTAACAAATTGTTTATTGCAAGCTCACTGTTGAAAATATAATGGTAACAAAATTAAATATAGAATCTGCCTTCTTTAAATTTCCGTCCTATTGGAATAATAATCTAATCAAATAAGTAAATGACTCTAATATATGCTATTTGGAAATAGCATGTAAAGATCTACATGGAAGTAAAATAGAAGGAATTGACCTAGGAGGGATTATAAAGCAGTTGTATTTGATATAATTCTGTAAACAAGAAAATCAGAGTTTTTGAAAGAGATGGATGAGTTTGCACAGTGATCATATTGTAGGGAGCATTGGAATTACAAAAGATGCAGTAAAACCTGTGGAATTACACTAGACAGCAGTGGCATTATGGAAGATGGTATTAGAATCATAGACTGAATAAATCTGTGGAAAGGTAGTCATGGCATATACTTTTTTCACAGTTCTAAGAAAGCTCAGAGGCATTATATAACGTAGTCATAGCTTAGATTTTGAAAAAAGAATAACATCAATGCTGAAAACAGGACATCAGATAAAGATTATTTTTAATTTTGTCACTGTGATGATGGTAGTAACATACAGTACAGTTAGCAAGTTGAAGCTAAGCTTAGAAGTAAAGACTCTTAAATATAAAAGGTTGATTGTTAAATTCAGATAGGAAAGTGTTTAACCAATCTTCCTGTAACAAAGTTCATTAAGAAAAAGTTTGATGTATTCATTTTTGCAAAGTGTCAAATGGCCAACATAGCCTAAGATAGCATATACATAATTACAGTGACACGATATTGGGTGAAGATAGAGAACATGTACTTAATTAGAAAAAAGAAATGTATGAACAAAAAATGCAAAAGAAAAAAGCTATTTTCCAATAAATATATGAAAATTTTCATCTCACTAGTATTTTTCCTTACTCTGCTACAGTGTTCTTTTAAGTTAGTTGTATAACTTCAAGGACTAAACTTCCATTAAAGTAGAAATCTAGTAGCTGACCCTTGTGAGGCTTGGTGGGGAATGACAGAAATCTACCTGTTCTGCTCTTTCTTTTCCAGTAGAAGAAGGCGCTGATTTAAAGAATCACTATACCAGTGCGCTCCAAGTGGCAGACTACTGTGTGTAGTAAAGTCAGAAATAGTAGAAGTCACCCACGATTTCATGAGAACTTTCTAATGATTGCTGATGAAAATAAACAGGATGACCATTCTTGTATCCACTGGTCAGCAATGTATTCTGCAAATAGGAACATCAGTGGTGGGAAGGGTGGTACAATATATTCAGAGTTGTACAGGTTCTATATTTCAGTCATCAAGAATATTTTATCTCTCTTGCACCTCCAAGTGTTACATGCTCCCTTTTTTTTCTTGTCTGGGCTAATTTAAAAGTGGCATTTGTTAATCACAAATCTGTGAAGATTTTACCTCACTGAGTACCTTACCTACTTACCTACCTCTGATGGTAATAGAATAATGGCCCCACCAAATATGTCCACATCATAATTCCCATAACTTGTGATGTGTTACCTTATGTCACAAAAGGGCTTTGCATATGTAATTAAGTTAAAGACCTTGAGATGGGCATATATTCCTGAATTATCAGTGTGGGCCCAATCTAAAGAAGTGTCAGAGACATTGTAACGTTGCCTGCTTTGAAGATAGAGGAAGGAGACCATAAATCCAAGAATATGAGTGTCTTCTAGAAGTTGGAAAGTGCAAATAAAAGGGATTCCCACATAGAGTTTCCAGAAAAGAGTGCAGATGTGTCAGAAACTTTCATTTTAGCCTAGTTAGACTTCTGACACACAGAATTGTAATAGGTGTATTTTAAGACACTAAGTGATTATTTGTTACATCAGCAAAAATAGATTGACAGCTGAATGTGTATATGTGCAGAGATACGTACACACAAACACTGAATCTCTGGGCCGGAGATCAGGTTTTCTATTATTGTTACTTAGAGCAATAACAGCCGTAACAATTCCCGAGCGCCAGCCTTCCCTGTCGCAAGCCTCTACCGTGCGGTGTGACGTGAGCCAGACGGCACCCGCGTTGGCGCGCTACAGGAGAGGAATCCTGGAATTACGAAAATAGTTGATATGGGACAGAGAGCACATTTCTACTCCTACCCTGTGAAGACAGAGACATCTTTACTGTAGAATGTAAACAGACCTGCTCAGCAGAGAGGACAAGGTCTGCAGCTTTCCCATACTGTATCTTTCCCATACAGAAGAAAAATTCTCAAATCTTACCAGTGTCAGGCAGTTAGCCAGGCACGAGCGAGGAGAGATAAAGCAGATGCCGGCCACACCCTCGGAGCCTCCCCCGAAGGTTAACAGGCACGCCTTCAGAGCCACCTCTAAGGGCCAACGGAACAGCAAAGGCCTAGCGACAGAGCAGGCTCAAACACCGCAAGGGGCCTTAAGAGCTAAGCATGCGCACAAAAGGCGCAGCTTGCCCTTGGGTACCTTTAAGGTCACAACAGAAGCTTATCAGACACTCATAAAGACACGATACATAAATAAATACAATTATAACAGAAAGCATCAAGGGTAGGCGCACGCGCAGAAGCCAAAACGTGATATAGCCACCAGCTGTCAATCAAAAATGTCAATCAAAGCCAAATTGACACATGCTGAAAGCAGGCTTAAAAGGATGTAGCTAGAGCTTCTAGGTGCCATCGCCACTCTTGCTGCTGCAATGGCCCACTTCCTCTCTTGAAAGTGCACTATACTCATCTACTCAGTAAACTGTCTCCGCATTCTGATCTTCGGTCTCCAATTCTTTGCTACATCTGGGAGAGGAACCGAGTGACCCGGTAACAAGAGCAATACAAAATCTATAATTTCCAAAGTATGTTTGTCATTCAGTTATTCTTTAACCCACATGCTAGTGCTCTTTGAAAAAAGCTGTTGATACAAAGAAAAAGAAAGAAAGAAAAAGAATGGAGTATAGCACCAAGCTAGTAATTAGCCTTTTTCTCATTTTTAATTTGTCATCATGCCTCTTATTTTCCAAAAATTTCATATTCACAGAAGGCATTGTGGATAATAGAATTTATAAATATATTTGGGGATTAGAGGAAGATAATATAACCTATTTTTCAGAACCTTCTCCATTGAGGATTTGATTTTTATATTGCTTTTATCTTTTAGGTCTTTTATCCCAGGGTTTCTTACTCTCCAGAAGGAAAACTAGAATTTCAGTTTCCCTTAATTTACTGTAGAAAAAAATTAACTTCCAATTACTAAAAAAAATTAACTTCCAATTACTGCTACTATGTTCTCAGAATTTTTTGTACTTGTAACACATAATATTTGACACATATGAAAAAATATTTGTGATTTATAAAGAGTTATAGTATAATTAGCACACATGACCCAATCACTCAAATCAACTCCTCTCACATTCCATCCTCTATCATGAATGGTTTTCTTACCATCTTCTTTTATCTTACATATTTTAATCTCATATGTTCATAAATGTAAATTAATGTTTCTAATTTTTTTAAATAATGCTAGTCTCGTGCTATACATAGTGTTCAAAGACCTTGTCATTTAAGTATCTAATATGAATTTGTATTGTGTTGTGAAAGTGCAGTTTATTTTCTGTGTATAACACATTCATTTTCTCTGTATAATATCTCATTGAACAAATATACGGTTCTTTATTTAATCATTATCTTTTAGATGCATATTTGGGCTGTTTCTTAGTTTTCCCTATTACAGATGTTGCTTTTTATGACTACTGGCACATTTTGTTAGTGTTCATATGCAAAGTTTCTTTTTAAAATATACCTTAAAGTATTGTTTTGTGGGTTTTGGTATGTTAAGACTGTATTACAAAATTATGGATTTTGTTTTGTTTTAGTAAAGGCTAGTACATTAGTTCTTCCAGCAGTTAGTATCAGTTTTCCAACCATAAAGGAAGAAAGAGAAGAGGAAAGGAACAGAGAAAAATTACCAAAACAGCCAGAAAACAATTAACAAAATGGCAGTAACTACATACTTATCAATACTTACTTTAGATGTATATTGACAAAATTCACCAATCAAAGACATAGAGTAGCTGAGTGGATAAAAAAATAAATAAATAAGACCTATCTATATGTTGTCTACAAGAGACTAACTTTACATTAAAAGACGCATGTTATTCCATGCAAATGAAAATAAAAGAAAGCTAGCATAGCTATACTTATACCAAATAAAATAGACTTTAACTGGAAGACTGTAATAAGAGACAAAATGGGCATTACATAATGATAAAGAGGTCAGTTCAACAATAGGATATAATATTTGTAAATAATATATATATATTATATAATATATAAGAACACCTAAATATACAAACCAGATATTAAGAAACCTGAAGGGAAAGACAAACAGAAATACAATGATAGTAGTGGGCAATAATACCCTACTTACATCAATGAACAGATCATCCAAATAGAAAATCAATAAGGAAACATCAGCCTTAAATGATGTGTTGGGCAAGATGAACCTAATAGATATATTCAGGGGCGCCTGGGTGGCTCAGTTGGTTAAGCGACTGCCTTCGGCTCAGGTCATGATCCTGGAGTCCCGGGATCGAGTCCCACATCGGGCTTCCTGCTCAACAGGGAGTCTGCTTCTCCCTCTGACCCTCCCCCCTCTCATGAGCTCTCTCTCTCTCAAATAAATAATTAAAATCTTTAAAAAAAAATAGATATATTCAGAATATTCCATCCAAAAGCAACAGAATACACTTCCTCTCAATAGCACATGGAACATTTTCTAGGATAGATCATATATTAGGCCATAAAACAAATCCTAAGAGAATTGAAATTGTATCGAGCATCTTTTCCAACCACAATGATATGAAACTAGAAATTAGTTACATGAAGAAAACTGGGAAATTCACAAGTATGTGGAGATTAAACAACATGCTACTGAACATCCAGTGGGTCAAAGAAGAAATCAAAAGGCAAATTAAAAAAATACCTTAAGACAAACAAAAATGGAAATATAACCTACCAAAATTTGTGGGATGCAGCAAAAGCAGTTCTAGGGAAGTTGCTAGTGATAAATTCCTACCTCAAGAATATTTTTAAATACGCAACCTACCTTTGTACTTTTTCTAGTTCCTTGAGGTATAAACAAGGCCCAAACTTAATAGAAGGTAGGAAATAGCAAAGATTAGAGAATAACTAAATGAGACCAAATTGATTTGTCCTTTAATTTTCTGATGGTTTTTAAAATAACTATAATATTTAGGTACTTGAAAAATATTCAAATCTGGATCAGTTAAGGGAGACATTGTGTTGGAAACTAATAAATTGTAGTCCAAAATATGACACACTAAAAATTACAGTTATTTTTATATTCCTGAAGCAAGATGCATACTTAACAGTCATTTTGTTTGGATTGAGGAATTTGGATTTATTAAAGAGATCTTTAAGTATGTCTCCCTGCCAATAGAGGATAGGAATAAGTTATATCTTAAAGACTTAATAAAGCTATGATCACATTGTTTTGGACATAATGTAGCTAAATTAAATGAAGACAGTCAGGGTCTTTTCTAGTGGTTTTTTTTTTTTTTTTTTTTTAAGCTCTTGGTTCTTCCCTAATTTGCCCAACACACATTAGGGCCTGATGTCCTTCACGCCTGAGTGGGTGTCCTAAAAAAGTTGTTCTGGTATTTTAGTTGCATCAGAATTGCCTGGAAGACAATAAAACACAGACTGTTGGGCACAATTACAAGTTATAGGACTTCTCATTCAATAGGTCTGGGCAGATGTTTAAGAATTTGTGTTTCTAACAAATTATGAAGGGATGCTACTACCTCTGGTCTTAGAACTAAATTTGGAAATCCACAGTCCTGGAGAGACCCACCACTTCCATTTGTACTGAATCTCAAGTGTGTATAATAATTAATGGATGTTAAACCAGTTCAATAATTGATCTTGAGGTTGTAACCCTTTTGACCAAAAATAAGCACCTTCGATTATTCTTCTGCAAGTATCCAAAATATGTGGGCAAAATCAAACACCTCTAGGTACTGCCATTTCATATGTTCCTCTTAGGAAAATCATTTCTTCATTTCTTTTAATCCTAACATACTTACATGAACAGCAAGAATTTGGGGTCCATGCCCTACTGAGTTTCTAACAGTAATATTTTGCTGTAAGTTGATCCTGTAGCATCTTGCATTACATTCCCAGCATTTCCAAAATACCTATAGGGACAACTATTATGGCTTAAAAAAAAAAAATCCCTTGAATTATAAAATATATGTATGGAATTTTCCTTTCTCTCTAATTTTTCCTTCTAGTTATAGATCTGTTCTCAGAAAGGTTGACAGATATAGTCTAACAGCTATGAATAGCATCAAATATCTGTTCATATTCTGCCAGAGAAATGTGTACAATAATATCTTTGAGGGACCTATAAAAGCTAATTGATGCCCTCTAATCTTTTTGTTATTGCCAGTGAGTCTCAAACTTTAAGTATACATTCATATAGCAATTCAATAGCATGTGATATATGAAGTTTCAATAGCTCTGCCCCTTGAGTATGTTCTATCTTATATGTGATAGTTTGTAACTCTGACTAGAAACTTCAATGTCTACTTGATTGCCAACTCCTTTATGGCAATCTGGTATCCAGAAAACTCTGTCTCAGTAGGTAAATAAGATCCAAGATTAGTTGCCTCATTTCTCTTTTTGTATTTTAGGATGTGGCAGAGACTGGTAGTTGCCTCTCATATGAATAGAATTTTCCCTGTGTTCATGGCTGTCAGCGTGAAGACCAAATTGATAGTCACGTGACTAAATTTTGCCAGTAAGGTTTTGTCAGAAATGATGTATGCAACATCTAGGTCATCATGCCCTTGGAAAGTAACTTTCACTTCTTATTTCCCTGTCCTTTTGGGACATATATGCTGGTGAGCCATC
Organism: Mirounga leonina; assembly: GCF_011800145.1. Classification (NCBI taxonomy): domain Eukaryota; kingdom Metazoa; phylum Chordata; class Mammalia; order Carnivora; family Phocidae; genus Mirounga; species Mirounga leonina. Next base: position 22,474,580 of record NW_023270316.1, on the reverse strand, counting down.
TTAAACTACATCATGAATTGTGACTAGCCAAAGGTGTCTGCACTTTGAAGAGCAGAGCCACTTATGTGTTAAATATTTTATATGGCAGAGAAACATACTATTCTCTTTAAGCTTCTGTGATTTTGGTTATCTGTCACAAAAGTAAAGTACATATTCTGCTCGATATGCAGGAAAACCTCATGCAAACCTATATGTATCAGAAATAATTTAAAGGAAAACATAGAAATAAAATTCCATGTTGAATTATGAATTCAAACAGAATGGGAGAAAAACTTAATGTCTAAGATATTTTGTTCCTAAATTACTTTATGTTAGAATGTTTTATATATATATATGTATATATTTTAAAGATTTTATTTATTTGACAGAGAGAGACACGGTGAGAGAGGGAACACAAGCAGGGGGGGTGGGAGAGGGAGAAGCAGGCTTCCTGCAGAGCAGGGAGCCTGATGTGGGCCTTGATCCCAGCACCCTGGGATCATGACCCGAGCCTGAAGGCAGACGCTTCACGACTGAGCCGCCCAGGCACCCCGAATGTTTTATATTTTTAATTTTTTTTTTTTTTAGATTTTATTTATTTGAGAGAGACAGAGATAGTGAGATAGAGAGCACAAGTGGGGAGGAGAGGGAGAAGCAGGCTCCCCACAGAGCAGGGAGCCCAATGCGGGACTCGATCCCAGGATCCTGGGATCATGACCTGAGCCGAAGGCAGACGCTTAACCGACTGAGCCACCCAGGCGCCCGCGAATGTTTTATATTTTTATAGTAAATTTAGTAGGATGAATATATTGCCTATCAAATCTCTATAAGTTAATCATGTAAGATTGTGGAACTATTGGCAAATACCAGTTTCTGGAGCCATACTGCCTAGATTGAAATCCTAGTCCCAAATACTTAAGGTCTGTATGACCTAGGAATCATTATTTAGCCTATCTTGCCCTGGTTTCATTGTCTATAAAATTAAGATTATTGTATCTTTTTTCTATAGTCATTTGATAATTATCAACACATCAATACGTTAGTATGTGGCAGGTACCGACATATTAGTATCATCATTTACAATAAAAAAAAAGTTCTCTGGTTGTGCAGTGACATTACAAAAGTTTGTTTTGGGGGCACCTGGGTGGCACAGCTGGTTAAGCGTCCAACTCTTACTTTCAGCTCAGATGGTGATTCAGGGTCCTGAGATCCAGCCCCTTGTCAGGCCCTGGGCTCAGCGCGGAGTCTAAGACTGTCTCTCCCTCTGTGCCCCGCCCCCGCCACTCTCTCAAATAAAAAAACAAATCTTAAAAAAAAAAAAAAAAAGTTTGTTTCAGAATATTAGAAAAATATTGTCTCAAACATCCAGTTGCATATCTTATGATTCCCATATCTTCCCTACAATTTCAGATAATTCTTTACCTCAAGTTGCATGTTCTCAGTTCTGAATTGTGTGCTTTAATGTTAATGATAGCCAGTAAACCCATTTGAGAATATTCATTTCCCTAAAAAAATAGAAGTTAAGCTCAAGTCACCTTACTAATATTTCAGGAGTCTTGGGGAGAGATTCCCCTCTTTCCAAGTCTTTTAGCACCCAGATAGCCCTGAACCTTTCATTCTGTTTCCTTACAGAAGTGCATGCTTCTGACCCATGACACTTCCAATAATGCATTCATCACTAGGTTGGTTATACAGACAGCCCACAGTGGTTGGTTTTGTTTTGCCCTGACGTCATTTAATCAGGCTCTTCTGACTTTTCCAACCATATCCTGCAAATCCATACATGAAAATTTGAAACATCATCATATTTATTGAGAGAGGAATTCCTATTTTTTATAACTGACTCTGTGATCTTTGATCAGATATTTAACTTCATTTCTTCATCTGTATATTGGAAATAATAGTTGTGGAGAGAATCATATAAGTCAAAATATGTAATATATACAATAAGCGTTATATAATTGCTATTATCATCATTATGCTGATCACCATTTTACAAAAAAGGACATTGAAGCAGAAATACATTTAGCGATATGTTCATGAGTCTATATTTGAAAAAAGTCTGGCCTCAGGACATACTTTTAAACATTGTGTTGTCCAATAAAAGTGTATCTTCTCATTAAATTAATATTTAACTTTCTTAAAAAAAGCAGTGCAATATTTACATTGTAAAGGCAGGTGAAGTAGTTGGTTGTTGGTTATTTACCTGAAAAAGGTACTCTCTACTTAGTATTATTGATTTGTCTCACACATGAGTTTGCTTGCTTCTTGCTTTACAAACCATGTTATCAGTCACAAATGTCTTAATTTTTGTATTATTATGCCCTTGATCAAAAATGTTATAAGAATCTAAAACAATATGCTGCCTCTATCAAGAGATGCGGTTTTTTTAATATGTCACAAAATAGTATTTTATTCTATTTAATTTAATTCAGGCAAAGATTGTAGATGCATTGCTGCAGCCCTTTTTCTTATTATGATGAACTCTGTGTCAAAGGCATATTTGTTGTGTATAACTTGTGTTTTCTGTATGTGTAAAAATAAGACTCTATTTTAAAATGCCAATGATAAAGTGTAAAGGTCATCGTTTATTCTGTAAATAACAGTGTACCAACTTCTCAGCATTAGTAAGTTAGTACCTTAATAATAACCTGCCAGTATTGAATGTTTATATTTGGATATATTTAAGTAAATCTTCAGTGATAAAAGACTAAACATCTTTTTTTCTTGAAGTAGAAATATTTCATTATAATTTGAAAAGGAATTTTAATTATAACATATAAAAGAATAGTTTGCCTGAGTAAATAATCATGTATACCTTAACTAAAATGAAAACTGGCAAAATAAACTCATTTATTTGAGGCGAGACTGCTAATTTTATTCAACTCTTTATAATGTATATTATATACTTGAAAAGAAAGTCTAGTACTTACTTTCATAGTTTCAATATTGAGATCTGCTTTCTTCATTTTCCTTCAAATATTACATTTATATCCATTACTGTTTTCTATTTTTACATATATAGTATTGCATTTTTATATTTGGGGAGTTTTTTTCCTTCAATACCTTTCAAACAAAATTTAACTGTAAATAAATTATAGCTCATAAGTAATCAGTAAATATCAGGGTTTTGTTTATTTATTTTTCATATGTTCAGTTACCTCATTCCCCTTTTTCTCTTAATTGTGAATAAATTTTGAGGGTCAGGTTTTTATTTTTACCATTTATTTCTGATTGATCTTTTTATATTTGTGTTTTCAGGTACATTAAAAAATTCTGTGATATATCAATACGTTTTCACTTTTCCTTTTCATTTGGCTCTAAGGAGTGATTGCAAAATAAAGTCCCTTGAATTCTTGAGACCTTACTTTAACCTTTCTTAATCTTCAGTTCACCATATGAACACCCGAATGATGGTCTAGAACAGAAAATTGTTAGATTTGATACCCATTGACTAGAACCTGAAAAGAGAAGTTTCTTCCTTTTTTAAGTTTATTCAAAATCCTGGAAAATACTGGTGAGTTAATTATACACTGTTATATCACACTGTCCTAAATTCTCTTGTGTCTACATAATACAAAGAGCTAACTACATGCATGTGCATGCCCCTCTTTCCTTGGAACAAAATATATAATATTTACTAAACAGATTCAGAAATCACATGATAGTTTCAACAATAGAAACTTCCTCAACAGTGTTAAATGAATGACACGATAGTCCATGACATGGGATACTCAATTTAGAAGTATAATAGAGTTTTAAATTGTCCAATGTAGAAATTGCATGTAATCTCAATGAATTTTATTCTTTCAGATGTAAGTGCTTATTTTAAAAAAATAAATAAATAAGTAAACCCTTTAAGAAATTACTGGATTCTCTGAATTCCAGTTTCATGTCCTGTATATAAAGAGTTCAGAAATTTTTATATCCATTCTTATAAGAAAAAGTTGAATAAGCTGAAAAATCAATGAATTTCTCAGAGTCATGACAGAATTGAGGTAACAAGGAAAACTACCATCCCCAAATCTGTAGAAAAAAGCATCTAGAAAGTCACAGCTTAGATCTGGTTACCTGGAGAAGAATCCTTTGGAACCTAGACTGGGAAGAACATTTACATGTGATTTTGACAAAATGCCAGAAAATAATTGTGGAATAAGTGGAGAGTGAAAAATTTTGGAGGCAGTCTTAAAGGAGCACCCTCAGACTTCTGTGGGTTTTACCTTCTGGTACCTTACCAGGGTCTCACAGTGAAAAACCAATAAAAATGTCATCATGGCCCTAGTATGGGGAAGAGGAAGAGTAATTACTGTGAAATGCTACCAGCGCATTCTCCATAAAGTGACAGACTCTCCAAGGAAAAGGACTTTATCAGTGTATTATAGGACTAGAAGGTCAGATATTCTCCCACCCTAGTGCTCTCAAAATTTTTATGTATCACCTAACAAGCAAAAGAAAAGTTAAAAAAAACACGGAAGGTCACAGCTTATAGACTAAAGCTCAGTGGATATGGAAATTGTATCATAAGATTGTAGAATATTTTCCCTTCTCTCCCCTTATCACCTCATCAATAGAAGTCTAGAATCAGTGAATTAACAGAGGTGAAAGAGTGGTCAAATGCAGATGCAGGAGTACTTAAGGAAGCCCTAAGTCAACAGAGGAGAGAAAAACAGAAATGAGAGGATTTGAGGCCTCTGGTGTCTATATCTAAAGCAAACATTAAACATAGGCCAACTCCTTGCCAAATAAATATAAAGCCTTTGACTAAAAGTCTATTTATATCCTCTCTTGCCATCTAATATATCATGTCTAGCTTGCAACAAAAAATTTAAGGCAATATGAAAAGAGAGGACAAAAAATAATTTGAAGGAACAGTCAATATCAGAAACAGATTCTGATATGATATAGATATTGAGATTGTGATGAAATTTTAAATAATTTAAAATTTAAAATGATTACTATGTTAAGAACCCTGTTGGAAAATATATACAACAAGTGCATTATGTGAGCAAAAAGAGAAACCTATCAGAAAGAATCAAAGGGAAATACTAGAAAACAAAATCTACCATGATGAAAATATGTAAAAATTACAGTAAACTTCTCATGAGAAGTCATGCAAACAAGAAGAGAGGGGAATGAAATACATGATGAGTTGTATTTTATATCCAGTGAAATGATCCTCAGAAGTGAAGGAGAAATTAAGACAATTTCAGTCAAACAAAAGCCCAGTGAGTACATTACCATCTGATCTGCCAGGGTGAGAACAAAACAATGGTACAATCACTTTGGAAGACAGTTGGCAGTTTCTTGTATAGCTATATATAATCTCATCATATGATGCATCTCCTCTACTCATGAATACTGAACCAAGCGATTTGAGAAGTTATGTCTACACAAAAGCCTATCTATGGATATTTTTAGCCACTTTAGTCATAAATGCCAAAAACTGGAAATAACTATGATGCCCTTCAATAGGTCAAAGGATAAACAAATTGTACAGCCATCCTATGGACCATAATTCAACAATAAAATCGGTAAGATCAAACCATGGAAAGACATGGAGAAATCTTAAATGCCTATTGTTAACTTTAAGAAGCAAGTCTGAAAAGAATTCAAGACTACATACTGTATGATTTCAATTATAAGACATTCTGGAAAAGGCACAACTCTAATGATGTTAAGATCAATGGTTGCCAGGGTTACAGGGGGACCAAGGAAGTTTGAAAAAGTGAAGCACAGCAGAGGTGTTAATCCTGCCAGCGGGGCAATTCTATTCTATAATAATAATAATAATTCCTTAATGGTGGAAATGACACTATGCATTTGTCAAAACTCATGGGACTTTACAGCACAGAAAAATCTTAGTTTAAGGAACATTTAAAAAAAATGTTGGGGGATCTCAGGAATGAATGAAAACTAGGAGAAAAGCATTTATATTACAAATTCAAAAAATAGCCTCACTGAGGGGGTTGGGAAAGGTGTGGACATAAGTAATTTGGGAAATGAATGGAATCTAAAGCTAAAAACAAAAGAACTCTAATCTAGTTGATATAGAGATTTACTATAGGTGTATAAGCTAACAGTTATGATACTATCGTACATACGCACTGGAATCGAACAGTTTTATAAACGAATGGCCTGTGGTAGGAGACAGGTTTCCCAATATTGGTGTCAAGATTTACAAAAAAACAAAAGGAGTGGAGGCTAGAGTAATCCATGTAGTCATGGATTCAAGCTTAATACATTTGTATAAACTTATCTTTAGGATAATATACATATAGATGTTTAAATATAGTAATATTAATATATGTGTATATGTACATTTTAGAGCATACACATATCCCATTGCTCTCTCCTCCAAGAATCTGGAAGGAATGCTAATCCAATAGCAAGTCTCACGCCAAGCACACGGAGCACGTAGAGCCCCCACATCTTAGGTTTCAGTACTGTTCTTCATTCAGCCAGTTGAAGGGGCTCACAGAACAGAGGCTATAGGTACAGCAACAAAGTAAGAATTATTGGATTATATCCCAGAGTATTAAACAAATGCCATGGCTTTATGCATGGTACATGCCTTACATTCCATTAGAGGTGTTTTCTTCTTTTATTTTATAATAAATGTATGTTTGTGGGGGAAATAATTTAATACAATTAAGATTAACACCGATTACAAATGTAAATAGCACTACACATGGGAAAGTACAAGAATTAGTCAAAATAGCATCTTGTATTCTAAGTAATTAGGACCATTTAGGAAATTAAATTGCTACCAATAAGCTTTTGAAATGAAACATATTCTCACAATTTCCTTCATGTTAATATCTAACACACCTGCTGAAATAAAAATCCTGTAAGCTGCCACAAACAAGTTATGTTAATTTTAAAGAAGATATTTTCCAGGTGTTGTAAGACATTAAGTATTTATACGAAAGTAACAATTGTTATGAATAAATATCCTTGATATTAAATATAATTGAAATATTTAATGGAGTAGTTCAAGCAACTTTTTTTTAAAAGCTGGACAAAGAAAAATAATAATTTTTAATTAGTTAAGTGTAGTAATTTAGGCATTTAGCTTTAAGTATTTAAAAGTTTATCTAATTAAAATGCATGTATAAATCTCAACCTTGTTTTTAAAAGCTGTAGCATGCTTATTTGAAGAGATTAAAATGTTAAAAGGAAGTTACTAAAAAGTAATATCCTTAAACAGAATAAGAAAATACTGTGTTTTGGAAAATTTCTCATTGCTGAATATCTACTTGCTGATCTACAAGAGTAGATCATACTGAAAACTGTAAGAAATATTGAAAGCTTGCAAACACTTAAGTTTCAGGCAACAGTGTCACAAAGAGACTAGAATTTGCACGTGTCTAGGATTTAATACATCAAGTAGCATCAAAGAGTTATACTTAAGAAAATAACACAATAAGACCAAAAATGATCTCTGTAAATATTTAAAGTATAGCAATTGTAGCATCCAGCAAATCTCAACTCCTTTTTCCGTCTTGGTAAAGGTTTGGTTTTTCATGAGGATATGTTGAAATGTAGACAGTATTCAATCTTTCAATTTATCTTGATCATTTTCAAGTTTAAATGGAGTAAAGGAAGAGATTAAGCATGGTGAAATGAGACCAGGAAAAAAACTCCATAGTAGATTTAAACCATTGGCTCTCACAATAATTTAGATTCTAGTATGAATAAAATTGGTGCAGATTTAGACTATGAAACAAAATAAATATTTGAATACTGTATGAGCTGGAGTTTATTTTTCACTTGAGGGATTTGAAATATCTGATCAGTACAGTTTCATTCCATTACCTAAAAGATATATGCATTGTCCTATTAAAGATAACTATTCAATAAAGTATCCAAAGTGATGCAGCAGGCTTGAATTCACTAAAAGAGACAGTGTGAAATGTATAAAAATTATTATGATATCCTCTTGCAAGGTTATTCTCCTTTCCCCCTCTTGTTGAATTTAATATCTCAAATACTTTAAATGCCCACATCAAATTATGCTGTTAAATAAATAAGCAAGCTCCATTTCTATAATATATTTCAGTGCAGTCAAATATGATATGTCTTTGATAATAGGTTAACAGAGAAAATAATTTTCAGTGAATTCTCAGAATAGTGATTTTTGTTTTACCTTCTCTCTTTCCACTAAAAGTGTGAAAAGGACAGAGGAGAAAGTAGTATCTAGAATTACAAGTTATAATTATTGCCAGATCTTAATGTGTAAATGAGCAAAGATTGAGAAGTGGTCATAATACTAAATGAAGATGGTAAATACCTCTACCCGCTAAACTAAAATAATTATAATGTGAAGCAGCATGTAAGTTAACGAGTCCATCAATCTAGGAATATAACCATTTAAACAAGAGTGCCAGAGAGGTTAAAATGTTAGGAATTCATAAAAGGTATTTTAAAATCAGACCAAATTTACATAAAACAGAACAGGAAGGATTTGAGAGAATAATAATGTTTCAGAAGAGTTATAAGTAGGAGTGAAGAGTAAGTCACTTAAAGATCTATATACATATATAAGGGTGATTTGTGTCAGAGCATCTATTTGGACTTAAAAATCATGTTGTGTTTTATGGTATGGTATGGATAGTAGTTCAGGTTTTTCCAAGCCAGTGGATAATTTTTGAAGATGTCATCTGTTATCAATGGAAAGCTACAGAACAATGAATGTGAACAAACAACTTTAAAAAAGCAAACGATGCATCTCCATACATTCTACTAAAAAAAGAAACCATGCAGAGAAGATTACTTACCATATAATTTCATCTTTAAGAAAAAGAAATGTTTTCATTTTTGCAAGAAACAATACATGCAGAATTTTCATAGGAGCAATAATCCTAGTAACTTGGGGTGCACCCCAAGTGGATTTTTGGATAAAATCAACCAAACCAATTTCTCAGGAGAAATTTTTGTGGAAAACAGGAAGGCTAATCTAATATTAATACGAAAATGTAAAGGAATGCAGATAGCTAGAAATATTGTCAAGGTGAAGAAAGATTTAGAGTGTTTTACAGGGGGAATTTCAGGGGGAAAAAGCCCTTAGATATGACAATACAGAAATTAAGACATGATTTTGAGCAGTATTTGGCAAGTTAACCAATGGAAATGATACACTCATAAAAGAACTCTGTTTTTGACAAGTTGGCACTGAAAAACAATAGGGAAATGAAAAGCTATCAAATAATGTTGGATTGATTGGGTTATCAATATCAGGTAAGAGGGCAACATGATATTGTCCATAAACAAAATCAATTCCAGGTAAATTATAGATCAAAAAGTGAAAGGTTAAATAATAGACTCTGGAAGAAAATATCTTCCTTATTTTACCATTTTGTGATATTGCCTAAATAGGTCATATAAAAATAATAGACATAAAAAATAAAGAATACCTGTACACTAGAATAAAAAGAACAACATACAATAATTTTATAGTGTAGAATTATATCCCCCAAATATCAAGCCCTTGAAGAAGAAAAATAAGTATATATTCATACATTTAAAAAAAAAAACATTGACTTCAAATATATTCTTTTTGGGAAAGAACTCATTTTAAGACACCCTCTAGCAAAATGAAAATAGAACCTAAATAAGAGGTAGTCATGGTTTCAAGGAGAGTATAATTATATAAAGAGGGCAGTGACAGTCATTCCAGAATAAGCATCCTTTCTGCTGAAAAATAAATCAGAATATATATAATTCCACATATAATAGTACTAAAGGGTTGGAACTTATAAATGATATGTTCATACAGATTGAAAGATGGTGATCTAAACGTGGTTAAGGGAACTATATAAGAAACTAATGGTTCAAAGATGAAGCAAACAAACTTATAGAATATTTCTGAGAATTTTTTTGACATGTGAGAGAAGAGAAAGCTTTTGATATGTATGCTTTGGTTTTCTCCTCTAAAAGTCATTTTTCATGATATCACTTTATTTACAGATCCAGTAAAACCATGTGGTAGTTGATATTTTCATAAACTGATGCATGTAATTATTATTAATTTTTGTAATTGACATAAAGATACAGCACTGAAGAATTAATCAATTTGAGAAGAATGTAAATATAATAAAATTAATAAGGAAAATTAATATTATAGCTAATAATTTAGAAATAGGGGAGATACAAAAAGAAAATTAAGGGGGAGATGAAGAGCAAAACTTTTCTGGTATATATCAGGATACTTAAATGTTACGGTTTGCAAATGCAATTTTAAAAGGTAATATGGAAGTTGAGATATAAATTTCTCTTTCCAAAATAAATATATATGTATATGTGATTTATGATAGCATGTAACTATCTCTTCACAAATAACCTATATTTTATGCTACGATATATTATTTGAGTTCTCATTTCCAAGTGCAAGGCTTTAAAGACATCAGCGTATTTTCTATATGAAAAAATCTGTGTATTTTCTCTTGTACTGTTTTGCCTTAACAGTCTAGCTCCACAGCAATTTATCCAAATTAAAAGTTAGCCAGAACGCCTCACAGAGTGAGGGCGACTTTGGGGTTATATTTCTTTCACTGTGGCATTCTATTTCTGAGAGCTTGTAATAATATATATGTGAGGTTATTTCATTTAATATGATGCTGTTCTCTAACTTAAGTCTTATTTTCAAATTTTTTGCTGAGTTTAAATACAGTGCTCTTTCTAATCCTCCTTTAATTTCCACTCTTCTCCCCATGTTTCAGATGAGAAGAATGCATTTTAGTGGTGTTAGTCCCTGAAATATATCAGTCATAATCCTTCATCTCATTGTTCATCATCATTATTATGTTCAGCATCCATCTTTACCCATAGAAATATATTCTATGTTTGCATAAAATGAACAAAAGCACAAAATACAATCTTCAAACTGTTTAAAAAATAACATGTCTTTTTAATGAAATGGGGTTATATTTTCCAGGCTGAGCAATTTTCAAGCCAAAAAAAAAAAAAAAAAGTCAAATTTCTTAATTTGAGGCCCTGGCTGTATTTATTCTAGGCATTGGTGGAATTCAGTATAATTTAAGATTGTCAAATTGTTTTTGAGATGGAAGTAGATATTATACTTTCAATTTACATGCAAGATTCTGAGAATCCAAACTCAGAAATCAAGTTTTTTTCACTAGAGGGTGCCATTTCCGCAGGTGGCATGGGATTCTCTCAGAGTCATTTGCTTGAGAAGCACATGCTGTTGTATTAACAGCCATCATCAAGACATGAAAAGTAATTGGTTTTTTTTTTTTTTAGAGTGTCTTTCTATTAACATAAAGTAAATGGCTCCAGGTTTATTTAAAACAAACAAAAATGTGATAGAAAAACAAAATGTTGCCACCACACTGTATGGTTTTGTTTCATCATAGTTATTTCTTACTTTGATGGTAGATTGAACAGTTCCCCAATATGACTAGTTGGTTCATATTTATCCATAAGTGGGGGGAGGAACTCCCTCTGGGTGGGGCCACGCAGGAAAATTCCCCTAGACCACTCTGAATCTTGAAGCTGAGAACTGAATAAAGCCCAGAGTGAGCCATGTGCACAGGTGGAGGAAATTGAAACGCACACTGGATGTTTTTTTGTTTACAATTTGTGCGTGCCACTTCTGAATATGGTGTGTTTCTACCTCCAAACAATGTGTGTAGTCATGCTGCTGTGACTATCTACTGATTCTCTCTGCCGAAGGGATTAAACTCAGTTACAATCCAAAAGCTGCGGGGCACTGGGTGGCTCAGTTGGTTAAGCGACTGCCTGCGGCTCAGGTCATGATCCTGGAGTCCCGGGATCGAGTCCCGCATCGGGCTCCCTGCTCAGCGGGGAGTCTGCTTCTCCCTCTGACTCTCCCCCCTCTCATGTGCTCTCTCGCTCTCAGTCTCTCTCTCAAATAAATAAATAAAATCTTAAAAAAAAAACAACAATCCAAAAGCTGCATAATTCAGGAAGAATTTATCTTATAAAACTAGAAGTTTCTTTTTTTGTAAATAACTATCTCATTAGTTTATTATAGGAATTATGTAATATTATGTATAAAGTGTCATTATATATAATAGGTAATTAATACAATTTTATACAGAATAGCGAAAGTTACAAAATGCAAAACATGGTCTCTAAGCAGAAAGTGATATATTTCTGTATGTTCATAGGAAGAATGTGTTAATAAATAAAATATTACATATCTAATGGGCAATTATAGTGGGTAATTTAAAATTACTAGTGTTACTTTATTCTAGTATTGTAGCATAAAGAAACAATTTCCACTCACTCAAAGCAACACTTCTCCCATCCATATTCATCTTCATCCTCCCCAAATGACAGCAATAAGCTCATTACATTTCCTCCTGTGGATGCTTCCCTGGACTATAAATCTTATCTTGTATTTTATTCTGCTGGTGAGTTCTTTCTTCTAGTGTCATTGCTGTATCCTATAATTATGATTACATATCACAAAACCATTTACAAACACTTATAATATGGAAAGTCTAGTTGTTACTCTACCTACATAGTGTAATCCTAGGATCAGAATCAGTCTACATACCTTATTATGTTGATTTGAATTCGAAGGAAAAACAGATGGACGGAGGAGAGGAGGTATGTGCTATGTATGGGTTGTAGATGGACCTGTAATTTTCTTGTATAATTAAAAGCAATATGGTAGAGATTCTACAATTTAGTAGTTATAATTTATAGATTCATATTTCTAATAGAAAGGATTAAGTGTTATATTTGTAATTGAATTAACATCAATTGTGAAAAATTCTTTCTGCCTTATTGTATATTTTTTCTTTTAATAACATTGAATCTAATATACCCCCAAATTAATTAGCAATATTGAAAAATCAGGACATATTCAAGGAACTTATTCTCATATGATGAGAAATACAGAAGACGATTTGGTGCCATTTAGGACTATATTTGATTTGGCTGATTAGACTATGGCTGGCATTCCTAAACATTTTAGATGGAAAATCCATTTAGAGGTAAAGTACATTTATTATTAGATTTTTTTAAAAAGAGAAAAAGAAAAGTAAGCTCATTCACATTTATCATCATTTATGTATATTTTAATATGCATTATGTTGAGTTTCAAAAAAGTTTCTGGAATATTAACATATAGACATAAGTCAAATAAGACATTAGAACTACCAAAAGTAAAGTTCTCCAAGGTTTAAAATTGTATCATTCAGAATACTACTTCAACATTTATTCTCCATCAAGTTTAGTAACAAATTATATGAAGAAAGTAGACTTTAACCATCTTATTCTTCTGTAATTATGGATGTCTATGCATAAATTTACTCTGTATTCATATAAGCATTTAATCACTAACTCAACTAAGTCTGTTGAAAATTCTCTGGAAATCATTGCATAGAAAGTGGTACAAGAAAAATTTCTAAGTTCAAGGAGCATACCAGCCCCCCCAAAAAAGAGAAGTATTAATAAAATTTTCATTAAAGGATTTTAGTACCTTATCAAGCTGATTTTGTTTTTAAATCATGGAAAATGGACTTGATTGAAAGTTGCTATATATTTTTTTTATTTTCTGAACTTAACACTTATAGCTTTTTAGTCAGTTATTTCTTAAGTATCTACACTTGACCATTCTCTACACAGACAAAGCATAGGGGATGCTGGATAAAAGGAGATAACTTATGAATTCATCACCTATTGAGGAGATAAAATCAATAGAATTTGGTTGATAATTAATTTTGGCCAGGGATAGAGTTGTGATGAGCAAAATAAGCAGGAAGGATGATTTCTGTGATTTTTGTTTGTTTGTTTTTTTGTTTGCCAAAATGGATAGGGATACCAGTCAGTCTTGTGGGAGACTTTGGTGATGAATGGGCTCATGGAGGAAGAACTGAACTTGTAGGAATGGCAATAGACTAAAGGAAAGAACTGGAATCAGAAACCTCAGCAGTGTAACCAAGAGTCTTTTAGTGCACATTTCAGGCATCAAAATCAGCCTGTGTTTTTCAATTCCTGTTTGAGCACCCACAGACATAAACTAGATATCTTCTCTTACCAGGGGTTCAAATACAAGGGGAGTGGATGCACTAGTAAAACTGGAGCAGGTTTTGTCAACCAAAGTGAAAACTAGTTAATTTTTGCACTTGCTGGACACCAATGGAAGAGGGATAAGTTAAGGGCCTCAGAGAATGGGAATGGTCATGGCGGGAGGGCCATAGTTATCCACAAAACAGAGTATTCTGAGGGTTTTGTGAGAATCGAAGAATACACAAAGTGAGACCAGTGAGTAAATAATTGTTTATTTCACAGTTCTTATCTTGCAGTGTTTCACATTTCGCTCTCATTTAGTATACCTGAATTTTACTCTGTTGTTGTTTTCAACCATTGTCTATACCATCCTAGGTTAATGGATTTTTATTTCCCTATTTCCCAAATTTTATAGTATTTGTTGGAGGTCCTCCACCTTTCACATCCCTGCATTGCTCTACTCCTAGTTGAACAGGCATTGTTCAGTTGATACTTCTATATGGAAAATCTAATATAGCAAGGATGCCTCCCAATCGAAACATTTCAAAATATCAGTACAATATTATGATCTATCCCCTACTCATAATTAAGGTGAAATATGTAGAATATTTTTTCTTCCTGGCCAACCCTATTCCCATCTATTTGCTCATCCTAAGGACAGGTAGAAATAATTGAAAACGCTATTATGATTTCCCTTATGAGAACTGTTTCTACTTGAGGAATTTTTCTAGCACTTATATTACAGTGCACACACTCATTGTTTTAATTTTTGTTCATTTTTAGATTTAGGCCATAATATTAGAAATACTAATCCTTTTTATGTATTTTTGTCTTCAGTTAACTTCTTTTTCTGATTTGATCTCCATTTGATTATAGTATGACAAGTGATTATGTAGCTTAGCTGTCTGATACTTGCATGTAACAGAAGTTTCTTACCTCTGCTCTGGCAGATGAACAATACTTTGGCTGAATATATTTCTTGATAATATTTCTTTTATTTCAAAAAACTGTAATGTTTTTACATGTCATCCTAGCCTCTCTCCTTTCCTCCCTCCTTCCCTTCCTTCCATGCTTCTTTCCTTTCTTCTCTTTCTCTGTAAAGATTAGTGGGACAATTACCAAAACTTGAATGGGATTTGTAATTAAGAATGCATCTTGGATCAAATCTAATTTCCTCATTTTGATGCATTCTGATTATTTAAATCCTCCTTGTTTGTTGAAAATGCACACTGAAGAGTTGGAAAATGACAGGGCTTAATGTCAGTGACTTATATTTACATTGCTTAAGCATGTGCAAGGTCCTTTGTACAAATATTGCAACAATTTTTTATGTTGGTAATTATTTTGAAATAAAAACAAATGTTGTGACATTAAGTTCTAGTTTTCATTTTTTAAAGATGTAACTCTACATGAGTTCGATTGTCTTTCTTTTGTAAGTACCACTATCTATGGACACATGCTGTAAGAATTCCTTTTTATACATGGAATTCAGAAATGCCATCCAAACAATTCTAGAACTTTGTCTTTTTGCAGTAATTTTGCCTGGGTCTCTGTGCAGCATTGTTGCAAAGGAAAACTCAAGCCTTTATTTATGTAAGACTTCTGATATTTTCTCTTTTCTTTTCTCTCATGGAAATCATAATGTGTGCCTCTTATAATCCTGTATCTGTTTTCCATATCTCTGCTGATACTAGTGGTTATGATTTTTCTTCAGTCTGTCTCTGTACATATACTACTCTATAATTTAAGCACTAATACAAGTTCATTAGATACAGCATCAAATGCATAATGAAGCAGTATTTTTTTTAAAAAAATGATACATTCTGTTTGAGAGAATACTATTTTGCAGTATTTAGCTCTTTCTGTCATATATATGTATCTTATAAAGGCCTCTAGTTAGGACATGAAACATGAATAAAATGAAAACTGTAATTTTTTCAGCACAGAAGATTTAAATAATATAGCTGAAATTTCCTTTTAATTATTACTCTCTTTTCACATTTACAGAGCTTTGAAATATTATCTCTCGTATTAGCCCTCAGTGATGACAGGAGCCATATACTGATTTACTTTTCAAAAGTTTTGTGGATTATCAACAACACAGTAATTCAAAATGCTATTACAATGCACTACGTATCATGAAAAGATTATGTAAACTATCAAAATATAATAACTGTCTACTCTTCCATATAATCAGTTTAGTGATTTGACCTTTTATTGAATGTATATGGCTCTTATTCAGAGTAAAAATTTAATACACACAGTGTTTAAAAAATCAATTATTTAATCAGAGTTTTTTTTAATGTAATTGTTCTTTATTTTTTTTCCTTCTTTATGATTTTCTTTCTAAAACCCTACTCCCAATAATCTTTGGCTTACTGTTATATATTAAAGGCAGTTATAGAAATAAAACTGCTATTAAATGAGGAACAGGTAACAGTGTTAATGCTAATAGTAGAAGTCCAGGAAACAAGATGATGATTTTATATGCTTCCATTCACTTAATTGTCCAGTGGGTATTTGTTACAGGCACTGTTGTAAATGGTGATGACATTGCAGGACCTAAAACAAAACGCAGCCCTACTTTTCTTAACTTACATAATAATAATAAACTAATTATGACATTAAAAATAAAGGCAGCTTTAAATTGATGCTATTTATTCAGTAATAATGAGAAAAGTATTGAAATAAAGTATGGAAGCTTAAAATACAATTTAAATGCTAAGCAAGACCATAATAAATTTCTCACCTTTATAAATTAACTCAAATTAAATTATTATTTATAAATTTTCACTTAAAATGCATTATGTATTTAATTTCATATAACATAGTTATAATATTCCTTCTTTTTAAAATGTAGCATTAAGGACTTATTTAGGTCAATACATGACCCAAAATGCACACACTTTCCTTCATCCCAGTTCTTTTCCTTGTCCCTTTCCTTCAATCCCTTTCTTCCAAGCAGGCCATTAGACCTAAATGAGGTCAGGGAAGACCTCTGAAAAGGTTTTAGTTGCATTATAAAAGGGATGGACTAGAGTAGAAAATGTGTTCTTACTGCAATCACCTTCTTCTTCCTGTCTTTAATATGAATGAGACACAACACAGGAAGATAATCTTAAGACCATAAATTTATGTGAAAAAAATACAGTCAATATTTGAAAGATGAGAAAAAGGGAAAGATCCCAAAATATTTTTAAAGAAACAATAAATGTCCTTTAAAAAAATCACTATTAAAAAATAACTATCAGACTTTTTTGAGCTATATTAGAAAATTATATATAACTAATATATAATATAAATAATCCATTATATAATTAATCATTAAGTATAATATGTGATTAATATATAATTATAGTTAACATGTAATGTAATTATAACAATAATTATATATATATATATATAATCATTTTCCATAAAATTTAAATATACTTGGTCAAATTTATTCCTTGGAAAGAACAAATAAGAAATTAGGTCAAATTTGATTTTCAAGGTGAATTATGTTTATCTTAGCAAAATTTACAGTTACTTATATATATATTCTTGTGTTTGCAATAGTAAAACAAATCCCCAAAGTATTTGAAATAAACATTGGACTATAGCTAATTTACATTTTTCTTCAGAGTTGTGTCTCAACATATCTTCATTTCTCTGCACAGCTTTGATCGCTAAATTTATTTTATTTCATAAAATAGCATTATTTTAATTTTTAGTTAATCAAAATGAGGAAACATGCAACAATAACATAAAGTGGAAGTTACCAGTTGTGTAAAATAATATAATTTGGCTACAGATCCTCTCATGAGAGTCTAGAAAAATATCAAAAAAGAGGTTTTTTTTTTCAGGGTGCCTGGGTGGCTCAGTCATTAAGTGTCTGCCTTCGGCTGAGGTCTTAATCCCAGAGTCCTGGGATGGAGCCCCGAATCGGGCTCCCCGCTGGGCGGGAAGCCTGCTTCTCCCTCTCCCACCCCCCCTGCTTGTGTTCCTCTCTTGCTGTCTCTGTCAAATAAATAAAAATCTTTATTAAAAAAAGAAAAGAGGTATTTTTGTCCCACCAGATTTTGTATTATATTAACATGCTTTTTTTTATAGTCTTCGCTATATAAATATAATTGTGGTCATTTTCCAGTATGCAAATTTAACATACACTATTTAGGGTCTGGATATAATTCCATTGTATCATATTTAATTAATTGTATATATTTTTAGATACCAAATTTGTGTCCAATTTTGATGTTACAAAAATTAAAACAACATTATTGCATGATAGTTTCCCAAAACATGTAGCAGCTACACAGTTAAGAATGAAATTGTATTACCTATCTCAGGAGAAACATTCAGAGTTGCATTAGTAGTAGATAAGATATCCAAGATGTAAGTAAAAAAAGCAAATCAGAAATAACAGTAATATTAGCACAACAGGCATTTCTGTTGAAGATGTGAGCTTACTCCAAGGGCATGTGTTTTTTCAGGAATGGCAAAAGTAATCACAAATTAATGGGGTAACATATATGGTCATATAGGGTTTCATAAATAAGTTGAGTAGCAGTGTTTCTCAGAAATATCTTTTGCAGGTTCTGAGAGTGAGTATAGGACTTTTGAGGACCAACTAAGTTCTTATAGAGGTCCAAGATTCTTGTGGATACTCAGAAAAAAAGTGACACAAAATCATAGCTCATAATTTTTATCTATTTTAAAATGATTCAGTGCAGCAAAACCCAGAATTGGTTTTCAATTCTTAATATGTTTTCAAAAGAAAGCAATATGAACAAAATTCTCCTAATAACAAGTTACTTCATTTCACCCAGGTAAGAATCAAGAGACCAGAGGATATCAAATATGGCATGGCTCCTGAGAAAAGCTCATTCTTCATGTATTTCATGCTAGGTTCCATTATGAGAAATAGAAAGATTTTGAAAGTCTGTTTTTAAAGCAAAATGTTTTGAGTTGAAGGAAACAGAGTGTCTTCAAATAACCCCTTCATTCCCAAAGGGAATTCCATCCTGAGAGAGATAAAAGAACTCCATTAAACATGCTGGTAACCTTCTGCTTGGAATAGAAAGACTGTGTGGCATTCTATGAGACTTCCTGGCCCATGCATACAGATAAGCTTATTGAATGAACTGAACTACGTAGGGGGCCCACATAAAGCAACTTTATTCTTTTTTAAAATCATTTTGCCATTTACTCTCCCAAGTTGTTTTTCTCACCCAGGACGGATTAACTGTTTTGTCAGTCAAGAGAAGGCGATAAATAGTATATAGTTCAAATAATAAAATATAGTCTAGAAAAATATGAAAACTACACACTTGTTTAATTGACGTTCAAGTTTCTCAGCCAGAAAAATCACAGTGTGGGGAAGAACATGTTTGGACTTTTTTCTTCATTTAAGATCATTTTCTGGTCTAGCTGTTGTGGGGTTCAGAACATTTGGAACAAGAGGCAGACAGAGGTAGGGGATATAGCTGTCAGAGATACTTGACTCTTCACCGGTTGTTTCTAGTTATGGCATATTTGAAATAATGATGTGTGTGTATGTGTGTGTGTATGTGTGTGTGTGTAGTATTTTCTATAGGTTCTTCAGAGAACGCCCACCTGTGAGAACTCTCATTTATCGTCTCCTTGATGTACGCAATGACTTTCAAAAATGGGATGACTCTTTAGTTTCTCAGATGGTTCACAGGAAATATATCTTTGTTCTCTTGCAATCTAGAACCTGCCTTCCTCAAAACAGCCCCTTGTTCTATCTAGGCTGACTAGGAGGCCAATAATCCACTTTTATTTTAATATCCTGCATTTCTCCTCCATAAATATATTACACAAAACAAAATAAATTAAAGAACAGATGCACTGATGTGCTTTTGCTAATTATGTCTATTCAACATATATATCACAGAAAAAGTAAAAAAAAAAAGTGTTGAAAGGTGATAATTGCAACTCATATAAACACAAAGCATAGGTATCCAGTATCGCTCTCTCTCACTCCCTCTCTATCTCCATCTCCATCTCTCCAAATCTCTATCAATAAAGTGGGGGTAACTCATTGTAAAGAATGAAAGAATGGATAGAAGTTATAAATTGATAATGTGTAGAAGATAAATAACAATGAATATAATCTACCTCACTTCATTTCAGAGAAATGAAAATTCTACTAGTATATAATTTCAAACATATAAAACATTAAGGTAAATGGTAAATTTAAATGATGACCTATTGGAAAAATTAGAATTGTCATACTTGATAGGTATGTAAATAATAAAAATTGGAAAACAATATGCCAACATCTCGTAAATGTGAAGCCATGCATTATCACTGGGTCCATTGTTGTACTCCTTTATTTATACATAGGGATGCCCTCCCATATGTGCCAAAAGAGGGTAAAACCAAGTATGTGAATGTTCATTGCAGCATTGTTTTCAATAGCCAAAAATACTGAGACAGTAGAAATATTCATCAGTATAAGATGGGATAGCCATATTATTAACCATGGATCAACATAAATGGAAGCATATCTACTAATGTATATGCTATCAAATGATATAGTGACAGATAAGAAAGTTTTGCTACATATTTAGTTTAATGTTAAAATACACATTAGGATAGTGAACACCATATTCAAAATGCAATGCAGGGAAATATAGGAGGGAAATTAGTTTGAAGACTTCAAATATATCTGGAAAACCTTCATACTTAAATTATAATAAAGGAAATATGACAAAAGTTAAGATATGGCAAAACAAGATGGTGGATACATAACCATTCTTACATTATTTGGTTATGTACAGTATGCTTAAAAATATATCAAGGTAAAGTAAAAAAAATGCATATAAAATGCCTAATGAAAATTCTCATTTATATATTTTAAGTACTTTTCTTGTCTGATTGTCTTTCTCCCTAAAAACCTATATTTATTTTAGAAATGAAAATTTTCTTAAATATATCAAAGAATATTAGCATGTTTTCTTATTTAGCATCTTGTACAGATTACCACATTTTATTTTGTTATGAGTATATGCATTAGTTTTTTATTGTTACCATAAAAAATTACCTGACAGAGTACCAGGATATTTTTTGATTAAACATCTTATACAACCTATCACATTTGATTTTCTCTGTGGATATATGCATTAGTTTTCTATGGCCATTTATTATCTCACCAGTCTCTAGGTTTTTCCAGATGTTCTGACTTGGGTCTCACTGGGCCAAAATCAAATTGGTGGCAAGTCTCCTTTCTGGAGTTTCTAACTAATCCATTCCCTTGCTCATTAAGGTTGTTGACTGACTTTAGTTCTTTGTGATTACAAGATGAAGATCCCCATTTCCTTCTGGCTATTGGCTGAGGACTGTTCCCAGCTTCTAGAGACCAGAGCATTTCTTGTCTACGGCCCCCCATTCTCTTTGTATAAAGCCCACAACAGAGATAGAGTCCTTCTCATGCTCCCAATGTGTTTTTGAATCTGGAAAAACTTTACTTATCAGAACATCCATCCAAAGATTTGTGGTGTGTTGTACACTATTCTATATTTTCGTGGACTGAATGTTTGTGCCCTTTATTGATATGTTGAAGCCCTCATTTCCAGTGTGATGATGTTTGGAGGTGGGGCCTTTGGGAAATAAATAGGTTTACATGGGATCATGGGAATATTGTCCTCCTAATGGGATTAGTGTCCTTATAAGAAGAGGAAAGGAGACCAGAGCTCTCTCTCTTTCCCTCTCTCTTTTCTTTCTCTCTGTCTCTCTGTCTCTCGTTCTCTCTCTGCCACAGAGGGCACAATAAGGGGGCTATTCAAAAGCCAGAAAGAGGGTCCTTACCAAGAACCAAATCTGCCTGCACCTTGATCTTGGAGTTCCCAGCTATCAGAACTGTGAGAAATAAATGTCTGTTGTTTAAGCCATTTGGTTTATGGTATTTTGTTACAGCAGCCTGAACTAAGACAATTTTCCATTTCTGTCCTATTCCCCAAATCAAATAATACCTTTTTCCCATACACTTCCTACATTTATATGATGATTTCCCTTATTTTGAAGAGGCATTTGGGTTTGCTGAAGATATCTGATCTTTCAGTTGCATCCTTTAATGAAACCGTTCTAGCTATTGAAATTGTCCAATTTCTGTTGGTGTAGATGCTCGTATTGTTACTGAATTTACTGAAGCTGAAATCTATCTCATACTTCGGAGACTTGCTAAAGGTTCTCATGTATAATTTCAAAAGAAGACATTTTATGCCTTAAACCTCATCCTTTCTGTAAAATACAGTGGATAAACTGAGGCTGGCATTTTACAGTTATATTGTAGAATATTATCACTATAATATGAAATATTTATATTCTCATTTGTAATCAATATTTTGTATTTAAAATTATGTCTGATATACTTAATCTAAAATATATAGTTTTGTTCTTCTCTTATACTACATGAAATTTTACAAATAAATGAGTATTCAATTAATGATAAACTCAGAATTAAAATCACACAGGAGATTTGATATTTAACTTGAAATTGATAACCTCAAGAAAGAATCTGTGCCACTAACATAGATCCTTCACTTTTCAAATAAATTATATTCTGGAAGAAAATTATTAGGTCATTTTATAATCAACACATTATGAATGAATGAAGTTATTGCAAAAACAAAAAGTATATAATTGGTGATACTTACGTTGCATTTTAATTATTTCCTAAGAAATGCTGATTACATTGGGTTTCCTTAGTCTTGCATTTTTTTTTCGATTTTGTAATCTTTTTTTTCTCTCTTTCCTAAAATGGAGACCATTTGAGTGGCAGTTCAATTGAATCTTCTGCCAGATAATCAAATAATACATTTCACATGATGACTGAAAGGATATTGCACGCATGACATGGGAAATCAGACTTGGGTTTATGGGAGTACAGGGAAATAATGAATTATATGAGATGGGGTGGATGGTACTGTAATAGTTATTTTGTGAACAGAAACTTCAATAGATCAAGGTACCTTATTCATTCATTATAAAACATACTGCTCCTTGACTTATTTAAGAACTATTTATTTTGAATTATATGGCTAATTTTAAGTAAGCTATTTCTGTAGTATATTTTTGAGAACTTATTTATACAAGTAGAATCCAATAATATATAAACTTTATAAATATTTTTAGTAAAACATTTCTTTCCAAATTTCTGATATTTTCTTGATAAAAAATAGCTTTATTCTAAGAACCAAATGAATGCACAATCATATAGGTACCTACTTGAGAAAAGTTACTGAATAAAAATAAGTAATAAATATAAACATAAAAATTCCAGCTTCTCCTATTATTTTTTTTATTAAGATTATTTATTTATTTATTTGAGAGAGAGAGAGTGAGAGAGAGAGCACAAGAGGGAAGAGGGTCAGAGGGAGACGCAGACTCCCCACTGAGCAGGGAGCCCGATGTGGGACTCGATCCCAGAACTCCAGGATCACAACCTGAGCCAAAGGCAGTTGCTTAACCAACTGAGCCACCCAGGCGCCCCCAGCTTCTCCTATTATTGTCCACATAGAAATCTGATTGTATTTACCTATTGAGTCATTCTTTATTGTCAAAACTTGTAGAAATTTTTTACTTTACTTCAGTCTTCCACAATTAATATTATGTGTCTTACTAAGTTTAGTTATTCAAGTTTTGAACTAAACTGGTATATGGGAAATAGGAACATTTAGTGTTCTATTTGATTTTGTTATACATTGGAGACCTAATCCATATTAGCAAATAATCATAAGGATCTAAACTATCCTTTTAGTTCCATATTCATTGGGAATACATTTTATATGAAATTTTCCACAAATCTGAATATTTTAAAACTTGTATTGTGTCATTAATAACTAATTTTTTTTACACAATTTGAGAGTGTGGTATCATCATTTTAATTTTTGGTAGGGCATATATTCATCATTTAAAAAAATAAATTAGAGAGAAATAAATGAAAAATTAAGTGTTTGCTCTACTGGGATACAAGTCAACCTCTCTCATGACACAAGTACAGATTTAAATCTCTTATCTTCACCAAGACTTAAATTCTCCTTTAAGAATTAAAGATTGCAGCAGGATAGTAGGAATTTACTCTAAATTATGGGTTTTTCCAACTGCATTTTTAGTGATTGATCAATAATTCCATGAGTCTGATGCCTTTGCAAATAGATTTATTAAAAAGTTTCTGTAAGTATCACAAAATAAATAATTACAGTATAACTATCAGTGTCTCATGAAAAAAAGAATAAATATTAAATTCTTTTTTAGAAATAAGCAATAAACAATAATCAACTTAGGCGATACACTTTTGAAAAGAAAATTAATAATCTACAATGTTGCATGGAGATTAGAAGTTGCATCTACTCCTAGATACCACAGAACATATCCATATTTTGAATTAATTAGTATAAAAATATTCATGGCAAATTATTTCTCCCTACAAAGTATAAAAATGTATTTTGATATGAAGGAACATTATTAAATGCATTATTTTCATAATATTATGAATTTAGTTTTACATATTAAATTTCATATTATATTTATAAATGCATAAAAGCTTAGTTTTTAGAGACCATGATGTAATGTTTGGTTTTAAACACAAAAAGAAAACACAGAAGCAAAAATCAAAGAAGTACACTTAGATTCAAAGGTGAAAATTTCTTACAATTAGAGTATATAATAATATTTTTAGATACTTAAAAGATTCAGTAATTCTTCCAAATATAATGACAAAGATCTGTAAAACTTGGTTTTGAATAATCTTTATTGGTTCTGTTTTGAGACCTATATTTTTTATAGTTTGTAAATTAATTTGGGCAGTTTTTAAAATAACTTAAAACCCAAATAAGAAATTATCTTTGAGGCAATGTAAAGAGAGAATTTTCTTCTTATATGTCAATGAAGGAAACTACTAACTTTTTGACCTAATCTCCTGATCGGAGGTAGGTAAACCACATTCTGTGGCCAAATCCAATATGCCACCTGTTTTGTGAGCAAAGAATGTTTTGTTTTATTTTAACATTTTAAAATGTCTCATTTTAAATGGCTATGTAAACACTTATATAATATTCTGTCTCTTGGCCTCTTGGCCTATAAGCCTGATCTTTTTTTTATAAGTCTGATATATTTAATGTCTGGCTCTTTATAGAAAATGTTTGTTAACGCCTGGATCCCTAAGGATAGCGTGATGCCCTGTATAGAGATTGAAATCCATATGTTGACATATTGACAATACAACTTTCTTAAATATTTTTTAGTTCCTATAAAAAAACTGCAAACAAGTATTTGCATCTCTCTTTTATTGTTGTTGTTGCTTTTTAGTATTACCATTATCTGAAACTGATATCTATTATAATATATATGAAAGCAATCTATATTATAATATTACCTGTTGTAAAATTGCTAGCAGAGTAACATAATAAAATTATCATTTATAAAAGTAATTAAATGAAACAAATATATGGAATGATTAGATTTGTGTATTTCTTTTTAATAAATAATTTTTAGTGACATCTAGAGATTAAAAAATACTTAAGCCATGAAAATGTATCATAATAATCCAATGCAATGAAAAAAATGTACATAGTAAAATCATGTAACCATAAAGTCAGTGATGATGTATCATACACAAATTCAAGAAAGCATAAGCTACGTTATCTCAATACATACCTGAAGTCCTTTGGAAAAGTTATACACTGTATAAAGTTGGGTTAATTCATGGGTGCATCAGGATTTTCCATAAAAACATGAAAATATTATTCCAATATAGCATATGTTATAATGTGTGTAAAAAAAGATATTATTCTTATTCTTGAAGGTACTTTCAAACATTAATATTTTACATGCTATATAGAGTCATGAAAATACAAAGAAGGCTAATAAATTATTTTAAAGATTATTATAAAATAATGCAAGTTAAAATATTTTGCTAGCTTAAGTTCCAGTGCATAATTTATTTCTTTTTATTCTAGAAGATGTGCTAACCCCCTTTTTGTCGCCTCTATACCATTTTGTACATTGACATGCTTGTATGCAATTTTTTTTTAAAGATTTTATTTATTTATTTGACAGAGAGAGAGACAGCAAGAGAGGGAACACAAGCAGGGGGAGTGGGAGAGGGAGAAGCAGGCTCCCCGTGTAGCAGGGAGCCCGATGCGGGGCTCGATCCCAGGACCCTGGGATCATGACCTGAGCCGAAAGGCAGACGCTTAACGACTGAGCCACCCAGGCGCCCTTGCAATTTTAGTTATTGGCTTTACAAAGGAGTAAAGAGATAGTCTTTTGAGACTGTATTCAAATCCAGAATCCAAAATTTCTTATCTATATAAGCTTGGAGAAGTTATTTAGCCTCTCAGGGCCTCAGTTTCTCATCTATAAAATAAGGTTATTTACTGATATATACCTGAAACGGTACATAGGTTGAAGAATTGACACACATTAATCACTTACAACATGACCCTGCCCAGAACATTAGCCAAAAATCACAAATTGAATTTCAACAGGTGTGTATGTGTAATTATTGTGAAATGATGGTATATCATGTGGAATTCCTCTTACGTAGTTACATCCATGCTCCTAATAATATAGCCATTTCACTTATGATTATCTTTTTTTTTTAAAGATTTTATTTATTTATTTGACAGAGAGAGACATAGTGAGAGCAGGAACACAAGCAGGGGGAGTGGGAGAGGGAGAAGCAGGCTTCCCGCGGAGCAGGGAGCCTCATGTGGGACTCGATCCCAGGACCCTGGGATCGTGACCTGAGCCGAAGGCAGACGCTTAACGACTGAGCCACCCAGGCGCCCTCACTTACGATTATCTTAATGGAAAGAAAACTCTCTTGAGTATCAGTAATAATGATTAATTAAATTAAATGTGATATACAAATGTGATTCTTTCGGCAAACAAATGTTTAGCAATGGGAGAACTTTTAAAAATTAATTCGAAGTTGCATTTCACTTTTAATTTCTCAGTTTTATATGAAACTTGAGCCTCTAGCAAAACAGCTGCTTCCAGGAATAGACCAGACCTGTAAATGTTAATCTTTTTCCTCCACTAATGCTATATCTTTAGGTCAAAAACATCAGTAGGAATATTGAAAGATGAAAATATCGGACACTTATTTTTTTCTAAAATTTTATGATATATTTTATTGCTGGAAAAAATAATTTTATGTCTATAAAATTAGCATTTTCCCGCAGTACATTTCAGTTATCCCAGTGAAGTCAAAATGATTACTTTCTTTGTAAATATGAATTCAATGATAAAAGTCTGAAACAAATTATTAGATATATCCAGACATCTGCTTAGATAAAGGCAATATACTTTTAATACTTGGGGCAACATGATTAATTAAGAGTATTGAGAGTTAGTAAGCTAGAATCATGGTTGTACTTTTTTTTTAAATTTTTTTTATCTTTCACACTGATGCTCCTGTGCCTACCCAAGTTGGTATGCAATATTTGCTAAAGAGAAGACTGAATGAATGAAATAATGAATTAATTATACTGTTACACTGTTTGGAATCCAGTTTTCTGTGTTTTTAAAGTAAAATACAAAATGGAAACCAAAATTGAAAATTCCCTGAGCAGATAAAACCATTTAAGACACATAAGCAAAACATAATGTGGCTCGGTCTGCAAAAACAAGAGAAACTTAGGCTGCATCTTATAAATGCCTCTGAGAATCATTAACAAAACTTAATCTGTTCCTCAAAATTAACATGCGTTAACCACTTTTAACCAATCCACAATCATTAGGAAAATTGTAAAGCTATAACCAGTCATTGCAAAGAAAGAACAAGCTCTGCATTCTCACTCTATAGACTCTCTGTTCTTATATGCACAACAAACTCTTAACTAAATACTACTTTATGTATCTGGTGGTTTTAATAGTGCTATTTCTGGACAGTGTTAAATCAAATTATTTTATGTCATAGTTTCTGTTTTAAATTTTCTTACATTTTACTTTTCACATCAAAGATAAGAAATTAAAGCTATCATACTTGTTATAACCACATTAACTTTTTAATTAGAATAGCTTTTTAATCAACCAGTGGTCATTTAGGCCAGCACAATTTCAGTGCGCCACCACAAAATAATACACTTGATGTACACATAAGAAACACAAAATAAAGTATTATTAATTTTAATACAATAATATATGCTATATATGTATTTATATTTCCCATGAGTGTGGTTAATGTGACTTCAGGTATATCTTTCTATTTCTGTGATAAACTTATTTTTGATTACAGGGGTATTAATATTTATGTTAATATTATTTAATATTAATGTGCAAGAAAATACATTTTTCTTCTTTGCATTTATCATCAAACCTCTAAGGATTGCATTTTTGTTCCAATCCACATCTCTCTACCCTTTAAACCATGCATTTTCAATTCTGTTGCCCCTGCTTCCACTTGCTTTTATTTTTAATTCAAGTATAATTAGTAAACAGTGTTATGTTGGTTTCAGATATGTAATGTAATGATTCAACAATTCTATACATTTCTCAGTGCTCATTGAGATAAGTGTACTCTCAACCCCCTTCATCTATTTTACTCATCTCCCCACCCACTTCCCTTCTGGCAACCACAAGTTTGTTCTCTGTTATTTAAATATTTTCTTGGTCTCTTCTTTTCTTTGTTCCTTTGGTTTGTTTCTTAAATTCTACCTGCTTTTTTTTTTTTTTTAAGATTTTATTTATTTACTTATTTATTTATTTGAGAGAGTGCGCGTGAGCAGGGGTGGGGGAAGTGGCAGAGGGAGAAGCAAACTCCCCGCTGAGCGGGGAGCCTGATGTGGGACTGGATCCCAGGACCCCAGAATCATGAGGGGGCCATGACCAGAGCTGAAGGCAGCTGCCTAACCAACTGAGTCACCCAGGCACCCCTACCTGCTTTTAAACCAGTTCCTTTCAATTCCTAGTAGCCAGCTTCTTCATATCTGTTCTCAATATGTTTTCATTCAGGAGTTTCTTTGTATCTAAACTTTGCTGTTTCTGTTTCTATGCACAGTCTTCACCTAATCCCAGATCAGGCACAGACTCAGTAGTTTGCTCTTCTGGCTTCAGATATTTACTTTCCTATTTATATACAAAATAATATATGTTCTCTTACCTTCTTCCTAACTAGATACAGATATTGAGTTATGGGTGGTTTTCTTCCTCTCCTTGTAAATGTGTATGTTTTGAAGTATTTGTGAAAGGATTCAGATTTGGCAGCCACTGCTTTCCTGTGGAGTTGGCAGGTTAGCTAATGATAGTCCCACCGAGACTGTCCACAACGTAAAATAGGTAACTCAACAAACGAAAACCAACCTGTGTTGTCAAGAAATAGCAAAGAATAGATATTTTTGTCTGAAAATACATAATTAACCACTACATATATTACTTTACCATTGGCATTTTTTACTAAAGTACAGATATAAGTCAATTACTTGAAGTGGGACTCTGCCATTTGACTGCCATTATTACGTATGTCTGACACACTTCACTGACTTCTTTGGAATGCAAATTTCCATCTCATGGGCACTCTCTGCTGTTAGTAGGCTACTGGCCCAGAATAATGAATCACTGGCTCCACCAATGGCCATCCTTGTGAAGTTAAAGCTATTTTACTAGTCATTTGCTTTTTGTCAGGTGATTTTGATTCTTCCCTCAAGCCTCTGTGAAAGTGGTTTCAGTGTATCACATGGAGAAGCTATTAACTCATTCTTTTAGTGTAAAAATTTAGAAAATCATAATCATTAATTACTTATTACTGATACTGTATAATAATAATAAATCTGAAAGTTGGAATGAACTAATCCCCTAACTGCCACTCAGCTTTTAAAGGTGAGTGCTAATTCTCATTTATCTGTATTACTGACAATCCACAAAATCCACTTTAAGGATATTTGTTAAATTTAGTGTAAAATTACATGTGAAATGGCTTTTCTGCTCTTCATGCAGTATGAAACAGAATGGAGCACCATAAAGCTCTGTGTGTTTTGATTGAAGTATTTCCCAGAGAAGACGGTAGCATAAACCAGTTCTTCCACTTTGACATTTTGTTGTTGTTGTTGTTGTTTAAACTCTCCCATTTTACCTCTACTGTGTATTATAAGTCATTTTTTGGAATCCGATCCAAGTGGGCAATATGTCTCAACATTAATAGGGTAATTTTCTGTAACTTGCTGTTTTTCTTTTCTAATGATTTCATGATACTCTCCACTTTCTTATGAAAATAAAAGGTATAAGTTCAAAGAAGAGAACAGAATTAGCCTTGAAGAGCATGCAGAAAAGGAGAGATACTGGAAAGGAGAAAAACAACAGGGTAAAAATTGTGGATATCAAAAGGATAGGCCATAAAAAAGAAGATACAAATAGAAGACATCTCTGTGTTTGCTTGGAGAGTAAGATTAAGGAGGGGAACAACAGATCAGAGTTGACCAAGCATTTGGAGGATTTTGTATGTGTCAGAGGAGAATCGAGTAAAAGAAGAATAAGCAGGATCTATTAATTTTGAATACAGATATGGTCTCTCAGTACATGAACTAGATTTTAGAAACCATATAAGCAATCTAGATGGCTTTAAGGCATTTGTTTCATATTTGTAGAAAACAATGAATTAATAAATGGCAAATTGAAAGTAAGATTTACAAGATTTATAACTGTACTTAAAAAAAAAATTGAAGCTTCTCTCTGTCTTTGTCTCTGTCCCTGTCTGTCTGTATATTTTTTTCTGGTGCTAGTTTCACTTTAATTTTGTTTCCATCTGTAATTCTGTTGTTTTCTCTTCTTTATAGACAGGATGTTTCTCCTTACTTGCATTGCCAGTACAGGATTTAAAATCATTCACATCCTTGGAACATCAGTGAGCCTCAAAGATGGAAAGATCAGAGTTAGGGAGAAAGGTAAAACTGTTGTTTTTGAAAATTTTAAAAGCTGAATCTGAAGCAGCAAATTGTAGAGTTACAAAGAAGCATCATGATCAGCCTAAAACCTAGTAGCATTGTTCTACCTAGTAGAACTTGGGTAATTTATATTAATGTATCTTAGATGATTAACAAATGGGAAGATACTCTATTTACTCACTTTTCAACACACAAATATATATTGTGTTCACATAAACCCTGCCCTCCCTAAATTCACAGTACAAAAAATAGTAACATTTAATCAACCTAATTTACAGGAATATTGTGAATTTTTAATGAGATAATATATAGAAAAAGTGCTTTAAAACCTACGCGGGCGGCGGGGGGGCGCCTGGTGGCTCAGTCAGTTAAGTGTCTGCCTTTGGCTTGGGTCGCGGTCCCAGAGTCGCTGATCAAGTGCCAGGATCAAGTCCCTCATAGCGTTCAGGGCTCCCTGCTCCGCGGGGAGTCTGCTTCTCCCTCTGCCCTTCACTCCACTTGTGCACTCTCTCTCTCTGTCTCTGTCTCTCAAATAAGTAAATAAAATCTTTTAAAAAATAAAAAAAATTAAAAACCCACAAAGGGTACAATACAATGTCATAGATTATTATATTTTAGGAATTATCTTCTCTTGAGAATAACTGTACTAGTAGGACGCGGTGCAAAATGAAAGTGTGGGCGACATTACGTTTTTCTTTCTTCAGTCTCTCTCTTCAATTGTCATTTTGATTTTTTAATTTATTATTAAGTGTCATGCAGCCTTGCATACGAGGACACTCACTCAGGGTGAATGTAAACCCTTCACAGATGGACTTTGGTCCCACCCTGTAATTCCACCTGTGCCAGCACGGGGCGTGCTAGTCACTCTCTCTAATAATTCGGGGACCCACGATCCTAAAGAGTTTGCAGCCTCCTTGCTGAGAAACACTCAGTACCTGAATCGGAGGTGGGTGAGAGGCTTACCTCACCTAATTGTTTGCTGAAAGCCTTTGGCATTGCCAGTCGGGGTTAGGGCAGCCCCTGGAATGCCCCATCCAAGGTATTCTTCCCAATCCTTCCTGGGCCCACATGCACGCCCCAGGGATGGCAGAACATGAGCTAACTCACTACTTTCTTCCTCCTTCAACCTTTTCCTCCTGTGTCTCTTCATTTATCAACTCAGGGTTCACCCAGGTGCAGGGCAGCAGATGTGATGGGCAGGAGGGAGGCATGAGGAAAGGGTGGTGGGCCTGGGTGGGTCCATTCGTGCACCAGGATACTGGGAACAGTCCCAACCCTTTCAGGGAGACAGGGAGGAGTAGGAAGCAGGACACGCAGGAGGAAATCCACCTGTGCATGCAACATCTTCCCTTCAGACTTCACTTAATTCACTTTTTTTTTTTTACTTTATTATGATATATGGTTGTTTATCGTATATGTTTTCAAAAATGGATAACCAGTATATGGCGTAAAATAACTACGAAAACTGGAATATATCAGGTAAATGTTATTTGATATGTGCCTAATTTGAAGTGAGTTTTGAAATACATCTAACAAATGAATTTAATAAGTTATCAAAATCTAGGATGTGTCATAGTGACTAGAATGTAAAAGGCATTCCAGAAATATTTGATGAAAAAAATTAGCAGGAAAATGCTATTCTGCAGAGAAATTGAGTCCAGGAAGATAGCAAAATATATACATGGAGATCACTACACACTAAAAAATAAAGTGGATTTTCTTTGCAAAATGTTTAGGGGAAAAAAATTCAGTAATAACATTAACTACAAGAATATTTTCTTTTAAGAAATTTAAAATCTATCCAAATCTCAAAAAAGAGCTTGGAAGTAAGTTATTATTGCTGTTATTATTACTATTAACAGTATTTTAATTATGAAATATAAATGAGTAGTGGAAAGAACGTAAGATTCAAAACCCAAGAATTAGTTCTGAATCCTTATTCTCTCATAGATTTGTCTTCTATGATATTGAACAAGCTGCATACTTTCTCTGAGATTTAAGTACTTCATCAGTCAAAAAGTATTAAATGATATAACTTTCAATGTTATTACGAAAAGAGAATGAGATATGTTTTTAGATTTTCAGATATACATCATTGAATTATTATGCAGTTTTCCCCAATTAGAAGGAGTGCCCCTAAACATGGTACTTAACTATAAGAATAAAAATCAGTAGTTGCATAAGCTTAGGAGAAGATAATCTTGAAAACCTTCCTTTTTCACCTAACCTCTCCCACAAAGCCATTTTGACAGCTATCTCAAAGATGAACATCTTATTAGAAGAACATATTTTCATGGGACATAAAAAGGATAGTTAGCAAATGATTTAGTATATTTTCTTCACACAGAATCGTGGCCTATGATACAAGGAAAACTTGGATAGAAACTACTAAATCACATCTTGACTTTGTCCTTGTACATGCCTCATAACAAAAAAGCATTTAAGCATTTATTGTTTGACATTAATTCTCAAAACGGACATTCTGGGAGTTTTCAGAATTTCAGCAGTCAGCCCTAGTAAACAATGAAATTAATAGTTGATAAATGAAGATCTGGCATGATCCTCACTATTTTCAGTTCATTGTTATAAGCATGGTCTAATATTCCTTACCAACAGAAATAAACTAAGTAGTTATTTGTCCTAAGTCAATTAAGATGTGTCTAAACAATGAAATAGCTTTATATATGTTTAAACATCTCTTTGCAATTCAGTATTTGCTATAGGGGTATGTTTTCTATCACTGCCGATTTTCCTTATCTTTTTGATTCCTAGATCAATCTTCTAACATGTCCAAAACAAAGCATTTATTTTCCTCCATATTTGTTTTACTTCCGTTGTTCCAAACCTAGTAAAAAACAAAAACAAAAAACCCCAGAAAATCTCCAGTTGATTATGCCATGATATCAGAAGTCATTCCTGTTTTGTCCCTTACTTTCAGATGCCCCAAAATTAAGAATATAAATTCTGACTCAAGATATATTGCTTGACTCAGCCAATCCCCTCCCATTTCTTTTGCCTCCTACCTCATGTGAGAAACTAGCATGTCTTCTAAAGTACCGCAAAATAAACTCGGTTGGCCATCTTACTTCCAATTTTGCCTTTCAGCCACTATAATATACTTTCCACAAGCAGTTGGAGTACCTTTGTAAAGTGGCAAATATAGGTATGTAAATTTACTACTTAAAAGCCATCTGTAGATTTCCACTGTCCTTAGAATACTTCCCAAACATCTTGATCCTTAAAGTGAATAGCATCTGCACCTTGACTACTGCTATTCCAATCTTCCTCTTTCCTGGTTCTCACATGATCAATAGCCTCCAGTATTGTGAGCCTTGTTTTATTTCATTCAATAAACCATTTTCCCTGCTGTTGCTGCTGCCCCTTCTCCTCCACCACCTTCTCCTCCTTCTCCTTTCTCTTCTTCTTCCTCCTCCTTGTCTTCTTCTGGCACACAGCCAGTGCACTGCAGTCTCTGAAGGGAAGCACTCAGCCCTCTCTGGCAGGCCATGCTCTTTTACATATTTGCATTTCTAGCCCAGACACCTTCATTCCTAGGTCCCTTTATCTGAGGCGTTAGCCAGAGGTCTTCTTCAGACACCTCGACTGAAGTTCATGGAAGGATGAGGGAACCATGAAGACGTTTCCCCACTCTGACTTAGCGGACAGTATTTTTCCACTCCTACCTCTTTCTTTCCACCCTCCCTGCAATTCCAGGGTTCATAAAACTGCCAGAGACCGTAGTCCTGGGCTCCGTTAAAGGGAGAAGGCTCCCAGGTTTTCACGGACCAATTGACCCTCAACCTATGCACCAGCCCATGGAGGAAAATGGGACGAGGTGGCTCAGTGAGTCATCTGGTTTTTAGCTTCTTGCTTATGCCATCAGAGTAGGAGTCAGAAAGACAGCAGCTTTACTTTGGTCTTTAACTGGCTGCTCTCTCACCCAGCAGCTCAGTGCTCTCTCTTTGGTGAAATGTCTGCTCCTTACTTTCCCAATTTCTAACTGAATTGTTTATTGCTGATTTTTTTTCTTTACTGGTGAATGTGGAGAACTCTTTATATATTTACTGAAGTCTTTTTCAGATATGTGATTTGTAAGTATTTTTTCCCAGTCAGTAGCTTTTCTTTTTATCCTCATAAAAGGTTCTTTAACAGACATTATTGTTGTAAGTTCCAACTTACCAAAATTTCCTTTTATAAATGCTACTTTGGGTGTCAATTTGGAGAATTCTTTGCCTAGACTTAGATCCAATTTTTTCTCCTAATTACAAAAAAAAAATAGTTTTAAATTTGCATTTATGTGTATAATCCATTTTAAACAATTTTATGTATAACATGTGAGACTTAGATTAAGGTTCGTTGGGCTTTTTGTTTTATGTCTTCCCTGTGAATGTCCTATTGCTCCAGAATCATTTGCTGGAAAGTTTATCTTTCCTCTGTTGAATTGCCTTGAAAAAAATAGATCTAAAGTTAGAAAGAGATAAATCTTTCTCACCAAATTTTGGGGGTGAATAGAAGGAAAATATCTCTGTACTTCGCCTATTAGTCTATGCAGAATTAAACCTTTATTTGAACACTTGAGTGTCCATAAGTCTACTCTGTGCAGTAAGGTGAAGGGCTGCCCCTCGCAGTAATCTGTAGACAGACTGCTTATTGGGGGTGATTACGCACCTGATAGTGAACAAATGCATGGGGAGAAGCTCACTCTAGGTGCCAGATTAGAAAATGGGCAGCAAGAAACAACTAAGTGGAGGAAAACTGCATAAAAAAGTAAGCATCCCAAATCCCTCCTTCACCCGGAGTGCCAGTTGTCCTACTACATAGATTACAATTTTAATAATTATATTTTCAAAGCAAAGTTATAGCAGAAGTGCATCCATGTGTGAGTGTGTATGTTTGTGTGTTTCTTTTTTAGGACAAATAAGTATACCCAAGGACTATAGCAGCATAGTCAAACCCCCCTATCACAACACTATATACATTATAAGAATAAGAACAGAGACAGGGTGCCTGGGTGGCTCAGTCATTAAGTGTCTGCCTTCGGCTCGGGTCATGATCTCAGGGTCCTGGGATCAAGCCCCGCATCAGGTTCCCTGCTTGGCGGGAGGCCTGCTTCTCCCTCTCCCACTCCCCCTGCTTGTGTTCCCTCTCTCACTGTGTCTCTCTCTGTCGTATAAATAAATAAAATCTTAAAAAAAAAAAAAAAGAATAGGAACAGAGACTAATTTTCATTGGGTCCCTAATACCTAGCTCAATGACATATATTCAGTGTTTAATGAAGATATATTATTGAAAGAATGAGAGTAAAGTATACATTCAGGAAGAAAAGAAAAAAAACACCTCTTTTTTAAAAATTTTTTACTTGAGTATAGTTGACACAGAATACTACATTAGTTTCAGGTATACAACAGTGATTCAACTTTTCTACGCAATGCTTTCAAGTGTAACTACCATCTGTCACCACACAACACTATTACAGTGTCATTGCCTATATTCCTTGTGTTGTGCCTTTTATTCCCATGCTTATTTATTCCATAACTGGAAGCCTGTATCTCCCACTCCCCTTCAACCATTTTGCCTATCCCCAAACCCCTTCTTATAACATTCTTTGCAGCAATGGAAATAAAAGCTCTTGTCTGACTATTACAAAAAGATGCATTTTCTTAAAGACATTAGAGTCCTACTTTGAATTTTTGTTTCCTTATATTTTGACATAGTCTATGTTGCATAAACTCTCAAGGAAGAATTGCATAGTGTTTTTTTTTTTTTTTTCATTTCAAGATTGGGTGCATAAACTTTAAACTATCATCATAAAGCTCTATTTTACATGACCATAATTACCCTAAGGAATAGAAGAAAAGTTGGCTTTCTTTCTAGATTTCAAAGCATCCTCAAGGATGTTAGGACCTTCAGAATTATCATTTCTTGAATACTTGGAGCCTAGGTATGGAGGACATTTTGTGAGTTAATTTCTCCTTCTTTTTCCTTCTCTTCTTTTTCTTTCTTATTTCTTTTGCTTATAGAAGCAATTGCAATACCTCAAATAAATTCCAATATTTAGGGTCACAAAATGTGTGCTTGTATTTTTCTTAATGGTAGTCCAATAAATGATATCTGATCGTCTTTTTGCTGAACATACATTTTTTTTTTTAAATTACAGGACAAGGTAAAGATATTTCCTATTAGCAATGAGTGTAACTACAAATATTTATGAGCATGTGTGTACACACGCTCATATGCATGTACATGTATGTATGTGGATGTGCACAGAGAGAGAGTTATCAGGCTACCACGGTCATGAGAATGAAATAAGAAAAGCTTGGCTTTGTCAGTTTATACTACAGGGTAATTGAGTGAATTTTCTTGTCTTACATCTTCCATCAAAGGCCTCATTAGCTTTTAAGAGCTCTCCACAGATTTTAGAAGATAATTTGAAGTAATGATAGATGTGATTTAAGACATAGTGAACAGAATTTACAAAATAAGGTTATTGCTTCTAAATATTTTTTCACCATTGGCACCAAAAAACAGTCCACTTTATTTTTAGTTATATTGTCTTTTAATTGAATAATATTTTTAACAGAATAATATTTTAACAGTTATTTGGTAGGTGTCAAATGAAAGAATTTCAGCAAAGGTAAATTTATTAGGATTGAAAATTAAAAATTTCAAATATATTATGTAAGCTTTTTTCCCCCAAAACGGTATGTTGTTGTTGTTGTTGTTTATGTTATGTTAATTACCATACATTACATCATTAGTTTTTGATGTAGTGTTCCATGATTCATTATTTGCGTATAACACCCAGTGCTCCATGCAGAACGTGCCCTCTTTAATACCCATCACCAGGTTAACCCATCCCCCACCCCCTTCCCCTTTAGAACCCTCAGTTTGTTTCTCAGAGTCTATAGTATGTAAGCTTTAATACAGATAAAAACACTGAGCGATTTTGAATGAGTTTACTGAGCAAGTGAAGTGGCAAATCAAGGGAATTATCTGGGAAATATAGGCTTTAAAATGTTTAATAACTTTTATTTTAAAATATCTAGGGCTCCTAGAATGTTTGTCAGCTACCCCAATATTTCTCAAATATATATATATATATTTATATATTCCAAGAAACACAGGAAATTAGTGGATCTGAATTTTCGTTGGTAGAAATATGCAATATTTCCCCCTGAAGGGATACAAACCCACACAGACAGGTAAATAGATAGATATACAAATGTGGTGGAAAACAATTAAATCTTGGTAATTATGGTAAAGCTATTGTTATATATAGACTATATATAAAGAGTGTATATACGTGTGTGTATGTGTATATATATATATATAGAAAGAGAGAGAGAGAGTCCTACTGACTTAACAGGATCCACACTTTATCATCCCCTGGTTTTTAGTTTCAGAGTTGTCAAAGCTTTCTCCTTTGCTTTCCCATGAAGTGAGTGTGTGTTGATGGTGTGAGGCTGGGATCTCAAAACTATAAAGAATACCTTGCAGTAATTTGCCTCTGCCTTCTGAGCTCCTGCACATTCTAACCAAAACCAGACACCCAGTCTGCATCTGACTAATTTAAAATTCTTGTGCCTATAGGAAATATTTTCTCATTACGTTTTCTATCATTTATTATTGGCATAAAAGAACAGTGGCTACTTCTGTTGTATTTATCATTTATCTTGACAATTTCCCAGGCATTATAACTAGCTTAATTATTGTTTTTGTTTATCTTCCTAGATGTTTAAGATAGAAAAATGATAAACATTGTGAGATTGTGAGTTTTTATACTAGTATATTTACAAATTTTTTGTGATCTTATTGCAATGAATAGGACCTACAAAGGAAGATGTATATTAGCTGTGATTGTAAGCATTCCTGTCTTTTTTCTGACGCTAGTGATATTGGTAATATTTAATCTCTGATACATATTTGCAGTAGAAATCTAGTATATTTTTGACAAATGTGGAATTTACTCTTATTTTTAAGTTTTACATATTGGATGGATAAAGTGCTTGTTTTTCCTTTATTGGATGGATAAAGTACTCGTTTTTCCTTTATCTGCTTAATTTAAGGAAATAAAACATAATTTATACTACTAATCCACCCTTGCATTTCTGGAATACAGCCTACTTATGAACTTATTAATCAGAAATCTTAATAACAGGTAACTCTGTCAGTTAATTTGAACACTAATGAACTTAATGTACTGCATTATGCAGTTGTTGAAACTTCAGTGAGAGCAAGAAAACCAAGCTGTGTGCTTCTTTTCCAGTAACAATGCAGCAGGAAGAAACACTTAACTAGCCCACTGTCCTCTTTAGTAGAAACGCATTCCTACTGTTGCCTCTTTCTTTCTGACATGATATTAGAGACTGGGTAGTAGTCCCTTTACCATAGGTAGCCCAAGATCACCAAACACTATTTTTGCAAGAAGCAATCTCCCCATATGTGGCCACCAATCCACATTGCTCAATTCTATATTTTTAATCTTTCTCTTGTATTTCTGCTTGGCAAAACCCAGATCATGTGAACTCAAGGTACAAGGGATTTATAATCAATACCAAGTGAGCCAGTCTGCAGTAATCAACAATAAAGCCAAACATTTGCCTTTGAAACCTCCATAGATAGACTACTTCCTACGTCACAGTTTCTCACTACAAATGTAGAAACAGCAGCATGCTCCCACAGGTATAACATCTCATTTCTTCAAGTAATTATAAGCATATTAGCTCTTTAATAGTGAAAATCCAAGTATTATCAGTCACCACACTCATCTTTAGGCAATGCCCATACCTTATCTGTTAAAAATCACAGTCTAACATGTTGGAATCTATGAACTAAATTACAGTCTTTACCAGCAAGCCTTAAGTTAAAGAGTAAGTGAAATGGAGAAGGAGTCATGAAATTGAATGTAGTTACCTTGCCAAAAATGTTCAAAAACCATCAAGCTCTTTCTCACTGTTGGGGATACAAGGTGTATTTAGTCGACTTTTATTCTTTCAGAAGGCATCCTGATGTATTCTAAACAGCTAGATCCTCCATAGAGGTGGGTCATGCAGGTGACAAGACCCTAAATTTCATGGGGTATATATCCCACCCTCTAAGACAAAGATGTTTTATGGAGGCACCCTGAGTAGCTTATACTTTCTGCCTAGCAGGTTCTGCAAAAGTCAATTCATCATTTAGTGGACCAGCATGCTTTCTTAAAATCCCTGTGAATAAATTATAGCACATGCTGGAGCTGTTGTGGCACTGAGACAAAACAATTAAAGTATACTTCCTGCACTGTTAGGTAAAATTAACCTTATTTTACTTTTCACTGAAAGAGGATTTGGCACTCAGAACTGCAAAGCAGAGTCCAGGGGACTGTTTTGATGTTCTCCAGCAAAGAGAACCTAACTAATTATGGGAACTACTACAGTTGGATACACCATCTGACTAAAATTATAATAACTCATTGCCAGAATCTAAGGACCATCTGATATCAGAACAGGCCAAATTGGAGCAAAGTAATCGGGTAAGAGATAGAAACTGCCACTTCTGAATCCTTCATGTTTTTAATAGTGAGGCTTACATTGGAAGTTTCTTTAGGGATATGATATTGCTTCCATGGTAGCAAAGATTTGGATGTAATTCGGCTTAAGCTAATATCTTGAAAACAGGGTATAAATGTACACATATTTATAAATTGTGGGGTGGCCTAAATTTAGTTTCCTGATCTAGTATACTTAGCAGAAATTATAGAGATATTGAAGTTTTTTGGAACATAAGACTTTTAGTTCTGAGTTTGCTTGGCCATTAGTTGTCTGTGCTAGGCTGAGATTTATTTATTTGAATGGGTCTGCGGGAATGAGGGTGGTGAGGTTGTAAGTGAGGAGTTAAGCATCTGAGGTGAGGTAGCTAATGATTTTTTAGGAAAGATAGCAACATCATTATAGGAGAGAGAAAGCGCTCCATTAGTTCTCAATTGGATCTTATTAGTGTGAGGGGAGGTCTGGCTAATCAAAACCACCTGAATTTTAATAAATGTCTCCATTTTGGAATTCCAAATTCTTCCAATTAATGTTTCAAATTTTACTTACCAGTTTTGTGAGGCTTTGAATATAGCTAGTTTAAGTCAGTACCTTTAAGACTAGGCTCTCCAGAATCAGATTCTTAATTTTGGAAACTCAGTGATTTTATTTTTTTATTTTTTATTTTTATTTTTTTTTTGAGAGAGAGGATGAGAGGAGAGAGAGTACATGAGAGGGGGGAGGGTCAGAGGGAGAAGCAGACTCCCCGCTGAGCAGGGAGCCCGATGCGGGACTCGATCCCAGGACTCCAGGATCATGACCCGAGCTGAAGGCAGCCGCTTAACCAACTGAGCCACCCAGGCGCCCAGATCTTTTATTTCTTTAGTTAGGTAATAAATAAAGCAGGTGTGTCCAAATGAACATTTTTGCCTCTTTAAGGACTCGTGTGTTCAGGGGATGATTAATCCGTACCCTCACTGAATATAATGATAATTTTCTTCTGACCCAAGCCATATTTTCTTGTAAATATATATTTTATTCCTAGGAAGCATATACCTTTTATTCCAGTGCTCAAGTAACAAGATAACATTCATTATCCTTATAACAAAAACTATATTAAGCCTTAAGAGAGCTCAAGCAGTGAGAGAGAATGTCTAAGTTATTCTGTGTGAGTGTCTGAATAGTATATATGTGAATAATGCATATGTGTGAATAATATATGTATGTATATAACATAATGCATATATCTAGTTTATTAAAGGCAAATATTCATTTAATAATTTGTAGCAACTTTTTTCAGAGTTAGATTTACCTAATATAAAAGTATTATCTTTCATAATGTCATACTTTTTTTAAAGTTGTTGCATGCATATAGAATTTCATATTGATTGATTGATTGTGAGATACCATTTACATATAACATTATATTAGTTTCACGTGTACAACATAATTAGTCAATATTTGTATGCATTGCAGAATGATTACCACAACTCTAATTAACATCCATCACCACTCATAATTACAATTTTGTTTTCTTGTGATGAGGACTTTAAGTTTTTATTTAAATTCCAGTCAGTTGTCATGAAGTGTAATGTTAGTTTCAAGTGTACAATATAGTGATTCAACACTTCCATACCAACACCTGGTGCTCATCAGGACAAGTGCACTCCTTAATCTCCATCACCTATTTAACCTGTCCCCCTCACTTACTTCCCCTCTGGTAATTTGTTCTCTATAGTTAAGAGTCTGTTTCTTGGTTTGCCTCTTTCTCTTTTTTTTTTCCTTTGTTCATTTCTTTTGTTTCTTAAATTCCACATATGAATGAAATCATATGGTATTTGTCTTTCTCTGACTGACTTATTTCGCTTAGCTTAATACTCTTTAGCTCCATCCATGTCATGCAAAAGGCAAGATGTCATTCTTTTTTATGGCTGAGGAATATTCCATTATATATATATATATATATATATAAAATCCACCTCTTGTTTGTCTGTTCCTCAGTTGATGGACACTTGGGCCGTCTCCATGAATTGGCTATTGTAGATAATGCTGTTATAAACATCAGGGTGCATGTATTCCTTTGAATTAGTATTTTTGTATTCTTTGGGTAAATACTAACTAGTATGATTGCTGTACCTTAGGGTAGTTCTGCTTTTAACTTTTTGAGGACTCTCCATACTGTTTTCCAGAATGGCTGCACCAGTTTGCATTCCTACCAACAGTGCAAGTGGGTTCCCCTATTTCCACATCCTCACAAACACCTCTTGTTTCTTGTTTTGTTGATTTTAGCCATTCTGATAGGTATGAGGTGATATCTAATTGTACTTTTGATTTGTATTTCCCTGATGATCAGTGATGACGAACATCTTTTCATGTGTCTGTTGGCTATCTGTATGTCTTTGAAAAAATGTCTATTTATGTCTTCTGCCCAGGTTTTATGGATTATTCATTTTTTGGGGTGTTGAGTTTTAGGAGTTCTTTATATATTTTGGATACTAACCCTTTATTAGATATGTCATTTGCAAGTACCTTCTCCCATTCTGTAAGTTGCCTTTTAGTTTTGCTTATTGTTTCCTTCACTATCCAGAAGACTTTTATTTTGATGAAGTCCCAGTCGTTTTATTTTTGTTTTTGTTCCTCTTGCCTCAGGAGATATCTAGTAAGAAGTTTCTATGGCTTATGTCAAAGGGGTTGCTCCCTGTGTTCTACTCTAGGATTTTGGTGGTTTCCTGTCTGCAATGTAGGTCTTTGGACCTAAATGCATTTCGAATTTATTTTTGTGTATGGTGTAAGAAAGTGGTCTCGTTTCATTCTTTTGCATGTGGCTGTCCAGTTTTCCCAACACCATTTGTGTTTTTCCCATTGGATATTCTTTCCTGCTTTGTGAAAGATTAGTTGACCATATAATTGCAGGTCCACTTCTGGG
Source organism: Mirounga leonina (assembly GCF_011800145.1). Classification (NCBI taxonomy): domain Eukaryota; kingdom Metazoa; phylum Chordata; class Mammalia; order Carnivora; family Phocidae; genus Mirounga; species Mirounga leonina. The sequence continues at coordinate 22,431,279 of NW_023270316.1, read as the reverse complement.
TTTTCTGTTCTGTTCTATTGATCTATGTGTCTGTTTTTGTACCAGTACTATACTGTTTTGATTACTGGAGCTTTGTAGTATAACTTGAAGTCTGGAATTGTGATGCCTCCAGCTTTGTTTTTCTCTTTAAAAGTTGCTTTGGCTATTTGGGATCTTATGTGGTTCCATAATTTTAGGATTGTTTTTTCTAACTCTGTGAAAAATACTATTGGTATTTTAGAAGGGATTACATTATATGTGTAGACTGCTTTGGATAGTATAGACATTTTAACATTTATTTTTCTAATCCATGAGCATGGAATGTCTTCCCATTTTTTTGTGTCATCTTCAATTTCTTTCATCAGTATTTATAGTTTTCAGAGTATGTCTTTCACTTCTTTAAATTTATTTAAATTTATCGGGCGCCTGGGTGGCTCAGTCAGTTGAGCGACTGCCTTCGGCTCAGGTCATGATCCCGGAGTCCTGGGATTGAGTCCCGCATCGGGCTCCCTGCTCCGCAGGAAGCCTGCTTCTCCCTCTCCCACTCCCCCTGCTTGTGTTCCCTCTCTCGCTGTGTCTCTCTCTGTCAAATAAATAAATAAAATCTTTAAAATAAATAAATAAATAAATAAATAAAAATAAATAAATTTATTTCTAGGTATCATATGGGTTTTGGTGCAATTATAAATGGGATTGATTTCTTAATTTCTCTTTCTCTGCTTCATTATTGGTGTATAGAAATGCAACAGATTTCAGTCAACTGATTTTGTATCCTGTGACCTTATTGAATTCATTTATCAGTTCTAGCGTTTTTTGGTGGAGTCGTTCAGGTTTTCTATACTTAGTATCATGTCATCTGCAAAATGAAAGTTTTACTTCTTCCTTGCCCATTTGGATGCCTTTTATTTCTTTTGTTACCTGATTGCTGTGGCTAGGACTTCTAGTACTATGTTGAATAAAAACAGTGAGAGTGAATATCACTGTCTTGTTCTTGACCATAGAGGAAAAGCTTTCATTTTTCCCCCATTTATGATGAATTTAGTTGTGGGTTTTTCATATATGGCCTTTATTATATTGAGCTATATTCCCTCTAAACACACTTGGTTGAGAGTTTTTATCTTTAATGGATGTTATACTTTGTCAAATGCTTTTTCTGCATCTATTGAAATGATCTTACAGTTCTTATACTTTCTTTTATTAATGTGATATATCACATTGATTGATTCACAAATGTTAAACCACGTCACAACCCAGTAATAAATCCCACTTGATCGTGGTGAATGATTTTTTTTTAAAGATTTTATTTACTTATTTGAGAGAGAGAGCCAGAGAGAGAGAGAGCACAAGCAGGGAGAGCAGCAGAGGGAGAGGGAGAAACAGGCTCTCTGAGCAGGGAGCCCGATGTGAGGCTTGATCCCAGGACCCTGGGATTAGGACCTGAGCCAAAGGCAGAGGCTTTAACCAACTAAGCACCCAGGCAACCCTCATTTTTTAAATGTATTGTTGGATTCACTTTGCTAATATTTTGTTGAGAATTTTTGCATCCGTGTTCATCAAAGATATTGGCCTGTAATCCTCTTCTTCTTTTTTTTTTTTTTTTTCTGGTGTCTTTATCTGTTTTGGTATCGATATTCCTGGCCTCATAGATTGAATTTGGAAGTTTTCCTTCCTTTTCTATTTTTTAGAATAGTTTGAGAAGAACAGGTATTAACTATTATTTAAATGTTTGGTAGAATTTGCCTCTGAAACCATCTGGTTTTCTTTGTTGGGAATTTTTGGTTAGTGATTCAGTCTCTTTGCTGGTGATCAATCTTTTCAAGTTTTCTATGTCTTCCTGTTTCAGTTTTTGTAATTTATATGCTTCTAGAAATTTACCAATTTCTTCTAGTTTGTCCAATTGTTGGCATATAGTTTTTCATAATATTCTCTTATAATTGTTTGTATTTCTGGGTATTTGTTGTTATTTCTCCTTTCTCATTTGTGATTTTATTCATTTGGGTCCTTTCCCTTTTCCTTTTGATAAGTCTGGCTAAAGGTTTATCAATTTTATTAATTTTTTCAAAGAACCAGCTCCTGATTTCATTGATCTAGATTGGGTTTTTTTGGTTTTTTGTTTTGTTTTGTTTTGTTTTTAGATTCTGTATCATTTATTTCTGCTCTAATCTTTATTATTTCCTTACTTCTACTGGCTTTAGGCTTCTTTTTTGTTCCTTTTCTCAGACCTTTAAGGGTAAGGTTAGATTGTTTATTTGAGATTTTTCATGCTTCTCAAGATAGGCCTGTATTGCCATGTGCTTCCACTGCAGGATGAGTTTTGCTGCATTCCAAAGGTTTTGGACCATGGTGTTTTCATTTTCATTTGTTTCCACGTATTTTTTAAAAATTTCTTCCTTGATTTCCTGGTTGACCTGTTTATTGTTCAGTAGGATGTTCTTTAATCTTCACGTATTTGTAGTCTTTCCAGATTTTTTCTTGTGGTTGACTTCTAGTTTCATAGTGTTGTGGTCAGAAAAGGTATATGGTATGACTTCAGACTTTTTGTATTTGTTGAGGCCTTTTTTTTTGTGACCTAATATATGATCTCTTCTGGAGAATGGTCCATGTGCACTTGAAAAGAATTATATTTGGTGTCTTAGGAAAGGATGTTCTGAATATTTCTGTTAAGCCTATGTGGTCCAGTGTGTCATTGAAAGCCATTGTTTTCTTGTTTATTTTCTGTTTAGATGATGTGTCCATTGATGTAACTTGACTGGTAAAGTCCCCTACTATTATTGTGTTATCATCAATTAGTTCCTTTATGTTTGTTATTAATTGTTTTATATATTTGGGTGCTACCATGTCAGGTGCATGAATATTTACAAACGTCCTATCTTCTTGTTGGATTGTCCCCTTTATTATTATATTGTGCCCTTTTTTGTCTCTGCCTTTACAGTCTTTGTTTTAAAGTCTGTTTTGTCCAATATAAATATTGCTCCTCAAGCTTTCTTTTAACATCCATTTGCATGATAAATGTTTCTCCATTCCCTCTCTTCCAATCTGCAGGTGTCTTTAGGGCTAAAGTGAGTCCTTTAAAGGCAGCATATAAATGGGTCTTGATTTTTATCCATTCTGACACCCTATATCTTTTGATTGGAACATTTAATCCATTTAAATTCCAAGTAATTATTGATAGATATATATTTATTGCCATTTTATTACTTGCTTTGTGCTTGTTTCTGGAGATTTTCTCTGATCCTTTCTTGTTTTTCTCTCTTTCATGGTTTGATGATTTCCTGTAGTGATATATTTGGATTTCTTTCTCTTTATTCTTTGCATGTTTATTAGTGTTACCATTAGGTTTGTATATAACCTCTTCTGCAAATAGCAGTCTATATTAATTGATGGTCATTCGAGGTTGAACCCATCCTTTTCTCCTCTCCTCCCCATGTTTTAGGTATATGTTATTATATTTTATATCCTTTTTTGTGTGTGTGAGTTCCTTGACTTAATTTTACAGATATTCATTTTTACTACTTTTTTGTTTCTGCCTTTGTAATGTCACTTTGGTCTCTCCTTTCTACTCAAGAGTCCCTTTTAATATTTGTTCCAGGGTTGGTTTAGTGGTTACAGACTCTAAGGGTTTTTTTTTGTCTGGGAAACTCTTTATCTCTCTTTCTGTTCTGAATGATAGTCTTGCTGAATAGAGTATTCTTGGCTGTAGAATTTTCCCATTCAGCACTTTGGATATATCATGCCACTCCCTCTGGCTTGCCAAGTTTCTGTTGAAAATCTCCCACTAGCCTTATGGGTTTTCCCTTATAAGTTAATTACTTCCTTTATCTTGCTGTTTTTAAGAGTTTTTCTTTATCACTTCATTTTGCAAATTTAATTACAATATGTCTTGGTGTTGACCTGCTTCTGTTGATTTTGATGGGAGTTCTCTGTGCCTCCTGGATCTGGATGTCTGTTTCCTTCCCTGGATTCAGGAAGTTTTTCAGCTATTTTTTCTTCAAATAAATTTTCTGCTCCCTTTTCTCTCTTCTTCTAAGAGTCCTACAATATGAATGTTATTATGTTTAATGGAGTCACCGAGTTACCTAAGTCTGTTCTCGTTTTGCATAATTTTTCTTTCTCTCTTTTGTGCAGCTTCATTGCTTTCCATTACTTTGTCTCCCAGGTCATTAATTTTTTTTTCTTCTTCCAGCCTGCTGTTCATTGCATTAGACATGTTTCTAACCTCATTTATTGCACGTTTCATCACAGACTGATTGTTTTTTAACTCTTTTATCTCTGTGGTAAGGGTCTCACTGATATCTTCTATTCTTTCTCAAGCCCAGTGACTATCCTTATGATCCTTGCTTTAAATTCTCTTTCAGGCATGTTACTTATATCTGTTTGACTTAGATCTTTGGTCATGGCCTTATCTTGCTTTTTCATTTGGGATAAATTTCTCTGTCCTTAATCTGGATGCCTGTTTCCTTCCCCAGATTAGGGAAATTTTCAGCTATCATTTATTCAAATAAATTTTCTGCCCCCTTTTCTCTCTCTTTTTCTTCTGGGATTCCTATGATATGAATGTTATTACATTTGACGGAGTCACTGAGTTCCCTAAGTCTATTGTCATATTCTATAATTCTTTTTTCTCTCTTTTGTTCAGTTTCGTTATTTTCCATTATTTTATCTTCTATATCACTATTCATTCCTCTGCTGCTTCTGTCCTTGTGTTCATTACATCCAGTCTATTTTGAATCTCAGTTATTGTATTTTTCATTTCTGATCGTTTTTTAGCTCTTTTATCTCTGTGGTAAGGGCCTCCCTGAAGTCTTCCATTCTTTTCTCAAACCCCATGAGTATCCTTATGATTGTTGCTTTAAATTCTCCGTCAGCTTATTATTTACATCTGTTTTGATTAGATCTCTGGACCTTTTCTTGTTTCATTTGGGATGGATTCCTCCATTTTGGCATTTTGTCTAAGTCTTTGTCTTCTGTGTGTTAGAAAAGCCTGTTATGTCTCCTGCTCCTGAATGTAATGGCCTCATGCAGAAGAGGCCATGTAGCATCCAGGGCCTGGTGCTTCAGAGAGTGTCCACAGTGTGTGCTGTGTGGGCTCTGCTATTTTGATTTGGCTGCTCTATCCTTCAGGTCAGTCATCTGCAGAGGTTCTCCTTTCCTGCTGTGGGTAGTGTTTAGTTCTTGGCTTGAATGTGATGAGTTTTAAGTAATTGCACTCTGGTCTGCTTGTGAAATGAGTCATCACCACCTCCACTGAAACTGAGGCCCTGCAGAACTCTGTGGTCCAGAAACTTGGTGTGGGTGTAACATTTGTGCTGGTCTTCTATGGGAAGGGCCTGCTGTCCTGGAACTGAGGCAAGCTGGACTAAGAAGGGCAGTTCCACAGGAGTGCAGGGGTGTGTTGCATATTGTAAGGAAGTTAGGCAGCCAGCGTCAGTGCTGCTCTACTTCCTGCAGGTCGCTCTGTGTTTATGCTGAGGAATGGGGGACAGAAATGGTGGCCAGCTTCTCTGTTCCTGGAGAAATGTATCCATATCCATGAACACTGCCTCTCAGAGATGCACTCTGAGAAGAGCAAATAATCTCCCACTGTGTGCCCCAGGCACTCTTCAGATCCCTGTTTCCAGACTGTCTGGCCCCTTGTTGTTTGACTTCTCTCCAAGAGCAGTGCAGTACTCTCTGGACACTATTCCTGTGAAGCCTGCTGACCTTCAAAACTCTAGGCTTTAAGCCCTGCTGGGTGCAAGAACTCACAAAATTCAGCCTCTCGCATTTTCCAAGCCAATGGCTTTGGAGAAACGTTCTCCTTGTGTTGCCCCTGTGTGCTCCTCTCTCTTGCCCTTCTTCAGGACCATGGTTCCCTCCCCTCTGCAGAAGCCACTATCTGTTTCTCCCCTAAACCATATCTCCATACTTTCTACCTTCTTCAGTGTGGCCTCTTCTCTCCCTTTTGTTGAATTTGTTCTATCAGTCTTCAGGTTGATTTCTGGGGTATTTAAGATGATTTGATAGTTACCTAGTTGTGTTCATGGGACAAGGCAAGCTTAGGGTCCTCCTACTCAGCTACTATCTTCCTGCCCCTGTAGCAAATTTAATTGTAATCATTTTTTACTAATTTCAAAAGAACTTTAATTTCTGGTAATCCATTTCATAAATGGGTGTTCTAAAAATTCTCTTTAAAATTTGTAGATGTATATGTACTAAATAAATGGTTGTTAATAAAATTGTATAAGTTCACCTATCCAAGGCTTCAAATATTTTAGAATGTTTATACTATATATGTTAAAAGCATTCTGACCATATTTTAATTTAATCATTAATCTCTTATTATTTAATAAGAATGGTATGTGTGACTGAGTTATTTTTTTCTAGGAGAAAGTCAGGCCCCTCTTGGTGAGTTACATTCTTTGAAGCAAGCACTGTGATGTGAGAGGAGAGGAAAGTCCATGTCTAAGAGATGCAGTCCTATTATCCTTGGGGTAAAGGATTTAGATTCTTCCATATGGAACAGATATACAATGACTTTAATATTTCTTTGAGTTAATACATGCTGAGTGAGAAATGTACTTGTTTAGTAAACCCCCTTATATTTATGTCAGCCACTTCTAAGTAAATTTATAGGAAGATCTTCAATGTAAACTATAATATTTTATTTGTCCAAGATATACTGCCACCATAAGCAGTGTTTTCATATGTAGCTCGAAGTTTTCTTTCTGTGAATGTACAGAAATAAAGACAGAGTAAAGAACTTATATAGGCGAGACTGCTTTAAACCCCAGGTTTCCATTTCATAGCACCCTGTCAGGTCATGCTAGGAGAGAGTGAAGGACTGAATTGGGATAGAAAATAAGGGAAACAGGAATATTTCAAGAAATATTCAAGAAATCAATGGAATGAATAAGTCATGGGAGTAAAAAGCACTGTAGAGGGAATATAGAATACAGAGATGCATGGTGCACAGGGTAGCTACACATAGCATAACATACAGAGAAGTTGAAGCACTATGCTGTACATCTGAAAATAATGTGACATTGTGGGTCAACTATACTCAAAACTGTATAGAAAAGAAATCAGTAGAAATATGAAAGGTTGATGAGAATATAAAAATACAAATAGATTTATAAGTTATACAATAGATATGTTTTATTTATTTTATCATATTTTAATCTCCTTTAATTTGAGAGATTAAAGTCTTGGAGATACTCTAGTTCCCATGTTATTAAAGGAAAAGTTTCTGTTCTAGTACAATTCACCTCTTGGTCTTGCACCATACACTGCAAACTAAATGCTCCTTACAATTCACACCCTTTACCATCTGGAAGACTTTCTCTTCATTTTTCCAGTGTGTCAAAAACAATTACATGAATCCACAGTTGCTTCATTAAAAAATGCTCAACATTCACACTTTGAGTCATTACTTTTTTTTTGTTGTTATTGCTGAGCTTACTTTACAGCTAAACAAATGTTGGGATTGAAGAAATGTATCAGTGTTTAATGTATCTAAAAGTTGCCACTTTTTTCCTCTGGGATTTCCATTGAGTGTCAAGAGTTCTGTAACACTGACATTTTGTGGGAAAAGAATAACTTCTAGTCAGATACAGACAAAATACTCCTGAATTCTAGTCTCCTACATTCAAATTATTGATTCACATAATGCATAATTCTTGTCAATCTATTAAACAATTTTCTTGTTGCAGCTACTTGGGGTTCTTAATGCCATTGTGCACGTGTGTGTGTGTGTGTGTGTAATCTCACTGGGTGATGTAATGGGATAAATAGCTCATCATCAAAAGTATATAAGTAAATAGTATTAAAAGGAAAACTAAAACTTTATCAAGAGAAGCCGTGTGTCTTGGTTCTCAAGACTCTGTTTCTGAAATCAAACTGACTGGTTTTAAATTCTGTTTTTAGAAATTCATTAGTTACCTGAACTTGCGCAAATTACTCAAAATTTTTATTTTTTAAATTTTTTTAAAGGTTTATTTATTTATCTTTAGAGAGAGCATGGGGGAAAGGGTTAGAGGGAGAGAGAGAAAGAAAATCTCAAGTACACTCCCTGCTGAGTACAGGGGCTCAATCTCACGACCTGATCCAAAATCAAGAGTCAGACACTTAACGGACTGATCCATGTAGTCTGTATAAATATTTGCAGATAAGTTTTCGTTACATAACCTTAGTTATGTACGTATAACAGATATAATCTGTTCTTATGCACCCCCTCCTTTTGTGGCTCCTTGGTTCATATTTGCATCTACCAGAGGGTTCCATACATTTTTGTCAATAACTCTACTAGAGCTTTTTAAATTTTTATGTTACCTTGCAGTGTGTGAAATACTTTCACACAAAATCACTATTTCTCATGAGAGCCATCTGAATTTGTGAGATTTTTGATATCCAGTTTTAAAATTAGACCACATTAAGACTCAGATTTACTGGATTTTCTGAGTTCTCAGCACAGAAATAAAAGGAATCCACAATTCTAATTCCTAATTAAATTCCTTTATCATGGGTGGAATTAATAAGCAAATTCATGCTAAGTAGTGGCATGGTTTCTAACACATGCAGCTCTTATGATGACTATGATTCTATATTCACTCATTACTTTTACTATTTTTCCCATTCTTGTAAAATGAAATATTTTTCTTGGATAATGATTATGTATGATAAAATACTATACCACCACTTCTCCTTTCCTACCTCATAGTATCAATTGTTTAAGAATAGGGAATATCTTATTCATATGCATATTTCTAATATATTAGAGCATATCACATCATATTATGTATATCACGAGTAACAATAAATAATAACTGAGTCAAGTACTTAATATGTGTCAAGGATTCTAATTACTATTGTTTCCCAGCTAGACTTTAAAAAGCATGTTAAATTACAAAAACAAGAAGATAGCATAACCAGGCAGAGGATAGCAAATGTTTGTTTCTGTGCTTTCCTGGGGTTAAAATTAGAAAAGCAAAATAAAAGTTGAATCTCAGTATTTTTCTACCCCAGTGCATTAATTTTATATGCAGAAAGGTTGAAATGGTCTTAATAAACATCTCAGGCCAAAGAGCAGTAAGAATAGCTCCAAGGCATGAGCATGGAACGTTTTTCCATTTCTTTGTGTCGTCCTCAATTTCTTTCATGAGTATTTTATAGTTTTCTGAGTACAGATCCTTTGTCTCAGATCTGTACCTCTGAAACAAATAATGAAATATATGTTAAGAAAAAAAAAGAAGAAGAAGGTAGCAGGAAGGGAAGAATGAAGCGGGGGAAATCGGAGGGGTAGGCGAACCATGAGAGAGGATGGACTCTGAAAAACAAACTGAGGGTTCTAGAGGGGAGGGGGATGGGAGGATGGGTTAGCCTGGTGGTGGGTATTGAGGAGGGCACATTCTGCATGGAGCACTGGGTGTTATGCACAAACAATGAATCATGGAACACTACATCTAAAACTAATGATGTAATGTATGGGGATTAACATAAGAATAAAAAAAAAAAAGAATAGCTCCAAGGACATTAAAAAAAATAAAAACAGTTACTATTTACATATTCAGAAAAAAGATATCAATATAAATGATAATGATTATAAAAAAGTACGAACTATTGGAAAATAATAAAAGAACCCTAAGGAAAAGAATAAAGAAATGATCACAGTCTTCCACTTAACTCTGTGTTTGATTATTGGAAGTTTTAGAAATCATGTTACAAAGGTGATTTTTTTTTTTCTTTTGATATGTTTCTAACCAGCTGGGACAGTAAAACTATTAGGACAGTAACTGCTGAGTAATTGAATGCTTTGTTTTTAGAAAAAGGTCAGGAATTTTGCCCCACAGTAGTAAAGCTGAGTGTTCATTCAAAAGGGGGCAGAGGGTTTCACAGAAGTGAGTAGAGATTAGATTCATTGTCAGGCTCTGGCAAATCATGAAAAGATGTGAAATGCTCTTAGATCCTCAGATGAAAGGCAATGCCAAGTGAGGATGGATGCTTTGAAAGTGAATCTTAATTTGTATTATAATTTTAGAGTTTAAAAAACACTTTAGGGGAAAAAAAGTGAAAACTGGAATAAATAGATATTTTTCAAGCTAATTTTTATTTATATGTTTTGACTAATTAAAATGAAAATGACCATTTTTAGAAGTCCTTTAATATTAGTTCTCCCGTTTATATACATTTATATAAGACATTTTAGAAGTGATTTACATAATCCCAGGGCATGGTTTATTTTTATGGTGCTAAATGAGACAGCCACTGTTAAAAAGTGTGGCAGAACTTAAAGGGCCTTACAGGTAGTCTAGCTTATTTCTCACTTTATAGATGAGAAAAACAATACTTAGAATGTTTCTCATATTCACATAGTTATTAGTTGCATAACTGATAATCTTTCAGTCACCTCAGTACCTGTTTCCCTATGCCTTGGATATTTTCCTGAATTAGTCTGAATGCAATGGTGATTTTAATGATTTGAGGCCATAATATTTGTCCTCAAATGTTCTGACGTATTTTTCTTATAGGGTATATTTACCCAAATGAGTAAGGACAGAGATCCCTTATACCCATGATTTGAGCAGACTTCTACATCCGTTTCACCTAGATCTCATTTCCTTAGTTAAGTTCACTTAATGTGAGTTTAGGTGAAGTGTTTTTGTTTTTCATCAAGGAAAACCAAAGAAATGTGGAATAGCCCCAAACCGTCTAATATGGGTTTATGACCCTTTGTACATTTAATTCATGCCAATTTTAAATAAGATTTTGAATTACTCTTACTAAATTATCCAGTTCTTAAGCTATTTTGATTAAAGTGTTAGTCCTTTGTCTCTGTATTGAATCTCCATCAATCCGTGTTCAAGCCAGTTGCCTAGGAACTATCCTTGATATTTCACTCTCTGACAACACTTTCTTTTCATTGTCATTAGATAACAGGACTTGGGAAGACTATCTGAAGTTCACTAGTCATACTAAATATATATATCTATATATCTAAATATATAATATATTTACTATATATCTAAATATATAATAATTATATATACTTCTTTCTATTTCCACAGCTATGCTATAGAAAAATCATTAACTGCAATACTAAAATAGCCTGAAAATAAATTATTTTATACATGCAACCCAAGTGATACACATAATGCATGTACATGAACACACACATACACACACGACAGCTTTATTAATATGTTTAAATATAAGTTCTATTTATTTATTTATTTTTAAGATTTTTTTTAAATTTATTTATTTGAGAGAGAGAGACTGAGAGAGAGAGCACATGAGAGGGGGGAGGGTCGGGAGGGTCAGAGGGAGAAGCAGACTCCCTGCCGAGCAGAGAGCCCGATGCGGGACTCGATCCTGGGATTCCAGGATCATGACCTGAGCCGAAGGCAATATAAGTTTTATTTAACCATAACTTTGTAGATGTTGAACTTCACAGATTGGATTTGAAGGTTATAACCCGCATGTAGGAATATGTTTTGGCTTCCTATTGCTTCTGCAATGAATTACTACAAACTTAGTGCCCTAAAACAACACATGTAGATTATTTTACAGACAGCTAAAATGGACTTTTCTAGGCTATAACTAAAGTGTTGGCAGGGCTGCACTCCTTTCTGAAGGCCTAGGGGTGAACCATCTTCTTGCCTGTCCCAGCTTTTACAGGCTGCCCACATCCCTGCCCGCTTCCATCTTCAAAGTCAGCAATGGCCAGCCAATCAAGTCTTTCCACATCACATTTTCCTACCACCCTCTTCCACATTTAAGAACGCTTTTTATGGGGGCGCCTGGGTGGCTCAGTTGGTTAAGCGACTGCCTTCGGCTCAGGTCATGATCCTGGAATCCCAGGATCGAGTCCCACATCGGGCTCCCTGCTCGGCAGGGAGTCTGCTTCTTCCTCTGACCCTCCTCCCTCTCATGCTCTCTGTCTCTCTTTCTCTCTCTCTCAAATAAATAAATAAAATCTTAAAAAAACAAACAAACAAACAAAAAAAACCGCTTTTTATTCCATTGGATCAACAGGATAATCCAGGATATCTTACCTGTTTTAAGGTCAGTTGACAGCAGGCTAAATTCCATCTGTTACCTTAATTCTCCTATGCCATGTACTGTAACATATTTACAGGTTCCAGGGATTAGCAGGTGGGCATTTTTGGGAGGCTATTTTTCTGCCTATCATGGCACATATTATTAAAACCCACAAACTGGGGCGCCTGGGTGGCTCATTCAGTTAAGCGTCTGCCTTCGGTTCAGGTCATGACCCCAGGGTCCTGAGAATGAGCCCCATGTCAGGCTCCCTGCTCAGCGGGGAGCCTACTTCTCCCTCTCCCCTGGCCACTCCTGCTTGTGCTCTCTCTCTCTCTCTAAACTAAATAAATAAAATCTTAAAAAAAAAAAAACAGAAATCACAATATGAAAATGTGAAGTTATTATTCTCAATGTTCCCTTCCCAGCTACCTATGTGACTTTGTCCCATACCCCTTTAAAGTTTTCCTACTTACTAAAATATAGGAAGAAATGAGAGATAAAATCTTTACTTTGCGATAGGACTGTAGAGTTAGCGGATAAGAACAGAGTAGCAATAATAAAACTAATAATAAAAAAAAAACTGCCAATGACTAAGTTCAGACTCCTTTTTAATCTATCCCCTACCTAGAAAGATGGATAAGAGAACTGTCAAGAACAGTGAAGTGCCTACGACACATTCAGGTGTCAAAGCAACAACAAAATTACATTTAATTAGCCAAAAAGAAACAACACATAAAATCATATTAACCTCCTTTTCCAACTGTGAACCCTATTAGTTAAATTTGAGTAGTTTGGACATTAGAGTGTAGAGTCACATGCTAAATTCTGTTCCACACAGAATATTATATTGGGTATCTTGCCAAGTAAATGCAAGCTGATTGTCATCTTCTATTGCTAAGGATATGATAAAGATGTTGGCAATGTCCAAAAAACCCAAGGACCTTCCATTTTTTTAATGGTTCAGTTATAATCACAGTGTCTAGAACAATCAGAATTATAATAGAATCTAATTCAGTAGGAGATAATCCACTGTAATCCGTCAGTTCCTGTTAGTCTTTCTCCCTAGCCACAGAGGCGTGTGAAATTAACATACTGCATCTCTTATACCCCTACATATTTTAAGTCCTGGTCAAGCCTGTGAGTTTCCTTTCTTCCTATGAGAGTCTATATTAATTTTGTTCGACTACCTGGGTGGGAACAGGGAGGAAGTTGGGGAGCAATTCATGTCTCACCAGCATTTCTTTATGTGGGACTCTTCCCAATCAGAATTCCCTCTGGCAGTTATGGGACTGGGAAGTTCACACATATAACACATCAATTACAACTACACATTAAGATGTAGAAGAAATAAAAACAGTACATGGAATTTGACCATGGGCCCCACCCGCAAGTTCTCCCTAACTTTGTTTCCCCGCTGTGACAAACCCTATTAGCTAAATGCTCTTGCCTCTTCCTTCCATAGTCCTGATTTTTCTGCTCATGTGCAATGGGTCCATGTGTTTGAGTCTGTCCCTCCTTGAAATTCACTGATATACTCAGATAAGTCTGTGTGATCTTTAATCTTCCTTGACCACAGAGGAATCTCAGCCACAGTTCTAATTAATTATCTTTGTCCTTAAAGTGGCTGAAATCAGGATAGAGGGCGGAGGAGGGATCACGGGTGAAGAGAGTAGCTCCATGCCCTGAAACAAGGCTTTCAGATACACTTTTGGTTGCAAATGGTGGGATGGACCTTTGTGACTTAACCAAATAAACTTCCAAATATTTTTGACTTTCCATTCACTATTCATCGGGAGTTAAGATACTCATGCCTGTCACCATCTGTTTTTAACTTTGGACATCAGTAGTTTGGATGTTACTTTGTACTTGTGAAACAGGAGCTATGGTTACATTGCTTTCTGACCGAAGCCACAAGGTTAGTGCCTTGTAACTTACATGAACTCAATTCACACTGAAGGAACTTCTTGAACAACTACTAAATCCAAGGCCCTTGCAGTCCCATTACCAAAGTGGTATCTCTTAAGTTCTTGCCTGATAACCAAATGATTGAGGGAGTGTTTCTGGGCAGAGGGACTGACTGTAAGATTTTATCCATATTTCTTTGTGTCAGCTTCTCATTATTCAGTGGGTCAGTTTAATCAGCATAGTAAACCTGCTCTGGGGCAATAGGAACAGTTACCAGTCAATGCCTCCTCTATATTTCCCCACAGGAGTTCATTTTGTCTCAGGGGAAGTCTCCCAGAGAAGACAAGACCTCCCTTGTATCAACTAGGTCCCTCTGGGAAGGCAAGCAAGCAAACGAACAACACCACCAAAAACACACAGAAGAACACCTAAGGAGAAAAAAGAAAAGTGAGATGTTCACTCTCGCCTTTTAGTTGGTAGACTGTTGGTGTGATAGACTGCAGGAGAGATGAAGCAGTGAGACTTCCCAGTTGTTGTATTTTTCTTTAACACACATCACACACTCTCCCCCCTTATTTCCCAAACTATCTAAAGTGCTAATAACTGGCTTGGTTTCTGCCCTCAGCAGTCATGGATTTTCTTCCTTTTGCATGCAGTATAAGTGTTATGTCTGTAATTTGATCTGAAAATTGGTCATAGACTTCTCACTTAGGATAAACCTGTGCCCTATTTGATAGAACAGGTGGACCTCAGCCTGACAGCCAGACTATCAAGAAAGACCTCAGACCCCAACGAGAGTGAACAGAGCCAAAGTGACATTTTGCAATATTTGTGTTGCACCTTCGTCCAATAATCTGCCACATCCATTTCCCCCATTCCTGCTCACCAGAAAACAAAATATTCAAGGACAATGTATTGCCTGGTTGAGGATACAGCTTGATCAATATGTTCACTACCTGTTCCCTGATTTCCTCTCAAATCCCAATAATTGGTCTAGAAGGCCCTCAAACTTGCTTTTCTGGAAGGCCATATTTCTTACAGCATCCTGTCATTATCACCAAACTGTCAAAGACTATGAAGGATTTGAGACCTTACCTACTTATACACTAACAATTCAGCCTCCTATAGTCTCATGAATACTGGTAGAAGAAAGAGGTCTCCAGGGTCAGAGATGAAGTTCAGTTTATTATTTGCCACACTCGCATAGCAGTGGGTGGAGTATATCAGCATTTTAGCCTGGTTTCCTGAGCCCAAATTCCCCATGTCTGTAAGAGACAGGTCAGATGGCACTGCAGACACTTGTTTGTTACAGGAGAGGGAGATGAAGCTTAGGGAACTTGTATCTTTTATAATGGGCAATGTACATGTCTGTCCTTTCCCCTGGTGGAACATTTTACCTTTATTAAGGTAAAGTAAACCACCTGCCATTTACTCTGGAGAGAGGTACTCTTTCTTTGCTCCATGGCTGTTTGCTCTAAAAACATCTTTGAAAATTTAATCTGAGACAAAGGACAGTCAAAACCTCACTTGCATGATATGAAGAAATGTAAGAGTCCTATGGAGAATTGCCTCTCATGGACTCATAAAATCACAGAGCAGGAGGGAAGCCTCACTGGTGATGAATATTTGTATACTGTGAGTGCAACACTGTTTACCTGAGTGTGAATACTTGTTAAAAATTGTAAAATAGTGCTCGTAAAAAGGATGAATTTTCCCATATGCAAATTATACCTTGGGAGTTATAGTAAAAAGTCTTAAGTAGATGAGCTGAAGAATATTTTGTTATAAAGCTTTCAAATTGGAATCTCAGAACAACAGAGTTCAGCTATCACTGTTTCAAACTTGCACTATATTGACTTAAGTGATTATTAATAAAAGTGTACATAGAATATGTCTAAAGTTAGATGGCTCCAATAATTCATTTATTTAATTTAAATCTAGATGATCTGGTACTTTCAATACTGCTGTGATTTTTTTAGGCACTGCTTCATGACATTGACAGGGCACCCATCCCACCCCTTATCTCCACATACATAATTTATATTCATCATGTAGAATGCAGGTTACAATAGTACTTTCCAATAAAAGAGTTTCTTTACAAGTCTGTTGCATCTTCCCTAAGGCTATCTTAGGTATGTTCTCAAAGAATATCTCATTTCTTCTTTACATCACTTATTCTAATGGTAACTAATTCTTTTTTTTATTGTTGGCTTTACAAAAAAAAAAAAAGTCTACTGCACCTAAAGTCATTCCTGGATCATACCTAAGACTCAACAAATAGTTTTAAAATAATAAATTGGTACCACACTATATGCACACTCTTTTTTTTTTTTTTTTTTTTTTTAATTTGAGACAGAGCGAATGAGAGAGAGAGAGCACATGAGAGGGGGGAGGGTCAGAGGCAGAAGCAGGCTCCCTGCCGAGCAGGGAGCCCGATGCGGGACTCGATCCAGGGACTCCAGGGTCATGACCTGAGCCGAAGGCAGTCGCTTAACCAACTGAGCCACCCAGGTGCCCCTATATGCACACTCTTAAAGCCTTTTCTGATTAATATTTTTGCCCTGTTAACGATTGTTTTCTCTTGGAAAAGTGTTGGCCTCTATGGCCATGGTGTCCAGAGCCCCTGCTTTGCAGGATCGCTCATGAATGACCTACTGAAAGTTCATGTTTTAGTAAGAAGAGCCATTTATATCAGAACATAGCAACTTGGAAGACATTTATGAGATCATTTTCTAAAAAGGGAAACAAAAATTCTCTCTCGCTGATGACCTTATTCAATGTGGAATTCTAAATGACACATTTATGGTATGACATTTCCTTGTCAAAAGAACATTATAGTCATTATCACTGTCTGCATAATCTCTGAGATTCTTCAGGGAATATTACCATTACCTAATGCATGAATACCTTACACTTGAAGGTGGGTGTTAATGAAACTTAGTATGTATATAAACAAGATATCCTGCACATTTGACAATTAACTGTAATATAGAAAACGTAATATATAAACTCCTTTAAGGCAACTAATTAAACAACCCTTACAAGCATAATAAAAAAGCATATAACTGATAAAAATTTAGGCAGATTTTTTTCTTTTTCTCCTAAGAATTTAAAAATATTTCTAAAAGTTACATTCTTATGACACTAGCAGACAACAGTTTACTGCCCCAGTATTTGAGGCATAACAAGATAGTCATGTTCTTTAAAATAATTAGGTTAATTTTATCGCTTTCCAATTCCATTATTCCCTTGGTGATGAATCACTTGAGATTAATAATTAATTTCTACATTGAAAAACAAAAAAGGTTTATATCAGTATGAACCAGCAGATTGATAACTTTTTACGTTGATTTGATGCTGTATAATAATGTATTACACCAACAGATGACACAAATTATGTATATTTTACAGCCTTTTTTTAGTAGCCTTAAAATGTAAGCTATTTAAGATTTTAATTGGAAATGTTTCCAGTTTGCACGGACTTTAATTAATTCCATATCAGAGAGTGGGGAATTGGTGGGGTAGAGAAAGCAAAGAAGAAATAACATAATCACAACTTTTAAATTTACATTTTAGTTTACAGTTTGCATTCATTTATTTTCATGTCTTTATTTGTTTTTAATATGTATTGAATGCCTAGTTGTCTGGTGCTGGTGACATAGTGGTAAAGACATACGATAGCACTTCTACCCAAAAGGTGCTTATTACTTACACAGATAAATTACAAATATGACGATAGTTTAGGGGCGCCTGAGTGGCTCAGCTGGTTTGAGCATCCGACTCTTCATTTTTGCTCAGGTCATGATCTCAGGGTCCTGAAATCGAGCCCAGTGTCTGGCTCCACACTGAGCACAGAACTTGCTTAAGATTCTCTTCCTCTTCCTCTGCCCCCCCCCCCCCACCCTGCCGCATGCTTGCATGTGCTCTCTCAAAAAAAAAAAAAAAAAGATGATAGCTTAAAAAAAAAAAAGCAAAGCAGAGTTGAGGATAATTAAAATAATAGATATATTTTCCTTATGTCGATGTATTCATTTTTTTATTTATCCTTTTATTGATTAAATCAACAACTATATTTTGAGAAGTGTATGGTAGGTAATGTGTTAAGCACTGAATATATATTGCTGAGAAAAATGCAGAAACAATGTTTTGACTCACTGAACTTACTGTCAAGTACACTGCAGTTAAGGTTAATAAAGAAAGTTGTAAATGCAAGCCATGATATATGCAGTGGAAGAACAAAAGAAATGAGGGAGATGATTAAAACATAAGCATTTTTCCTATGTATTTGGCTGTCTAGAAAGGAGACCCAAATGATGAAGAGATACTCTTATTTCAAATAAATGAAGCCACGTCTATTACTTGAGTGTTGCAGGTATGGAGAAAGCAGATGAAAAATAAAATCTTTTTTTAAAGGGATTGAGAGACAAGGCACTGAATACTTTCAAAGCATGAATTAAGATGATTTAATTTATAATTTAAACTAGATAGTCTTGTGGCCCTGTGGAGAGGGATTTGGTGAGTGAAATAACAAAAATAGAGAAACCAGTAAGTGTAATGTGCATACATATTTTAGTTATACACTTTTGGGAGTTAAAAATATCTATCCACCCATGTAACCAGAAGATATGGAGTATTTCTTTCACTTCAAAGTATTTGCTTATGCCCTTTTGCAGTCAAACTCACTCCCTTTCCCAATGCTGGGAACCTGTGATCTGTTTTCTATTACCACAGATAATTTCTGCACATTCTAGAATTTCTTATAAATGGAAATACAAAGTATGTACTTTTGTTTCTGCCTCTTTCACTCAGCAAAATGTTGTGGAGATTAACCTCTATAGAAATAAGCTCCCTGCTTCCTTGGTGTCTGTCAGCTGATGGCTTCCCTTAGCTCTAGAAACCTCTCTCTAGTCCTTACACATTGACCCCTATTTCAGGTTCAACAATGATGCATCAAATTCTTTCCACACATGGAATCTGTCTGACTCCACTTTTTGCCATGTCTTATCTTCTCCAGGCTGAGAAAGTTCTCTGCCTTTAAGAGCTCACCTGAATAATCCACAGTTGTCCCTGTATTTAAAGCTCTATAATTTTAAATCTGCAGAGTTCCTTTATCCTTGACACACAAGAAACACACATATTCACAGGCATCAGGGATTAGGGCATGGACACTTCTGTGGACCATTATTGGGTCTACAATGTCTTCTTCCTTTGTGCCATTTATTGTATGATGATGGAGTTTAGCAGGGTTCTGAAAAATACATCATTTTCTGTTGTAGATGCAAGGTACAAGGGATTACAGTGAGTGCCTTGCAATGGTTGAAATTGCATATAACAACTCCCATGGATTTCCTTTCTTGAAAGGCTAGGGATTTAGAGTTGTAGCTGTGTGTATTTTCAATAGAATTAAAATTTCTTCTTTAGGTGATTTCGCATATTTATTTTAACTAAATAATAATATTTCTATAAACTTGTAAATTTCTTAAAGCAAATTTTTATGACATTTTTACTTACAGTACTTAGCCTAGAAAGTAAATGTTCATTAATATCTTATTTTGACAATTAATTATCTAAATAACTGATTGATAATTAATGCTTATTTATGACTGGAGTAGAAAATAAAGTGTCTTATTCAGGGTAATTGATGGTATTTGATATGGTTGTCTAAATATAGGTAAGAGATCTCTAAGGAATAGATTCTCTTTTTTGCAAAAATAAGCCCTGCATCTCTGTTCTTCATTTCATCTCATTCAATTAACTGTTCATTAAAAAAAAATATATTCAGTTTCTCCATTTCCACTGCTTTGTTTCCTCAAATAAAAACATACCTGTTTTACCTATCCTAAATAATTGTAGCAGGCCGTATAATATCACCAGTTACGGCCCCCCTCCACCCAAATGCCCATGTTCTACCCCCCAGAATTTGTGAATATTATATTATATGGCGAGGGAGAATTAAAATTACAGATGGAATTAATAGTGCTAATCTTTAAAATAAGATGATCATCCTGGATTATTATGGCAGACTTAATGTAATCACAGGGTTCATAAATGGAGACGTAAATGGACACAAGTCAGGATTAGCTGTTCCAGATTTTTTATGAGTGCTTGCCCATCAAAGCCTCTTCTTGCAAATCCATGTTTATGCATGTCTTAGTTTGCACTTAAGTTTCATTTTTGTTTAATGATTTTGTTTTATCATTTGCCTTATTGATTCATTTTATCTTTTCTCCTGATATTTCTACTGAAGTGTGCATTAAGTTTGATTATTTATTGGAAATGTATGGATTGTGCTTAATATTGTTCAGATTTACACTTGATCTTAGCCAAAAGGCCGAGAAGCGATGTTCAGGTTTCGTCTTTAAAAGAATCACTTTGTGTTTTGTTTAACAAAATATGTAGCCTCAATTTCCATTCTTAGCTAAGAAGTATTGATTTGTTGAAATGGTTTTTCTTGTGTGTCAATTACCCTCCTTTTTAATTCTCCATACTTACTGTTCTAAGCCCCTAATTTCTTGCTTACCAAAATAGCCTCCTAACTATTTTTCTCCCTACCAATCCAAGCACTCTCCATATTTAGAATGAAATTCTAGGTAGAGAAAGTCATCATTATATGCTATTGTCCTTAAAATAAATTTTAAGTCTTTATATAACAAACCTTTTCTTGCACCTCACTTTGCAGCACCCTCATGTTAATTTCTTTCTTTTTTTTTTTTTTTGGTGTTTTTTCTCACAGTCTTTAAACAAACTAAGTTCCCTGGGACAGAGGATTTTGCATATTTTCTAACATTTTATAAAACAGAAAACAGTAAACTTTAAGAACCCATTAATTACTTACAAAATAAACCATTCTTTCTTAGGATAGAATCTGACTTTTCTAGATATTATGCCTACACTGGAAAAAAAATTTACCTGTTACCTAATAACTCTTTTTTAGCTAAAATAAAATTTCAGTGTCCCTAAGATTAAAGCTTTTATCTACCACCACAAATATTCTTTTTTGAGTAAATATTTGCTAGGTATGAAATATTTTCCCCCTTGGGGGCTGGATTTACTGACCCTGGATGGATGAACATTTATGTACAGCTTTGATTGACCAGTGATTTTCCCAGATTGAAGTCAAATGACCTTGGCTTCTTCGTCTGATCATGGCCAATAAAGTCATTAGGAATGAGAATGATTGGGTAGTTTATGATGTCTACCAACATTTCTTCTTTTATGGCTCAACATTTTAAACCGTAATTTATTGTTTGAGTTTAAATTTCACCAAGCTTCTAGATAAGTTTTATACATTCTGAGTGAGTTAGTTTCCCAGCAGTTATTCCTTGAGGAGTCTCCTGCTCTTTACTTGACTGCAATATAAGCACTCCACACTGAAAGACCTGGGTCTCCTTTTGAATGGTTAAAAAAAAAAAAAAAAAAAACAAAACTCTTATACTGAATTTCTCCTGACAGTTCAGGGTCTCCTCAGATGATAACTAATCTATCCTCTGGTACATGAAGAAGATTATTATAGAACTCACTTATGCTTCAATATACAATGGGACAATGAGTCACTTCATCTTCACGCTGTCTTCTGCATTGCAACTCACTTATTCAAAAATCACATTTCACTCCACTATGAAATATTCTTCACACTTTGCTTCTTTCTGGCTCATATTTCTTTTTGTCTTTCCCATCAATAAATAAACTTTATTGATAGTACTTCCCATGTTTCCTATTGAAAAACATAGGTTTTTACATTTTATATCTATTTTTGTCTAATAAGATGTTATATTTTGTATTGGTCTCAAAACATTTCTGAACTTGCATATGTTTAAAAATACTTTGTGCTTTGAATTCACAATACTATTCAAAATCACTTTAAGTTACTTTTTAAAAATAATTTTGTATGTCAATATTTTATAATCTCATTAAAATTAATGAAATATGCTATGCTTACTAAATTATACTTTTGACTATCCAATAATAGTACATAATAATTATTGTAGTGTTTTCCTCCCATTTTGAAATCGAATCACTGAATATTTCAAAATTAAGTAATCTAGGCAAATTTATAGGTCACAACCAAATATCAGATTTCTCTATAAACTATTATCTTAATTTGACAGAAAAAACAGAAAAATTAAAATGTGTAGATAGGCAAATTCATTTCCAAAATGTGTTTACAAATCTCACAGGGAGCACAGTTTACCAATAACTAGTTTTAGAGATAATATTTGGAATTTCTTTTTTTTTTTTTGCTTTTATGTCTTTCTTAGCTCCAAAGACTGAAGATTTGTGGTGGATTTATAGGTGATGATATAATAGTGTAGGGTATGCTATACCACAAGCATAGGGATATAGTGAATAAATAAAAACTTAAACTAGAAATACAATATTAGTAAATTCATGACTAATAATACTGTAATGTAAAATTTGCAACTACTCACTCCATCGATGTTTACGACCAATCATCCTCTAGCAGATCCTATTTGACCGGGAGGAATCTTTTTGAGATGTTCTAGTTTTTATTTGAAAGACAAGTGACCACACTTTCAATATTAACAATAGTGGGGTGCCTGGGTGGCTCAGATGGTTAAGCGTCTGCCTTCGGCTCAGGTCATGATCTCTAGGTCTTGGGATCGAGCCCCATGTCAGGCTCCCAGCTCAGCGGGGAATTTGCTTCTTCCTCTCCCTCTGCCTCTCCCTCTGCTTGTGCTCTCTCTCTCTCTGTCTCTGTATCTCTCTCAAATGAATAAATAAAATCTTAAAAAAAATTAAAAAATATTAACAATAGTAATAATAATAATAATAACACTGATAAATTTTATTTAGCCCTTACTATGTGTCAGTCATAATTCTAAGCGTTTACCATGAATTAGCACATCTAGTCTTCACAACAACTCTTTGAGTTTGGATATGATCCTCATTTTAGAAATGAAAAACCAAGGTATGGAATTTACTTAACTTGTCATATCAGTGAGGAAGGGTCAGATCCTGATTCACACAAAGGCAGTCTTACTCTACTGGAGGTCTTCCATCTATCTTAAAAGAACTCTCTTAGTATTCACACAGGATATGTTTGGGAAATACAGTTCCATATGCACAGTGTTTTGACCTCTGCTTAGCTACATAAAAATAGCTCTTGGGCCTGGAACACTTTCTTACCAAGAGATAAAGAGCATACAGAGCCTGTACCCAGTTTATTGCCTTGTGTGGGAGTATCTTTCCCTGTTTCTAGCTCACTGTATGCTTCTGGGTTCTATGGAAGGATATATGTCCATGGTGCTCAGGCATGCCCCCAGCTTTCAGTATTTCACATTCCACGGGGGAGAGGTCAGCACTGTGAAGCACTGGGGCTTCAGAGGATATATCTAGGCAAATAGGCAAATTGCCTTGTGTCAGTTGCTAAGAAGACCCGATGGTCATCAGAGACCAATGCCCATGATTGAAGCTGATCTTGCTATGTCTCTTCTCTATGTAAGTAAAGTTTCCATTCAGTGCTTGCCTGTGTTTTGTGTGTTTCTTTGTTTCTTTGTTTGTTTTACCTTGGTGACTCTTATACTATGCAACGGTCAGAAGTATTTGGGGTCTACCACTGGGATTAGTAAACAGTACAATGTTCTGCTCCCTAGGATTAGTAACTGGTGCATGGTACTCTGTTAATGCATAGCTGGACTTTGGAAAGGAGATTATTACATAGCAATGTTGAAGACTCCTGGAAGAAAAGATGTCTAAAATTTGAATACTTCCATTTGGATGTTCAACATTAATAATAACACCTCTGCACTGAGGTTCTCTCAAGTCAAGTACACTGGAATTGAACAACACTTCAAAAAAAGAATTTACCTTGCCAGATAAGGAAGTCTTATCTGGTAATTCAGCATGAATTCCAGGGTCTAAGTACTTTGGGCTAACTCTAATTCTTGAAAACTGTGAGGTGGAGCCTGGACACCCGTAGTAAGTCAATAAAAGTTCAAAGTTTTTACTTTTAAACAAATGGCTAAAACTGTGAATGCAAATTATAAAGTTTTACTGTCAGATTTTTAAACATGGAAGATATCTTGCTGAGCTTGACATTACTTGAGCCGAGTCTCCCTCTCTTAAGAACTATCGTGGGCGCCTGGGTGGCTCAGATGGTTAAGCTTCTGCCTTCGGCTCAGGTCATGATCCTAGGGTCCTGGGATCGAGTCCCGCATCGGGCTCCCTGCTCCTTGGGAGCCTGCTTCTCTCTCTCTCTCTCTCTCTGTCTCTGTCTCTCATGAATAAATAAATAAAATCTTTAAAAAAAAAAAAAAAAAGAACTATCGTGACTTATGCAGAAAAGTATAATGACAATGGGACTGGAATAGAAACTTATGAGAATACAATTGACGATGCCAGGCCAGGTTCCTTCTGAAACACCATGCACTGATACAATAATCACGGTGCCCCGAAAGCTATGCCTGGTGCAGGACTCATCTGAGCCTCTGATTCTCTTTCCATGAAACATTTCAGTAAGGGATGGTTCCCACTGAAATAAGTAATCGTCCGGAATTCAGAAAACACCTCTTACCCACAATGAGCATGTGCAAACGAAAAATAAACCTTTGTCTTTTTAATCCCCTGAAATTTTAGTCCACACTTAAAGCACCAAGCCTGTGAATCAATTTACTTTGTATGAACCACAGGCATCACATTTACAAGTCCCAAACTTGGTGCTCTAAGTGTCCCAAACTAAACCTCCTTCTCTCCAGGTTGCCCTATGTCAGTGAATTATACCACTCTCCAGTTAGTTGACCAGTTCAGAAACCAAGATACCATTTTGACTCTCCTTTTACCTAGTCCTGGGTCTAACCACTCACTAAATTCTATGACGCTAGTATTTTCATTTCTCTCTATCTCCACTGACCTAATACTTGTTTTGTCATTGTTTTGTTGTTGTTGTTGTTGTTGACACACAACTCCACCATCTTCTCCATTTTCTGTAGTACGGATTAATTCAAATCCATTTCCTGATTTAAAATTTCAACGACTCCATGTTATTCTCCTGTTTTCTTTTACACAGCATACAGAGCTTTTCAAGGTGGCCTCTCTTTCTTCAACATCTCCTTTCCCCCACTCCTTACACACGCCCTTTGCTTGAGCCATGCAGAGCAGCTTTTGTCTCTCCACATCCATCATTCTGTCCTTCTCAATCCTAAACCATTCAGGCAAACACAGATTAGACCTCCACCCCAGGGCCTCTGAAGCTTATGGAAGTATTTTCTGCATACTGTTGTTATTTTTCTTTATTACAACTCTGTCTAAGGTGGTTGAAGTCTCTGAGCAGCAGGTTTTTCTGGTTGTCTAGTTTGTCACTGTGGCCTTAACATCAAAATGGAGGCAGGCTTTGGATAACAGGATGTGGCATGGTAAGAGAACCCGCTAACTCTAAGTGCTGAGTCAAATCTAATGATTTCAATTCAATATTTAAATGATCTATCTTGCATTGTTCAAAACTGTGGCTTTGTTTGTTTTACCCTCTGAAGAGCCATCACTATCATTCTAGGTCTGTAGCTTGATAATTCTAGCTCCTGCTTTTACTTGGGCGCCTGGGTTTGCTAAGTAGCATCAGCATTCTTTCTGTGGTTATGGGAATGAGAGGGGAATGTTAAGCACTCTCTGAAAGAAGTTGTTACTTTCTGATCAGAGTACATGTCAGAATTATGTTCCCTGGTTTTGTACTGCCATGGTATTTCAATTTACCCTTTCTAGGAAGAACAGCTCGTGGGCCATTACTGTTTAAAAACTCAATGCCGTGTCCTACACGACCTCTACCTCAATTTAACGAAGATATACGCAAGTCTTTATTATTATTAAAAGACATAACATAACCTGATTTCCCAAATAGGGAGCATTTTATTGCAATGTTCAGAAAGTTTATATATAAAGCCAATTATTGTGAATCTTACTACTTTGCTTTTCATAGTTACTGTGTCTAACACTAAATTCTTAATTTAAACTCATTTTTTAGTGAAAAAAACCTTCTGTACTCTGCAAACTATATCGGGCATGAGAGAAAGAGAAACACTGATTTATGTATTAAAGACACATGACTTTTGTATTTAAATATAGGACAGACCTTTGGCTACTTTTCTGACATTTTAACCAAGCCTACAGAGATTACGAGAAATGGAAATGCAAAATAAATACGTTATCTTACTGAAATTAAGCCCATTTTAAAGGGGCTATAAAATTCAAATTTTAACTCCACTGCTTTCAGGAATTATTTAAAAAAATTTTTTTGAGTCTTCCTGGAGTTAAAGGACCCAGAGGATTTGATTCCTGTGACTTGCTGAGCTCATCTCTTTCGCATTTTAAATCCACAGTTGGCACTCTTTGAATACCATGGTTTCCACTAAGCCGGTGCTCACTTTCACCTAGCCGTGCTTCCACAGTGGGCAGAGAGTGCTTGATCCATGCTGCCCTCCTATTAGTAGGATCAGGGAAAATTCACTAAGCCTCATTTCCAATCATGTTTTAAGATGCTTGTCATGCAACCCCAGCCCTCCATCTAATAAACATCTCAGTGCTTCAAGCTTCGCTTATGTGCACAGGCATTTCTTCTGGGCTTTGTTTTGTTCTATCTTTGTAAAGGGATTGCAAAAATCACAGCTATCTTTTTTATTCAGTTGGAAAAAGAAACTATCAGTAATGTCACTTCTATTAAATTAAAAGAAAGAGGAAAATAAATACTTCGATCTTCTGTTTGTCTTGCCTTCACTTTCTTTTTGAGTTGTCTTGTGGCATTGCGTTGTATACACCAAAAAGCAATAGATCTAAGAAACACAGGTGTTGTGACTGGAGAAAATCATCTGGAAGTAAAATGAAAGTTTAAAATAATCAATTTCAGGGCACCTGGGTGGCTCAGTCATTAAGCGTCTGCCTTCGGCTCAGGTCATGGTCCCAGGGTCCTGGGATCGAGCCCCGCATCGGGCTCCCTGCTCCGCGGGAAGCCTGCTTCTCCCTCTCCCACTTCCCTTGCTTGTGTTCCCTCTCTCGCTGTGTCTCTCTCTGTCAAATAGATAAATAAAATCTTTAAAAAAATAAAAAATAAAATAAAATAATTTCAGTAGTATTAATTTGATGCTGCATTGGTAATGAAAATAAGATAGGACGCATAGGAATACAGGAAGGGGGTTAAGAATAGTGATTTAAAAATCAAGCAGAGAGTGGTAACTTTTATACAGTTTTTTTTTTTATCATTTCTATATAAACACAGGGATCTTTCACCTCTGTTTTTGTAGCCGCTTATATTTCTGAAAAGCAAAAATGACTGTTATATGCCAGAGGAATCATTGTCTTATTTTCAATGACAAAAAGAGTAACTGACAATAATAAACTTTTTTGTTTTAAAATATAATGCACTAAACGTCTAATTTGAATAAGTGATGCATATAATATGACACAGATAGGTTGCCAGATAAAATGCAGGATATTCAACCAAATTTGAATTTCAAATAAACCACACATAATTTTTCCTTTTTTTCTTATTGGGGTGAAATTCACAGAACATTAAAGTCACCATTTTAAACTGTATGTTACTTTTTTAGAAAAGATTTTATGTATCTACTAGAGAGAGAGAGAGAGAGAACACAAGTGGGAGTAGGGGCAGAGGGAGAGGGACAAGCAGACTCCCTGCTGAGTGCGGAACCTGACTATCCCAGGACCCTGAAACCTGAGCCAAAGTCAGATGCTTAACTGACAAAGCCACCAGGCACCCCTAAACTGTACATTTCTATAGCATTTATACATCAACAGTGTTCTGCAGCTATCACTTAAATAAGTTCTAATACATTTTCATCACCTTACAAGATAATCTCATGCTTATTAAACAGTTCCTCCTTAATCTTCCCTCCCTCCAGCCCCACAGGACTACCAATTTGCTTTCTGTCTGTATGAATTTATCTATTCTTGATATGTCATGTACATGGAATCAGAAAACCTGAGACCCTTTGTATTTGGATCTCTTCATGTAACATAATGTTTCAAGATTCATCCATGATGTGACATCCTTCTCTTGGCTGAGAAATATTCCGTTGTATACATATACTACCATTTACTTATTTATTTGCCCTTTGATGGACAATTATTTGGATTGTTTTGGCCTTTTGGTTATTGCGAATAGTGTTCCTATGAACATGTATGCACAGGTACTTACTTGAGTATTTGTTTTCAATTCTTTTCAGTATATGGCTTAGAATTATAGGGCTACATGGTCATTCTGTGATTAAAATTTCGAGTAAGTGCAAAACTGTTTTCCACAAGTGTGCCATTTTACATTTTCACCAAAAATATATAAATGTTCCAGTTTCTCCACATCTTTTCCAACACTTACTTCCCCTTGTTGTTGTTGTTTATTATAGCTATCTTAATAGGTGAGAAGTTGTATTTCATTGTGGTTGTGATTTGCATTGATGATGTTAAACATCTTTCTTTAAAAGATTTTATTTATTTATTTGAGAGAGAGAGACAGAGCATGAGCTGGGGGAGGGGCAGAGGGAGAGAGACAAGCAGACTCCACTCTGAGTGGGGAGCCTGACACAGGGCTCAATCCCAGGACACAAGGATCATAACCTGTGCCGAAATCAGACGCTTAACCAACTTAGCCACCCATGCACCACTTGACCATCTTTTTAAGTTCTTGTTCTCGGTTTTTCTTTCTATGTCCTCTTTGGAGAAATGTCTATTCAAGTTTTTGCCCTTTTTAAAATTGGATTTTTGTTGTTCTTGTTGTCCTTAAATTGTAACTGTTCTTTATAGACTCTGGATGTTAGACCCTTATCAGACATATGACCTGCAAATAGGTTCTATTCTGTAGATTGTGTCGTATTTTCTTGATAACATCCTTTGGTGCTCATAAATTTTAATTTTTTTTTTTTTTTGAAAGAGAGCATGAGCGGCGAGGGGGAGAGGGAGAGAGAGAAAACCAAGCAGGCTCCACAGCCAGCACGAAGCTCAACATATTATAACTTTAGGTTAATATACATAAGATATAAACTGTGATTTGTGGTAACAGCATGAATGTAAGGAGATGGTAATGTGTAGGGCATAGTTTTTTAATAATTGAAACTAATGTGATATTAATTAAAATAGAGAGGAACCCTCAAGTAAATTACCTGGCTTCATTTTTCTAACAAAAACTAATGTGAGACAGCTAAAATGTTCTACAAGAGAAGTTTAAAATAAAATAGAAAAACACAGAAAATTCAGAATGTACAAAAAAAATCATAAGCCAGTTAAAAATTAAACTAGTAATGACTATAGTTATAGCTTTTAAAAGTAATTCATGTTTTTATTTATAAGATCAGTCTTCTCTTTGAAATAGTACCCTGGGAAGGAAATAGTACTATCTAAACAAATTTAAAATCTTAAATCATTTCAGAGTTTTAGGGGAGCTTTTATTTTTTCAAAACACACTCATAAAAATGATAGAAGCTCATTGATTGCTGAAAGCAAAAAGCTAAATTATGTGACAATTTCACTAAATTGTCGTGTTCAGAGAATACTATATTATTATTAAGACATTAGATTTTCATTAAAGGTTAAGAAATTGAATGTTTCAGAAAGTGGCTTGCATTAAGTAAATTATGTAAATTAATAACTAAATTAGCCTACATTGAAGAAATATGCTAATTTTTAACCTGCTGACTCACTCTTAGAAAATTGCTAAATGCTGAAAATGTCTAAACATTTCAATTTGAGTACATTATTAAAAGTGCAATGATAGATTTCTTCACTCAATTTGTACTTAACAACTGAAAAGTTTATTTTATGTAAGTGTAATTAAGCTCCCTAAAGCTTTCTTTGATAAGCAGTCCGTCTGTAGTTATTACTTTATTAAAGCCAAGTAAGAAATTACATGATACTTGAAGTACTTTCATGTGTAAATGTTTCTATTTATTATCCATGGATTTTGGAATTCTCCATTCACTCTTCTACTTTTTTCTTATTTTGATTGCTTATTACATCTAGGAATCATATTTCTTCACAAAATTAGTTATATTTTAACTTATCAAATGGCTTATTATCTCCATTAAACTGTTACATTTTCACTTCGTCACAGGCTAGAAACTCAGAGAAATAGAATTGCCAAGGGTAACATCTAATCCCAGCAGGTTCTCAGGTGTGTTAATATGGAACTGCCTCCTAATTGTTAATTATACCAAGTTGATGTTACTTTTCTTTATTTTTTTAAGATTTCATTTATTTATTTGTGTCAGAGAAAGAGAGAGAGAGTGCAGGTGCACCCATGTGCCCGGGCATCAGAGCGGGGTAAGGGCTGAGGGGGAGGGAGTGACAAGCAGACACCCCACTGAGTGCAGAGCTAGATGCAGGGCTCCATCCCACAACCCTGAGATCATGACCTGAGCCAGCCAAAAACAAGAGTTGATCACTTAACCAATTGAGTCACCCAGGTGCCCCCCAAGTTGATATTACTTTTCAAAGTAAGTGACATATTATTTCAATTCTGGAAGATGGCATTTATTTATAAATAAGCTAAATTCTTTAAAAATATTCTGTCAAAACAATTAAACCAAAATAACCTCATATTTTATACAGCATAATTTGTCAAAACATTTATACTCGTGACATAAACATTAAGATCTTCTATGATTTTTAAAAGAAAAGATCAAAGTGTATATTTGCATAAATTAACTTCAGAGTAGAGTTGTTATGTATTTCCAAAACAGGAAAAATAATGATATAAAATTAATTAAACAATTCAAACTTATATGGCACTCTAGATTAAATGTGCATA
Source organism: Mirounga leonina (assembly GCF_011800145.1). Classification (NCBI taxonomy): domain Eukaryota; kingdom Metazoa; phylum Chordata; class Mammalia; order Carnivora; family Phocidae; genus Mirounga; species Mirounga leonina. The sequence continues at coordinate 22,400,621 of NW_023270316.1, read as the reverse complement.
AAATTAATTGATATTTCCATCTTATAATTATTCTAATTCATTTGTAGATACATTTTGATCATCATGGAGCCACTACAGAATACAATGGGAAAGTTCTTTTATAATTTTCTTTTGCTATTTATATTCAGTTCATGGTATGGATGTTAATTCCTTTAAGGCAGAACTGTAATTCCCTGAGTTAATGGTTTATTAAAATAATTCAGCCTTTCCATTTCAAAATGGCAGACTTTTCTCAACTTGAGACTATATTAAAATGAAAATATAGGGGCACCTGGGTCAGTCAGTTAAGCGTCTGCCTTCGGCTCAGGTTATGATCCCGGAGTCCTGGGATCAGCTCCCATCAGGTCCTTGCTCAGTGGGGAGCCTGCTTCTCCTTTTCCCTCTGCCTGCAGCTTCCCCTGCTTGCGCGCGCTCTCTCTCTCAAATAAATAAATAAAACCTTTAAAAAACATTCTGAAAATTAAAAAAAATGAAAATATGGGTATATAAAATAGTGTAAGTTAATAAAAAAGGGTAGGGGGAGAGAGAAAATTGTCTAATAATTCATTTTTAAATAGAAAATTAAAAATATGTGGTATGGAAAGGAGAAACAAAGGAAAACTTTATAGTGGACAAAAACAAAACTTCAGCCAGTTGATCACCTTTAACATCACCAGTGCTAAGTCATGCTGATAGTATGCACCCTTGATATAATGTGATGAAAACAGCACTTTATCTTTGTAGTCTTCCTCTAAAAATCCTTAACCCCAGCCCAGTCATTATAAGAGCATCAGACTAATCCAACTGAGGGACGTTCTACAAATACATGATCAGTACTCTTCCAAACTCTTAATGTTATCAAAAACAAAGAAAGCTCTAGAAACTATCATAGCCAAGAGAGGCCTAAGGAGACATGACAATTAAATGTAATGTGGTATCCTGAAATAGATATTGGAACAGGAAAAAGGACAGTAGGGGGCACTTGGGTGGCTCAATCAGTTGAGCATCTGACTCTTGGTTTTGGCTCAGGTCATGATCTCAGGGTTGTGAGACTGAGTCCCAAGTCAAGCTCCCCGCTCAGCAGAGTCTGCTTGAGATTCCCCACCTATCCTTCTCCCCCCACCCCTGCTTGTGTGCTCTCTCTCTGTCTCTCTAAAATAAATAAATAAATCTTAAAAAAAACAGAAAGAAAAAGAAAAAGGACATTAAGTACAACTAAGGAAGTTAATAATGATGTATCAATATTGGTTCATTATCTTACAAATATATCATAATAAGATAAAATGTTAATAAATGGGGAACTGCATGTGTGTTATCTAGGAACTCTCTATACTATGTTGTGTGTGTGTGTGTTTTTTTTTTTTTTTGTAAATCTGAAACTATTATAAGAAATAAATTTTATTTAAAAAATTAATTGTAAAGCACATGAATCACACAGACATAACTATTAATTTGACAGTAGAGTTTTGATTGATCACACTTTTAGAGACAAATTAAGAAGGAAATTATTTTCAATGTATAAGTGAATATACCAATAAATCATCCCTATCTTATGTTTTTGTACCCCACATTCACTCTGAAGATGAATTTATATAAGGATATATTCAAGCCACATACTGGAGAAAAATAGAGACAATATTGTGTTGGGAAAAAAAAAAACAGTATCTAGAAATGTATTCTAGCCAAGAATTGCAGTGAAAGGAAGTGCCAGAATGATACTTTTGCAGAAGACCATAAATGAGCCTTGACTGGTTGAAGAAGAGGGTCAGAGTACTCTGAAAAGAGTAATCAGCAAATAAGAGATTCACACACATAGAGAGTATCACTCAATGATAGATACATTAAAGACCTGGTGACTACATATTTGTCAACAATGTAAAAGTAAATTTTATAACATTAAATACTAGGAAATAAAAAAATTAGTACCCAAATTATGGTCTCATTATGACCGAAATTGAATTATGTCATTATTTTCAATATTAATGAGTTATTGCTATAAACATTTTTTTCTGTAAGTAAAGTGTTATGACATTGGACCTTGGGAGAAGGAATTATATTACTAATATTCTACTTTCTATAGTAAGATATATTTACAAAATAGCATAAACCATGTTTATTTTTGTATATTGGCATCAATCTTCATGTAAAACAGGGATGAGTACTTTGACAATACTATAAAAATCATAACAAAAAATCACAAAATCCTGAACCATACAATCTTTCACATATTTAGATTATTGTCTTTTTATAGTTAGAATTTTGATTAACCACGTAGCACACACTGTTGGGGATTCCAAGAATAATCACTTTTTTAAATTTGGAGATGAAAATACACATGCACAGATCTGTAGGGGAAAACTTAAAATTCATTATGTATCATCATTTCATTAGAAAGACATATCTCAGTTCCTATGAAATTTTCTTTTCTTTTTTTTTAAAGATTTTATTTATTTATTTGAGAGAGAGAATGAGATAGAGAGAGCATGAGAGGGAAGAGGGTCAGAGGGAGAAGCAGACCCCCCGCTGAGCAGGGAGCCCGATGTGGGACTCGATCCCGGGACTCCAGGATCATGACCTGAGGGAGGGAGGGAGGGAGGGAGGGAGGGAGGGAGGGAGGGAGGAAGGAAGGAAGGAAGGAAAGAAGGAAAGAAGGAAGAAAGAAAGAAAGAAAAGACAAAAAAAGTCTTTAAAAAGCATTACAGGAACTTTCTCATACAGCTGCAAGTTAATATAAATAAATACATGAACATAAACACTAACAAAGAAACAATAATGTTAACATACATTGCACTATTAAAAATTTGCCAGGCAATTGTACAAGCACATAATATGAATTGTATACACTCCATGATACAGATATTCCTATAATATTTCCATTTCATACATGATTTTTTAATGCATTGAAATTATAGGGAAGTTTATAAAATCTACTCCAGCTAAGCAAAATTACAGTGGAGTTTAGGGGCATGATGTCCTTCAAAATGTGGCACATCTCTCTTTAATCTTGAAATATACTGGGATTGGTCAAAGGATACAGAATGGAGGTGGGAATTTGTAAAGACAGAAAAAGTAATTCTAAGTACACAGATACTGAAACACGAAATACCATGGAGACGCATAAAGATCTTAAAATTGGTACATTATTGGGCATCTGGGTGGCTCAGTTGGTTAAGCAACTGCCTTCAGCTCAGGTCATGATCCTGGAGTCCCGGGATCGAGTCCCGCATCGGACTCCTTGCTCAGTGGGGAGTCTGCTTCTCCCTCTGACCCTACCCCCTCTCGTGCACTCTCTCTCACTCTCTCTCAAATAAATAAATAAAATCTTTAAAAAAAAAAAAAAGAAAAAAATTGGTACATTTTTATAATTGGTAAATGGGTAACAGGTGGCAAGGGGTATAGATTTGAGAAGCAGAGGCCAGAGCATACTAGACTTAGAAGGTAACATTAAGTATATTGAAATTTATCTTGTAAACTCTTCAAAGGCTGAGCAAGGGATTTATGCCACATACAAAAACTTGGAGAATATTGTCATGAAACAAATCTACTTAAGTGTGGAAAAAACTAGCAGAAAAGCAAGATAGCATTCAAATAATGTCATCATAGAAGATGGTATCAAACAAGAATATGTGAGACTATCATGGTATAGTTTAAGGGAGTGAGGGCAGAGGCCAGAATATAGATAATGATGATGTGGGATACCGATAGATTTAAGATAGATTTAATTTGCTCTTTGCCTGCTAACAATTGATTATCTGATGCTAAAAGCAATATCCTCAGTGCCACAAGGAAAACAAAACAAAAAAAGCAAAACAAAACAGAACCCCAAAACTATCGTTCAGAGGCTGCTGATAAGGAATAATATAGGAAAGTGAATAGTAGAGTACAGTAACTTAGCAGCTGTTACTTTAGTCCATGAAAGAAATAATGACAGTTGGGAATACAGTGCTAGCTGAGGAAGCAATGGAAAATGTACAGAGTCTGATTATATTTAAAAGGCAGGGCCAAAAGGAAGGTAGATTGCGTGTGGATTACAGAAAACAAAGACTTAAGGCTGCCAAGCTTTTGAGACCAAGGAACTGAGTGATATGCATTGATGGGAAAAACAGGCTTTGTGAGTTTGGGTTGGAAACAAGATCAGTTTTGGACATGGTGAGTTGGAGACACATTTGATAATTAAAAGAAGATGTCAAGAATCCAGTTTGAGGTAGAAGGCTGGAGTTCAATGAAGGAGTTGCCTGATTGATAAAAGCTTTGTGTTATAATTTAATTAAAGCCATATGGCTATAATTTAAAACAGAATGAAAGCCTTATGACTCTAAGATTACTTAAGGGATAAGAGTAGAGAGGAGAGAAGAGATCAGAAAAGTTGAGTTATATATTTGAGGTTGGGAAATTGAAGAAAGTAGCAAAGGTGACCAAGAAATAGTTTCTTGTATGATGTCTCAGAAGTCAAGTAAAGAAAATGCTTCAACATGAATGGACAGGCCTCCCATGTCCCATGCTGATAAGAAGTGGCAAATGATTTTTATAAAGAATCAATACAGATTTTGAAACGTAAACATCTCTGATGATTTGGGGAAATTTTATGATTTTATTGTAGTGTTATGTTGAGAATAACTAATTGGAATGCTTTCAAAAGGTCAGGGAGATGAAGAAACAGAGACTTGCAAGTGTAGAAAACATTCTAAGAGTTTGGTTGTAAAAGTGAGCAAAGAAATGAAATAATAGCTGGGGATGAAGGTGGGGTCAGGGAGAGTCCCTGTCTGTGCATGTGTGCATATGTGCACACTGTTGGAAATTATTCAAAAGAGAAGAAAAAATGCTAATATAAGGTATAGCCAAGTATGTATTGTCCACAGAACTAACGTCCTTGTGATCATTCACTAACGCTGTACAAAAGCCAGTATATACATTTAATATCAGTTATGCTATGTTATCAGTGGTATTGCGATACATAAATAGTTACATTATTTTCTAAGTTAAAGAATTCCACATTCCAAAATAGGATTTACAAGGGCACTTTCTTCCATTTTACTATTGGATATTGCAGGTAGTAATAATTTGGACTTTGAAATATTGAGTTTACATTAAATAAAAATGCCATGTATTATTTCTATGAAACTCAGAAATATTACTCCCATTTGCAAGTAATACAATGGAAATAGTACTTCATTTAAATTACGAAAATGTCAAAATTCTTGTAGTTTGTAGAGAATGTTAAGTTATGGCAAGTTGAGAGTGTGAATTTCATGTCCACAACATTTTTGTGTGAAGTTCTAAGATTTTTGCTCTTAGTTTTTCTCATCTGTAGCTGTTGCTTCTTAGATAAGAATTTAAATCAAGCAGGGGCAAGGGCGCCTGGGTAGCTCAGTCCTTAAGTGTCTGCCTTTGGCTTAGGTCATGATCCCAGGGTCCTGGGATCGAGCTCCGCATCGGGTTCCCTGCTCCGCAGGAAGCCTGCTTCTCCCTCTCCTGCTCCCCCTCCCTCTCTTGCTGTGTCTATCTGTCAAATAAACAAATAAAATCTTAAAAAAAAAGAATTTAAATCAAACAGACTTATACATAATTAGCATATCATTATTCATTGATTCAAATTTTCAGTAAAATCTGAGTCCATATACTGTGTAGTTTCTTGCATAGTTATAAAACTATTTGAATAGTATTATTTTTTCATAGGCTTTTTTGGTAACGTGGTAAACTTTTATGTTTCAAATAATAAATTTATTTAATAAAATTAAAATGGTAATTAAAACCTATATCCATATTCATATGGAAATTCTTTTAGAATCTGTGTGGTTGATAATTTGAACACTCATATATTGAATTGCCATGTAATTGTTATTTTTCTAAAGCAGTGATTCACATCTGGGAAGTCATTGCTCCCCATGGAGGCACAGCTGCCATTCCATGTGTCATAAACTTGTGTAGGATCAAAATAAAATTTAAAATCATGTGGATAGTTACTATGAACTAGACATATTAATAGAGGCGACTTCCACGTTTAATTCGAGCACAAAACAAATTGCACACAATATTGTCTAATATACTAACTCAACAAGAAAACCCCAGCACTAGTACTGATGCTATGCACATCTTCAGGGATTAGCATATCCGTATTGTTTTAAGGAATAGTGAATTTGAAAGACTAAGAAATTATTGGAAAATGTGTAGCCTGACTCTTTTGTATAACATTTCCTCAGTCTAGTGGCTGTTTTTAGCTAGAATCTGACTTTTTTCTTAATAGTTTTTCAGGTTCAAAGAAACAGTAAATATTGATGAAAGGTGGGAATAAGGAAGGGCAGAGATTTAGGAGCAATGTTTCAGAAACTGATGTGATGTGAACAGATTGTCCATCCTGGGCTCAAACAGAGAACACATCTGAATGTCATAGTTTCTCATGGTGAATTTTGATTAATTAATCTTAATTTAGGATTTCGAGTCTTTGAATACTCAATGCTGGACCTGATTCAGGAGTGTTGAAACCTAATAAGGTAATTTGGTAGGTGTTTTGTGGCCTGTCACTCAATTTCAACGTGTATTCACCTATATACAACAGAGATATGTCAAGTGCTAACATTTACTCCAAAATAGAGGACTGGAAAAAAATGCATTAAAATTCAGAGCCAAATTAGCACTTGGCTGATGAAGGAGTTAATGAAAACCAATTTCAAATGATACAAATTAAACACACTACTGGATTATTTATTTTTATTTAATTATTAATTAGTCCTTGGATTTTTTCTTTCTAGCCTAAGGAGTTAATGAAAAACAATTTCAAATGATACAAATTAAACACACTACTGGATTATTTATTTTTATTTGATTATTAATTAGTCCTTGGATTTTTTCTTTCTAGCCTAATTTATAAAATTACTTATGTATTACTTACCAAGTAATTGCTTACCAAGGGTCATGCATTATTCCAAGTGTGTTATATTTTCTCACTTACTCTGTATAATAGGTATCATTATTATCCTAGGTTTATACATGAATAAAGTAGAAAAGAGATGTTACATAAATTGCTGGACGGCACACAGATAGCAAGTGGTAAGGCTGAAGTTAAAATCCAAGCAGTCTGTCTCTAGAACATCGCGATGTGAGTGTGGCTGTGCATACGCGTGCGCGCACACACACCCCTACACAAATATACACATTTTATGTATATAACAAAGCAACATAGTATATAGCAACAGTTTGAGTTAATTTTCTCCCCTTTCTCAACCTGTTGGCTTAGTTTAATATTAATTAATTCCTTCCACAGAGATAGCTTTCAGTACTGGCCACCATTTGAAATATCGTAAATCACCAAGCATATGCATACTACCTTGCACTTTTATGATTTATTTGGATAAAGTATATATAAATATATACAATAGGGTTTCAACCAGTACTTTATCCCTACAGATGTCTAGAACTATACAAATTTTTCCTTCTAGAGAATTTTAAATAAAGTTTGTAAAACTAGTGCCTGCATTGTATTATGTTTGCATATAGAAGAATTTCAATATTTTATATAGAGCTATACAAATTTCATTTTAGTGTATTATCAGTTTCACCCAGTGAATTTCTTGTATTTTTGCATACATCACCAAAATCAAAGTTATTTATTTATTTATTTTTGTTTTAAAGATTTTATTTATTTGACAGAGAGAGACACAGCGAGAGAGGGAACACAAGCAGGGGGAGTGGGAGTGGGAGAGGGAGAAGCAGGCTTCCCGCTGAACAGGGGGCCCGATGCAGGGTTCGATCCCAGGACCCTGGGATCATGACTGGAGCCAAAGGCAGACGCTTAATGACTGAGCCACCCAGGTGCCCCAAAATCAAAGTTATTTTTAAGACCCAAGTTTCCCAAGACTTACCATGTTATGACCTTGTAAAACTTAAAATACTTTGATTGATATGAATTGCAGCCTATAAATTAAATATGTATTCGGATTAAAATAAATAAAAATTTTTGCAATTCTAATTATTATAAGAATTGGTAAATGTATTAAAATATGTATATATTTTAATTTAATGCTAGAGAAAAATATTACCACAAAATTCTTTTCATTTATTACAGTAACCAATCATCCCAGTAATGCTCAACACTTTAATATTTTTATTATAAAATGACATACACAGACCACTATTGTTCATGGAAACAGTTTTTGTTTTATCACTGATATCTGTAATATTATAAAGGAGGAGAAGGTGCCGGATCATCAGATCAGCTGCAGCATCAGTTACTTTCCTAAACTCAGCTTTCATCCCAGCATGAAATGAAAAGCCAACTTTGAACATGCACCTTGAAGCCAGTTTTTCTTCTCTACGAACTGTGGGCGTTTAATTTTTGTGTTCCAAGAAACTTCATCATGAATAGCTACCTCCAACATTGTTTTTAGAAATAAAAGATGCATATTTTAATGTACAAGTTAACACGTTTTTATGTATGAATAAGGAATAGTTTTCTTGAATGCAGACACGTTTCATCCATCAATCCATGGAAAACAATTGTAAAATAAATAAGTGTTTTGATATGAAGGGAAAATTAGAGTTTTTATTAGAATGGCAAAAAAAAAAAAAAAAAGAAAGTATATGTTCCTAACTTAAAAGGAAGGGTGGAATTATGAAATCTTAATTTGGGGGAATTTTATACATAACCAGAAAAATAATTTAAAACATAGGTAGAGCTGTGGTATATATTACATTTATTTTTCCATTATATTGAGGCAATCCAAAGCGATCTCCTAATTAGTAAAGACTGAAAGTCACAACCACAGCATTCCTGGTTGCCATAGCAATGGCCATCTGTCCTACATTAATGACATTATAATGAACATGAAAATGAAGTAAATCATAATTAAAATGAAGATTAATTAGTTATCTTGAGCTTGGGGGATAGTTTGGGAATGTACTTGGACGGGTTTCTGATGAAGAGCAAGATTGAGGTCATGCTGTAAGAAATGCAGGTAATGTTACAGGTTTAATCTGTGATTGCATGCTCAACAGAGATTGAGATTCTATTATAGCACATGAATTTGTTTCTACTTCTGACTCTGTTTGAAGACACTGTAGATAATAAAATATGTTGTTGCTTAACCTATCTTTCTGTCACTCATTTCTTCCAGAAGAACCACTGGTCTGGAAAATAGTTGATTTTGAACCTACGAACATTGTCCTGAGATTGGACTGCTTGTAACAGCCATCTTTGTGAATTGTACATTTTGTACTAAAAGTATGATCTGATGGCACAGATATTTATCATTTATTAATGTGATTCATTTTCAATGATGATAAAAATTAAAATTTATGTCACACATATGGCTTATAAAGCCTTTTACCACTCATGAATATCAGCAGTGCAAAACAAGAATTTAAAAACAATTACAAAAAAATAATGACTCAAATAATCAACTAATGTATCAATCAGTGAATTTATGTGGTAAGAATGTGTATTTGAATTGAAAGGGACAACACATATAAATAGTATTAGCATTGGAATTACAGCGTTTAATTGTTTAAATGCCAAGTATTAGAGTTCTAATGATATATTATTGTTTAAGTTACTACAAATTTTATTAGCCTGAAGGAATCATTATGTTTTTGCTCTTGATTTTGTGGATCAATATTTTTAAAAAGATTCAGGGAGGCCATTAATCTACACATATATTCAGCTGGTGACCAGTCTTGAATGGGGGATTCAGGATGGCTCACACCAATATTGTAATGGCTAGGACAACTGGAAATTGGACAGAATCAGTGTCTCTCCTTATGGCTTCTCTGTGTATCTACCTTGAGCTTCCTCACAGATGAGATCTCTTCAGGATATTTGTACTTCTTACATGGCAATTTAAAAGTTTCCAAGAGATCAACATGGAGGTGACAAAGTGTTCTATAACCTATCTTCAGACTCCATTCTTGCACTTCCACTAGGAACCTTTGGTTCTAGTCGCAAGACTAGGCCAAGTGAATATTGGGAGTTGTGGTTAACTGGGGACCATTGGGGATTAGCTATCTAAATCTTCCTTCTGGCTTCTAATAATTTGCATCCTTCCCAGATGCAGAATATACTTACCCCTACAGAAGCCCCCAAAAGTCTCATGCCATTATGAAATCAGTTCAGTTGTTGCTGAGCTCAGGATCTTGTTAATATGCCAATGACTTTCCTTGGGTATATTTTCTAAACCAGAGTTTCTATTAATCTAAAGTTTTGTGAACTAAAAAAAAAAAAAAAAAAACAGGTTATTTTTAACCCAGAGATCCAATATACAACCTTGAGATAGAAATGAGATAACACAATAGACAGACCCAATCAAAAAGTGGGGATCGGTGACTTATTTCACTTAGCGTAATACCTTCTAGTTCCATCCACGTCATTGCAAATGGCAAGATTTCATTCTTTTTGATGCTGAGTAATATTCCATTACACACACACACACACACACACACCATATATATTTATACACACCCATCCTTATCCACTGGAGAGGAGTTGGGTTAGGAGAAAAGATAACTGGGTGATGGGCATTAAGGAGGGCACTTGACATAATGAGCACTGGGTATTATATGCAACTGATGAATCACTAAACTCTACCTCTGAAACTAATAAAAAGAAAGTGGGGATGGGTGGTAAATGGAGGTACATAGAAATCATTGGATACAGCAGACAATATGTTCCTGGTTCAGTGATTAGAGCCCCATCTTGCTTTTTAATAGTGATTTATTTGGCTACTGGATCTGTTTTCTGTTTTCTTCTACCTTTTCACTAAAGTATCTTTACTTTTTCATTAAAAATGACCCCATTTTCAAATGAGTAGCTTTTCAGCTTACTTCTTGGTTGTTGAAGTTTGGATGTCTAAAGGCCTCTTTTCATTTTGTATTTTTAATTGAACAAGTATAATTACTTAAAAAAATAGTTTGTGCTTCCTGTGTACCTGATTATAATCCATGTTATTATTTTTTCACCTTTTGTTTAAAGACCAACTCATCTTTACCTTGGGCTGAGAGTCAGGGTGCTGTTTTACAATACCCTTCAGAGTCCTAAGAGCCCTATTAGATGTACCCGTCTATTTTACAGGCACTCGCCTGACATCTTAGCCCTGAGGCCATGTTTTGTCAGCATCTTGGACTTAATCTCTACCTTGATACCATCCCTTAGTTTGAAAATCTTTTGCTACAAGGAAATGGAGATGAAAACCTATTATATTTTCAAGACCAGCAAAAGTCATACTTTCATAAATCCTCTAATATTTTTCTCAGGAACTGAACCAGTACCTATTCAGTTTATTTTTCATATTTTATTATTGTCAGAAGTCAATTGTCATTTTCTTTATCCTGCCTGAAATCTACTCTGTCAGGTACAGGACTTCAGGAGATTTGCTTTCCATTTCCTGTGTTACTCCAGTAAATGGTGTTGCCAGATTTTCACTACTACATAAAACATTTCCTGCTTATTCCAGAGTGCAAAAAAAGGCATCCACCTCTTCAGGCTCTTAGCAGCCTTACTGAGGCCTCCACTTTCCATGAACACTGCTAGTTTCTGCCTACCACCATTATGAAACAATGCTACATGTTTAAGTAGCATTCTCCTATTGAATTATCAAATTCTGCTCCACTTACCTGTTGTGGCATAGCGAACTAATGCCAAATGCAATGTTTTTAAAAAAGAATTATGATTGACACTTTATTTGATATGTCAGGAGCTTGGGAAAAGCTCAGGTGAACAATTATTTTGATCCACGTGTTATCAACAGTAGTCACTTGGTAATATTTATTCAATGGCTGTGCTGGTAGAAAGGGTCCGAGGGGGCTTAAGTTCCCTGAATTGGAATGACCAATAAAGCCAGGACTTGGCTAAAATTGGTATATCTCAATGTAGCCTTTTTGTATAACAAGCCTGGGCTTCCAAGGAGGAGGGGACATCAATGCAGAATGTAGTCAGAAGGATCACAACTATTGCATAAGGTATAGCAAAAAAAGCACAGAGGGAGAAAAATTGAAATACCTGGCTTCACCCTCCTTCTTATTTTTATTTTTTTTCTGATGTTTGTGCTTGGTCCAACCCGAATAGAAGCCACATAGCAAGCATGCCCATTACAACAGGCTACGTGGGTCTAAAGAGTAGAGTTGATCTAAACGGTTAAAGAAAAACCAGAGAAGTCCACCAATTTTGCTGTTTAGCAACTATTCATTCCCTTTTCTCAGCTGAAGGAAACCTTATTCCCATTACCACAGAGATAAAAAAATATTGGTAGGCACCATATAATTGGGCTGATGTTGATTCAGTTGGTACCTCTAGTTCACAGCTTGTGGTGCTGGCAAAAAGTGTTGTGAGGAGGCACATATTTATCTGGATTATGTAAATACCAATTTGAGGACAGATTACAGCCTCTTACATGAAAAAAAAAAAAAAGATAGGGTATAATCAATCCCCTGGTAGTTGGGGACTTCACATTGGTTTCTGCTGTGGGCAGGCTGGACTCAAAAGTGGAGGCAGTCACCTTTTCCTTGCTCAGCACAAACGCATATTGTTTCAAAATTTTTGCTTCCATTACCACAATTTTGAGACCATGTGCATAGAAGGACTTATTCCCCCAAAATAACACCCAGTGAGCAAAGCTGTGGTTCCCTTAAGTTGACCCAGTCCCACAAAGGAAAAAAAATGGTTATTCAAGTTGTTCAAGTTGATCTGAAAGCTTAAAAATGAGGTTATTACTAGCTGGGATGAATGATTCTGATAAACAAGATAAACGGTTGTTGCGGTGGCAGATAAGACTATGCCTGTTACGTTCCGTCGCGCTCATCCATGTTTCCGGTTGTGCCACTGAGGTCACGTTGTTTTTGTGCCTATTGAATAACTTGGGTAACTAAGTAAAGATGACGTTCACAGGAAGGTATGTCTTATCCACACGATTATTGAGAGACTATTATGCAGAGAATGTCCTTTAATGGGAATCTCTATGGAAAAAAAACACATAACTTTGTGTGTATTCTAAGATGTATATCCAAATGACCCTACTCCGTATCTCCTAGTTATCAATATTTTAATCTTGATTTGTTAAGATTCTAACTAGCCAATCCATTAGCACTGCCCATCAGTCATTGCCCAAGACCTCTGGCTCTGGCCACCTTTCCTTCCTAACAAAGTACAAACCATAATATTTAGCTTTAAGTTCTGACATTTTGTTTTCAATGTTGCTTTTCATAATCACCCCTGCATAGGACTGTTTTTCAGCAGGTACCCACTTCTACATAATACCAGTTTAAGATGCAGACTCAGCTGCAAACCAAGCCCACAGTTTTTCCCCTCTTGTGCTAATAGTCAGAGTGGACCACCCCAGAGGTCAGACCAGTGTTGTGAGGGAGATGTGGCAGAACGGCAGGAGTCTGAGTAGTATTATGGTAGTCTGAGCCACCTGCTCATGTAATTTATTTGCATCTTTTCAGACCTTTTTGGATCCAGTATGTATATACCATTTCTATGTAAAGATGGAATGCTGCTGTGCACGCATCACATAACATTCAATTTATGATTGGTAGCTAAGTTAAAAGAGACTTGTTCCATGGTCAGGGATTCATGATTCCTAAAATAGTTACTTATACATCTAGAGAGAATTACAGTCAACAGTATGAGGTCTGAATAACCATTAAAAGCACAAGAAAATTACATGTATGTATTATTTTCACATTCAAACTGTCTCCTGGAATTGTATGGCTCCTAGTTGGATTTCTTAAACCCTCATTTATGTTTCTGCATAGAATTTATCTGCCACCGCAACAACCGTTTATCTTGTTTATCAGAATCATTCATCCCAGCTAGTAATAACCTCATTTTTAAGCTTTCAGATCAACTTGAACAACTTGAATAACCAGTCATCCTCTCAAAGGCTCCTCTCATGTTTTGTAGTCTTAGTGATAGAACATCAAGGTCAGGGGTGAAAAAGAAAAAAAAAAATTCATGGTTGACCGAATCTGACTAATTATAAAGATAGATGATCGACAGATGGGCAGATAGATGATAGTTGATAGATACATAGATAGATGATAGGTAGATGGATAGATGATAGATAGATAGATAGATAGATAGATAGATAGATAGATAGATGATAGATAGATTATGTATTTACATACAGAGCATGCACTTATATAGTTATTTTACATGAAGCAAAGTTATCCAATACATAATTTTCTGGCTAGATGATCAGAGATTTCAAAGGAATCCTTCACCAGAAGATCACAAAGATGTCAAAACAAGGGGTATGTGGATATAAATTAAATAATTACTTGAAATATTTCCTACATAGTTCATGTTAGTGGAAAATGACCACCAAGACATCAGTGCAAGAATTTGTTCTAAAGGCATATAACTTCCTTGATTTAAAGTGTGAATTGTTTCATTTGTCAAAGAATCTTCTGCTCCTGAGATGCTGAGCAAAGGAAAGGGTCGTATATGACATGTAGGGGAGGATGGAAGGCAGGCACATCAACTACTGCTGTGTCATCATATAATGAATGTTATTGGATTTGCTTTTATTAAGGATTACATTTATTTTTGTTTATCATTATTAGTTTTCACTCTTCTATTCTCTTTATATGGCCTTTTCATTAATTTTCTCTGAATCAAATTTATTATAGCACTCTAAATATTTTTTTCAAAATTATTTCTGCAATTATAATTCTGGGCACTTTCTTGATTTTGGTCTCCTAAATTCCTGGTTGATTTTCTACTTCCTCATTTTTATGATTCACCTAGGATCATTTTAATAATTTTTGCTTTGTTTTGTTGTGCCTTTGCTTTAATTATTTGTTTGTGCTTTAGTTAGTGAGACTCCATATCTGTTATAAGAAAAGAACTTTGAAAGATAAAATCTGTGAATTATCATAAACTCCTACTATTCTTCTCATTTGGCAAACATTTATAATTTGGTATAAATAGTGAGTCAGGAAATAAAAATTGAGGTGGGAATTAGCTTCACTGATCAGAAAGAAAAAAAAAAACAAAAACCTTAGATTTTTCCTAGGGGGCACCTGGGTGGCTCAGTTGTTAAGCGTCTACCTTCAGCTTGGGTCATGATCCCAGGGTCCTGGGATCAAGCCCCGCATCGGGCTCCCTGATCTGCGGGAAGCCTGCTTCTCCCTCTCTCCCACTCCCCCTGCTTGTGTTCCCTCTCTCGCTGTGTCTCTCTCTGTCAAATAAATAAAATCTATAAAAAAAAAAAACAACTTAGATTTTTCCTTTTAGCAACAAAGCATATGATGTGGTCTGTGAAAGTTCAATAGTATCTACGTCAGAATCTAGAGCTTTGCCTATTTTGAAAAGGCTTTTTGTGATATAGTTTACATATCACTTTTAAATAAAATGTAGAACAAACACTTAGTAATAGCACTTAGCCATTTCTCATGTTATATGCTTTTCTGCACAAATTTTGAATTCTTCATTTCTCTTATTCAACACCATAATGGGAAGTGTTCATCCGCTATGATGTTATATTTTTCATTTATACAATATTTGTTGAGTACCTACAGTGTGCCAAGCACAATTCTGAGTGGAGTATGTAGTGAAAGTATAAACATGCTTATAGGAACAACATTATCTTTCCAATATATAAATAGTTTATACTTTCTCATTTAAAATGTTATACATGATAGTCACAAACAGTTCAAAGAAATCACAAGACATAAATTATACTACTACTAAGAAACAATGGTTTATTTTCACAAATACTTTAAGAAAATTATATATGTAAGTAAATATTCATTCTCACTAGAGAATGATAAATTCATCCCATATGCCTTGGTTGTGTGCTGAATTTATTACTTAAAACCTAGCATATATTTCCGTGAATTCACTCATGATTATGACAAGAATGGTTATAAAACTATACTTAGCATAAAACACTTTCAAGTGGCAGGTAGTCAGTAAAGAATCATTACCATTATTATTAGAATTTCAATGCCTGCTTTGTATTCCATTTTATGAATTTACCCTAATTTATTTTACCTAGCCACTCTAATCATGTATTTAGACTATTTTGTACCATAGTTAAAGATCTTGGACTTCCAAATCAGCTGTATGTGATCATATATTTAATCTCTTTGAACCACAGTGTCCTCATCATCAAATGTGGATAATTACACAACTAATATTGTGGTGTCCTTGGGAAAAATAAATGAAACAATGCAAAGAAGTATTTATTACAGAAAATGGTACATAGTTACTACTAAGCAATTTAAGTTTTTATTATTACATTTTCATTATTTTTAATGTATACCCATGTTTCATTATATATCTACTACACAAAATTGCATGTTATTTTTTTCTAATATTTATTTTAACTAGTCTTTTGTTTTGCTCTACTCAATTTATTTTGCTCTACTCAAATTGGGAAAAGAATCCCCAAAAAAGCTGACAGATGTGCTGATATTTGGATAATAGAGTGTGTGGGTAGACTGGGATAATAGTGTAATAATAATGTTTACTTAAAGAAAATAAAACAAAACAAAATAAAACACTGAAAGTTGTTCTCTCTGTCAAGTGTTTTAAATATACAATATTGTGTATTTTCAAAATATCCCCATGGAGAAAATATAACTATTTATACTTTGCAGGAAAGTAAAATAGGGCCCACATGAGGTCTATTTAAATTGAAGATTAGACGGGGCGCCTGGGTGGCTCAGTTGGTTAAGCAACTGCCTTCGGCTTGGGTCATGATCCCAGGGTCCTGGGATCGAGTCCCACATCGGGCTCCCTGCTCGGCAGGGAGTCTGCTTCGCCCTCTGACCCTATCCCCTCTCATGTGTTCTCTCTCTCTCATTCTCTCTCTCTCAAATAAATAAAATCTTTAAAAAAATAAAATAAATAAATATTTTAAATAGGTTATAAGATTATGAATTTCTTCTTTTGGAATTCTTTGGAATTTATGCTATGTATCCTTCAAGGAGTTTGTCTATTTCATGTAAGTTGTTAAATTAATTGACATAAAGATATTTTTAAGTAATCTTTTTTTTTTTAAAGATTTTATTTATTTATTTGAGAGAGAGAGAATGAGAGAGACAGAGAGCACATGAGAGGGGGGAGGGTCAGAGGGAGAAGCAGACTCCCCGCCGAGCAGGGAGCCCGATGCGGGACTCGATCCAGGGACTCCAGGATCATGACCTGAGCCGAAGGCAGTCGCTTAACCGACTGAGCCACCCAGGCGCCCCATTTTTAAGTAATCTTAATACTCTGCAGAAACTCCAGTGATGACCCTTCTTTCTTTCATAATATTGGCATTGAAATAAACTCCTTTGTCCAGATTAGTCTGATTAGAAAATAACAATTATTACTATTTTCAAAATACCATTTTGACATCATTTATTTTCTCTATTTTTTTCTATATCAGTGATTTATGCCCTCATCTTTATTATTTTATTTCATTAGTTTGTTTTGTATATTATTCCAGTTTTTGCTTTATTTATTTTTAATTTAGAAACTGAGGTCATAAATTATAGACTAATCTTATAGGTGTTTGGTACTATGAAATTCATAAGTACTGTCTTAGCTATATCCTCCAAATTTGGATTTGATGTGTTTTTATTTTCAGTTTTAAAATACTTTATTTTTCCCTTTACCTTCTTCTTTGGTATTAGGTTGCTTACAGGCATGCTCTTTAGTTGCCAAATATTTTTGGATTTTGCTAATATGTTATTGGTTTCTAATAAAATTCTCCTGTAGGGTGGTTCAGTATCCACAAATCAATCAATGCGATACACCACATTAATAAAAGAAAGGACAAGAACCATATGATCTTCTCAATAGATGCAGAAAAAGCATTTAACAAAATACAGCATCCTTTCTTGATAAAAGCCCTCAACAAAGTAGGGATAGAGGGAACATAACTCAATATCATAAAGACCGTATATGAAAGGCCCACAACTAATATCATCCTCAATGGGGAAACACTGAGAACTTTTCCCCTAAGGTCGGAAACACAACAGGGATGTCAACTCTCACCACTGTTCAACACAGTACTGAAAGTCCTAGCCACAGCAATCAGAAAACAAAAAGAAATAGAAAGCATCCGAATCAGTAAGAAAGAAGTCAAACTTTCACTATTTGGAGATGACATGATACTCTATGTAGGAAACCTGAAAGACTCCACCAAAAATTTGCTAGAACTGATACATGAGTTGAGGAAAGTCTCAGGATATGACCTCAAGATACAGAAATCTGTTGCATTTCTATATACAAATAATGAAGTAGCAGAAAGAGAAATCAAGGAATGGATTCCATTTACAATTGCACCAAAAATCATAAGATAACCTAGGAATAAACCTAACCAAAAAGGTAAAAGATCTCTAAGCTCTAAACTATAGAACACTTATGAAAGAAATTGAAGACACAAAGAAATGGAAAAACATTCCATGCTCTTGGATTGGAAGAACAAATATTGTTAAAATGTCTGTACTACCCAAGGCAATCTACACATTCAGTGTAATCCCTGTCAAAATAACACCAGCATTTTTCACAGAGCTAAAACAAACACTTCTAAAATTTGTATGGAACCAGAAAATAGCCAAAAGAATGTTGAAAAAGAAAAGCAAAGCTGGTGGCATCACAATTCCGGACTTCAAGCTCTATTACAAAGCTGTCGTCATCAAGACAGTATGGTACTGGCACAAAAACGGATCAATGGAATGCAATAGAGAAGCCAGAAATGCACCCTCAACTCTATGGCCAACTAGTCTTTGACAAAGCAGGAAAGAATATCCAATGGAAAATAGTGTCTTCAACAAATGGTGTTGGGAAAACTGGACAGTGACATGCAGAAAAATGAAACTGGACCAACTTCTTACACCACACACAAAAATTAATTCAAAATGGATGAAAGACCTAAATGTGAGACAGGAAACAATCAAAATCCTAGAAGAGAAAGCAGGCAGAACCTCTTTGACCTTAGCCACAGCAACTTCTTACTAGAGAGGTCTCCAGAGGCAAGAGAAACAAAAGCAAAAATGAATTATTGGGGTTTCTTCAAGATAAAAAGCTTCTGCACAGCAAAGGAAACAATCAACCAAACCAAAAGGCAACCAATGGAATGGGAGAAGATATTTGCAAAAAACATCAGATAAAAGGTTAGTTTCCAAAATCTATATCAACAATAGCCAAATTATGGAAAGAGCCCAAATGTCCATCAACTGATGAATGAATAAAGAAGTTGTGGTGTATATATATATATGTATATGTATATGTACAATGGAATATTACTTGGCTATAAAAAACAATGAAATCTTGCCATTTGCAACAACGTAGATGGAATTAGAGTGTATTAGGCTAAGCGAAATAAGTCAGAGAAAGACAAGTATCATATGATTTCACTCAAATGTGGAATTTAAGAAACAAAACAGATGAACTTAGGGGAAGGGAAGGAAAAACAAGATAAAAACAGAGAGGGAGGCAAACCATAAGTGACTCTTAAATATAAAGTACAAACTGAGGGTTGCTGGAGGGGAGGGGAGTGGGGGGATGGGCTAAATGGGTGATGGGCATTAAGGAGGGCATTTGTTGGGATGAGCACTGGGTGTTATATGTAAGTGATGAATCACTAAATTCTATTCCTGAAACCAATACTACACTATATATTAACTAACTTGAATTTAAATTAAAAATAAATAAATAAAATAAAATAGGGGCAAATGGGTCGCTCAGTTGGTTGAGTGTAGAACTCTTGATTTCAGCTCAGGTCTGATCTCAGGCTCTGTGCTGGGTGTGGGGCCTACTTAAGATTCTCTCTCTCCTTCTCCCTCTGCCCCTCCCCACTAAAATTAATTAATCAACGAATTAATTAATTAAAATAAACTAAAATTCTCTTGCTTAAGATTCTCTCACACCCTCCCTGCCCCCTTGCTTGAATGAATGAATGAATGAATGAATGAATGAATTAAAATTCTCCTGTAGTCAGAGAACATATTTGTATGATTTCACTGATTTTGTATTTGTTGAGACTCTTTTAGTCCAGATTATGTTCTATCCTGGTAAATGTTCCTTGTGTATTTGAAAAAAATGCATATTCTGCTCTTGTTGGGTGGATTGTTCCATAAATGTTAAATGATGAAAGTGTTGCCAGATTCTTCTATGACATTACTGATATTCTATCTGTTCTGTCAATTATTGGGAATATTTTGAAATATTCAAAAATACTTGTGAATTGAAACTTCAGTTACATTAACTTATTAAAGTTGTCCTATAGCTCAGCAGTGTTCCTTACTTCCTTTTCTATGGGGAAGATAAATCCTGTCTTTGATATTTCATTTTGGTCCAAACCTAAGTATTGTGTTTCCAATCATTTACCTACCCTGGATGTCTACAGAGGAAAAGCAAACCAGGTCAACATACTCACAAGATATCTCCCTTATTTCATTTTAATAACTTTGTATCACTTATTGTTTTGTACTCTATGTATTTTTAAAAAATCGTATGTTATAGTTTCCATCCTTTATTTTTTGTTTTTAGAAGAGCCACATAAAATTTCAATACTACCTTTAAGGATTTTCATAGAGGTATGCACATAAGGACATAAAGAGTGTTATTGGCATTCAAGGCAGGTTTAATTGGGAACTTGGCAGATATTCAGCAAATGCTACCTAGAAAAGTTGATTACAGAATTACATTTGAATTGATGATTTGGAGTTCTCAATGGAAGAAGACACAGCATGAAAACATTTCAGACATGGGTAATATGAAAAAATGTGCAAAGGTATGAATAGAGTATAATGTGTTTGCAAAATCTCAAATAGACTGCTATTTCTGGATTATGAAGTGGCGTTCTGGAATGTTAATTCAACTTTGAAAGATGAGGTTGAGCTAGCAGGCTGTTGCCAGATCAAAAAAGAGCTTGCACAATAGCCAAAGCATAGCTGACCATGATCCTTTGATGAGGGTAGGATAAAAAACTAAATAAGGAAAATAAAGTCTTTGAGAAGCCATATTGAATGTCCAAAAAACACTAGAACACATAATTTGTAGAGTCAATTATTCATATAGTTATGAGATTTTGGCCTAGTATCTTTAAGTCATCATGAAAACACTCTAGTGAAGGACAGACAATAGTTTTATTCTAGGTGTGGGTTTGTAAAGGCTATATATACAATTGATGAAGCAGAGTCAGGGGTTTTATGGATGATGCTATGAAACTATGAAATGATCAGTCATGAATTTCAGAGTTAGCAAAAAATGAAAATAATGATTGTAGTAGAAGTAGGTTATAGCTGGAAAAAACAGGAACTTGTTTTCTGAAAGTTGAACAGAAGAACATAAGATTTTGGAATTCAGCAGTCTTATTACAATGACATGAAACAAGATCAAAAAACTGTTAACCAGTTTCTCTCTTACGAGTTTGTGTCCTGGAAAATAGCATTATCCATTGCTAGTGCTGTAGTAATTTGTGGCAAGTATCAATGGAGTAAAGCATGATTTCTATAAAACTTTCATGCCTAAAATCAACCTTTATATTGTGGCCTCCTCCAATCTTCTAATCCTAAATAAGACCACCTACAGTTCAAAATGCGTAGAAACTTTCCATCGCTCCCTTGTGTCACTAGCACTCTCTAATCTGAATCTTAGGGCACATAACAGTGCATATTGGGGCACTCCTCACAATTACCTCCTCTTTTTTTTGATGAACTCCTGCTCATCCTTGAGGTTTCAGCTTTAATGTTACATTTTCCATGAAGCCACATTTGCACCTTTCTGTGCTACCCTCTCAGTGAGCTTAGTGTGCCTGCTGTATAACCAGGGAACACCTATAACTACGCGGTTATTTTGCTGTGGTATTGCCAAATTTCCTAGTTCTATGTTCAGAGCCAATATTTAGAGCGAATATTAGCATTCTTTCTGAAAATCACCAATGTAAGTATTGATAGGCTGTTCACAGATCCTCCGTCAACAATAATTGCTCGTGACCTCATTGAAGGAATCTTTTTTCAAGAAGGAGCTTTTCCATTGAATATCTGTATTTTTGTTTTCAAATAGTCCTTAAAAGGCACTGAGAGATTCACCACGGATTGCATGTTACGCACCCTGGAATCCTTGAACTGTCTTCTGATATCTCTATGTCATCTGTGTTTGCTCTGCTATTAGTAGCCTAGGGAAAAATTTATACTTTCACTGGCACAGTGGCAAATGTTATTTCTCCGTTTTTGTCAGTGGCTGGGATTGGAGATTTACAGGGCTCCTTAAGCATTTCTATCCAACATTGCTGCCTGAGGCTAACTTTTATATGCTCACAATCACCACTGTCAGCACCAACTTTCTGGATCCGCTGTTTTCCTGTTTGTATTTCTCTTTTGGTTCTGGCTGCTATTCCCTGTGGTTATATTTACTGCAGAGCATACATCTTTACTGCTGCAGCGGCTGCATCACGTTGCTACGTCAATGCCTACAGGCTTGCCAACACTGCCAGTGCAGATCTGTGTGGACGCTGTTCCCCTGTGCCTCCATGTCTTTGTGATGTGCTGCCATTCACAATGGCTTCTTTCAGCCCCCAGCAATGACCCTGGGATTCTAATGATTCAGAAACTCTTCAGTGAAACACATCTTTCTTGTTTTCACTTGCTGTTATCGCTCCCAGGAATTCTGATCTCAGTCTATAGGCATTAGAATGGGGAATTAAATGTATCCATTTGTCTAGTCATTTGCTCATTCCATCAGCATATTTTTATTGAGTTCCTATTAAGTGCTAGGTGCGTGGCTAAGCAGTGAGAATGCAACAAAGGTATCGTTCGCTGCCAAATCCAGTGGTCAGTCTAATCTGTTGGAAGAGACAAAGATTCAAGGTGTTTTTTTTCCATTTACCCCAAATATTTAAAGAATACTTATATGTCTCCATTCAGAATGGAGTAATGAATAAAATTGACCAAGACCTTGCTGTCTTGAAAGTGAAGTCTTTCTCCTCTTGAAGAGAGTTAATGAACAATGAAAACATAAATAAGTAGTGATAACCGTTATGAAGAGAAACAGCAGAAAAATAAAACCATATTATATATGATGAATGTATAGGGGAATAGGTTTTAAAAAGAACATCCTCTCTAAGAATTTGTCATGTAAGCAGAAATCTAAATAAGGATAAGGAAAATAGACTAATCAAGAGGACAATAGACAATTACAATAAAAAATTCAAAGCTACTGTTATTATTGCATTTTAAATAATATCTTCTATAACTAAAGTTTTTTTTGATTATTGCCACATTTACTGAGGCATTGTGTTCCTCTTTCCATGTTGAGTATATGTACTAAAATTATTCTCAAATGTCTTTTGCCTCTTCTTTGTCCCTCCACAGTTAAAACTATATCACAAATGAACTTAGGCAGCAAAAAACAAGTGAATTCAATCAAGAAGTTTTTCAATTTATTTATTTATTTATTTATTATTATTATTTAAAGATTTTGTTTATTTATTTGTCAGAGAGAGAGAGCACAAGAAGGGGGAGCGGCAGGCAGAGCAGTAGAGAGAGAAGCAGGCTCCCCGGTGAGCAAGGAGCCCGATGTGGGACTCGATCCCAGGACCCTGGGATCATGACCTGAGCCGAAGGCAGACGCTTAACGACTGAGCAACCCAGGTTCCCAAGCAGTTTTTCAATTTAAAACACCGAGTTAGTTACTAGTTACTAAACATGGATTTAAATGTAGTCAATCTATTCTTTCCAAAATCATTAATTCTTTGATTGAAGTCAATAGGCAGAGGCAATCTAAACGTGCACATTGATTAATCATCAACTAACAGGAGTGATCCCATCAATGAAGTTACAGATAATCATTCCAGCCATTTGTAATAGGTAATTAGATTCGTTTAATTCCAAAGGAAAAGAAAAAAGTTCAGATATAGTTCTTTTTTTTTTAAAGATTTTATTTATTTATTTGACAGAGAGAGTGAGAGAGAACACAAAGCAGGGGGAGTGGCAGGCAACCCAAGCCAAAGGCAGACACTGAACCTGCTGAGCTACCCAGGTGCCCCCAGATCTAGTTCTTTAGGAATAGTTTACTCTGAGAGACTGATCATGTTTGCATGTTGTTGTTATTCTAAAGGGATACTACACAGACTGACACATATTCGTTATGGTGTGCGCATATATATGTATATATATTTATATGTGATATACCTATATATCAGAAAACTCTTATTCTTATTATGTCAATGCAGTGCAATATATAAGATCCCAGAGTGTACAAAATTAATACTAGGTTTTTTTAATCCATGATAATTTTGGAGATTATAGGTAGATAGATAGATAGATAGAGCCAGAATACATTTTATTACCTTAGGAAACTTAGTATTGTATGTGATTTTTGTCCCAGTAGTAATTTTTTTCCAACTGTTAAGTAATTGACTCATTAGTTAAAATTAAGAAACACATCTATAAATTTGGAGCTTACATATATATGTATATATCCATATACATATATATATACATATACATATGTATACATATACATATATATATATGTATATAGAGGGAGAGAGAGAGAGAATCTTAAGCATGCTCCATGCCTAGCATGGAGCCTGATGCGGGGCTCAGTCTCACGACCCTGAGATCATGACCTGAGCTGAAATCAAAGAGTCAGACACTTAACCAACTGAGCCACCCAGGCACCCCTGGAGCTACTTATATTTTTAATGAGTAAGATAAACAGTATTTTTAGCTATAATTTATCATACCTCTTTGTTTCTTCATATTTAATAACGTGTGTTTAAAAAGACTGCCCAAACGTTGTGTGGTGTATCTAAAAGTTTGAAGTGCTAGACATATTTATGATCTTTTGAATAGACACAAAAGTGTATGCAAACTCCTGTAATCTACCTCAGAGGTGTTTAATGACTAAATATAAAGTCAGTGTATAAGTTCTCAGAGAATTTCAAGTAGCATAATCCTATAGTTAATTTTCAATTTTGGTTCTATTCAATTGGGTTTATGTCTGTCTTTATACTAGGATGGGGTAAGGAGGTTCTGATTTCCTAGGTCCAGCTCAAGGGTAAACTAGCAGTCACATACTTTGAATGACCTCTTCCAACAGTAAAATAATAAAAATATAAATTTTTTAAAATATAAATTTTTTAGATTACCTATAATAGGTGCTGCCTTAATGAATGTAACATTAAGTACCCAGAATCACTATGAAGAATGCCAAAAATATTTAACCTGATTCCAATTAAAGTTTAGAGTTATCGTCCTCTTTGGACACAAAATTAAATTATACCACAAGGAAATAGGTGAAGCCAGAATGTTTAACTTTTATGAAAACTTGCTTGATTGCTTTAAAAATCCAAGTCATTGAAACAAAAAAGAGTGACAGATACCATTTTAGTTTAAAAGAAATGTAGAATCATAACAGCAATATACATTGGAAGAATCTGGATCGTGGAATTTGACTTTTGAAAAAAAAAGAGCCATTGTAAAAGCCAAATGCAGAAACTCAATGTTAATAAATGGTATTAGGAAAGTTCATTTCTTTTGGTATGAAAATGATACAGGGTTGTTGATGTAGACCAGGATTCAACAAACTACTATGGCCTTGAGCCAAGGGTGGGTATGCTTGCTTACCATTATAAAAATGTGGTTTCCTAAATTCAAAATTCTCAACCCATTGCATGTTCATCTGGACACATCTGCATTGCACTTCCATGTAGCACTAAGAGGAGAATCTAATTAAAATAGTCCCATCATTTAAAGGAAAATGAGAAATGAAGACAAACTATATTGAATCATTTGAGTAGTATGAGGAGTGCAGAAAATAGAAGGTTTTGTTTTGTTGTGTTTTTTTTGTTGTTGTTGTTAATCTGTTTTATTTATAAAGAACAATTCCTTAGTAAAATATTATCAAGTCACTCCTGGCAATGGTGTGATTCCTTCAGTGTATTTCAAGAATAATATACTTTGGCTAATTATGTTTTATTTCACAAATTCCACAGAGGTCTTCTTTGCAGAGACTTTATTATAAATATTTATATCTATAGATAAGTGATCAAAAAGAAGGCAGTAATTTTGATGAATTAAAATCATTAAACAAAAAAAATAAAGCTTTCCATTTGGGGAGTGCCTTGGTGGCTCAGTCGTTAAGCGTCTGCCTTCGGCTCAGGTCATGATCCCACGGTCCTGGGTATCGAGCCCCGCATCCAGCTCCTTGCTCTGCGGGAGGCCTGCTTCTCTCTCTCCCACTCCCTTGCTTGTGTTCCTGCTCTCGCTGTCTCTCTCTCTGTCAAAATGAATAAATAAAATCTTTAAAAAAAAAAAAACAACTTTCCATTTGGTTATGTAAACATAACTAAAAGTCTGTTTCAAATTATCTTTTCATCAAAGGAATTCAAAAGATACCCTTTTGTTCAAGAACAAGAAAATATGTCTGCTTTTACCATTATTTCATATTCTTTTGGAAATTTACTTAATGTAGTAAATAGTAAAAATAAATACTAGAAGGTGACTGTTTCACTGTTTTTCCTACATGTACCTATTATTGGCTGATAAACAATACAAGAAAATAAGAACATCAAACATTGGAACAAATATTGAGATTATATTGGTACAAAACTGGTGTAGAGCAATGTAGAAATAGCTATCAAAAATTTAAATAAGTATTACTTTTACCTCAACAGGTCCAATTTTAGGATACATATATCTAAATTCAGATATCTAGATATCTATATCTATAGATATATCCATATCTTCTAGATATAAATATATATCAACATTGTTTGGGTAGGAAGTTATTTAAATAATTTGAGTATGAAATAATGAAGACCATAACTCAAGCAATATACAATGCATATGAAGAATTTAATGCATTTATGAAATATTTTGGAGTTGGAATAAAAAATACTTCTTGTCTGCTTTAATGTGAATAATGAGTAGAATATGTAACCTTAGATTTCTTCTGGGCTTTTTCTTATTATGACTGGTAATGGGGAATGCTAATGGTAGAATATAGAATATGTATAGCAGAACTAATTTGTAAAGAATTGTTGTGAGTTTAGATTTGGACTAGTTGAATGTGTGATGCTCAGAACACATCCAGGTTACAAATACCCAGGGCACAATTAAGGAAAAAATATTATAAAACAAATAAATAAATTATTAAACGATGTTCCAGGTTAGAGGTCAGGGTGAAGATTTATTCTGAGGATATGGATTTTGGTATCAGCATCATATAAATGATTGTTTAAACCATGACTATGAATGAGGACACCAATCTGCATAACTTTTCCTTTTTCTGCAGTAATGTTGAGAAGCAAATGTGTAGGAGTATTTATCAAATACTTGTATGTGTGATTTATGGCTACAACTTACTTAATATAGCATCTGAATCCTGAGAGCACAGTCTTTTCTTATACATTAAGCATGTATTTCATCAAACCTCGTTGATGACTTTTCAATGTATTGGTATATTAAAATATACCAATTAAATTAAAATACTTGTGTGCACACAAGCACACACACACACACACCATGTAGAATATAGAACATGCTATTCTCATTTCCTCTGTAGAATACAGTGATCTTGGAAATGACCTTAGCATTTTATTATTTCTAAAGCAATGTCACTTCTAACAGTATAAATCTCCCTACATTTAAGTATAAAAATCATTTGAGGTTAAAAATCATTAAAGTTTATTTTTATATTGATAAAGCAAAATAGTGGGCTCTTATAGTCCACCAAATGCTTACAGAGTCTGACATGTCATTAAATGTTCTCTTCAGACCATTTGGCTCAGCCTGTACTTGGATATTGGAAATATTCCACTTTCCAAAACTCATATTAACATTTAGATACATGCAATGAATTTGTATATTGCTCAGTAGATAATATTTTATGGCCCTCAGTGGTTCCAATTTTACCCAATATATCAAAAGTGGAGAAAATTATGTAAAACATTATGAAGAATCTCATATGCCAGGGATAATTCAAAAGTCTGTGACCAGATTGGTAATTTAAATATGTGAAGTGGCAAGTAGAATACTCTTGTGAGCTTTGGTCACTGTTCTACCAGAAAAAATAGAATCCCACCTTGAGGTATCAAAATTTCACTTGCAGGGCGCCTGGGTGGCTCAGTTGGTTAAGCGACTGCCTTCGGCTCAGGTCATGATCCCGGAGTCCCTGGATCGAGTCCCGCATCGGGCTCTCTGCTCGGCAGGGAGCCTGCTTCTCCCTCTGACCGCCCCCCCTCATGTGCTCTCTCTCTCTCTCTCTTTCTCTCTGTCTCAAATAAATAAATAAAATCTTAAAAAAAAAAAATTCACTTGCAGGGAGCCATGGACAGACAGGGAGCCATGGCTTACTAAAGGTTCTCATGAGTGTAAAAAGCCATGGGAACCAGTGCTGGGTCAAGAAACCTGAACTGTAATTGATAAATTTCTAGAGCCATATTGTGGACAATCTAATAGTTAAAACTTTAGAACCCAGGCATGGGGTAGAGCGGGACACACTTTTGTGAGTCTTACCTCCAGGAGCCTGACCATCTTCAATAGTAAATATTGGAGAAAATTCCCCTCATGCTTCCAGCAGGGGGAGGAGAAAAGGAATTATCTTGAAAATGCTCCAGAGCACTCTGTTCTTAACAAGGCCTGCCTCCGGAGAAACTAGTTAACCAGAGTCTAATCTGCTGGGGTATTTTCAGAGCAAAACTGACCTGGGAGAAGGGAGATACCCAACACCAGCCCACTCTAACCATTGTCTTCCACCAGAGTGGGGAAGAAAAAAACTTTGCTCCACCTATTCATTCCTCCCTCTACTGCAACCTCTGGCAACCACTGATCTTTTTACTGTATTTTCAGTTTTGCCTTTACTAGAATGCCATATAGTTGGAATGTTACAATACGTAGCCTTTTCAGGGGTGCCTGGGTGGCTCAGGCAGTTAAGCATCTGCTTTCCACTCAGGTCATGATCTCAGGGTCCTGGGATCGAGTCCCACATTCGAGTCCCAGAAACAGAGCAGAGAGCCTGTTTCTCCCTCTCCCTCTGCTGCTCCCCCTGCTCTTCTCTCTCTCTCTGTGTGTCAAATAAATAAATAATCTTTAAAAAAAAAAAAACAATATGTAGCCTTTTCAGATTTGATTGTTTCACCTAGCAATATACATTTATGGTTCCTCCATGTCTTTTCATGGCTTGATAGCTTGTTTCTTTATAGTGCTGAATAATATTCCATTGTCTGGAGGTATCAGAGATTATTTATCCATTCAACTTGGTTGCTTCCAAGTTTTGGCAATTATGAATAAACCTGCTGGTATAAATTTCTATGTACAGGTTTTTGGGTGGAAATAAGTTTTCAGCCTCTCTGTGGAAATGCCAAAAAGTGAGATTGTTGGATCATATGGTAACAGTATGTTTAGGTTGGCGGCGGGGGAGAAACGTGCCAAATTGCCATCCAAAGTGTCTGTACATTTTACCATCCCACCAGCAATGAATGAGAACACCTGGTATTCCATGTCCTCTCCAGCATTCAGTGTTATCAGTGTTCTGGATTTGGGCAATTCTAATAAGTATATAGTGGCATCTCATTGTTTTAATTTGCATTTCCCTAGTGATGTATAATGTGGAGCACCTTTTCATATGCTTATTTGCCGTCTGTTTATCTTGTTTGATCAGGTGTCTGTTAAGGTCTTTGGCCCATTGTTTTAGTCAGATTGTTTATTTTCTTTCATTGAGTTTTTTGTTTGTTTGTTTTTAAACATTTTTATTTATTTATTCATGAGAGACAGAGAGAGAGAGGCAGAGGGAGAAGCGGGCTCCCAAGGAGCAGAGATCCCAGGACTCTGGGATCATGACCTGAGCCGAAGGCAGACGCTCAACCATCTGAGCCACCCAGGAGCCCTTTGTTTGTTTGTTAACTGGCTGAGATCCCAAGCAGGATCTGGTGTGGTCTCAGACATGTTGTCTGCCTGAGACTATGCAGGCTTTGATTGGTCTGGGCTGAACAAGGCAGACCCCCATGTTCTGCATTGTGGTAAATGCCTTGGTTAGGAATAAGAAGAGGAATAGGTTCTCATAAAGCTTGCTTCAAAACAAAAACCTGAAAAGAAGGGTAATAAACCAGGATAAACTGAGATAAATATGGAGGCTGATTCCTGAAATTATGCTATTATATGTATGTTTATACAATTTTGGCTTCAGTGCACACTAATATATAATATTTTTATTATATAGACTGGTTGTTATAGTTGTCTTTACTTTAAAACTTCAACCTCTTTTATATAGCATCAACAGCCATGAGATACTGTTTTTGTTTTTTTTTTTATTTTTTCTGATTCAGCTCATATTCATTTTGAACAAACTTAGGGCATTCATTTTTCCTTCATTTCTCTTAAAGATAAGCCTCTCAGCATTACCTAAATCACCATTATTGTGTCCATTATTATTTTTCCTTTTTTTTTCATTTGTTTGCCTTTCATGAACACTCTCCTTGGTTTTACTGGTATCAGTTCCAATGTTTTCAGGTTCACTATCTGCCATCCTATCTGATTTATCATTCAGCTTGCTCCTGTATTATCAGGGAACACATTATTAATTTTATTGTTCTGTTATTCCTAGCTGGCATATTTAACAAGATTAGATAAAATTTTCTTTTCTTTCATTTAAGATGAAGACTCACTATGTTTTTCACTAGTAATGACTTCCTTGCTATATCACTTCATTATTATTAATTTTGTTCAGTATCCTGGGCAGTGGCAATTTGACTGATTATCAACCAGAGTTTTGTTTGTGATCCCCAGTGTGTCTATGATTAAAATCCATGAATTCTTCCCCAGGTAATTCAATATTAATTTAATATATAGATTAACACAGTATAATTTTATTTCCCTGCTTTCTTAATTTATATAGTATTTGGTGCAAGCTGTGGCTTTGTTTAGATTGTTTATAAGTTGTTGTCACAGGTTAATCTTACATTTATAATTGACTCAATAATTTATCTTATAGTATTGGGGAGAAAACAATATTGTAATTTGCTAATTTCTTATTTATCATATTTATTATAGATATACACAAATGTAAAAGTCATAGTTGAAGATCTTAAAATCATACAGATTTATTAATTTATTAATGAACTGAAGATGAAAAGAAACAAGATCAAAGTTAGAGCAGGTTTACTGTTGCCCAATAAAAGGAAAGATAAGTTGGCCCAAGTAGACTTCAGAGAGATTCTGGGCTCAGAGTCAGCAAGCAGGAGAGAGTTGTAATGAAATTCATGTCAAAACTAAAGGAATCAACTCAGTCTGTATTAGAAAGCCTGTTCTAATCTGTAGTGCTATACCCTCGCACCAGGAACAGAGAATAGGGAGCCTAAGTTATCCGCAGACATCTAATGCTGTCGTGAATGCCTCTAAATAAGGCTTTCCTATATTAGCACTTGTGGTGTCATTAGGAAGTGTCCATAACCCAACGGCGTTCACATCTCCTCATCTTAAAGTGAGTTCTGCCAGTTGCTTTTCAAAGGTGATCCCTGGAAAGCTCATAGCATGGTACCCCCACTTAGGAATAGTCTAGCCTTTAACAGATCCACTTACCCAACAATAAAGAAGAAAAATTCCATCTATACCATCCCTGGGCTTAATTTATGAATTAAGGACAATTAATTATCCTCATACTTAAAGGAGAATTCTAAGCATTATAAATGACAACTAAACAAACAAAAAAGAAAAGTAATAAATAAATACATATCTGAACCAAGAGAAATGGAGATTGTTGAGAAAAATGAAAATTTTACAATAAGCTAAATTTAAATTTAATCAATTAAAATGCATTCCTTAAAAATAAGATGCCATGGAAAAATAAAAGTTAAAAAAAGAAACCTCAAAAAAAAAAAAAAAGAAACCTCAAAAACTAAAAATATAAGGGCACCTGGGTGGCTCAGTTGGTTAAGCGTCCAACTCTTGATTTTGGCTCAGATCATGATCTCAGGGTTGTGGGATTGAGCCCCACCTCAGGCTTTCTGCTTAGCGGAGAGTCTGCTTGGGATTCTCTCTCTTCCCTCTCCCTCTGCTCCTCCCCCTGCTCTCTCTCTCTCTCTCTCTCTCTCTCTGTGTCCCTCTAAAGTAAATAAATCTAAAAAAAAAAACAAAAAACTCCCCTTTAAAATGTAGAGAAAAATATTGAAATAAAACCTATGAAAGAAAAGATGGACATAAATCATAAATTTCAGGAAATGTACAAACTTAAGTGTCAGTTTGGATGATTCCAATCACATGTATGAGGAAATTTCACTTATACAAACAATGAATCATGGAACACTACATCAAAAACTAATGATGTAATGTATGGTGATTAACATAACATAATAATAAGAAAGAAAAAAAAAAGAATGTATTTTCTCCTGTATCTGAAATGTCCAGAGATGAGATAAGTAAGGGAAGTTCTGTGGAGAAAGCTCAACCTCTTTTTCTGGGACTCTCTTAGCTTTGCGCTCCTCCCGTGACCTTTGTCCTCTGGCTACCTTTCTGGCTGCAACAGCGTTCCTCATGTTGCAGCTATACACTACTATCCAGATGAGTGAGTATCTTTCCAAGCAGATTCAGCAGAATGGAAAGAAAGCTTCTTTTCCAGAAGCCCTAGCCAGAGCCAACTTCAGAAGCCTGCAAGAATATTTCAGAGAAGGTTCACAGTGACAGTTTTTCTGGCCTTAGCCTGGGAGCCCATGGTATGTTGAGGCTTGTGATTCAGCAAAACCTTTTGCCCACTTCTCATGTAGGTACCCAGAATAGCCTGGAGTGGAGTTTGCAAAACCATGGAGATCACCTACCTGCTATTGGCTGAGGCTGCAGAGAGTGGAAAGGGGAGGTTGACTTCTTGATCCCAGGAGGGCAAACCACCCATGGTCTGCTGTCTGGAAGGAGGAGGGACTGGTAGCTGGTGTGCTGCATGAGCAGAGTCTTACTGTAGGTCAATGGGGCATCTGTCAGAGTTTCTCCTCGCCCTACAAATATCCTGAGTGTTCAGTGCCAAAGGGACCATGACATTAAAGAGCAAATAAAGTTACATGACAAATCAAGAAAGAGACAAAGAAAGAAAGGAAAATGTGTTATATTGTGATACCTTTCATGGTGCGTTTCCCCCTTGCTTTCTGAAGAGATCCTGTTTTCATTTTGCCATAAGCCCTGCAAATTAATTATCTGGCTGTGGCCTCAGCATGTATTTTTTCATGGTATGCATTGGCTAAATTGTTCCATACTTCCAACCCTGAATTAAATAGGATAGCAAAGAGAATTACGTGTAAATGTGAAAGAAAAAATAAAGATGGGGGTAGGATAACTACCCTGAATTTCATTGTTATAGTGTATTGTTGTAATAACCTCAATAAAACTAGAAGTTCTATTTACAAGAGGGCATTCACTGCTGAGCAAATGTCCACAACAATCTATGCAATAAAATAGCTATAAAAAGGAGAGAAAAAAATGGATGTGATTCAGCTATCAAATAAAAAAAGAAATTTACTTAAGACGTTGGTAACACAAAAGAGTTATTTTAAAAGGACCAAATAAATGAAAAAAAATACTCATATCTATACACATGTTTATAGAATTTCAAAACACAAAAGATATATAGAAAATCCTTAAGGCAAAAGAGAGAGGGGAAAAATATATATTTCCCAATAATAAGAACCAAAATAACATCAGGAAGCACCTGACATTACAGATACTGGAGTCTCACTGTCAAATTTCTGAGGGAAAAGATGTTTTGGGATCATTATCTAAAATTCTGCTCTCTGCTAAATTAATAGTTAACAGTGAAGCCATAAAAGATGTTTTCATACAGAAAGGGCAATGAAAATTTGCTTCTGATGACTTTTTTTTTTTAATTTATTTGAGAGAGAGAGTGAGAGAGAGAACACAAGAGGGGGGAGCGGGAGAGGGAGAAGCAGACTCCCTGCCGAGCAGGGAGCCTGATGCGGGACTCGATCCAGGGACTCCAGGATCATGACCTGAGCCGAAGGCAGTCGCTTAACCAACTGAGCCACCCAGGCGCCCCACTTCTGATGACTTTTTTATGCTCTACCCAAACTGCAGTAGCAAAGGCAGCAAGGGTGACCATATAGAAGGTATGGCCCAGGAAATGATGACTCCATATATAAAGCATTGGATAAATAACTTGCAGTAGTCTTGTGAGTGTCTTCTCAAAAGCATGCAGAGGATTTAAGAGGGATATTTCTAAGGAATAAGAGATCAGGATAAAGAATTAAGTATGATTGAAAGCTGAGAAAAAGATGATGCTGATAAAGGCAGAAAAATGAAAAATTAAGAAGAGCAATCAGAAGCTCCAGTAAAAAATATTTATGTATAAAATTTACAGTGCAAAGAGGAAAGAAGATAAAAGATGTGATGGAGAGATTAAAAAAATACAAGGATATAATAAATTCAAAATATTTGTTTTTGAAGCTAAGGATAGTATAGTTGAGCATCTATAGTGATAACAGCCATATTTAAAGGAGAATAGAATATTTAAATTATTGGCACATAATTAAGCATAATTTTCTAGTGACAATAATGCAAAAATTATATTGCTTCATAATCTTAATCTAGGGACACAAAATTAAAAATCAATTTTGAAGGTAGAACATAAAATAACTCTAAAAATCTTGAAAATGCTAATTTAAACATATTATTGATAGATACTGGGGAGATTAGAAGGAAAAAACTATTCTCAGTACAGGCCTGAAATTCTGTTAGCAGTTGATTGAAATAGATATAAAATTTTATGTTGATTTTAAATTTGAAACCATAATCAGTGATCAAATGATTCAAAGGAATCAAAGGACACAGTGATATAAGTAAATATTATTCAGGAGGGAAGAAAAGAGGTTAGAATAAATGTACTATGTTTTATAGGAGGGAATCAGTGCAGATTTTCTTACAATGATAAATGGAAAAATAGGTTAAGCATGTTCAAAAAAAAAACAGAAAAAAATTAAGAATTTGCTTTTGAGGAGTTGAACTGAGATGTACAAGGAAGGTTTTGTAGAGATCATGGTATTTGTCCATGAAACTTAGTCATTTTTACCCTGTGTATATAAAAAAGACAATTTTCAAATCCTCATGCCTCCATTTGGTATAATGCAACTAGTTCAGGACAATGGGAAATGAATAGAAGTAGGACTTCAGCCCATGAACAGCTCCCCACTTACCCTTTTTTCTATTTTCTCCTATCTACAGCAAGAACCACTTAAAGTAGGGCTGCCTACCATAGAAACCCTTCTAGGATATCCATATCAGTTTGAAAGAGCAAGAAACATTTTATGTGTTAAGCTGCAGAAATTTGGGATTTGTATTTTATACCAGCTAGATATAATTCCACTGAATAATTTAGACAAGAAAACTGTTTTGTGATAAACTCTTCTAAGTGCAAATGATATGTTATCATGTGTATGTATCATTCTGATGAAAATTATTTTTAAAATGTCAAATAAAACAAAAAAGAAAGAAACATTTGCTCTTGTTTTACTGAAGGTTAAAATTGCATGCAATTTTCTCAATATTATATCTACCATGCCAGGTTTCAGAATTACACTATATGGAAAGCCTATGATTTTGATGTCTTTGAAATTTATAAAATCTGTATTTTTCTGAAGGAAGTGAAAACACTAATTTGAAAAGATACATGCACCCCCGTGTTTGTTGCAGCATTATTTATAATAAACAAGACATGGAATCATCCTAAATGTCCATCAATGGATGTATGGATAAAGAAAATGTGGTATATATACACAAAGGAATAATATTCAGCCATAACAAGGAAGGAAATCTTTCCATGTATGACAACATGAATGAACCTTGTGGACATTATGCTAAGTAAAATAGGTTAGATGGACAAAGACAAATACCATATTATCTCATATTATCTGGAATCTTAAAACAAAACAGAACTCATAGATACAGAGAGCAGATTGGTGGTTATCAAAGGCAGAGATAAGAGCGTAGGTGAAATGAGTGATAGTAGTCAAAGATACAGACTTCTAGTTATAAAATAAATAAGAGCTGGAGATGTACAGCTTGATGACTATAATTAATAATAATGTATATTTGAAAGTGCTGAGTGTAGATATTAAAATTTCTCATCACAAGAAAAAATATTTGTAATTATGTATAGTGATGGATGTTAACTAGATTTATTGTGATCATTTCACAATATATGCAAAGAATGAATCATTATCTTGTACGTCTGAAACTGACGTATTGACATAATGTTATATGTCAATTATATGTCAATAAAAATAAAGTAAAAATAAATGATGATGTATGTGTATATTTAAACTTAACTAAAATGTTATAAAATAATTAAATAATATGCATACTCATAAGTGAGCGTCTTCACAAGAAACAAGACAAGGCCATTTATTTGGCCAAAAATACATTGAGTAAAAGGGACCAAAAAATCAGCATAGAGCTCAAACAGACCTCAAAAATGAACACTGTATGGGTGTTTTTTGGGGAACTCGCAAAAATGCATACAATAATTTAAACCTAATGGGCTATAATAATGCTACAAAACTGTTTTATTAATGCAGGAGAGTGTGAAAGAAATGTTTTTGAGACATATTTACAAAACCATAGAATGATGACTGATTATTCTGCAGTGTACTCTGGCATATTAGTAAACCTACTTTGATATTCATGTGATATATTAGCTTCACACTACCCTATCATAAGTTAACCTTTTAGAAAGAAGTGCTACCCCAGACTACTTTTGTTTACAAAGTATAAAAGCATCAAGAGTGCATCAGTCAGATTTTCCTGCATGGCAAACTAATACAAATTTAGTAGCTTAAAGTAAAATCATTTTATTTTGCCCGTAATTCTGTGGTTCAGCTATGTGATTCTTCTGAGGCAGCTCAGCTGATATATGTTGGGTTCTCCCAGGCACCTGTTGACAGCTGATGAGTCACCCAGCTGCTAGATGTTTGAGGATGGCCTGACTCAAGTGTTAGGCAGTTGGCAGCATGATGAAATAGGGAGGTATGCTGGGACAACACATTTCTGCACCTCATGGTTCCTTGTCACCCATTAGGCTAGCCTGGACTTCTTCCTGTGTCATTTCATGGTAGTCTCAGAATTTCAAAGGGCAGCAAGAAAACGTGTTAATGTGCAAACACTTTTACAATCTAACAGAAATGGTAACTTTCAAAAAACTAAATGTCAGAGTTTAAATATACTTCATATAGGTATATGCATTTCTATTTGTGTATTTGTGCAAATGATACATACATGCACTGTTACATGTACACAAAACATATGCATAAACATATTATTTAGGCTGTTCTTAAAGCATAAATTGATGACAATATGGAGTCCTCTCTTTTAGGTTGCCTGAAAGAGCCATCACCCAATCCCTAGAAATCATACCATTCTGGGATTCACCTGTTCAGGACTTGGATAACCCATATTATTCTCTAGTTCAGGAACAGTTCATGACTATCTACTGAGCACCTATAAGGTGTAAACAGTATTCTATACACTAGATATTTAGCAATGATAGAAACTGGTAAGTCTGTGAACTAATTTTTTAACACAGGTAGGAGATAGAAAAGTTAAAAACATCTCAATGCTCAGAAAGTGTTTTCAGACTGTGCTGTGTAGATTCTGGCTTAGTGGATCCACAAAAGATCTAGAATGTGACTTTATTCTAGGATAATAAATATAGAGGCATTCCTTTGCTGATATTTGATTACAATTACTTTCCTATGGCACCATATTTTCCTTTTTACCACTACTCCCTTTATAAGGAGATGATTTGAATTTTCTGTAGTACAAGACTTCAGTACTTGTGTGCTACTGAGAAGTGATTAAAGTGAAATGTACTAAGTAATTTAAAATTTAACAGTAGCACCAAGCATCTCTTTCTTCCTATAATAATACTATGACACCCATGTCTTGTAATAGTGTTATACCCGTATATAGTAAAAGATACTCTTGTCCTTCTAAATATTTTAGCATAATTGTATTTAAATATCTTCGGCTTTCTGTGTAGATCAAATAGTTCAAATATACAGTTACTATACCAGTTGTTGGTTTACATGATTATAGCACTTTTACTAGTACATTCCTGCAGATCTTAAATTTTTTGATTTAAACACAAAGGATACTTGGTTTAAAATACTTATGAAAGGCAAAAGCAATCATTAAAATAAATATATATAACTTTATGGTAAGCACAAAATAAACATATAAACTTTATTTAAAATATCTAAACCTTGCAAGCAACCAAAATATCTCTCAGTAGGTGAATTGCTAAACAAACTGTAGTGCATCCAAACAATGGAAATATTATTCAGTGATAAAAAGAAATGAGCTATCAAGCCACTAAAATGCATGGAGGAAATTTAATACATATTAAATACTCTAGAAAGTAGTTTTCGAAAAAAGCTAAATACTATGTGATTCCAACCATATGACATTGTGGAAAAGGCAAAAGACAATGAAAAAGGATCAGTGGTTTCCAGTGGGTTGAGGACAAGGTAAGAAGGGCTGGTAAGGGGGCACAGGGCATTTTTAGGGCGGTGATACTGTTCTGTATGATACTGTAATGGTGGATATATGTCATTATGCATTTGTCAAAACCCAAAGAATGAAGGGGGGAAATCGGTGGGGGAGACGAGCCATGAGAGACTATGGACTCTGAGAAACAAACTGAGGGTTCTAGGGGGGGGGTGGGGGGATGGGTTAGCCTGGTGATGGGTATTAAAGAGGGCACGTTCTGCATGGAGCACTGGGTGTTATACACCAACAATGAATCATGGAACACTACATCAAAAACTAATAATGTAATATATGGTGATTAACATAACATAATAAAATAAATAAATAAATAAATAAATAAATATTTAAAAAAAAAACATAGAATGTATGACACAAAGAGTGACCTTAATAGAACTTGGACTTTAGTTAGTAATATTGTATCAATATTGTATAATGAAGTATAACAAACGTACCTCACTAATACAAGATGTTAATAATGTAAACTGTGTGTGTGTGTGAGTGTGTGTGTGTGTGTGTGTTGGGGGAAAGGGGTATATGAAAACTCTGTACTCTGCTCATTTATTTTGTAAACTTTTAAGTATTCTAAAAAAAAATAGAGTCTATTAATTTAAAAATGACATTTCTATAACGTAGGCCCCCAGCTAAGCCAAATAACATGCAAAGAAACACACAAAACACACAAAACTGTAGTTAAAGGGTAGAGACTCATGTTAAGAAGGAAATATGACAGGGGGCGCCTGGGTGGCTCAGTCGTTAAGCGTCTGCCTTTGGCTCAGGTCATGATCCCAGGGTCCTGGGATCGAGCCCCGCATCAGTCTCCCTGCTCCCTGGGAAGCCTGCTTCTCCCTCCCCCACTCCCCCTGCTTGTGTTCCCTCTCTCGCTGTTGCTCTCTCTGTGTCAAATAAATAAAATTAAAAAAAAAAAAAAAAGGAAATACGACAGCTCCTATTTTTTTTCAGAGTATGCAGAGTCGTATTTATTTGGACCTCAATTGGAAAAGCATAATTCCTGCTAAAAGGATTAGGTCATAATAGTCCCTTCAGCTCAGCGCACAAGATATTGCATCACAGAGATGAAGTCAGGGAGTTTGCCCAAAACTACTGTTACCATAGTACTGCTAACAGTTCTATTGGCCCTACTAATGATGGTGGTGAGGATGAGGAAGAGAACAACGATGATGATACGAACACTAACTTAGCTTTCAGTATATGACAAGTACTTTATGAGTCCGTTTCATAACTGGTCTCATTTTATCCTAACAACTCTGTGATGCAAATCCCTAGATTACAAGGGAATAAAAGGAAAAACAGAAACTGAAAACAAATACTCTGATTAGAGCCAGAATTTGTAATAGATATGGTAGTGATACAAAGTCTTCATTAAACATAGAGGAAAAAACAAGCAGAACTTGGCAAAGAAATAATAAAAGTATGTCAAAAAACGATGTTTCTTAGCCATACCAGAGTAATAATTTTAATATATACTTCATAAGAAAGACTTTTTAATTGATATTGTATTGCTACAAACCACAGTATGTTAATTATAATATTGGCTTATAATTTTCTTGGGAATTTTCAAAGGGAATATTTAATGTGTATCTATATTTTCTGTGTCCTTTATTTAAATATATATGCATACCGATAAATATGTCATGTGGTAATAATATGTATTGCATATATACATATGCATTAATATATAGATGTAAGTACATACACATATACACATGCATACCTATATGTATATTTACAAATATACAATATTCTGAAATGCTCCTAGTTTTTATTTTTTAAGATTTTATTTATTTATTTGAGAGAGAGAGAATGAGAGACAGAGAGCACGAGAGGGCAGAGGGCAGAGCGAGAAGCAGACCCCCTGCTGAGCAGGGAGCCCGATGCGGGACTCGATCCCGGGACTCCAGGATCATGACCTGAGCCAAGGCAGTTGCCTAACCAACTGAGCCACCCAGGCGCCCAAAATGCTCCTAGTTCTTATCATGTAATGTTTTAAAGTATTATCAACAAATAACTGCATGATTTAAATTATTCTCACTATAGTTAAGATTCAGGACCCCAAATTAGAAATATAAGCCAAATAATAGTAATTTATAAAATATCTCTTTAACTTAGTATTTTTAATTCTCTTTGGAATGCTAAGCAGTACAAAAGCAGAGCAAACAATTCTAACAAACAAAAAATATGGTATATATTAAAAACCCATGAGCTAAACTTCAGTTGATTTTTTTCTGAAGGTAAAATCTCACATTCTAATAGCAACATTTGACTCTCACTTTACAGTTATTTCTAATATATTTAATTATGTATTTTCAAGGAGTGATTAGTGAGAATGGAGGTGAATGTGTGTGAGTTTTTATTGTCTCTGCACTCATCCCCTAAATAGGTTCAATCATTGCTTATTATTTTAAATAACTAAGAAAATAAACACTTATTATAATAATGTTTAGTGATTGTTGCATTTACCTAAAATACAATTCTGTCATATGTGTTTTGTGTATATGTGTGAATATAGTTATGGTTATTTGGTTATAGTTATTTAAGAAATAATAATAATAATAAGCTTACCTATGCATCGATCTCCAATCTATCAATTACAAACAGAATGTGATTTCCATGTTTGTTTTAAGTATAATTGTTTAAAATTTCTCTTTCCAAAATAATAAATAATGGTTGCCCAATATTTCAACTAACCATGAAAGACTATTCTCGTCTTTAAAAAGTAGATTTTTTTATAATATAACATTTGCAGCCATTCTTCTTTAATTATAATATATTTTTAATCTCTAGAAAATACCAAAAGGACATGTTAGCTCTTAGGGGAATTGAATATGCTGATAAATTAACATCTTCAAACTTCTCAAACAATTGGATATTCCTTACCTTCACTATGTCTGCTTCAAAATTATAGTTGCATGTTGGGCGCCTGGGTGGCTCAGCTGGTTGAGCGACTGCCTTCGGCTCAGGTCATGATCCTAGAGTCCCTGGATCAAGTCCCGCGTTGGGCTCCCTGCTTGGCAGGGAGCCTGCTTCTGCCTCTGACCCTCCCCCCTCTCGTGTGCTCTCTCTCTCTCATTCTCTCTGTCTCAAATAAATAAATTAAAAAAATCTTTAAAAAAAATTATAGTTGCATGTAATAAATGTAAAGAAAAAAATATTAGAACATTTTCCAGTTCTAGGATACATCATTTAAATGGGATTTCTGTTCTGTAAATTGAATCAAACCATTTACAAAGTAGTGCTTTCATACTTTTCTCGATGGATGTGAATGAATTCTTTATCATTGTTGTTATCATACCATAGTAGAGAAATCTAAACAGAGTTTTCACTAAGAACAAGATCAATTTCACCTTTTGGCAGTTTCTAAATTGTGTTTGTCAATTGTTAGTGAAATTATGGAGATGGATGATCACTGGTCCTGACCTTTCATTACTCCAAGGCCACGGTATGAAGGAGCAGGTTGCTGCTGTAAAGTTTTCTTGCTTTGTTTCAATTTACAGGATCTCAGGGTTATTTCTCAAGGCACAGAACTAGATAACTGGAAATGCTTATGGAACTTCCACTCCAACATTTAAATATGAGATCTAACTTCCAGATTTCTACAAGTCTGTTCATCCTGTTGTACCCACTTACAGCTCAATTTGTTTAATTAC
This sequence comes from Mirounga leonina, assembly GCF_011800145.1. Lineage (NCBI taxonomy): Eukaryota > Metazoa > Chordata > Mammalia > Carnivora > Phocidae > Mirounga > Mirounga leonina. The sequence continues at coordinate 22,358,508 of NW_023270316.1, read as the reverse complement.
ATATTTATATACTCAGATTTTTTTTTTTTTTTGGTATAACTGCACCTGGCCCTTTTACTTATTACACTTATTTATTGAATTTCCTTCATTGTAAATGAAATTTCCTTTGTATGCAATATCTAGGTGCCCTTTTTTCCTGAAAAGTGTTTCAAGCTTAAATTTTTAGCAGGAAAAATACTTCCAGATGCCACAGATCCCCAAATTAATTTTCTGTTAGGCAGATTTATTTTAAAATCAGGAATTAATGCAAAAAATGATCAAATGGTGACCCTGAAACAACTCTGGACTCTTCTATAAACACCCTTGATTTTGAGTGACAGTACCACTATGAAATATAATGTGTATTGTGATCTTTATTGCTGAAATAAATCCAGTATGTATGCACTGGTATCATCCAGTCATCTGTAGGATGGAAAAATAAATAAATAAGCCACTAGTCATTTAAAGATTTCATATATGTGGACTTACGTTTTAATTTTGAGAGTAACACTTATCACCATTCCTTCTGCCCATCCACAGCTCCCACCCCCCAAACACACACACACACACACACACACACACACTTCAAGGAAACCTATTTTGAAGAAAACTATACCCTTCAGTGAATATTTTATACTCATGAATCACTTCCTAGGAAAACTGATAATATCTGCAATGCCTGAATTCTCCATCTACATTGCAAAGGCAGACAAGCTGATTACAATAAACCTCAAAACGAGGTTTGAGGGTTATTGCAAATGGACCCTACTTCTTTCAAAAAATTTTCGTTCATGTTGAAACCATTCAGTTATTATTTGGACTAAGGTATGCTCACTCCAAGAACTTTCTATTAAATTCAAATAACCCTAGGTAATAGTATTCTTATTTATTTCTGTCCATTTTCATCACTGAGACAGATTTATTATCAGATATTTTAATATTCACCAGGAATCAAGTTCAGTGTCCTAAGGAATGTGATAGGACCATTCTTGAATATAAGAAAGTGCATGTGGATGCTATTGCACAACAGACATTGAGAAGGATAAGAACTACAATGGTTTCCTTATAGTTTGTTTGGGCAGATGGTAGCTAGGTAAGGCTGAGGTTTTAATCTTTCTTATCTCAAGTTTTATTTGCTAATGCTTTATTATTTTATACATTTATTTTTCTGTTGCAGCTTTATATCATTATATTGCTGTCCACACCTTAAGCCTTGGATGCTATTTATCTCGGGTTTCCAGTGTCATAACAAGTAGAAAAAATGAGGAGTTTCCTCCAAAATAATGGAAGAGAACACAGTGAATTTTTATCCAGATAGACTCCAAACTCTGAGTACCTGGGTTTTTCACACCCATTCAGTTAATTGGAGCTCCTACTCTTTCATATACCGTAGAGAAAGCTAGTAAAATTTTTTTGCCCTTGCCTATGGCTACTGTAAGCTTGTGTAGTTGGCCATTTCAATAAAATTCTTTGGAGGCAACAATCCTATTATTATTATTACTATTATTATTAATAAATTATTTTAAGTATATCATGTGTTTTGGCCTGTTTTGCCCTGTAAGTTGTAGACTATTGGAAGATGTATCTATTTTTTTTGTTATCATTTGTCATTTTTTATTTTTAAAAATTTTTATTGAAGTACAGTTGACATACAATGTTAGTGTACAACATAGTGATTCAACAATTCTATACATTACTCAGTGCTCATCACAATAAGTGTAGTCACCATCTGTCCCCATAGAATGTTATTATACATTATTGACTATATGCTCTATGCTGTACTTTTCATCCTCATGATTTTTTTTATTATATTATGTTAATCACCATACATTACATCATTAGTTTTTGATGTAGTGTTCCATGAGTCATTGTTTGCGTGTAACACCCAGTGCTCCATGTAATACGTGCTCTCCTTAATACCCATCACCGGGCTAGCCCATCCCTTCACCCCACTCCTCTCTAAAACCCTCAGTTCGCTTCTCAGAGTCTGTAGTCTCTCATGGTTCGTCTCCCTCTCCGATTTCCCCCCCTTCATTTTTCCCTTCCTGCTACCTTCTTCTTTTTTTTTTTTTTTTAACATATAATGTATCATTTGTTTCAAGGTACAGGTCTGTGATTCAACAGTCTTACACTTTTTTTTTTAAGATTTTATTTATTTATTAGAGAGAGAGCGCCCATGAGCCAGAGGACAGGGGGTGGGCGAAGGGAGAAGGAGAAGCAGGCTCCCCCCCCCATCTCTGTCTCCATCCTAGGACCTTGGGACCATGACCTGAGCCGAAGGCAGATGCTTAACTGAGACACCAGGCATCCCTCTGCCTTTTTTTTAAAATCAGAAATGTTAACTTCACTGTCACTTAATAAAAATTCAATTAATATGTCAAATGAATGGGAAGACTTTTGAAAAATTTCAGTCCATGTTTGTCTTCTATAGACCTATAGCTATACAAATGCAAAGATTATTTTCTAGTTAATTGTCAAACTTATTCTTCAATGTTTCCATAACCTAAGAAACCAAAGCATTTTACTTCTTACTCTAAAAAAGCTGAATAAAGAAATCTATGTTAGAGCAATTTACTTCTCATCATATTTTTAACATTCTACTATGTGCTTAAAAGAAACAACTGTGTTTTACTCTTTTCAATTTATGCTCCTAGTTTTCACTTACATGTAAATTTTCTTGCTATTTAGATTTTGTGTTATTTTTTCCATCTATCTGTAATGGAAAGCAAGACATATTGTGTGCTTTCCATAATTCTGTTATGGCCTCTTTACACTATCTGTTAGAAAATGGAGAAAAAAATACTTTAAAATGTGGCAAAGGGGAATGGGGACAATATGACAACAGATAAAGTGGAAGCTGGATGCTTTGCTTGGAAGGAATTTACATATATCACAACACTGGAAAGACTATAGTTTGTGGCCATTGCCCAAACGGAATTCGGTATGTAATGGCATTATGCTATGGTTAATTTTTGTATCTAGCCTCTTTTGTTCAACATTATATTTAGAAGTTCATTCATGTTGTTGCATGTAGTAATAGTACATTCTTTTTCTTTTTTTCTTTTTTTTAACATTTCATTTTGAAATAATTATAGATTCAAAGGAAATTTCAGAATTCAGTGTCTCCTGTAGTGCAGCTAAACTTTTGAGACTATGTAATATTGATCAAAGTCGTTATAAGACTTTATATTTATTCATAGAGTTATATGCAAACATGCACAGCTAAATTTTTGAGACTATATAATATTGAAGCCCAAATCAATTATCAGACATTATATTTATTCATAGATTTATATGCAAACATATAAAGATAATATATTGGTAAATTAAATCTAGAAACAAGTTTAAAAAATAAAATTGTGGTTAAGTAGAGTTGATACTGTGAATCTAAGAATGTGCCAATATTAGAAAGCCTCTCAATATAACTCAACACAATTCCAAATTCCAAAATTAGTGGAAAATAAGCATACGATTGTATCAATACATTCATGAAAAAACATTTATAATATTATATTGGTTATAATAAAGTTTTTATATAAACTTGAAGTAAACAGGAACTTAAATTTCAAATACAATTTATTAGTTAAAATCTTTGGTACTCATGAAAAATTTCTGGAGTTAGCATTAATGTGGTGGATTTTTACGGTCACTGTGGCTATTTTTTATTATCCTGGAGTTTTGGTTATCTCAATAAATATGGAAATATCATTAAAAAAAGTTACCTGTTTATGACCAAGGCACTTTATAAAATAGGAATAAAAGGAAACCTTTTTTCTTAGCAAGACAATAAACTCAGGAAACTCAGAATTCTTACATGAAAATATTGCTAAATATGACTTCATAAAAAATGAGAAAAATTTTAGCAAAAATACCTTAAACTAAAAAAAAAGTGATTAACAGGATTAGTAACTTTTATGCTTAACACTTATCCAAATTTTTTGGTATCTTCAAAGGTTTTTATACATCATCCAACAGTATTTTTTTTTTCAGCAGTATTGTTTTTAAATTATACATCAATCATTTTATATAAAAAATAAATTTAAGTTACTTTTACATCCATGACACAATATTGAATTTGGTAATAATCAAGTAAATGTAAATTAAAATAAAAATGAGGTGTCATTTTAAAATGTCAGTATAGCAAAACCAAATAATTTATAATACACATTCTCCGAGAGATTACAAGAAAGCCTGAACTCCCATATGCTCTTTGTTGATATTCTGAATTGCTTCTACAGTTTTCTAGGGCTTGGGTGTGGGGAGAAATAGCCAATCTTTGGCCTTTTTTAAAAAACTACATTGCTGTGATTCACAAATTACATCTCTAGTAATTTACCTTATACATATATTGACATGTGAGGGCAAATAATAAATGGTAATGTGCTATTTTCAAAAAAGCAGTATCAGGGCGCCTGGGTGGCTCAGTCTGTTAAGCGTCCAATTCTTGATTTCGGCTTAGGTCATGATCTTAGGGTCCTGAGATTGAACCCTGCGTCATTCTCTGCACTGACCATGGAGCCTGATTGGGATTCTCTTTCTCTCTCCCCCTCTGCCCCTTCCCCTATTTGCTCTTGCAGGCTCACATGCACACTCTCTTTCTCTCAAAAAATTTATTAAAAAAGCAGTATCTGTTATTGCAAATATATTTATACTAGCAAATTACTTCAAACAACAATTTGTTCACATTAAAAATGCCATATATCATCATGACCCAATGCATTATAAATATAGTAAAGCTAGTGAAGAGAAATAAAAATAATTATATGTAATGCACTTATTTTTTAGCAATATCTAATGATCCTATCAAATTCTCTCCCTTGCCAATCCATTAGTTTACTTATATTCCTCTAGTAGTGGAATATTAAATGTTTATAACTAATCAATCCTTCATTAGAGAGAAGCTAAACTTAATTATCACCTCTGTGAGGGTAAAAAGATAATGCTGAAAATCCAGAGGTCTTAAAACCCTCAGTTATATTCAATAAGATATATCTACGTAATTTTTTTCTCATGTTTACCACAATTATATGATTATATCTATATTAGTGATCCAAAACTATAGAATCAACTGCCTAGGCAAACAGGATAAGCTCTGTCAAATGAATGAGCTTAAAATTAGCATCATTTCATCTCATATATCTAGATAAATCTATTTAGATGATTTACTTTGCAAACACACTGCGTTGTTTATTCTTGTGAAAGCTGCAAATTATAAACCATATGGCTTGTTAATATGGTTTGAGAGCATGTAGGCTGTATCGTTTTTACTAAAATGTGTCTCAATAATGTATTAAGCTTTTTAAAAAAAGTTTTAATTAAAGGGTAAAAGCACTATATAATGTTATCTCTTTAGAATGAATCTAAAATACTAACAAGAGATCTTTACCTTTACAATGCTTTTGGTCACCTTCAGCTATGAATCTGCAGAAATATGTGTTCTCCTGCTATTATTATTTCATAGTGGAAAAAATTCATCGTAAAGATTTTAGGGAGTTCTCTATTTAAATCTCTAATCTTCTTTCATTCTATTGGTATATCAATTTACTCCAATTTTCAACAATTGACTGCTTAATGACAATCGAATATTTTTGTGAGTATATATCTTTTATTTATAAGAATGTTTAAAGCATTTTTTATCAAAACAAGGGACATACATGTGGTTCAGTGCATTTTTTAACTGCTCTTTTTCTTTAAAAGAGATTTCTTTGGCATTTCCTATAATTATCATCCTTTCCCCTGTAGGGTTTCTGTTATTCTCTGAGTCCTGGCACTGTCCAACTGCCTTGATAATTATTGCTGCTAAATACTGTGATTATGTTTCTTGGTTTTAGAGAGTATTTTTTTAATCACAACAGAATATTTAAATTCAACTAAAAGAAAATTACTTTCTCAATGATTCCACTTATATTCTAAGTATCTACCTATGTATCTAGGTATAAATAATATAATATTTGGAAATTTAAAATATAAAATGTTTAATTATCCAAGAGTATTTGACCTTGGGGTGCCTGGGTGGCTCAGTCAGTTGGGCACCTGCCTTCAGCTCAGGGCATGATCCCGGAGTCCCAGGATTGAGCCCTTCCTCGGGCTCCCTGCTCAGTGGGGAACCTGCTTCTATCTCTGCCCCTCACCCCACTTGTGCTCTCTCTCTCTCTCTCTCTCTCAAATAAATAAGTAGAATCTTAAAAAAAAAAAAAGAAGGAAAAAAGAGTATTTGATGTTAGTTCTAAGCATAGTGGACCCTACACTAGGTTCAAAGTAATTACGTACCCTGATCGGTTGGTGTCAGTTGGATTAAATATACTAAGAGTTGAAGAGTGAATAAATATTTAATGGTAGAATGAGTAGCTCTTTACTTATGCAACTTAGAGGAAAAAAAAAAAAAATCCTGAACTAAGTACTGGATCAGGAAAATGGCAATAGCTTACTATTCCTTCAACTAAGATATAATTAAAAGAGTTCGTGTTTTCCCATTATATTGGTTAGGGGAAATGCTCATGTTGATCACTTTCCAATTTAATCATTTCAGTAGAAAACATTAGTATTTCCAAACTCACAAGAATCTGATGGCTTGAATTTCTGTCTTCTTAATTATAATTTCATTATTTTTGCTATGACATTCACTGCCCAATGTTTATTAATCTCACTAACATCTCAGAGTTAGATGCAGGTTCCTGATTCCTCAGTGGTCTGTTTTCCAGAAGGCTGCGTTCAAGCATCTTCTTTTTTTTATTATTTTTTTTGATTAGATGATCAAACAATATCACTAGAGAAGATATATGTATGACACAAATGCCAAGAAACAAAAGGAGGTAATAATGCAAAAAATAAGTTTTCTTGAGGGGCCTGGGTGACTCAGTTGGTTAAGCGGCCAACACCTGATTTTGACTCAGGTCATGATCTCAGGGTCATTGGATGGAGCCCTGTCTTGGACTCCATGCTCAACTGGGAGTCTGCTTGAGAATCTCCCCCTGTCCCTCCCCCTGTTTGCTCTCTCTCTCTCTCTCACTCTCTTTCTCTCAAATAAATAAATAAATCTAAAAAAAAAGAAGATACCCTATATACATGCTCTTCCATACTTCCTGAAATTAAAAACCTGTCTTGAAGTTACTGTCGTATTAGTACCTATTGCACTATAAGGCTGAATTTAGAAATCAACAGGCTCCACTGACCTTAAGCAAGATGTTTGCTAAATGATTACCTGTGTTATTTGTATACTTTGGACTTTGTTCAGATGATCAATGGATCCATTTCCAGGGTAGGGATTCTATATATAATGATAGGAATCACAATTGTGATTGATCTATTATCAGAATTATAAATATATATATATAATAAATATATATGTTATATATATTATAAATATAAATAATATAAATTAATATATAATGTATAAATATATAAATATATTAAATTAATATAAATAAAAAATAAATACTATAAATATAATAAATATACATTATATATTTTATATATATTAGAAATATATATACTGAATTATAAATTCAGTATTTCTGAATCTCTTTATAAACTTGTAACTGGAGAACTGACACAAATTACCTTGGGGCGCCTGGGTGGCTCAGTTGTTAAGCATCTGCTTTCGGCTCAGGTCAGGATCCCAGGGTCCTGGGATCGAGCCCCGCATCGGTCTCCCTGCTCCACGGGAAGCCTGCTTTTCCCTCTCCCACTGCCCCTGCTTGTGTTCCCTCTCTAGCTGTGTCTCTCTCTGTCAAATAAATAAAATCTGTGTCTCTCTCTGTCAAATAAATAAATAAAATCTTTAAAAATATTACCTTAAGCTTGCTCTTTGATGAAGCCAATTTGTAATAAATCATGTAAGTAAGACACAATAGCTATAAATGAATAGATTGTAAATAACTTATTCCTTGTTTCCTGTAGCCCTTTAGAAAGCTGACCTACATGGCATCATTCAGAAATGATTTTGCTTCAATGTGTGTAATCATGATCTAAAATCCACTTTTGATTTTTGGCACACTATCTGTCATCCTACCAGAAACTGATACCATGTGATGCATGTTTATCTCCCTAGTATTATAACTCATCATCTATACAACCAAATCCAGATCTTTGCTGTATCTTTTATTGAGTAAATTACTGCAATACATATCTCCTATCAGGCACTGAATGATAGTCTGGAAACCCTGACTTGATTAAATACTCATATCTTATATTTTCCATCATATCAAGATTTTTAAAAAGCAATTTAACAATATTTTGTTACCTACTTTTCTGTTATTTTTCATATATAAAATATCAGTTGCTAAAAAGACACTCTATTTTTCTTATAATTACAATTGTTCCAGAAATAGAGAAAGTGAACTGAATTGTGTTTTGGCAAATTCTACTTAAACCTTAAACAAAGACAAGGCATGTATGTGATAAGTCTAACAAACCAGCCTCAATTATATATATAACCTTTTTCAGATTTACCCTAAAAAAGTTGCTGCCTCTAACCTGTTCCCTTAACAGCAAAATAGTATCAGGCAAACACAAATCCCTTTGTAGCTTCTTGAATGAACTTTGCTCACCTATCCCTATACATTTTGCAAGATCTGTCGGAGAATGGTGTGAATACTTTTTAGGACATTCTGGCAGCCTCAGGTAAACCATCCAACTGCATTAAATCTCAGGACCTTGATATACCATTCAGTACAATCCTCCTCCTGGTTGGTCCCTCTGTTACATCTGTCTGGGCATTTGACACCTAAATCACAGCTGTCTCTTCATTGCAAACTAGTAACAGGATACTCAAATAATCATATGTATTGTCCATCCAATCCTCCAGAATTGGTTCCTCAACTTCCTTATCATCAATAACTTCCATTTATACTTTACTTCAGTAATTCAGTAGCAGGTCCATTCTGAATTGGCGGTCTTTGGACCTTGCCACCACTATTTTGCCATCTGCGCAAATTACTTAAGCACATTGTAAATCAGTTCCCTTACCTGTAATGCTGGGGATGATCAAATAATAGCACTAAGTTCACGTTCATGTAATGAACTTCTATTCAATTTTTTCATATAAATAATTCCCAGGGTTTTATTCTTGGTTCTTTTGCCTACTGATTCTGTATAAATTAAATGACTTCATATTTCCTAAAAAATAAGATAGGCACTTGTGGATTTGGGATTGAGAGACAATTCTTAGTCTGCCACCTGCTTTCCTTTCTTAATTCCTACTGAGCCACACTCCTGCATCCACCTTATATTATAGCTACAGTGAGCATTTTTCAACGCTTTTTCATATCTCTAGTTACTGTGCCCTAAAATGCTCAACTTTCTTTCTGGAAATCCTCAAATCATTCTTCATATGCAAACTGAAGTATATTATAAGCAAAACTTCTACAGATCCACCTTAGTAAATTTGAGAACTTCCCCCCTATGCATCCACATTTATTGTTCCTGTTTTTAATTTTTAAAATATCTTCCGTTAAACTTGCTACTGATATACAACATACTACAGAACTAGGGAATTTATAAGTGCACAGCCTATTGAAATATCACACCTATGTAACCACCAATCAGGCCAAGAAGTTGACTAATACCTAGACCCATTAAATATCCATTTCCCTGCTCTTAACTCAAGTCTGTGAGTATAACATTGTATCTGAAACAGCTTATCCATTTAAAAAATACATATAGTTTAGCTTCTTCCTACTTCTAAAATTTGCAGCTAAGTTATGATCCCCATTCATTTTTCAAATTCCTATTACCTCTACCAGGAACTTTCCTGAATATTTCTCCCAAATTCTTTTTCAGGTCTTAGAAGGATATCTTACCAAGTAATCCAGAAAAAAAAAATAATATTGTTGTATTGCTTACTCAACCTGATTTGTATTTATAATATGATCTGTAATTAGCTTTAAGACCCTTTGGCATAGATGATCAAGAGGACTTTGATGGCTTTGGAAGGACTCAGAAATTTCTTTACTTGGGAACGCAGCCTAAAGACTGGCATACCACATCCCAAGTACAAATATGAAAATATTTTTGTGTAATTTAACTAGAAAGTGAATCGAATGCCACTACTAGATTTATTGTAAAGTCTTGTTAGCGCGGCCAAAAGGCCAGAGAGCTGGTGACATCTTGAAGCTTACAAATTGGGTTCAATAACTATTTCCTTGTTAGCTAATAAATGATTGCAGGTGTGACAGAATTCAGTCTGAAATTCACTTTACTTATGTCTTACTGTCTGATAGCATGCTTGGAGAAAGGAGGCTTAGAGTAAGAATTTAAAAATACCCATTACAAGCGAACAACCCTTAGGTCAGTTCACAGCAGCAGAGCAAGCCAATCTTGGCTTTAGAATAAATATTGCATATTTGTATCCCCCCCTCCCTTCCTGCCCCGATTTGTCCTTATTAACAGGAAGCTTATTTTTCTTAAAGACCTCTCTTAATTGACCAAAATTCCAGGGCTTTCTGTATATCCAGCTAAGGTCAACCGTGCTTCCAAATATTAGAGAGAAAATTCTGGCATAGCTACTGCTTTGCAGTGACTTGAGTTAGCTGCTGGGAAACTAGACCTGCCCTTTGTAATGGACATTCATTCCCTGCTAATGTGATCTTTTGCTTGTTTCAAATCCCTGAGCACTGTGGGCGTAATTGAGCACAGCAGCCCATACACATGCAAATAATCATCCTTTTATATTCCCCCAAGCACTGGGGTCCTCCTTAGCCATATGCTTTGCTGAAGCAAACCCTCCTCCAGGAAAACTCAGTCTATTCTATTGACCGCAAGTCAATCACCGTGAGGCTCCTATCCTTCCTGAAGTGCTCCTCTCATCTGTGTCTTCTCCTCCAAACACTTCAGCCCATCAGAGGGGCCCTGCGGATTTGAACAATAAGGGTGGGAAGAGTGAGAGTAGCAACCCCAATGCTCCCAGTAGGCTACTTGCTCTGCAGTAGACGGTCCCACTCCTACCCTAGTGAGGGCTGGCAGCCGGAAGCGTTTGTGAGGAACTCCCTTTGTGAGGACACAATAGGTCCTTTTACACCCTCACCCTGTCTAAATGTGCCTTCTGGCATAACATTTGCATGAATAAAAAAGGAAAATCATGTATCTTCTTAGCAGAACAAAGATGATATGCCTCAAGGTGACTTTCTGTCTCAAGATATAGAGGACAAAGAAGAACTTGACATAAAGGTTAATCTCCTGAAAGCAATAAGGCAGAATACTTTGTGTCTATTCTTTTCCCATTTAAAATCATCTTGCATGCTGAATGATTCATTTTCCTTCAAATTAACTTTTTAAATAGATGTAAATACTAAAATTCATTTTTTGAAATTATCTTTTTGTCATCAAGCGTATCTAAATGATATCATCTATTAAACTTTTTAAATGAATTATATACATATACATTAAACATGATTTTTGAAGGAAAGAAAATGACTTTATTAGGTAACACTTAAAAGATCGATTGCATTTGATTATGTATTGTAGATTTAAAACACAGGTATTCAGCTTTTCTGTTTATGTCACCATTATACGGACACCAAATATACCTGCATAAACAGGTTATCTTAAACATTTGGCGTTTAGGGGCTCCTGGGTGGCTCAGTCAATTAAGCGTTTGCATTCAGCTCAGGTCATGATCCCAGGGTCCTGGGATCTAGTCCCGCGTCAGGCTCCTTGCTCAGTGCGAGGCCTGCTTCTCCCTCTCCATGCCACTCCCTCTGTTTGTGCTCTCTCTCTCTCTGACAAATAAATAAAATCTTAAAAAAAAAAAAAAAAAAAAAAACAGCGTTTATACTGCCATTTGAACAATTTAAACAGATTGTAGAGAAAGACTTGTCTGTGCATTATTAATTTATCCACCTACATTGAAATGCCATTTTTCAGCAGTTTTTTTATTGTGTTACTACTTATGGAAGAAAAACAAATTGGAGAGCCATGTCCTGACATATTTCAAAACTATGAATATCCTTTTTGGAGTCTTCAAGCTTGGTTTTATTCTGTAGCTCAATATTTTCATTCCTGAGTAATCTCTGCATTTCTAATTATCTAATTCCATAGCAGAGCCTGATCAATATCAGGATTGTTTCTGGATATGCCTCACAATTTTCCAGCTGAAATTTAGTTTTCAGCCATGTCCTATCTCTAGTTACAATTCTTTCAAAAGATTATCTTTCCTGGAGGTAATTTCCACTTTACATTGTACTCCATAGACATCAAGCTGCATGGGTATGCACTGTCCGTAGAAAAATAGATCTCTTGTTTCTGATATTCTCATGGTTACAGAGGCTTCTATATTGACAATAACCAAGTTCTTACAATGCGTCTTTGCTGGATCCAGTAACAACCCGAAGTCAACGTTTGCCCACAACTTCCTTAGTTTATCTTGCTATCCCAAGGTTCTACCTGGTTCAGAATTCATGTCAAAATTTTCTCTCTACAATCATGAAATATAATTTAAAGTTATATTAACAGTCAGGGTGGGCTTGCATTGTATTTCCAGTTTCTGCTGTGGTGCACAATGCATATCCATAGAGCAGAGTTCTTGCTTTAACACATGGCCTAACCTCAAAACGTACGACTAGTAACCCTTCCTTCTTTTCCTGGATATATTCAGGTTCCACATAACTAAAAACTCCCTTTCTGGGTCTGCAATTACTGATAAAATGCAGTGTTCTTGGACCGAAGTGGTTACAAGCAGCTAATCCCATTCAGCGTGATGGGAAAAGCATTAAATATGGTTGTCCTGAGGGTCACTTGTTGAAATGGCTAGAAAACGGGCTTCTAGTCTATGAGGTCAGTAAGAAATGTAGAAACTTAGAGTAAAGGTGTAGATACAGTGTAAGAATAAATAAAAATGTCTGTCCATTTAAAAGGGCAAAGAGATAGTTTTCCCTGACCAAGACTTCCTTAGTGTTCCTTCAGCTTGATTCAACTTTAGAGAGGTTTCTTCCTAAGTCTAGGCCCCTGACCTCCCTTTACTTAGAGTGTTTACTTTAGGAAATGTAATATGTAAATCCATTCTCCACTCATTGAGATGCAAATTTCCTCCCAGCCTTTTGGCAGTTTTATAACCCAAGAATGTCTTTCTCAAGGAACTGGGAGCAATCCCTTAGAAATGTAATCATAAGAAAGATAGAGCCCCTCTCACCCAGTCTCTGTGGGAGGATGAGAGCCTAACTTTGGTAAGTACCAATTAGCGAGCATACCTGGTCTAATCACATTGACCTACCTCCCCAAAGTGTCATCCAGGACTTTTCCACCAGCTGAACCCAGCACTTACCAGCTCTCCCACATTTACTTTCAGCAGAGCTAGTTCAGTCCCTCCTTCCTATTGGCAGTAGTCTTGAGTAAAGTCTTTCTTGCCTGTTAATTCAATCAGGTACAATTTTTTCTTTGGCATTCCCTCCACTTTTGCTTAGACTGCTTCCTTGAAGTAACATATCAATCTGAGTCCTTTCTCTGACCAGTGGAATAAGAGATCTCCCTGGAGACTGAGCTTGTTTTCCAGGTTTTACGGTATAGGGTTACCTTCAAGTTTGTTGACCAGATAACCTCTAGATACGTAAAAACGCACCACTGGAATTAGCTCACTATTCTTTCAAAAGACGTATAGGTAGGTATAGGTTTTAGTCTCTCAAGAAGTTTAGGGAATGTATTTTTTTTCTTCTGCTGTGCTGTATAAAGTTTCTGAGATCTTGTTTCAATTCTGTATTCCCTTTTGTGCAAACTTACATGCATGTTAGTAATGTTTACTTAGGTAGAAAGAATAATGATTTCAAAAAGATCTCTAGTCCTAATCCCCAGAACTGGTGAATGTGTTACATAGTAAAAGGGATTTTGCACGGGGCGCCTGGGTGGCTTAGTTGGTTAAGCGACTGCCTTCGGCTCAGGTCATGATCCTGGAGTCCCGGGATCGAGTCCCGCATCGGGCTCCCTGCTCGGCGGGGAGTCTGCTTCTCCCTCTGACCCTCCCTCCTTTCATGCTCTCTCTCTCTCAGTTTCTCTCTCTCAAATAAATAAATAAAATCTTAAAAAAAAAAGGGGGGGGATTTTGCAGATGTGACTAAATTAAGGATTTGATATGAAGGATTACCCAGGTGTGCCCCATGTCACAATAATCCGTGTAAGGGGAAGAGAAGCAGACGAGGCAGAGGCAGGATAGGAGCTATGATGACAGAAGCAGAGGTGGGAGGAATGAAAGTCTCTGAGCCAATGTGGGTAAGCTTCCAGAAGCTGAAAAAAGCAAGGAAACAGCTTTCCCCACTACAGTCCACCAAGTAAGTATGCAGCCCTGCAGACATCCTGATTTTAGGATTTCTGACGTGCAGAACTGTAACTGAATACCTTTATATGGCTTGATACACTAACTATATAGTATTTTGTCACAGCAGAATAAGCAATAAATATACATACTCAATCATCAGTTGTGCTCTTTTTCTCTTCTACATTGTTACAGAAGAGTCTTTGGGCTGGCAGGATTGTTTTATTTCCCTGACAGTGTAGAAATAGAGGATGTATCATCATATGATGAATGTAAATAATAGTCTGCAAGCTCCCGTGATGGTTGTACTGAATGTTTGTCTCCCCAAAATTCATTTATTGCAATTATAACCCCCAAGTGGTGATGTTAGGAGGTCAGGACTGAGAAGAGATCAACACATAAGGGTGGAATACTCATGAATGGGATTACTGCCCTTATCAAAGAGATCCCAGATAACTCTCTCATCCTTTTTTATACCCTGTGAGGACACAGTGAGAAGACCTTTTCTGAATTGAGCCCTCACCAGACACTGAATCTGCTGGCAACTTGATCTTGGAGTTCCCAGCCCATAGGACTATGAGAAATACATTTTGTTGCTTAGGCCACCCAGTGTATGATGCTTTGTTAGAGTAGCCCGAACCAACTAGACTATGGTGTTTCATCATTTCTTCTATAATGCAAGTCTAAAGTTACTTGTGTTTTATTGGTTAATAAAACACTTAAAATTCTGGAGTGAGCCCCTTTGGTAATAGTAGCTAGCAAAACATAGTGCATTTTAAAAGAAATATATGTACAGCATTTTCTTTTTTGGTAGCTCATGATGAACAAATTATTTGTTGACATTAGGCATCTACCATGACAGAGAAAGGTAGTGGGTATATCATTGGTGTCATGAGACCAGACAACTCAAATCTGCTGAAGAAACATCACCATCCACTCCAACAGTAAGTACTTATTGTAAGAACATGGTGAAAATATTGCAAGTGCAAGTGCAGAAATAATTTTCATATCACTCTGAAGATCCATTTTTATTTAGGTCAAATGATTCTTTTTCTAAATTAATTCTGATCATTTTAATCAAAGGTTTTTTTTGTGTACTTAGAAAATTGAATTGGTATTTGTGAATTTATTAGAATAAGAAAATATTTGCAAACAGGTAAAGGCAGACAGTTTTATAACAATATCATCTAAAGCGTTAAGTAAAAAATCGGGTAACTGCAAAAATGGTTCAAATATATTCATCCAATTTATGAAATCAAAGTAAATCTTTTGAAAGAACATTTCATTAAAGGTGGATTATATGACATTTTAAAATGTTATAAATTTAGTTAAAAATTACATCAATAGGGACGCCTGGGTGACTCAGCCGGTTAAGCGTCTGCCTTTGGCTCAGGTCATGATCCCAGGGTCCTGGGATCGAGCCCCGCATCGGGCTCCCTGCTCCGCAGGAAGCCTGCTTCTCCCTCTCCCACTCACCCTGCTCGTGTTCCCTCTCTCACTGTGTCTCTCTCCCTCAAATAAATAAATAAAATCTTTAAAAAAAAATTACATCAATAATAAAATTATTTTCGTAATGATAAAATGCATTCTAAATTTGGTGAGACAAACAACATTTTTTATTAAATTCAGAAAACTATAGAGCCAAATGACTTTGCGATAGGTTGTGGAAAATACGTAACTCCTGACTCTATCCAAACAAGATGTAATGTTCTACCAATCAATGAGAAGCTTAAGTTATTAAAAGCTACATGCACACACCACAACTTTATTTTTTTGCTTTCATTTCAATTATTTTTTTATTATGTTCAGTTAGCCACCATATAGTACATCATTAGTTTTTGATGTAGTGTTAAGTGATTCATCAGTTGTGACAACACCCAGTATTCATCACAACACATGCCCTCCTTAATACCCATCACTCGGTTACCCCATACCCCCACCCCCCTCCCTTCTGTAAGGCTCAGTTTGGACTCTGGGAAACAACTTGTTTACTTTAATAGGAGAAACAGCTTGTTTATTTTAATAGAAGGAACCTAATGCTGATGCTGAATAAACAAAAATACTCCAGCATAAGAATGTTCACTTTCTGTTTTTGCTGCTCATTATTAATTAGAATTTAAGAAATTATAAAATTTGGATGAATTAGTGACATGCAGTGGCATTCAATTTTTTTTTTTTTTTTCCTAAATCGTCTTTAAAGATTCCTTTGGTGGGGTAGAGGTAGGGATTGTGGCATGATTTACAATGAAAACACAGCATTGAATAGATAAAGTTGTACTGAAATCACTGAATAGTGGAGAATACACATGAATTTAAATAAGTTCTTCCTTTTTATGCTTTCTTTCCACAGGGATATTTCTTTTTTGCCACACTTCTAGAGTTTTTGGTTCCATCCAGTCATTCCTTTGTCCTCTGTAACTCTTGAGATATCTCTTGATGTATTTTTATTCAAGGTACATTAAGAATAAACAATCAATATGTAGAATACAGGAGAATTTTCATTAGTTATACCTATTTAACCAATAATCATTACATGTGTAAAGAAAGATGGTTAAATTTGAATATATCAAATGCAATTGGCAAAAGCCAATTTTCCTTTTCCTCTCCTCCATGATTTCTGTTCAACACAATATGGTTTTAGATACTCTGAGTTAAATGCTATCAGTATTTATGGACAGAAAAATTCAATTTTTCCAGTTACAATTTTCATGAGTTTGATATTCAGTAGGGAAAGAAATAGGAGGGGCATCTGGGTGGCTCAGTCGTTAAGCATCTGCTTTTGGCTCAGGTCATGATCCCAGGGTCCTGTGATCAAGCCCTGCATAGGGCTCAATGCTCTGAGGGAAGCCTGCTTTCCATCTCCCACTCCCCCTGGTTGTGTTCCCTCTTGCTGTGTCTCTCTCTGTCAAATAAATGAATAAAATCTTAAAAAACAAAAGAAATAGGAAACTACATCAAATGTATAGGGCTACAAAAAATAAATCACAGTCATGCAAGGGAAAAAAGAATCAAGGAAGAGTGCAGGAGAGTCTCCTTTTGTCTTTCAAGTCTCTGTGGTGTTTCTCTGGCTTTCAGGCTGTGAAATCATTCTTCATTCCTTCTTTCAGCTGGACAATCATTCACTCCAGGGAGTAAGTCCACATGGGGTCAAACCCGGAGGTGTGCAGAAAGAGAATCCCTGTAGATTTTTTTTGTTTTTCTCCAAAAGTCTCACTCTGGTTTTTGACTGAAGGCAGAGGGGGGAGGGGAACACACCTGACAATTATCCTGAGAGTATTTTTTTAAAAGGAAAAATTTGACTAGAAGGAAAAAAAAATTAAAAAGATACACTTTCCCAGTCTCTCTTTAATTAAAGATTTCACATTTTTGTTGATTGTTAGAATCACCTAAAATATCCTTTGAAGTTATTAAGTGGAAATTTATCCTGTGGATTAAGATAAGAAAAATTCCTAAGAGACAGAACTTAACTCCAGAATTTTAACTTTGGACAACAATAAATACCTATATATCCAAGGCATTCGGAAATGCAGTGTCAAAAATTAATAAATCTTTTATAAAAACATCTATATGATTGCATGCTACAATCAATTATTTTGAAATATCATGGTGATAAAAAATTTTTATGGTGATAGAAATTTGTACAGAAATATACACAAGTAATATAAATATGTGTTTGCTTTTTGACTTTTTTTCAGTATTATCCTCTTATATAGGAAGCAGCAGCCTCTAAGGTTTTTATCTCTTTATAAATAACAGTGTTAAATAATACATTTGTTTCATATCAATGGAAAATCTGAATGATTTGAAATTTATTAGTGGAGGAAATGGGGATTGCTGGTTCTGGTCTGTTTGGTTACTACGAAAATTATCCACTAAAAACTTAGATATACTAAATAAAGAAGAATAAACATTGAGTAAGCTATACCATGCTCATGGATGGAAAGATATAATGGTGTTACCAAGATTTATTGCCCCCAAAATAGTTCTGTAAAATAAATGGGATTCCAAAACCCAAATACTTTTGTAACAGACCTCTCCAAAAACTCATATGAATAAATGAAGGCCCTCACATAATCAAGTATATTTAAAGGTTTAAAAAAAGAGTGACTCCCCCAGTAAGATATTTGGATTTATTATCAAAATGTAATACTTAAAACTGTACATCGTTGGCACTAAAAACTTACAGAAACATGCCCATGTATAATTAGAATTTTGGTATATAACATTAGGCATGTCCCATATAATCTAAAATCACAATATCAGTGTTATTACAGCAATTACATTATAATTATGAAAACTCAAAACTTTATTCAACAGATGTCTTCTCCCTCACACCTTCAGTGTTGCTCCTCATTGAAAGCCTATCATGAAAATAAAAGGATATAATATGCTAGGTCCTTTCCTCTATTCTAACTGCACCCCTCCAACCTTGGTTTAATACCATCCGGGATAGAGTAAGAATTGATTGGGGGGGGGGGAGAGTCTTATTGGTGGCTAGAGTTGTAATGCTTCACTAGGTCCTTTTTGGATATAGAGACTGGCATCAGTCCTAGTCAGATACTATTTTAAATACATCTGCTTTCTCTTCTTTTGTATCATCGCTTCCCTTCCTGAAGTTTGCTAATCATGTAGTCATCCATTTTGCTGACTTTTTGGTTAGGAACACATTTTGTGGTTTGAGAATTTTTGGATGATACAGGTAATCTGAATCTGGAACACAAGTGCACTTGAGGGGGGAGCCTGGGTGGCTCAGTCATTAAGCATCTGCCTTTGGCTCAGGTCATGATCCCAGCATCATGGGATCGAGCCCCGCACTGGGCTCCCTGCTCAGCGGGAAGCCTGCTTCTCCCTCTCCCACTCCCCCTGCTTGTTTTCCCTCTCTCGCTGTGTCTGACTCTGTCAAATAAACAAATAAAATCTTAAAAAAAAAAAAAGAAAGAAATCAAAATTCTTGGGGCGCCTGGGTGGCTCAGTCCTTAGGCGTCTGCCTTTGGCTCAGGTCATGATCCCAGGGTCCTGGGATCGAGCCCCGCATTGGGCTCCCTGCTCAATGGGAAGCTTGCTTCTCCCTCTCCCACTCCCCCTGCTTGTGTTCCCTCTCTCGCCGTGTCTGACTCTGTCGAATAAATAAATAAAATCTTAAAAAAAAAATGTACTTGAGGCCCAGTTTGTGGTTACATATTCTTGGTTGGTTTGTTTCCTTCACCCAATACCTGTTTTCAGGCAGGAAAATTCTCTTTGCAGATCATTTTGCAGGATGAACTTATATTTATTTCACCCTTATTTGAGGTTTGGATCTTTTTGGTCCATATTCATGCGAAAGCTTTTATTTGACCCTGAACTTAGGGCAGGTTCCAGATTTTACCTCCTTTTGTCTCAATTCCATGTGACCTTATATATATAAATTCACTATGGCTCAGCAGAGGTTTCAAATGTAATATCAAGGTCAGAAATAAGCACCACTCAACATTCACAGTCCTATTTGTTTTTGGCTTCTGAGCATATTTACTTTTTTTTTTAATCATTTTTCTTTTTTTCTCTGTCTCCATATCCATCTCTCATTTTCACTGTATTTAGTGATTGTATTTGTGATAAAATTAAGTGTGCCATTCTGCAGGACATGGAATTCTTTTGCCCTGTTGTTATTATACTTTGTGGTAAACAATCCAGATTCTGACAAAAGATTCAGATAATAATTACTCTTTTAATTTATTATTATAAATATTCCAGAGGACACACATGATAGGATGAAGTAAGTACTAGTCACATGTTAGTTTAAATACATCCACTTTTCTTCTTCTGCATTATTTCCTCCATTACTGAAGTTAATCGCTCATTTTTATTTCCATGTAGGTTGAATGAAACAACATGAACCCAGTTTTAAAAATGTACTTGTTCATTGTTTTGAGAAATGCCATGTTTAACATTGGCTATGCTGGGGAAAAGCGATCTGGAAAATCATAGCACTCTTATGAACTTGGGAGGAATATAATAGAAGGCTAAATCTATCCTCCTACTAAGTTATATTTTAAATCTTTTTTGTTCATGTCCCTGAAGACAGTAATGTAATTAGTGTCAAAGTTTTCAAGCAAGGCTACTTGCTATTAACAAGCCAAAGGGCAATAATTCCTATCAGTCAATGGTTAAAAATAACAGTTGTTCTATTCAGCAACACTGATCTCAAGTTTTATACATCCCTATGTTGTAGTAATATAACAGACTTAAAATTCTACCTAGAATATAATGCTTACACTAATACAAAAAGATCTTGGGAAGTGAATATTTTCTTTGTGAAACACTACAATAGCCAAGATATGGAAACAATCTAAATGTCCATGGATGGATGACTGGATAAAGGTGTGTTATACATATACAATGGAATACTACTCAACCATAAAGAGAATGAAATCTTGCCATTGCAACAACTTGGATGGATGTTGAGGGTATTATGCTGACTGAAATAAATCAGACAGAGAAAGAAAATACTGCCTGATTTCACTTATATGTGTAATCTAAAACAAAGAAACAAAATGAAACCCAGACCCATACAGAGACCAAGTTGGTGGTTGCCAGAGGGTAAGAGGGTGGGAGAGGGGATCAAAATGGGTAAAGGAGATTAAGAGGTATAGAGTTCCATTTATAAGATAAATAAATCATGGGAATGTAATGTACAGCAATAAATTGTATTAATTTTATAAAGTGACAGATGTTACCAAGACTTATTGTGGTGACCATTTAAAAATGTATACAAATATATACAAATGTGGAACCACTGTGTTTTATACCCAAAACTAATATAATATTGTATCTCAGTTATACCTCAGTAAGAAAACAAAAACAAAAACAAAAACCTCATTGAATGAAATAGTAAAAAAAAAAAAAAAAAAAAAAAGGATACACTTTGGTTTCTTTAGGATCAAAGGAGTTGCAACAGAAGACATTATTTACATGGTCTAAAAAAACAAAATTTGCTTGTACCATTTCTGGAAGAACCACATTTGGTCCTATCCCTTGTTCTGCATTAGATTTTATAATAAATTTCATTATTTGCTTGATTCTGCTACATATATTCCTGGTCTGATGCCACAATAAACTAAACTTTGTTCATTGATAATATAATGCTTTTCAAATATCCAATTATAGTATATAAACACACTGAATTTTGTTACATCTCATATATTTTCTCATAGAGTAATTAAGAATGCAGATTAACAATATAAAAAGAAAACATTTTTCTAGTAGGTCTGATGTATCTTTTATTTTAAGAATTTTTTTTTTATGGGGCACCTGGGTGGCTCAGTCATTAAGCATCTGCCTTCGGCTCAGGTCATGATCCCAGGGTCCTGGGATCAAGCCCCACATCGGGCTCTCTGCTCAGTGGGAAGCCTGCTTCTCCCTCTCCCACTCCCCCTGCTTGTGTTCCCTCTCTGTGTTTCTCTGTCTAATAAATAAATAAAATCTTAAAAATCCCGAATTTTTAAAAAATTTATTCATTAGAGAGAGTGCGTGTGAGAGTGAGAGTATAAGCGGTGGGTGGGGGTGGAGAGGGTCAGAGGGAGAGGGAGAGCAGACAGGGAGTCCGGCGTGGGGCTGATCCCAAGACTCTGGGATCATGACCTGAGCTGAAGACAGATGCTTAACTGACTGAACCACCCAGGCCCCCCTTGATATGTATTCTTATTCTTATGCTGTTGGGTGGAAAGTAGGGAATTGGCTAGATTTGGAGACCAAAAGAAAATGCCATCAAAAAAATTGCTTTGACTAATGCCCCTGTACCTGATATTTCCCACCCCCCACCATTCAAAGTTTGATTCCAATGGTTCATCATCTCATCGCCTATTAATGTGACCAACCAGATTTCTCTTGGTCAGATTAATTATACTATGTCAGTTTTGCTTTTATTTAGACCAACTAACCAACCTTCTGTATGTTCCGAGCAGCAACTATGACCACATTATTTCTAAGAAAATGCCCCTATGTGCACATTTGCATTTTATTGGATACTTTCACACCTGTCCTTGCCTATCCCATTATACAGGTGTTCTCATCTATTCTGAGATCCATACCATTCCTTTTAAAAACTACTCTCCTCTTACCTCCATGAATATGCAGTTCTTTCTAATTTCTTCAATTTGTCTAGGACAAAAGTATTGCAAATAATTAATTAGTACTTGATGTTTATTTTTCCAATAAATGAATTTTCAAACAGTTATTTTATTTCTAAATGGTAAAGGCAATAGCAAAAAAAAATGAACAATATTGAATGAATTGCAGATATGCATCTACTATCTATGGTATGGGGGGCAATTTTGCCTTTCATGTATTTATATATTTCTTGATATCTGAGATTTTTATGTTGGAAAAAAAGAGAGCTACAATTTTATCACATGATATTAGCAATCAATTTGTTAAACCTTTCAAGTGGTTTGTCTCTCTAAATGTCACCAACAGGTTCACTGAAACCACATCTAATAACCATTAGTTGCTATTTCCAGGTATTATTTTATTTCATAGAGATTTTATCTACTTAAAAGTAAAAGCATCTAAGAATTTCCATTTTTTAGTCTACAATATAATGAGGAGAACTGAGCACAAGTTGCATTTTCATCCAGAATACATAGAGGTAAACTTTATTTTTTTTAAATTTTTTTTTATTTAAATTCAATTAGCCAACATATGGTACATCGTTAGTTTCATATGTTGTGTTCAATAATTCATCAGTTGCATATAACACCCAGGGCTCATCATATCATGTGCCCTCCTTAATGCCCATCACCCAATTACCCCATCCCTCCACCAACTCCCTCTCCAGCAACCCTCAGTTTGTTTCAATAGTTAAGAGTCTCATAGTTTTTCTCCCTCTCTGATGACTTCCCATTCATTTTCCCCCCCTTCCTCTATGATCTTCTGCATTGTTTCTTATATTCCACATATGAGTGAAACCATATGATAATTGTCTTTCTCTGATGGACTTATTTTGTTTAGCATAATACCCTCCAGCTCCATCATTGAAAATGTAAGTAATCATCCTTTCTGATGGCTGAGTAATATTCCATTGTATATATATACACCACTTTTTCTTTATCCATTCATCTACTGATGGATATTTCAGCTCTTCCCACAGTTTGGCTGTTGTTGGCATTGCTGCTATAAACATTGGGGTGCAGATGCCCCTTCAGATCAATACATTTGTATCTTTGGTGTAAATACCTAGTAGTGTAATTGCTGGGTTTAGGGTAGTTCTATTTTTAACTTCTTGAGGGACCTCCATACTGTTTTCCAGAGTGGCTGCACCAGCTTGTATTCCCACCAACAGTGTAGGAGGGTTCTCCTTTCTCTGCATCCACGCCAACAACTGTCATTTCCTGACTTGTTAATTTTAGCCATTCTGACTGGTGTGAGGTGGTATCTCATTGTGGTTTTGATTTGCCAAGTGATGTGGAGCATTTTTCCTGTGTCTGTTGGCCATTTGTATGTCTTCTTTGGAGAAATGTCTGTTCATGTCTTCTGCTCATTTCTTCACTGGATTATTGTTTTTTGGGTGTTGAGTTTGATAAGCTCTTTATAGATCTTGGATACTAGCCCTTTATCTGATATGTCATTTGCAAATATCTTCTCCCATTCTGTAGGTTGCCTTTTAGTTTTGTTGACCATTTCCTTTGCTTGCAGAAGCTTTTTATCTTGATGAAGTCCCAATAGTTCACTTTTGCTTTTGTTTCCCTTGCCTTTGGAGACGTGTCTAGCAAGAAGTTGCTGTGGCTGATGTTGAAGAGATTGCTGCCTATGTTCTCCTCTAGGATTTTGATGGCTTCCCTTCTCACATTTAGGTCTTTCATCCATTTTGAGTTTATCTTTGTTTATGGTGTAAGAAAATGGTCCAGTTTCATTCTTCCACATGTGGCTGTCCAGTTTTCCCAACTACATTTGTTGAAGAGACTGTCCTTTTCCATTGGATATTCTTTCCAGCTTCGTCGAAGATTAGTTGACCATAGAGTTGAGGGTCCATTTCTGGGTTCTCCATTCTGTTCCATTGATCTATGTGTCTGTTTTTGTGCCAGTACCTACTGTCTTGATGATCACAGCTTTGTAATAGAGCTTGAAGTCCGGCATTGTGATGCCACCAACTTTGGTTTTCTTTTTCAACATTCCTGTGGCTATTCAGGGTCTTTTCTGGTTCCATACAAATTTCAGGATTATTTTTTCCAGCTCTGTGAAAAATGTTGATGGTGTTTTGATAGGGATTGCATTGAATGTGTAGATTGCTCTGGGTTGCATAGACATTTCAACAATATTCTTCCAATCCATGAGCATGGAATGTTTTTCCATTTCTTTGTGTCTCCAATTTCTTTCATAAGAGTTCTGTAGTTTTCAGATTATTTTACCTCTTTGGTTAGGTTTATTCTTAGGTATCTTATGGTTTTTAGGGCATTGTAAATGGGAGTGATTCCTTAATTTCTCTTCCTTCTGTCTCATTGTTAGTGTATAGAAATGCAACTGATTTCTGTGTATTGATTTTATATCCCATCATGTTGCTGAATTCCTGTATGAGTTCTAGAAATTTTGGGGTGGAGCCTTTTGGGTTTTCGACATAAAGTATCATGTCATCTGCAAAGAGTGAGAGTTTGACTTCTTTTTTGCAGATTTGAATGCCTTTTAATTCTTATTGTTGTCTGATTGCTGAGGTTAGGACTTCTAATACTATGTTGAACAACAGTGGTGAGAGGGGACATCCTTGTGTTTCCTGACAGAGGTAAACTTTATAAACAAATATCACAGTTATTCTGAGAAACAGAAGGATGGGCTTTTCAAAGAGATAACTTTTTCCAATTCTAATTACTTACATATCAACACCATCAAAAAGTTGAGAGCAAACATAAACACATGGACACACACACACAACACACACACAGAAATATAGAATTCTAAGTTCTTCTCAGAAATGAGTAAGCCTGAAGTAAGCATCTGGTTAGTGATGTGTTTTATAATAGTGTTTCCATAAAGGGAATAGGTTATTTTTAGGAGTGGTTGCTCCTCTAGATGGCATAAAAAAAATATTCAAAATGCAGTTTTCTGAAATATAGTATGGGTTTTCCTTTTATTTAAATGTATTTACATACTCAACTAATTTTTATATGTTTTATTGACCAATATTATTTTATATTTATATATAAATATATATAATAAATATATTATATATTTATATATAAATATATATTTTATAATATTGGTCAATGTGAAAATGCTTGTCTTTTAGGAATAATGCAGCTAAATCTATTTTATTATTGTTTTGATAATTTATTATTTGTTTTGATAATTGAATATGAGAATTATTATAAAGTGCATTAAAACAATACATTATAAAAATATATTATCAGTGTATTCTCCACATGTGAAATTAATTATTGAAAAAATAAGATACCACCCCCAGAGTAGAGAGTAAGCATTATATCTCATATGATTTCTTTTAAACTTAAGCCTTGGGTGCCTGGGTGATCGGTTGAGTGTCCAACTCTTGGTTTGGGCTCATGTCATGATCTCATGGGTGGTGGGATTGAGACCCATGTTGAAGCTCTGTGCTCAGTGGAGAGTCTGCTTGAGGATTCTCTCTTTCTGCACCTCCCCCACTCTCTCTCAAATAAATACATAAGTCTTTTAAAATTAAATAAATTTAAGCCTTTATTATTTGGAATGTTAAACAATATTCTCTGATTTCTACTTTTTAAAACTTTTCTAGCTTTAGTGAGATATAATTGACACAGGACTTGATTTTTTTTGAATAGGGAGTATATTAGCAATACAATATATTGAATATTGAACATGTTGTCTAATTTATTTTATGATCTTTTTACATTTTGAAAGATTTATTGGAATTATTTATCATTTTTTAAGTGACTCTGGGCATGTTTAACAATGACACTCCCTTTGTCCTACCAGTTCAGATGGGATCTTTCTGAACTCTTTACCATAAGTACCTGGTAGAGTTATTGGTGGTAAAATTCATGAAAGTATGGGGACCCCTAAGTCTATGCCTCCAGGAGTTACTCATTTTCAATTTAATCCACACTCACCTTTCATAATATTTGTCAAATTATAATTTATATGTTCCTAACATTTTATAGTTCTAGGAACTTTTGTTCCAGATAAGCAAAGTCTCAGTTGTATTTTTCTGGATATGCATGTCTCTCCAAATGTTGGGATGACAGTTTACCTTTGACTTCAGATTGCTGAGGTCCCAAGACTTTCAGTTTGACTATTTTTTTCCTTTTTGTAAGGACAGGATTAATGTCTTCTGAGTTCTTTACATTATCAGAGGTGAAACTGGAAGATTGTTTATTTTTCATTACTGCTATACAAAACAAAAAGTATCAGCAGAGGGTTTGAATTTTTTTTGTTATTAAATAAATACATATAGTTGTGCTCTTGTATCTGTTTCTTTTTTATTTTATATTTTCTTTAGCAAGAAAGCATAAATTTTACTGTTAAATATGTAGATCCAAATTATGAGGGAAAATCTGAGTAGATCAGTATTGCATTAGCCCAAATGTATTTTTTATTATTAAACAATGTGCGCTATTTTAATGTTGAATAACCAGTTTTGGTTACTTTTTGAAACCACAGAATAACATTGTTTATCAGCGATAGCAGCTGATTGACTCATTGGAGATTTACTATACATATATGTTATTTCTGGGGAAACCAGATTCCCAGGAAGTAAGGAGAAAGGTTTCCAGAAAATAAAGCTACAATATATGTGTGTCATACCACTATTTAGGTAGACTTTTAAGTTGGTGTAAGGATGTTAAAAAGTATGCCCTGCAGTATAACAGTTATTTTAGAGAGATAGAAGAAAAGTGGATAAGTAATAAATTTAAGAAAATGACAAAAAGTCATTAGAAATACTACTGACTATGATGATTTTCAGATTTCTGTCATTAAAAAATACAATAGCCCATATTTTTCAAATATGTATCGGTTAACTAACTGTGGTTTTCAGATATTATTATTATTTTCATAGAAGATGAATACTTTAGGGATGCCTGGGTGGCACAGTCATTAAGCGTCTGCCTTTGGCTCAGGTCATGATCCCAGAGTCCTGGGATCCAGCCCTGCATCAGGCTCCCTGCTCCGCGGGAAGCCTGCTTCTCCC
Organism: Mirounga leonina; assembly: GCF_011800145.1. Taxonomy (NCBI): domain Eukaryota; kingdom Metazoa; phylum Chordata; class Mammalia; order Carnivora; family Phocidae; genus Mirounga; species Mirounga leonina. The sequence goes on along the minus strand of NW_023270316.1, from coordinate 22,331,143 downwards.
TCTCCCACTCCCCCTGCTTGTGTTTGTACTCTCACTATCTCTCTCTCTGTCAAATAAATAAATAAAATCTTAAAAAAAAAAAAAGAATACTTTAAAAAATCTTCCCTTTGTCATCACATGAACTATATATACTCATGTCTAAATAGCTTGAATCTATTAATGCTAATATTTATAAATAAAATTCACAATTTCTAAATTGACAAACTAAATGGAACAACTTTTTTAAAAGTTGTTTAATTATTTTTATATACTGTTACTTGTGCTTTTAATATATTTCTGTCTTCCTTATTCCCAGGAGCTTAACCTATATACTGTTATCCAAATATTTTCACCCAGTTACCCACATGTAACACGAGATCTGGACTAGCCCATTCAGAGCTTCTTTGTCCCCTAATGACATGTTAACATGAATATTAAATATGGCCATTCAGAGAAAAACCACAGGACTTTTACTTGGAATTATGCTTCACATACACTTTTCAAGCTTATGGCGAATATGGCTGGATATTTAGTGGGTATTCAAATTTATCTTGAGAACTTTAAAGCCAGGAAAAAACCAAACTGCAGAAAACAGATTAAAGAAATGGAAAGAATCTGGGACTGGAGTGACATCACTGATTTCTTTTGATCTTCTGAACACACAGATACATTGACCGAAATATTGTCCTTAATTTTTATGCATATAAGTCAGTTTGAATCAAGTGTCTTGCTATCAAACATATCTGTTCAAAGATGATTATTTCAACAAAGATAAAATCATGATTTGCCTCCTACAGATCTGAAATGAGCATGTATTAAAAGTTTTTTTAGCTCATTATTAATGATGAAATGGAGCAGACGTTTACATAAAATTTAAAGAATGCAAAAAGCAGACACAGTTATGGACCAAGCATATTAAACTAAACTTGCTAATGTCGGCTAAACTTTTTTTTTTTTTTTCTTTTTCCCATGGGGAAGGAGTGTGAATCTCTTCACAGGACAGAATTATTTGCATCTGCATTGCCATTAATTCTCCGTAAAATACCTAGTTTAATATAGTTCAAAGGCAGCAAAAGTCTAGAAGCAGATAAGCCAGAAGTATGTGATCATTATAAACAGTGACTGATTTTCCATTGCAGACATTGTAATGGTAAATGAAAACTATTTCTCTGATTATAAATGGATAGATCACTTTCCCTGTTTCTCCATCCTCTTGAAGTGTTTCCCTGTAGACATAGTGAATCTGACTGTAACATAGTATATAGAGATAAATCTCATTAAAGACTAAGCCCTGTCTCCAGTTTTTACAATGTATATTTATCTCCAGGTTTTCAGGCCAGATAACTTCTAGATATGTTAAAATGTTCCACCAGAATTAGCTCTGAGAAGTCTCTAAGGAGATGTACCGGAGACTATCAAAAAGCCTTTGTCTCTTGAGAAGATAAAAGAAATTTTATTGTTCTTTCTTCTGTTTTACTGTTTAAACTTGTGTGATTGTCTGTTTCATATGAATGAAAATATGAATGCTTACTGAGTAATTAACTGTTTATCTCTCTTCCACGTTGGTACAGAAGTATTTCTTGCTAGCAGAAATGTTTTATTTCTCCAACAATATACAGAAATAATTTTTGCTTATTCCATATTTACTTACATATCTTAGTTGATACATATGCTTTAGGGATTATAATTTTTAGATGTCTAAAAAAAAGAGAGGTGACTATGGATCAATTTTTGCCAAATTTTCATTTTAATGTAGTTCTTTAAAAAGTAATTTACTCTTTTGTTATTTATTAGTTATGATATTCTTATTTTGACTTTATTTTATTGTTATGTGTCTTAGAAAACAATCTCTTGATTTGAGATATTCAAATATATTACTCTCGAATATACATTTACTAAAACATCATATGTTCTATTTTCCACACATGCATACATATATAGCTTTTTTGTTGCAACTTTCATTAAATATTGCTTTGTTCTTCCTCAGTCATTTGAAAGAGACCTACCCTGTTTTAAATTCCACTTCTATCTTCTTAAAAATTTGAATTTTTGATGTTCATTTATTGAATTTTCAGAGTTAAAGTTGAAAAATTGTTTTATTTCTTCCTTTACACAACAAGTTTATTATATTTTATTTTCCATCTGTCCTGAATTTTTTAGAGCTAAATTTTTATAGTTTTTATGGATTTATTCTTGTTATACTGTCTCTGTCAAGAATATTTACTCATGTACATATTTATTGAATAAAATTTACACAAAATATTCAACCATTTGTTTTAGAATTAATTCAGCACTCTTTGCATGTCACTTTATTCTAAGACTTTGCTATTCTTAAGTTCTTTTTTTTTTTTTTCCATGTCTAATCTATTTGCTAATCTTAGAAAATCTCATTTTTGAGGTGTCTGGGTGGCTCAGTTGGTTAAGCGTCTGCTTTTGGTTCAGGTCATGATTCCAGGGTCCTGGGATCCAGCCCTGCATCATGCTCCCTGCTCAGCAGGGAGTCTGCTTCTCTTTCTCCCTCTGCCTGCCATTCCCCCTGGTTGTGCTCTCTCTCTCACTCTGTCAAATAAATAAATAAAAAAGAGAGAAATAAAATAAATAAAAAAAAATTAAAAAAAGAGAGAAGATCTCATTTTTGACTGGACTCAGACTGAGGTAGAAAATCTCAGACAGGACAGTCTCTGTCTCTTGGCAGTCTGTTCCTGGCATTTTTCTTTGGCCTCCATCATTCTCTTGGCCAAAAGTTTAGCATATTCTGCCGCCTCATCCTTATTTTTCTTAGTATGCTGTTTCTTCAGAGCGATATGCCGACATTTGTGTTGGAGGAGAGGTGGAGTAACAAGATGCTGAATCTTGGGCACTTTGGTTCTAGCTTTCTTACCTTCTTTGTTTAGGGGTTTTCTCACAACATACGGGCAGGCATCATCTTCTTTAGAAAGACTGCAAAGTTTGTGAATTCTGCTAGCTCTTTTGCATGCCAGGCAATGAGGCACAGTAGTATCAGTGAGTCCAGGTATATCCTTCTCCCAATTTTTTTTTCAATGACCAAGTTGAGAACACTGAGATTGACATCCACTATGCAACCTTATACAAATTTGTGCTTTCTTTCTCCAGTCCTTGTCTGTAGCAGTAATGCCCCTTACTCAGCAACAGGTGGACATGGTCATGGGTTAAGGTACCTTGCTTCATGGGGAAGCCTTGTTTGTTATTGCCACCACTGATTTGGACCATATAACCCTTCCCTTCTTCACCCAGAGCATCAGTAGCAAGTTCTTTGACCATACACTTCTCTGTGAAGTTTACATTTATCATCCAATTCGTTGAATTTCTGGCAGCCAGGAGCTGAGAAAGACATGTTCAGCTTAATCCTAAAGCAGCCTACCACCTCTGGGATGCCACAAGAAAGAGCTTAAATTCTTAATTTTACTTCATCACACTGTGGTATGGAATAAAAAAAGTATTACTTCAAGAGTTCAAAATCTATTTTATGTCTCCTTTCCTTGATTTTTTTTTTTTTTTTTTTGGCCTGGAATATGATGGATCCTATGAATCTACATTAATTACTTTTTTCAAACCAGAAAATAATTATTTTCATTAGAGTAATAATATAAATATTTAAATGTATAATAACAAAATACAACCAGAAAGCTTTACAATGAAAAATAGCAAACATTCCTTGTTCTCTTCAATTTTTGCTCTGCAGATGAAGCAGTGTGTGGTTCTTTATATGTTCCATGTGACTTTTGTTTCTGTATTTTCAGTATCATGTTTAAATGGCTATTCCTTGTGTTTTGAATTCTCAACCACATTGACTTAAAACAATGAATGATAAGTAGTATCCCTTATAAATCACCCAGTACTGTTTCTGACATATTTACAACTTCCTTATATTTAATTAATGTTTTCATGTACTAATCACCAGTTCATCATCAAAATACCCAATATGCAGTGTCTTTAATATAGTCAAAATCATTTATAAACTTCATGATTTCTTTTTTTTTTTTAAGATTTTATTTATTCATTTGAGAGAGAATGAGATAGAGAGAGCATGAGAGGGGGGAGGGTCAGAGGGAGAAGCAGACTCCCTGCTGAGCAGGGAGCCTGATGCGGGACTCGATCCTGGGACTCCAGGATCATGACCTGAGCCGAAGGCAGTCGCTTAACCAACTGAGCCACCCAGGCGCCCTAAACTACATGATTTCTTTAAAAATATCTTTCCTGCATCTTTCCATCTTCATGTGTGTGTGTGTTTTTTTTTTAAGATTTTATTTTATTTATTTATTTGAGAGAAAGAAAGAGAGCATGCAAGTGGGGAGAAGGAGGACAAGCAGATTCCATGCTGAACATGGAGCCTGACTAGAGGCTCGATTCCACAACCCTGAGATCATGACCTAAGCTGAAATCAACAGTCAGGTACTCAACCAACTGAGATTTTCGATGTGCTAGTTTTGCTAATTTGCTATATAACAATGTCCTTGCCCTAATACTTTAGAGAAAGCCACACAATTTTAGCTAAAGCAATAATTCTCAGCCTTAATTATTTGACTCTTAAGACATAATGTGAGTTGATTTCCCCTCTTTGAGAATCATGTGAGCCTGACTTTCACATTATTCTACGTCATTACTGCTTTTAATATCCCAGTAATGAAACATTTGCAACTAATTAACATTTTTGACTTAGTGGCTTTTAGAGTTAAACCACCTGGCATTTTTATACTTTACTTAACCAGCTTCACATATTGAGATTACTTCTAAAATGGTTTGTACTCTTCTTTTATCTACTATGGTTTTTATCTCCATTTTCAGTTATATTAGACGGTACCATTAAAAACATTTATTTTTCTTTCAATTCACACCAGTGTTAAAAGATGTGCACTAATCTAAGCAGTTTTTTTGTGAATTCTAGTAAATTAAATAAGTACAGGTGTTTCAGGAATCTATTTGTCACTGTTTCTCACTTTTAGAAATATTTGGTGCACATGTATGCTTGAGTTGTGTCTTGGAAAAGCAAATGATTTTGCAATATTGGTGTGAAGGACATTTCTAGAAGTAACAGACACTGTAAGTGTCCTGCCAATATCTCTGGAACTTACTATTTTTTTTTTCTTCCTGTATATTAGTCAGAATCTAAATGTGAGTGATAAGGAAAAATCTGTGTCCTAATATGGCCCACCGAGCCAGCAAGGGGGTCCCAGTCCTTGCCCCGGGGCTCTTCCAGGTTCTCTCTGCTCTCCTTCCCACTCGCGCCAATCTGGGTTCCTCTCCTTGCTCCGCTTCACGCACGCGCCTAGTGCTCAGTATATAAATTACCCCATTTGTTTGTTCTGGGGGCTCAGACCTTTCGAGATCATTCTCCTCTGAGCCCGCGGACATTAAATAAACCTCCTATCCTCCAAGATCTCTGAGTGCTGCTTGGTTCTTCTGTCCTGTGATCCAGTCCAGGTTCCATAACGTTTGGTTCCCTGACCCGGAAACCCAACCACTCTGGCCCATTGTTGCCACTGGTTTGGGGCCAATGGTGAGGTGGTGATGGAATGAGGGATCTTAATGGAGAAGGCGTGCCCTGCCTAATTTTCGGCAGTCTCCCACCCCAGTCGCCTCGGGCGGGCCCCACCCCATTGTTCCCGCAGGACTTGAGGAGACTTGGCAGGTGAGGACCTGGTCCCGACCATTGGATTATGGTAAGGCTTGGGGCCCCAGGACCCAGACAGGCCCACCCGTCTGGGTGGAAGGGGAGCCTGATCACCTCCCAGAGACCTCTTAGAGGTCTCACAGATAGGGATTCCCAGGGAGGGAATGTAATAAATATGGAGTGAATGTGTGAGTCAATGTGCAGTCTGACCTGGCTTGCTCAAGTGGACTGATGCTGTGACTCCACGGGAGGGCACCCTTAAGGTCCCCAGAAGCCTACGGAATCTGAGTGGGCCCGTCTGTGATTCTGTGGTGAATGGCATAGTCTATGGCGGCATCAGAATAGTTTCTGATCATTAAGTCACAACGCTGAGACTGCTATGGCTAAGCCTCACTTGAGCTCCTTCAGGACATGGCCAGACGGGCATCTGATTGGTCTCCTTACCTCAGGAGGCACCTGTCCCCTTTGTCTCTGTGCCACTGCACACGGGAACATCACCATCTATGTATTCAATGTGCCCTCTAAAATATAAGCTCTATGAGGGTAGGGAATTTTTCTCTCTTGTTCACTACTTATTGCCAATGTGGCATCTAAAGTATGTGTGACATGTGGTAGGAGATCAATAGTATTGATTATATGAATGAATAAATCTCTGACATCCAGGGTAGTATGCTCTAGAATGTTGGTCAATGAAATTGATGGGGACATAAGATCAGTAAAAGGCCTTTGTATGTGAAATATTCTGAATTTTGTAAGATGAATAGTTTTGTAAATTATTCATCATTCCCTTGGTGTCTCTGTTGCTTATTACAGGATTTGGACTCCTACAGTGATATCAGAGGTCTTAACTAAAATGGGATTGTAAAAATACATGACAACACACATGAATTAAAGAAATACAAAGTATCATACTACTCTTTGAGGCAGGGTTTTTACTGTTACTTGTCTATCTGCTTCGTGGGTTATTGAATTAGTAAAGCATTCTAAGATTATGCAACTTAAATTGGCCTTGTCTTTCTGTTAGCTCACAAACATTAGGTAAGATATTTTAAAATTCCACCATCACATTCAATGAAGAATGTATGGTGGTCACATTTTAAAATTACATAATAAACTATTTATTTTATAGATATATCTTGCATAATCAGAACTCTGAAGGGAGAATTTCAAATGTTGAAATATTGGATGTGGCAATTGTAGTATTTTTTTTTGCAATTGTTTGAATTATTATTTCTTCACACCCATAAAATTCACAGTATGCCAGTGAATTTGATTATTTTAATTCCTTAGAATATATTGCTCTCCCTTTTGACACAAATATTATTTCATTTATGTCTATGTCATTAACATTTATAGCTGATTCATCAATTTTATTTAAATTATAATATGCCATATGTCATACCCTGAAAATATTAGAAATTTTAAAAATGTAACAGGTTACTATAGTTTTCCATTTTCTGACGAGGTAAAGAAACAATATCATTCATGCTTTCTTTTCTCCAACTCATTCTTGAAAGGTTCACAGAATTCTCAGACAAAGACAGATCTGTCAAAATAAAGTGAATGTCAGGGGAAAATTTAGGGAGCATTAGAAAGTGGATGGGTTAACATTTATGTGGTAACTGGAACTCAGAGAAGATGGAAGAGTGCCATAGGTAGGAAATAATGGAGAGAGTGGGCAAATGTGTTTTAGGTAATCCTTTAAATTCTTTCTGGTAGTGACTAAGGACATTCAGACGTCAGACAGCTGAGTACCTGGCAGATTTAGCAGATTGGCCTCTGATGTCTTTTTGAGCCCTGGTGGTGTGTCGATGGTTGACAACATGAGCATAAACGCTGGCTGTCCCTTTAATAGTCCTTTCTACCAACGAACTTATGTATCCCAAGAATTAGAAATATATAATACAACATTTCTACAATATTTTTAATGTCTGTAAAATCAGTCCAAATATTAGCTGAGAAATTTGAACTAGTCTTTGAAAGCCCTCTATTATTTTATAAAGTTAAGAAAATGAATCTCTGGACCATTGGGGGAATATGTTAATTTCTCTTTTATTCCTTTAGAGCTAGGTAAGAGCTTTGCTAGAGGGCAGCAGCTAGGAGTGAATTAGAATTGCATAATGACTATTCCATTAAGTTTCCTTTGATGCTTTGATTTTAATTCTTCAATATTAATATTGTTTTTGATGTTAAAAAAGGAACTAAATTTTGCTTGGAAAATACTGTTAGAATATGTCTTTACCTGTAGTCCAGCTTGGCAAATTGGATAACTGATTGGTCGGTGTGAAATAAATGTAACTGGATGTTTGGAGAATGCCTGCATTCATCAGATACATCACTAAAAATAGCCACAGGAATTTACATATGTCTTTTTCCATATCCATTCATCAGAAAATTGATACCTAACACCATCCAATTCAATAATTCTCATTTTTTAAATTTTATATAAGTGAATTACAAATATGAGATTGTTTGCCTCTTCTCATTTCCATCATATCCAATGTCACAGTCCTAACATTAGTTTTGAATAGCTGAGAGAGACATAAGAAAAATTGGGATATGAGTTTAGATTGTGATATGTCCCCAATTTTAAGCAGGTCATACTTATTTTCAATTCTGGCTTTGACATATGTATTGGTGGTTTGATGTTGAACAGTTTATTTAACCTATCTTAACCTCAGTTACAAATTTCATTTGTAAAATACAGAATGTGAGTCTAGTTTTCAGAGTTGGCAGGTTGCGGTGAGATTAGTATAGCAAAACAAGCACACAATCAGGCACTTAGAACTCAAGGCATTGTGTAAAAATTGTTAAGTGAGTTTATTTTATGCATATTAAAATGGGAATTAACATAAACTATTTAGCAAATTATTGAGCAAAAAAAGTAGTTTTTACATGTCAATAACTGGGCATTATACTTAGATTGTATATAACTGCATAGTTATATGTGTGTATAATGAATACACAATCCTGGAAAAATGAAATAATTCACTGTCAAGAGTATAAATGGAAAATTATTGCATTTAAATTTTATCTAATCAACACATGTAAACCCAAAACATTGTTTATTACACATTATGACATGCTACATGTTGACTTTTATGATTTTTTTAACTGATAATTTATTAGAATCAGAATTAGTTTCACAAATCTTTCATTTTTCTCTCTATTTCTTGGCTAGTTAAAGAGTACATCTATTTATTTTGGTGTACTTGAGAGCATGCATGATTACTTTGCCCTTAATAAATATTGCACTACAGATGCTAAATTGGCAACTTTTTTGTCCTACTCTCAAAATTTTTTAGACTATTGAAACTTCTAAGTTGATTGTCCTTTTCTGACAATCTATCAATATCAAAGAGAAATACTGGTTTATGCTCTTTGTGGAATGGTCAGGACATATTGGTTAGAAACACAAGTATATCTATAAACTTTACATGACTAACTTGTACCAATACTATGCCATATAGTTCATGAAGAAATCCATTTATGGATTACATAGAGTTATTCATATGATGTTGGATGACACTTAACTTTTATTTATTTATTTATTTATTTATTTATTTATTTATTTATTTTTAAGATTTTTAAAATTTATTTGACAGAGAGAGACATAGCGAGAGAGGGAACACAAGCAGGGGGAGTGGGAGAGGGAGAAGCAGGCTCCCCGTGGAGCAGGGAGCCCGATGCGGGGCTCGATCCCAGGACCCCGGGATCATGACCTGAGCCGAAGGCAGACGCCTAACGACTGAGCCACCCAGGCGCCCCGACACTTAACTTTTAAATAAATGCCTCCAAAATTCCATCCATGCTGTATGAAGACATGAAAGTAAGCTCATTTTTCCATATCTGTATTTTTACTAGTCTGAGCATGTAGGTTTGCCCTTCAATACTTAGTTCCTTATCTTGTTCTGTCTGCTGATTATTTTAGAAAGTAGATATTACTTAATGACCCAAGAGGATTTTGCTCTTATGCCTGGAAACCATGTGATTTATTTTTCTCCAATAGTAATATTTTACCAAAATATGAGTAGATACAAGGGTCCATCAAAATGAAATGATTTTATGGATGGTAAAAGATGATATTTTTACAGCCAAATAATTTCTCCCATGTGTTGATGTAATATATAAAACTTCAATTCTTTTCTGTTTGCAAGTAATCATCTTCTCACTATGTCCTCATATGGCAGAGAGCAAAAGAGCTCTGGTCTCTCTTCCTCTTCTTATAAGAACACCAATCCCATCGTGAGGGCCTTACCTTCATGACCTTATCTACAACCTAATTACCTCCCAAGGCCTCACTTCTAAATGCCATCACATTGCAGGTTAGGGCTGTAGCATATGAATTGTGGGAGTGGTGCTCCAGCATTCAGTCCTAAAAACAAGTTACTTTGGGATCCCAGAAAAAAAAGGAATACTTTCAGACAGGTTTTAATATACTAGCTAAATGTTTTGGAAATAGAAGGAGGTTTATGGGCACACCAAAAATGGCCTGATAATCCACATAGAAAGAATAAAATGAACAAATGGAACAGACATGGCACTATGTGGACTGTTCAAAGAATAAGGATAATTTGGTATGTCATGAGCTATTTCTGCAGGGGTAAGAGTACTGGCAGGTTTCTTGAAAGGGACCCCTCACTGTGATGGAACTTTCATAACCCTTATGTATTAGTCTATTTTCAAATTTCTTTAGTTCTCTATTTATGAAATCTTAGTTTTTCCTTGAAGGACTTTTGGTAAAAAGAAAATATTTCAACACTCTTTCAAAAATGAAATTCAAACAATTTATTTTTGTTATCAATTTCCATGTACAATTAGGTTATAATACAGATTTTCTCTACCCGGGAGGTGGACAGTGGAGGAATGCTCCAGTCTTGCCTAAACCCATGGGGATAATTTTGACTTCTTTGGTTTTCAATGCACTTCTTATGTTAGGGAGAATTATAAGATGACCCCTCAAGCTCCCCTTTTTCTGGTGTACATATACTTTTTCTCCAAGTTATTAAATCAAACAGCAGATCAGGTGCTGGTATGAAGGGATTTTGAGGACATCTTTAAAGTCACAAATCAGTTACTGATAAAATGGAATATTATCCTTAATGTGTCTACCCTAGTTAGAGGAGCCCTTAAAAGAGACTTAGCTCCTCCTAATGAAAGGGATATAGGGGTGCCTGGATGGCTCAGTTGGTTGAGCGTCTGACTCTTGGTTTTGGCTTAGGTCATGATCTCAAAATCATGAGATTGAGCACAGCATCAGGCTTTGCACTCAGTGCAGAGTCGGCTTCAGATTCTCTCCCTCCCGCTCACTCTTCTCTCTCAAATAAATAAATAAAATTTTAAAAAATGAAAGAAAGAGAGAGAGAGAGAAAGAAAGAAAGATGCAAAGCATGAGAAGGAATTAATAGGAGTAAGATTCTCCATTTCTGGCTTTTAATGTCACATAACATTAAAGGGGTCACATGACAAGGAAGTCCCATAACTGCTGGAAACTGAATTTGGACAACTTGAATGAGCTTGAAGTGATTTTTCTTATTGCCTGAAAAAACATGGGCTGGTCTGCACCCTGATTTCAGCCTATGAGTCCTTGAGCATAGAATCTAGTTATTCTGCAACCAGACTCTTGACCTACAGAAATTATGAGATAATAAATGGGTGTTGTTTAAGCCTCTAAAGTAATGTTTCTTTGTCATACAGCAATAGAAACCTAATATACTTGTCTACATTCTTCACAATGTTCGTGTTAGGAATGATCTTTTTTTCTTTTTGCAGTGCCTGGAAAATAGAATTTCTGATTTTTTATCCTTAATATACGGAACCTATTGGTTACAAGTTCATTAGTGACTAAGTTTAAACCAAAAATATTAGAGCTATACTAGGAACAGCTCATAATGAATGGAATTTTGACTGCATGCATCATGCTCTTTGTTTCTATTTATCCTAAAAACCAACATAATTAATTACTTAATTCTTAGGAGTCTCATTACTATTTCTTATGTTTATCACTACTTATGTATTAAAGAATTGCATTAGCGAGTCGCCTGGGTGGCTCTGTTGGTTAAGTGTCTGACTCTTGATCTCAGCTCAGGTCTTGATCTCAGGGTCCTGAGTTAAAGCCCCACATTAGGCTCCATGCTGGGTGTGGAGCCTACTAAGGAAAAAAAAAAAAAAGAATTGCATTAGCACTAATCACTATCAATTGCTACTGATAGTAACCCCTTTGGCAATTAACTGACAAAGTAAAATCATTAGTACAAAATCAATTTGTATTTAATTACCAAAAATATCAAATATCAAAATATCACTTCAAGATACATAATAAGTGAAATTACCTTGACTTCAAAAAGGAACTCTGCTACTATTTTGTTGGAGACATAGATAGTATAACTCAAGGAAATCGTTGTAATCTGTAGCTAAATTTTTATATATCTGGATATGCTCCCTTTATCTCTCTCCAGTCATATACAGTTGTTTTGACAGTCTCCCCAATGGGAGATGTTATTATTTAATGTTTACTATGTACTTAGCACTAAAAAGAATCAGCTTTGTTTCAGAACTTAGAAACTGATCAGGATCCTGCATTGAGTTTGGGGAGGGGTGAGGGGCAGGGAAGAATCAGTCCCACAGTAACCTTTCAAGTCAACATTTCTATTAGTCCTGCTTAGACAATGTAAATAAACTGTGCCTTTTACTTACTGACCTGGACTATATATTGCAATCTTGCATAAATAGTTAGATCCCTACATTGTTTGCATGTCTGGTACTCTGATTCTCCAGAAAATGGTTTCACTTTTACTCTACTCATATCTTTCTTGATAAGACCACCTCTTCTTTTTTAATTTATTTATTTATTTTATTTATTTATTTTTAAAGATTTTATTTATTTATTTGACAGAGAAAGACACAGCGAGAGAGGGAACACAAACGGGGAGTGGGAGAGGGAGAAGCAGACTCCCCGCCGAGCAGGGAGCCCGATGCGGGACTCGATCCCGGGACTCCAGGATCATGACCTGAGCCGAAGGCAGTCGCTTAACCAACTGAGCCACCCAGGCGCCCCAAGACCACCTCTTCTAATAGTACGATTTTTAGAGGTAAAACAGATTTACATACAGTTTCTTTTTTTTTTTTTCATACAGTTTCAAATGTTATTGTTTATTGGCTCTGCTACTGTTACATAACATTAATTTTCATTTCAAAATCTCCTTTGTTGTCTATCTAATTGTTTGTACCCTGAATTATATACTGGGTGAAAAACAACCTAAGTGCTCCTTACATTTTGCTCTACTCACTGGTAATTAATGTCACTGCTGATTTTTCTCTAGTCATGGACTTCAAATAAATATTTCCTCTGATCTCTAAATTGTAGAAGGAAATTTTCTTTCTTTTTTCTTTCTCTTTCTTTCTTTCTTTCTTTCTTTCTTTTTCTTCTTTCTTTCTTTTTTCTTTCTTTCTTTCTTTCTTTTCTTTCTCACTGTCTCTCCCTTTCTTTCTTTTCTCTTTCTTTTCGTTTCTTTTTCCTTCCTTCCTCCCTCCCTCCCTCTCTTTCTTTCTTTCGTTTTCTTTCTTTTTTTCTTTCTCACTCTCTCTCTCCCTTTCTTTCTTTCCTTTCTTTTTTTTTTTTTTTAGTTTAGTTTTTTTTTTTTTTAAGATTTTATTTATTTGCGAGAGAGAGAATGAGAGACAGCATGAGAGGGAGGAGGGTCAGAGGGAGAAGCAGACCCCCTGCCGAGCAGGGAGCCCGATGCGGGACTCCAGGATCATGACCTGAGCCGAAGGCAGTCGCTTAACCAACTGAGCCACCCAGGCGCCCCTTTCTTTCCTTTCTTTTCTGTTTCCTTTTCTTTTTCCTTCCTTCCTCCCTCCCTCTCTTTCTTCTTTCTGTCTTTCTTTCTTTCCTCTTCTTTCTTTCTTCTTTCTTTCTTTCTTATCTTTCTTTCTTTCTTTCTTTCTTTCTTTCTTTCTTTCTCACTCTCTCTCTCCCTTTCTTTCTTTTCTCTTTCTTTTCTTTTTCCTCCCTCCCTCCTTCTCTTTCTTTCTTTTGTTTTCTTTCTCTTTCTTTCTTTCTTTCTTTCTCTTTCTTTCTTTCTTTCTTTCTTTCTTTCTTTCTTTCTTTCTTTCTCTTTCTTTCCTTTCTTTCTTTCTTCTTTCTTCTTTCTCTTTCTTTTCTTTCTTTCTTTCTTCTTTCCTCCTGGTAGAAATAACAGATTCCAAGAAAAGGGAAAGTTAGAATGATAAACTTTTTTTAGATATAGTCTTTGAACTTACTACTTTTTCAAAAAATTCTAACTCCCTATTCCAAGCAATAAGATAAAGGGTCAACACAACTGTATTTAATGGGTTGAAACAGAAGCACACATTTTCATTTTAGCTAAATGAGATGAAAAGTTAATCTTCACACTTCTATTCCTCTCTGATATGCTGAGAGTTATATTTACACAATGCAAACACAAATAAAGGAAGTTGAAAATTTTGGTCTATTGACCTTCAAGATGATTTCAAAAGTTGTTTTTGAAAAATAAATATAAAGGTAATCAAATGCACTCTCCAAACCTATTTATAGTTTTTATATTCTTGTAGACTAGTACAACTGGTTTAAATAAAATTAATTCTTGTAAATTAAACTCAGTCCAGTACCAAATACCAAATTTTAATTATTTTATTTCAATTACTTCAACATAAACTTGTAAATTCATTCTCAATCAAAAGAGGTTATGAAATATTGGCTTAATGTTTAACTAAAATGCTTAATAATACAATATTTTTATTTGCACATTTGTAATTGTTTAGAGATCATATTTGGTCTCTTCATATGTGTATTTCAATATATATATAAAATATATATTTATATTTCAAATTATATATATACATACATAATACTTGTTTTTTTAATATATGTATAATATTTGAATGTTTTTTGACATTTTTGAAATGTAAAACATTTAAATAATGTTTTGTTTGTCTGTTTGTTTCTTTAGTCCTGTATATCTAGTATCATATACAGGACATGATGCCTTATAGCAGATATGATTTTTTATTTCAAAAAAATAGTAATTTATCTCAATATATTTTTTAAAATGTTTGTGTATTTGATGCAGATTGGCAGTATGACTCAGAATATTTGTAAAAATAGAGAAATATAGTGATTATTTTTTGTTTACTTTCCAAATCATTAATATGTTTCTCACAAAATCTAAAATAATCTCAGTAGTGCACCTACTGATATGATTGTTAAGATATAAATAGGTTACCCCAGAAATTCTCATTATATTTTTTCTAACAGATGTATTAAACAGTTAAAGTCAAATCAATTAAGTGCAAGGGGCAGACAAATATTTTCCAAATATGTGTGTAATTACTATGTTAATCTCCAATCAAGCTTTTAGTTTATGTCATGCTCTTTTTACCCCTCCAAAAGGACTAAGGACTAAACATTCCTATTATCCCTATTTCACAAGTTTCATTTTCAGCTGAAAATTCATTATGTTGCCATGTCCTTATGACTTTAGATTTTCATTAGAGATCATTATACTATGGGGAAATAACCATATCTCAGAGACAATATAAGCAGGGTCTTCTTAGCTTTGATTACTTAGCCTTGTGTTTTTAAATTAATGTCTAAACACTGAGATCAATTAATATGTTCGAAGAAAATATTTTCTACACAACAAATTGCATTTAAATTGTCTTGTGGGAAGTTCATTGTCATAATGTGTAATTTAAGAAAATTCCTAACACTGCTTGGTTATGATAAAATGAAAAGTCTGATAAACATTAACCCTTACAAACAGATAAGAAAATAGGAAATGAAAGTTCTCTTTAAGGTGTTGAAATGTTTTAGAATCGATTTTCATGTCAGATGATTCATGTAATAACATGAAGTAAGGCAGAATGCCTAAGGAATAATAAAGAGAAAGTGAAAGTCCGTGTCTTGCATCTCTGGAATGTTTTGTACGGTGGCTAACACAGCTTTTCTTAATGCTAAGAAAAAATTCAAAGAGTACTTTTTTCAAATGGCTTATATCAAGTAGGAACATATATTTAACATATATGGATCAGAGAATGAAACATTATTGAGGAAATTGAAAAAACAAAAACAACTCCCCCCCCCCCCCACTTTACCTAGCTATGTGTGAATTCAATTCCAGAAACAGCCGTTGGTCCGAGGCTCCAATGAGCAGATGTTTCAAACACATTTGGGAAGCTTAAATAATTCCGGGAAATGAACACCTCAGCTTTTCACACCAAACCCATCTTCGATTATAATTGGGAAAAGTGCTTGTTTTTCCTCCAATGACATGAATAGATACTGACAGCAACACTGAGGATGATGCTGAATGAGAGACTGAAAAATAAACCCAGATATCAGTTCAGTGACTCAGCCTAATGTTGGCTTCCAATGCAAGCACTTCGAACTCCATCAGAAGGAAAAATACCAAAGGTGAAAATGAATAAAGCATCCAATAATTAAGAAACAGAGGTAATATTAAAAACCAAATGCACATGAAACTGCCACATCCTCTCTAGAGCTTACATAGAACACATTGTATTATCATTGCCACCAGAGATCAGAAAATGCAGATGTTGTCTGGATCAGGAAATATTTAAAATGCCTTTAAAAAACTCCACTTTTACATTCATCATGTGTTGACTGTTTTTATTCATAAAATGTACCTGGGTAAGGTACATCTTCTGTTGGTTACACCAACAAATACACAGTGTTGTTAACTCTTTGTGGCCTGATCTAATACATAGTCTAGATATAGACTGCTCTTTATAACAGGTGCACTGTAACTTCTAAGTTACATACCTGAATATGTGAGTATTGGATTTAACTAAACTGTATTGTTAAAGGTGGAACTGGATATATGCCAACATATTATTAATTGGGAAATATTGAGTACATATACATTTATAAAGGGTTTGATCTTAAATCTTTGAATGATGAAGTTTAATATTTCATCAGTTTTAGAGAAAAATCTGTAATTCAGGAGTCAAAGCATATGAAAAATATTTTGCTACAAATAGAAAGACAACATTGCTGTTTGTAGATAAGAATACTGAAAAACAGTTACTTTAAATACAGTAATATATTTTAGTGACAGGAATGCTAAAATGAAAATTCAGTGTGGACAAAAAGACCTGAGTTAGAATCACAGATCTGTCCCTAACATGCTTGTATAAAACTTTGCAACTTAATTAACTTCTCCATACCTCAGGATTATTATTATTCTAAATGGTAATGAGAATTCTCACCTCAAACATTTGTTGTAATTCATGAGTTCATGTAGGAGAAAAGTCCTGGTGGCTGATGAACATGTAAAAGCATGTGTTTGTTTCATCTTACAATTATATAATGCTGCCTTAAAGTCACTTTTTAATTTAAAAAAATCATAAATATGGGTTGTCTGGGTGGCTCAGTCAATTAAGCGTCTGACTTCAGCTCAGGTCATGATCCTCGTTGAGTCTGCTTGTCCCTCTCCCTCTCCCTGCATTCCTTCCCCTGCTTGTGCTCTCTCTGTCTCTCTCTCAAATACATAAATAAAATTTTTTTAAAAATTATAATTATAGGAAAGGTAAAATTAAACAAGAGATTTAAAATAATCCCATGTATGAATGCATAATAGAAAATAGATTATTAAAATGCAAACACACAAAAATAATTGCTTTATTTTTATTCACTTTTGATATAATTTGTCTCCATATCATTCTGTATTTAGTCATTAGAAAGGATTAATGAAATTATATATTTCTCCTACATGAATTTTAAAATATAACGCATAAAGTGAATAAAACATTATTTACTACAAAATATTAAGTGACCACAACTTTAATTTTTGAATTCAGGTTTTTATTTGTAATGTTTCCCTCTTGAATGTTGCAATTCAAGTCTACTGGAATATTGTATTTGTGGAATTTACATTTAATGGATGCAGTTTTATAGATATGTATCAAATCTGGAATGGATTAAAGAATACTTAGCTCTATCAATATTCCAACTGTCTTTCTCATAGATAGTAATGTTCTGGTTCTATTAGGTATATGGACACATAAAGAACTAAAATTGCCATGACATTTTGAATGAGAATAGTGGGAGCACTATCCTACCAGAAACCAATAAAAACATGAGATTAATTTAGACCTCTTGCAGACAAATTCATATCCAGAGTAAGTGTTCATTTTAGTAAGTACAAAATGCTACTTCTTCTATAATGGAAATGGTCCGTTATAATCAACTTGCCTTCAGGTAGCTGGCCAGTCATCCCAGGAAATGGTGTGTTAATGGGGGCTCACTGTTGGTCTTTGCTGCCGACAGATTAAGCACCCCACGGTCAGCCTTGGTGAGTGAAAATCCATGTTGTTGAATCCATGCATAACTTCCATTCTTGCTACCATTGCCACTTTGTTCATCAGCCCATGGGGTAATGACAGAGGTGGCTGGGAAAAGAAGACAACTGGTATCCACAAAATGGATCACCCTAATCACTTGATTATTAAAATTCTTTCCTGCTGAGTTCACCTTTTGGTAAGTATTACAAAGGTCACAAACATCTTCATTTTTTTTCCCCATTCAAAGCCATTCCATATAACTCTTGCTCAAATTTCTTTGTCCATATTTTCCAGTCATGTTCCTTCCAAGTCCCTGACTAACCAGTCAAGCATAAATCATAACATAAATCAGTGTGGTAATTGCACTTCTGGCTATTTCTCATTTGAAGCAAAGTGAATAACCAGTAGTGAAGCCTGAAGTTCTGCCCACGAGGAGGATTTCTCTCCACACTGTCCTTCAGCAGGATTTCAGAGGTTGTTATAGTGCTCTAGCTATCCACCTTCAGGTGGTGCCTGCAATCCTGTAGAACCGATCTGTCAACCAGGCCAAAGTCTTCTCTTCCTCTGTCAACTGATTGTAGGGAACTCCCCATGAAATCCTAAGTGTAGGCTGGGAGAGGGCAGGATTTTTAACAAAAATGAAAAAGATGTTATACAAGAATTTCATACTAGGGCTATTCCTTGGCAATACACAGGAAGAGCAAAGGGCTTTTCATATTGGGCTGAGCAGAATTTTTTATGGGAAGAAAATAGTTCAGGAATGCTAAGAGCTCAATGGGTATCAGTAAAAATACTAATAAAGATAGATTACTGTAAAGAGTCGTCCCTGAATTTTGATTGAGAAATCAGGTATTAGGCAGGCATGCATGTGGGTAAAAGTAAATTAACCAGCGTCAGGCTTCCCAATATTTCTCAGATTCTCTGACAGCAGTGTTTAAAGGAAAATGTGTTTTGTAAGAGCTAAAGGAGTTTATATGATGGAGAACTGAGTGGGGATTGGAAGCTAGAAGAAATTCTGAATTAGGTATAGAGCTACAGAGATTAGTTTGGACTCTTGTCACAAATAGTCAAGAGGTCCAGAAATATATGCCACAGCTGCAGCATTTGGAGATCTTGGAAAATGAGAAAAAATTATCAAAGCTATAAATTCAGAGATGATCCTTGCAGAAGTATTGAAATGATCTCCAGTATCCTCAGTTGGCTTTTATTTGTTTTTTTTCCAGAGGAACTGAACAGAATGCTAGTTGAAGTTAAGGTACCAAAAGGAGAAGAGACAAGGGTTTACAAATGAAATAATGGGATAAAGATGAAATCAAATCTTTGCAAATTCTTCCTTGCCAGATGTGGTGCTCTGCTGATGGTTCATGGTAGGCATTGAGCTGACGAACCTCATGATAACTCAATGCTCCAGTCACGAGTTCATGTGTCTTTTATTTGCTATCAAAAATGTGTATACTGTCATATGCTATTTAATGCCAAATTCTGTTAGCTTTAATAGTGTTATAATTTTGTATTGATTGATTTATATGACTTATCATGCAATGGATTATTCATAAATTTTAAACAATGAAATAATTGACAAGTAATTTTACTTACTAAAGGAGCGCAAACTTGTGTCACTGAGATCTGAATTCAACTGTTAAGATAACCAATATGCAATTCTGTAATTTAAGTGAGAACTTTCTAGAAAGAATGATTGGTTCATCAAGTATCGATGGAATGGTCCATACTCATTAAATAACACAAATATTTCCACACGACTTATTTGCATTCTCTATGTCCCTATTTAAGATGGGAGGTGCTGACATTTTTTTTTATGTCTCCATTGTTTTATATGATTGCATTCTAAAATCCACAGCTCATAGAGGAATATAGTTTTGCAAAAGATTCAAATAATACGCACACTGGCAAATAAAGTAAATGGTGACCGTCCCCTTGGTTCCCAAGCTACCTCCTTCACTCCCACTTCTTTCCAGAGGGATACTACTGCTAACAGTTTGATGTGTATTCCTTCAGAATTTGGGGAGGTGCTGACATTTTTAAGCTTCAATTATCTTTACAGCTCTTCTCCTAACATAGTAACCATGAACAAAAAATAATTAATGATATGGAGGCTGAAGTTCAAAATTATTGTTTACATGATTTAAAGTTGTAGCCTCAAACTGAATGTTTATCATATTTTTATTAAATATGTATATGTTCCAAGAATCAAAATATTAGTCATATGATTACTTATATTGTTGAAAAGCAAAGTAGCTATGTGACATTAAGCAAGTTGATTAAAGCCTTTGGGCCTCTGTTTCCAAATGTTTAAAATAAGGATAATAAGATACTTCTCTTAGAAGATTATCCTGAGTATTAGAGAAATAATATTTGTAAAATGCTAACAAGTGTTTCTAACAAATGTTAAGTACCAAATGCATTAAAACAGATAAACAAATAGGGGCACCTGGATGGTGCAGTCAGTTGAGCGGCTGACTCTTGGTTTTGACTCAGGTCGTCTCAGGGTTGTAAGATTGCTGAGGATGGAGTCTGCTGGGATTCTCTCTTCCTCTTCCTCTGCCCTCCCCGCCCCCCAAATAAGTAAATCTTTAAAAAAGATACAGACAAATTACTTGAAGATGCTTCTTGGTTTCAGGTATTTACTTAACAAACAAACAACACTCAATTTACCAAGATCAAAATAAACCATACTTTTTATTTCCTATGATACTATGGTATCAACATACTATTATGATATATTTATTATATTATATAAAATATGAAAATACATTGCAATGACTTACAAACCAGGTTCTTAACATCTGTCTTTTTAAAATGTAACTTATATATTAACTTGGGAAAAAAACAAGACATGATAAAATAATTAAGAATGTTTTCTTTAATTAGAAATGTTAAGCACAGGGCGCCTGGGTGGCTCAGTTGGTTAAGCGACTGCCTTCGGCTCAGGTCATGGTCCCGGGGTCCTGGGATCGAGTCCCACATCGGGCTCCCTGCTCTGCGGGAAGCCTGCTTCTCCCTCTCCCACTCCCCCTGCTTGTGTTCCCTCTCTCGCTGTGTCTCTCTCTGTCAAATAAATAAATAAAATCTTAAAAAAAAAAAAAAAAGAAAAAAGAAATGTTAAGCACAATTAATTTCTCTTCATGAGGAAATCAGAGTTGATAAAAACTGTGACTACTTTTTATTAATTTGGGAAAGAAGAAAGAAAACTTCTTGTTTATCACATACTTGTTTATTTACATTTTCATCCCTAATAGATAATAAGACCATATTATTGAACACAATTTATATGCTATAAAATTTGATCACATAAAGGGTATCTTTTAATACGATAATATAATCCCTCAAATTAATGCATTAATCTAAGACATCCATTAACCAACCCTGACAGAATGTTAGTCTCATCTCCTTTCTACTTAATCAACCAAATTTTGTTCACAGTAAGGATATTTATATATACATAAATGTTTTATACAGAAGGCCTATCTGACAACATTTCTAGGGATCTATTTGAATAAAGGATCAAAGGGCCTTCAGGGAATATGTGAAGAGAAGAGAAAACCATGGTTCACAAAGTTTGCTGAGCACAATGGGCCAGTTATAAGAAGGAAGGTTACTTTTAAAAGCTTTTGATGTGATATAACTTTAAACTTACATCAAAATTTTAAGAATAACATAATAAATTTTCATGCACACTGTATGCAATCTTATAATTTTTAATAGTTTGTCTCATTTGTAATTCTATTTCTAAATTTACATGTATGCAAATATTTATTTTTCAGAACCATTTGAGAGCAAGTTGGAAGTATTGTGTCCCTTTATCCCTATATAATGCAGTTTGCATTTTCAAGGAAAAAGCGAAATCTCTTACATAACTACATAGTTTTAAAAATTGGAAAACTTAACATTCAAATAATACCATCAGATAGTTTAGAGTTCATATTTAAATATCCATTTTCCAAACAATGACCTTTATGGTTTATAGGTGATGTTTCACTTTCAGGATCCAGTGCAGAATCACACAGTGTATTTAGCTGTCTTGTCTCTGCAGCCTCCTTTAATACAGCACAGTACCACAGCCATCTTTTCTCTTTCTCAACCTTGACATTGTTGAAAAGTACAGGCAACTTATTTTGTACAATGTCTCCAAGTTGACTTTGTCTGATGTTTCCTAATGATTACATTCACATCATGCTCTTCCTTAGACATACCATACCATCGATACAGTAATGTTAGTTTTGATCACTTGGTTAAGGAGATGCCCACAGGGTTTCTCTTCTTTAAAGTTAACTAATAAGTACATTAACCAACAAGCACGTTGGAGCTGTCTAATTTGAGATTATATCAATATGCTGTTCTTCATCAAACTTTAACCCAATAACTTTAGCCTAATTTTGAGGATTTACATATATATATATACACACATATATATGTATGTATATATAGTATATATAATGCATATTGTATATTATATATACATAATATACTACATATCATATATATTGATATGTAATGTATATTAGAGAATCCTCAAATAAAATAAATGAAATGTAATAATATATAACATAAGTATTACACATATAATATATAGCATATATACATATTAAAACCCCTCAAATTAAATATATAAGTATATATAGGTAAAATTTTGTATTCTATAAAGATCCTTCTTTTCTTTTTATTTAATGAGTTATACAATACACTGTGATGTTATTTATTTTGATGCTCAATTTGTGAGGAACATTATTATGAATAGAACTTAGAATATACCCTCAAATTATGTTCTTCCCCATCTTCCATGGACTATGTTTGAGTCTAGGTATAGGAATTTGCAAATGATAGCTAAAAGAATTTAATGATACAGGGTTCCCCCCTATCAGAAAGTAGAACATTCCTATGAAACCTTTCAT
This sequence comes from Mirounga leonina, assembly GCF_011800145.1. NCBI lineage: Eukaryota > Metazoa > Chordata > Mammalia > Carnivora > Phocidae > Mirounga > Mirounga leonina. The sequence continues at coordinate 22,308,295 of NW_023270316.1, read as the reverse complement.
AGGCCAAAGTGGCATAAATTGAAGAGTATCCCGCTTTCAGAGAGTTCCCACCATGACATTTCACTTTTATGAAAGGCCTACATTTGTATCTCATTTACTAGCTGAAAGGAATCTGAAAAAGATTTTGCTTTGAAAAAAAAAAAAAACAAAAACCCTTATGTGAACTTTCAGAAAACGGGGATGCCTGTGTCTGAAAGAATAAAGGCAATATATCTTGACCATTTTCCTGAAAGAATATTTCCAAAGGCTGAAGAAAAGAGCTCTGAGTTCCAGAGAGAAAGGGATGATGAAGATGAGATGATGGTCATCCCACACCAAAGGACCAAAGGACACCAGGCTGATACCTTGGATAGCCAATCAGGGTACCATTAGACAAGATCCTAGCTCCTTTGATACCAAGCTTTGATTGCCATGAAACAAATATGGAGGAACATTTACAGCACATACTTCCGGAAATCACCTGAACTCCATGAATAGCTGCACCTCTAGCAATCATGGCCCTTAGTGGCCATTTGTGGGCCTCTGGAGTCACCGCCATTTGACTATGAACTGTGAACATAGTGAACTAAAATAAGAGAGAAGAAAATCAATGGCAGACAGTAGTGGTATGAGCAGTACCTCCAAGGTCTAAAATTCTACATTTATGCAAATGTGATACCAACAAACAAATGAAAAAAGACATGTCAAAATATTTGTATAAATCAGCAATTTGGTTGTGAAACATATAGTGTAACCATTTTGTGAAAACATACGTTTTTTAATCAAAGAAGCCGTTGCCTCAGGCTTCACTTTCTGCAAAACTACCTGAGAAAATATGAAAGCCTTTACAAATATTTTTAACTGGCTTGGATTTAATCAGCATGAACAATTTTAGTTTGGATAAAATGCTGAAAAATAAGGCATAAGCTACACTGAAGAATTTTTTTTTTAATTCCTTGAATTTTTTTTTTTTGCCTTCTCCTAAGATATTCTTTTGACATAATGAAAAAATGCATGACTAATAAGTAGTCTTTTAAAGTGCCTTTTGCCTTTAATCAGTATTGTACTAATTATGTTTCTGAGTATATAATTGTCTGCTCTCCTGAAAAGGAAAAAGAATCAGTTTTCATGAGACAAAGATTTTGTCCCCAAATGTGAAAAAAAAACCCCACAATTTCTTTAAATTCCTCAAATTATAATCATATACATTTCTTTGCAAACCATAATTACACAGTGTCCCTATAATTTCTCTCAGTACAGATTTAGCTCAAGTCACGTGTATGATCATTGTAGAGCAATAATACAATAGTTTCTCCTCACGTGACTCTATTGTGGCTAAGATTCCCTGGCCCACATTTGCAAAAAAGTCATGAGAAGCCAAGAAGCTGGAAAAACCAAGGAGATAGGAGCTATTTTTTTCTTTTTTAAATGAACAGTTCTGCAAGCCACACTTACATTTAATACTTGCATCTCTTGTAAAAATACCCTCTCAGTGTGCATACTTTTCTGAGTTCCTTTATATACAAATCTTTTATTTTAATATCAAGTTCTTAAAGCAGCTATGGAAAATAGAGAATTTTTGTTATAAAAATACTTGCTAGCATTTCTTATTTTCCTTCATTGAATATATTTATATGTTTTAAAGAAGCATAGACTCTAAGAAAAGCATGCTAACTTTCCTGACAGAACATGAATTGCTTTATTAAAATAACTTAAAACTTAATTATGTAAGCTTTCTGCAAAACTCATATTAAAATCTGTTTTGTCATCTCTTTTTAGTTCTGTGTCATACCAGCAGGTGGCAGGATTAGGCACAAAATTTCTGAATCTGAGAAAGGCAGAAAAATACTCCTTTTCAATGTCTGGGGATGGCAGTTATTTTAATTTCTGTTCATGCAGGTGACTCAACTCACCCAGCTCTACGCCTTAGCAGATGCAGCTCTTTCCTGGAACTAGTTGAGGCTATGACCACAGTCTCAATAATGTTCAGCCTTTACCATAAAGCAGGTCCAAAGCATACGGGCACTTAAATTTGGATCTTTTTATTTTATTTTTTATTTTTTTTAAAGATTTTATTTATTTATTTGAGAGAGAGAGTAAGAGAGAGAGCACAAGAGGGGGGAGCAGGAGAGGGAGAAGCAGACTCCCCGCCGAGCAGGTAGCCCGATGCGGGACTCGATCCCGGGACTCCAGGATCATGACCTGAGCCGAAGGCAGTCGCTTAACCAACTGAGCCACCCAGGCACCCCTGGATCTTTTTAATACCAGGTTACACCAGTCACACTTTCTGGGAGAATGACTCTAGTCATATTATGAGGAATAGACTGAAATTAAACAATCTTGCCTTTTAAAATCAAAGATTTTTTTTAATGAGTCATGCATTTTTGCCTTGTTTTTGAACAAACTAGATGATAAATGTATAGATTACATAACTTTTGGAAAACGATTAAAAGGCTTAGGTTACTTAAATCTGGTGGTTTTTTTTCCGCTGAAATTCTCTCATATGTCCCTGCTTCTATTTCCTCTGTCAACAAATGCACCCATTTTGGTGGTAGAAATGTTACTAACTGGTTTTCCTGTATTGAATGGGCTGCATAATTTCTATATTTTCTTTTACATTTATATTCTCTGAGTTCTCTTATTAGGTCACTTCTCTTAAAGGGATACCCATCCCTTTATACCTTCTTTGCAATCCTTCTGAAAAGTATATAATCAAATCAGAATACAATATGATATACTAAACTAATAAAGGAATTGCTCTGATAAAAATATATTTCATAATTGATTATTAATTAAAGAAATTGAGAGAAATTACATTTTAGTATTACCAGTTCTAAAATCTTTGTAAAAATTCGCCTAAGAATTCAAATGAGATGGTGAATTTAAAATGCCTGGCACATAATCAATATGTATGCATTACATTTTAATATGCTTCTCCCATATTAAGTGTGTATTCAAAATTCTTGTTTTATCAGAGTAAAAATATGTTCTTAAAATACCACGGAAAGAAGTTAACCACATACTTCCTATGTTATAAAATAAAAGGAAAACATCTTGAAAGGATTAACTGGAGGGGTGTTCAGGTGTTCACAATATAGCAATTGCAATATAAGATAAAAAAAGATGGTAAGTAAAGAAAAACAGTGTGAAGATGTACCCACTGGTCATCGTGAGGAGGCTGGGGTAAGAATGAGTAAGGCAATGAGAGGCCAGTACACAAGAAAACAGCAAAGCACGAGGATAAGAATATTATAACGTATACTTTTTATGGATTTCTTATGGATCATAGCACAGAAGGGAAAGATATTTTCCTCAGTTTAATTAAATAAAAGTTCTCAGTCATAAGGTAACATATCAATAATTACCCAATCTACAGAAGGAAGGACTGGTATTGAAACCTTGGAGGATACAAGTAAAAGCTGGTGTTCTTTCCTTTCCTTTGCCAATGTCACCATTTTGATAATATGTAGCTCTGTATTCATGCATTTACTTTATATTCTGTTTTGCATCCCTGCAATTTCAGCCAATCACATAGTCTGCTACACTATTTAAATTTCAGCCTGAACTTATTCCATGTGATTTTGTTTCATGGTAATAATGATATTAGCATTATTAACATTTCCTGTTACTCCTATAATATAGTACTGTTATGATTAGCAAAATAATAATGTTATTAGTATGCAAGAGCCATAGTTCTAATTTTAGTTTTGGTTTTATTCACATTATATAGTTCAATTCTTACAGCAGCCCTATTGGGTAACGCTGTTGTTATCCCCAATTTACAGTCAAGGCTTGTGAGCACAGAGAAATGCAGGACCTTGATCAAGATCACACAGCCAGAGTAGAACAAAAATTTGAACGTAGGCTGAGTCTTTTGTCCTGTCAAAGAAAATCTCAGTAGTACAGATGCTATGTTTGCAGGGGTTATTGACAGAGCATCTTTTGTTAGACCTGATAACTCTGAGACTGCTTCTAAAAGAGTTAGGCAATCATCACAGCAGAATTTGCAGGCATTGAGGGCAGGAGTAAAGTAGGAATCAACAGGAAGGAACAGAAAGAAGGTCATGGTTGCCTCATGTGGAAGAAGAGTTATATGACAAAAGCATGAAGCAGATGACTGCCAAGACAATGAACTCCATTTTTTCACCCTCTTCTGACCTTGGAAAATGGCAAGGCCATTTGATTAGAAAGAAAGAAAAGAACCATTGCCAGTCTTAATCATGTGGTAATCTGACAAGGCAAGCTGTGAAATGTGATTTCTGAATCGGCATGTAATTGGTTTTATGAATAATGAGAAAAAACTTGCAGTGGTATAAACTCTATTAGAATAACCATGCTATATATAGTCCATGTCACATTCTGTTCTAAAGTCACTTTACATATAATTTTTCTACTTTGGAATCCCGCGAGTATGATTATTGTTTTTCTGCATCAGAAGTGTGGTGTCTGAAGATAAAAAAATAATATTTAAATTCATTTTTCCTTAAATGTTCTTTTTTTAAAATTTCTAATGTCAGACTTAAATAATCCCTCGAAGGAACATAGAAATCAAAGAAAGTTTTGCTGGCATTTAAGAGTATCCAAATGCCACAGGATATAAGAATAATGCCTAAAGTTGGTATTTACAAAAAAAATGTATGATTGTTTTTAAATTTTTGCTTGAGCTGGCTTGTAAAACTTTTGGGAATTCCCAGTCCATTTAAGTTCCTATAGAGACTTGATTTTAGTAATTTCAAGCCTAGCAGATTTGACCTTAAATATTTCCAGTTTACTTACATCTAAATTTTTTCTTTAGTAAATTAAACATATCAATGTAAAGGTTTTCAAGATAAGCATATGTCAGTATAAATACATTCCTTATAATGATTCTTTTTTTTTTTATCAAGAAGCAGTGTGAGTATATATAAATAATTCACAAGTGAGATGCACATTGAGATGAAATACTTGAAACCATTAAACTTTTTGGTCCAAGACTAACTGGGATGCTCCAATTAAGTATTTTCACCAGATTTTTAAAAACATTTCATATATCACAGTAAACTTTCCAGGAAAAAATTAACAATTCAATAGATGGACTTATCTCTGTGCTAAATCTGTGTTTTAACCATTCCCTTTCTATTTGGGCTCTAGTAGAATTATAGAACATCTGGAAGGAGTGAGGACTAGAACCATATAAATAAAGTATATAGATATTATAATCTTTATAAATACACCTTTAAAGGACAAATATTGATATATTCTGATATTACAGATGTCATTTAAAGAGGATAGGAAAATATACCACCTAGAACAAAATTAAAAGATCAAAAGGATTTTGTTTTCTTTAATGTGACTAAAACTATGTGTGAATATTTATCGCAATATATTGATATCAGATTTCTGCTGCCGGTAACTGATTTATCAAAAGTGTTTCTTTATCTCACCTAAACACAACAATGCCTTGATATTGAGCAATCCAGGACTGACAGTGTATCTTGATGATGTCATCAATATATCTGTACCTTGTGTCTTTGTATTCTCCCTACATTCACATGGAGGTTAAGTCCTCATATTCACAAAATGATCTGGGATCTTTAGTTTGCTACCACACTCCAAACAAGAAGAATAAAGAAGGAGAAAGAGAGAGAAAATGTGCATGCTAGCTGAATCTACCTTTCAGTCAGGAGAACAATCAGGTTTTCTGGCAACCCAACCAGTAGACTCCACTTACATCTTATTTGTCACAAGTATGTTGCATTTCCATTCATTATTTAATGGAAGCCTAGGAAACTGTTGATCTGGGTCCTTTACTTCCCCAAAGAAATTTAGGATTCTAGTAATAAAAAATAAGGAAATGATGGATTCTACGAAGGCATGTAACTGGATTTGACACAAAATAGCTCCTACTTGTAAGATTAAAAATGTAAGCAGAATGTGAAAGCAGCAAACAGATTCATAAATACTTGCATGATGAAAAACGTAATATGTTTTTGTATGTCTTGTTATGTAAGTCAATTTCTCTTTCTCTTTAGTTGTCTCTTATCTTGATTTTATATTTGATTTTAATAAGTCTTTTCTTCCTAATTTTCAAAATGATTAGTACTGACTTAAATTATAACTTTTGTTTAAGATACAATGTAGGTAACATCTATTCCATCTAAAATAGTTTTTTCCCTGAAGTATATCAATTATCCAATATTCTGTACATACAAAAACATTGTATGTTACATTGGGTTACAATGAAAATACAATGTCAAAACATGTTGCCATTTTAGTTAATTTCCCTGAAATTTGGTTTCCTACAGCCAAATTATATTAAATACTAGATTATGTATTTTCATTTATCTATTTTATTTTTTTGCGGTAAGAACACTTAACAGGACACTTACCATCTCAACACATTTTTAAGCATACAGTGCACTATTTTCTACCCTAGAGGTACAATATTGTACAAGAGATCTCTAGAGTTTATTCACCTTGCTATTGAAACTTTATGCCTTTTGATTAGTAATCCTCCATTTCTTCCTCCCTCCAGCCTGTGACAACCATCATTCCATTCTTTGATCCTATAAATTTGACTAATTTGGATAAATCATATAAATGGAGTCATTCAGTATTTGCCTTTTTGTGACTAGCTTATTTCATTTATCATGATGTCTTTAAGATTCATCCATGTCATATATTGCAGAATGTCTTTCTCCTTAAAAGTTGAATAGTATTCCATTGAATGTATATATAGATTTTCTGCTTCCATTCATCTGTTGATGAACATTTAGATTGCTTCCATATCTTGACTATTGTGAATAGTGCCACAATGACTATTGCGAACAGTGTTAGTACCTGTTTGAGATCCTAATTTCAATTCCTTTGGACACTAGTCAGCAATGATTCATGAATTTGACACCAAAAACAAGAATAACAAGAACAAAAATAAACAAGTGAGACCACATCAAACTGAAAAGCTTCTGTACAACAAAGGAAACAATCAAGTGAAAAGACAACTAATGGAATGGGAGAACATATTTGCAAACCATATATGTGATGAGGTGTTAATCTCCAAAATATATAAGGAACACATGCAACTCACTAGCTAAAAAAATAATAACCCAATTTAAAAAATGGGCTAAGGACTTGAAAAGTTATTTTTCCAAAAACAAAACAAAACAAAACAAAACAAGAACATACAAATGGCTGAGGTTGTGGAGTAATTGGAACCATTGCAGACTTTTGGCGGGAATGAAAATTGGTGCAGCCTCTGTGAAAAACAGCATGAAGGTTCCTCAAAATAAATAAATACATAAATAAATAAATAAATAAATAAATAAATAAATAAATAAATAAATAAAAAGAGAACTACCTTATGATCCAGCAATCCCACTTCTGGGTATTTATCTAAAAGATTTGAATGTTCATTTATATTGAATGTGTTCAATGTCTCTGAAATTTTATATTAATTATTCATTTTTAAAAAAAAACTAACTCTTCTATCCTGCAGTCAGTCTGCTATATACTTCTTTTGGGAATATTGTGACACCATCCAAGAAAGCACACTAAGAGATTTATCTTCATGTCTTTGAAGAAAAATACAGAGACTTATTGAAACTAAAATTCTGTCCCAATCTGGAATATTATTATGGCTTATGTTCTTTCATCTGAAAATATAAATAATACTATTTTACCTATTGAATTATAGTTAGACATATAATAAATATTTTGAAGATGTTGAATATTAAGAAGAAAAAAGACGGATATGGAGAAAGAGAAGGAAACTGAAAAAAAGAGTAGGAGAAAGTGAGAAAGAAAAGTAAATAGTTTTAGGAAGTTTTTTTAAAATTTTGTGTACTTGGATAATATTACCAATATTTAATTTTCAAAATCATTATTCATATGAGCACAAAGGTCATCTTTTGTTTTACTCTTGAATGGGAGTTCTCAGTCTTGCAAACAAGAAACTTCTTTCACTTTGCATTTTTGACATGCACTTCTAAGCTTTTGAACACCCAACACTTTCAAAAGAGTGTAAGCATTCATATTTCAACAAGATTTTTAAAAATTTATGTGAATTTAATGCCTTATGAATTATGCCATACCTTTGCATGTTTTGTATAACTTGCCTTTTTGAGGGTTTCATTCATTTATTTCACGTCACTGTTACTGTAGCAACCGATTACTGTACTATTTAGTTTTATGGGTTTTTTGATAAGGCTATCTCCAAATTACAGCATGACTAGAACTTGTTGGATCATAATTTAACTTTCACTGTGAAGAAACAACATATTAGTCCTATCTTGGCAGATTTATATTGGCTTCCTGTTTCAACTACAATTATCTCCAAGCTATTAATTCTGGAGGAATTTTATTTTTCTTTTGGTGATTAACTGGACTAGAATCCCCATTTCTGTCAGGGTGTCCAGAGAAAAATATTATCTCTGCAACCTTACCTTTCTGATGAATGTTTTTGAGAATTATATTTTCAATAAGAAAATGCATGTTTCAAAGGCTTTGGTTGTTGTTGCTATTTTTTTTTTTTTCATTTACTTTGGAACCCTCATATTCATTACACACGAACTAAGAATTATAGGTCATTCAGATTTTAAAAGAAAATTTCTACTACTTTGAGTATTACTAGATTTTCATATGCATTATCAAAATGAAAGATTATGCTGAATGATTATTTTGGTTTGATGGGTTTACTTAATCACAACATCATAACCTCAACTTAAATTTTATTAAGGAGCTATTTCATATGATGTATATATGCAGTCTTAATATACAGAAAAATACATATTTGAAGTCCAGGTTACATGTAAGTGAGGGAAACACCAACTTGTGAAGCTCCTGAAACATTCTATATGTCCAGAAATGTCTACAAGAACCACACCGAACCAGTAAATTGCACTTTATTGCCTAGATAGGGTAATGGAGACTTAATTTTTATAAGAATGGTAGCCATATTTTTCTACTTTGTTTTGGATAAATATTTAGAGATCATGATAGAACAGATATGGCTCTACTATAGAATAATGTTTTATCCCAAATTACAATTAGTTCTGGGTAAATCCTGTATGATTTAAATCTCATCTGGCCTTTTCTTCCACTCTACTCTTTTTGAAAGAAAAAAAACAAACAGATTTCTATATTGAATAATGACAAAGAAATGGGAAGAAGTTGTCTAGCTTCCCTTCAGAGTTGGCGAGAGAAAAGTGAGAGATAGAAAATTTGAATTACAAAGGTTATCAAAGGAGGGTTGCAGTACTGGATTGCAAAATAAATAAATAAAATAAAAAATAAAAGGTTGTTAGGTTTACTGAATTTCTTTTTTAAAAAAGATTTATTTTATTTTTTTTAAGATTTTATGTATTTATTTGACAGAGAGAGAGACAGCGAGAGAGGGAACACAAGCAGGGGGAGTGGGAGAGGGAGAAGCAGGCTTCCCGCAGAGCAGGGAGCCCGATGCGGGACTCGATGCCAGGACCCTGGGATCATGACCTGAGCCGAAGGCAGACGCTCAACGACTGAACCACCCAGGCACCCCAAGGTTTACTGAATTTCTCTATTTTGTCTATTCATGGTGGAAAAATGGCAATTTTTCCCCATGATTATGATATTTGTAAAGGTTGTAACCTATCCTCGAACACCAGCACTGCAAAATGGTTGTACTCTTTTGTCAGAAAATTTGTTCAAGATTCGATTCTATTCTATTTATTTTGGTTACAGGAATACACATTTGACCAAGTTTTTTTTATTTCTCTAAGTGAGCAAAATGCTTCTTTTCCTTGTTTCTGGGAGAGGTAATATACATGTTTATTCAAAATGGAGTCAGGGCTAAGTGTCAGTTTTGTATCCTCATATATCATTCTGTTAATTTCTCTCTATTGTTCTGTTCTTTTTACTGCTGTCCCAATTTTGACACAGATAGGTGCTCACTCAGTCTGTAGCTGTTCATCTTCTGGATATATTGGACAAAGTGCCCTTGATAGAATGCTGATCCATCTAAATGGATGTCAGCAGAGAAATTAATATTGGGCTGGGTTTATATCCCTTTGTTATTCCTTCCTATTTTCCACATGGCACACAAAGGAAGATAAGGCACTTCAGACTTTACTGTAGTTTGAGGAAATATGAAATTATTATATAGACAGTAAAAAAAGGAATTATATGTTAAATATCACTTATTTTACATACTAAATAAATTGAATTACCTAAGTCAAACTATCATTCTCACAAATGCCTCCATTGCAGACCTTGAACTTTGTCTTCAGGCTTGCCTGAGAGCATTCTGAAATCTTCTTTTAAGCTCAAAAGTCCCACCTAACATAGAAACCACCCTCCTCCCAACTTTGCTTACACACTGTAATCCCTTCATCTCACAATACATTCCCCTTAACTATTTGTTGTAGAATTTCTCTCAAGACCCTCCAAAAAGATTTTCAAAATGTTAAAACAGCCATGGATATGTATATCCAGGTCACTTTATTCTTCCAATAGGCTGGAAGGTAAATAATATGAAAGACAGATATACACAAATACACAAAACAATCCCAGTCCCAACTACACACACACACACACACACACACACCAGTCTCAAAGAAAAATATTCTTTAATACAATAAATATAGTAGAATTCTCCACATGGAGGACTTAACATCCAATTTTAAGGACCACTTATCAAAATGGAATTGGTTCCTATAATGAATGTTTGTCATGAACAGCTATCTACCTTCTCTTGTAAATCATCCCATATTTTTACAGATTTGAATTTTTATGCCTGACTTTCAAATGTAGTATCTAATAAATAGTATTTTCCAAAGTCCTTCCTAACTTAAGTTCTACCAGTCAGACCCACTTGCACTTTGGTTTACATGGGAGTTATTTAAGGGTAAAGATTCTGCCCAGGGCATTTGTGTACTGAAATGAGATGCTTTGAGGAGTCTGACATCCAAACCATTAATAGAGATTATACTAACATTTTATAGGAATGTTAGCCATTTTTTTTTTCTATTTTGTTTGACTATTTCAGAATGTTCATGACTTTTTTTTTTTATATTCATGACTTTCATTTATTTTCCCTTTGAGCCCATTTGGATAAATATTTAGAGATCATGATAGATCCAATATGGCTCTGTTATAGAATAATGGTTTAGTCCAAGTTATAATTAGTTCTGGGTAAATCCTGTACAATATAAACCTCATGTTGGTCTTTTCTCCCACTCTACTCTTAAAACAAATCAATTTCTATATTGAATAATGATAAAGAAATGGAAGAAAGCTTCCCTTCAGAGCTTGCCAAAGGAAAATAGACAAGTGAGAGAAAACAAGTATTTTGTCTCACTATCATATTTCCTGGGAATTGTAGAGGTTTTATGAAAGTTGCATTATAAGATTAAGATAGCAAGGCATTGTTATCTTTCAAATCAGTTCATGGTGTTATTATGATTGTCATTTATTGAAGTTTTCAATGGGCCTTGTCTCCAGCTCGAATGATTCTGTGAGCAAATACACATTAATCAATTTATTTCTCTCTCAAAATGACTTGAATTGTCTGCAAGTCAGAATCCTGACACAATAATTTGTAAATAAAATTATTTTAAGAAACAGATTAAGGGCACCTGGGTGGCTCAGTGGTTAAGACTCTTCCTTCAGCTCAGGTGATGATTTGTGGGTCCTGGGATTGAGCCCGCATCAGCCTCCCTGCTCAGCAAGGAGTCTGCATCTACCTCTGTCTCTCCCCCCCATTAGTGTTCTCTCTCTCCTTTCTCTCTCTCAAATAAATAACTAAAATCTTAAAAAAACAAAACAAAACAAAAGAAACAGATCATAATGAAAATGGAACATGGATTGTAAACTCGTCTGGTTAAGTTTAAAAATATTTCCTATGAATAGATGTAACCATGGTGGTCCATAGTATATAGTAGTAAAACATCTACTGAAATAATTTCCTGTAGTTATTGAGAGTAAATACCATTTTGAAACTGAGACCTTAGTTATCCAAATACATAGCTGTTGCCATGAAACACTATAAAAGACAAAAAATAGAAGGTGGAGTGAGCTGATTCTTCTGATTATACTGAGAGCTTTAAAAAAATGTAAATCATATGCCAGAAATTGAAAATTCTCAGCTCAAGGAAAATCATTTTTAAATAAGAGTTACAAATGAAATCATTCTTGTCTCATTATCATGGAGCTAAAATAGTTAAAATAAATTTATAATTAGACATTGTAGGTTATAAAATTATTATATTAATTGAATTTAACACCTTACCAACTCCCTTACATGAAAGTAAGAGAATTGATTAGAAAAAATGAAATGTGAGAATTACAGGAGAGACTTTTGGGGGAGATTTGGAATATGGAGAGCACCCCAGTTCCTAACCTGTATTGAGACTCCCTTGCGAGCTGAAGGATCCCCTCTTGCTTATCTCTTTTGTATCTTTTACTATTGCCCGAGACAATTGCCTTCCAGTTGGAAGATAGCTGCCCTCATTTCTTATCTCTACCAACCTTCTTATTCAGACCTAAGTATTCAGAGAGGCCTCATTTTGATGTAAACCCTAAAGTTAAGGTACAGTATTATGTATATTGCATTACTATCTGGTGAAATCAGTAGAGCCTCAAGTGGTTTGACGACAATTTCCCATTATCACTTGACTCCAATGGATAAGGTCCCCTAGCCAACAACTCTCTTTATTGAAAGGACAAGACAAAGTTCCTGCTTATTCTTGAGAGGAGAGTTTCAGTTCTCTTTTAGCCCTTGGATATATAAATCAGTGACAATTTTTTCCTAGGGAACTGGTGGAACTCTCATCTTGAAACGTTAAGACTGACTCCTCCAGCTAGATAAATATCAAATCATTCTGAATACCCAAGAGATCTGAATGCTAAGAGAACAAACTGAAGAACTAGAGGGAGAAGAGAAACCACATCATGGAAGGTAGGAAGTGAGGCGATATTATTCTGGGGATAAAAGAATCTCAAGTGATGAGGAGGGGACAGAACTTTGATGTCAGAGAGAGGAGAGACAAATAGAGAGAAAGAAACAGAAAGGGATGCACAAGGGGTAGCACAAGAGGAACACTTGCCCCAAAGTATTGACTGAAAAAAGGAGAAAGCCTGATTATTCCAAGTTTTTACAAGCAGTAGAGCTCAAAGTCTGAGGTTTTAGAAGTCTGTGCCATTGCTGGAATCATGCCTGGTGGGCTTATTAGTGTTCATGTGGGGAAGGAGGGCAGAGGCTTGGCAGCAGACAATGTGGTTTGAAGATCCCCTGGCTCACAATGGAAGAGATAATTCCCCTTCTTGGAGTGCATTTGGGTGAGGTGGCATGATGTCTCAGGGGACAAAAGAGCTGGCAGGCACCAACATGCTGCCCTATTGAATAGCATAGGACTGGAGAGAGCTGCCGAGGGCAGCAAACCTTGGTACCAGCTTTTTGCTGAGCTTTAACATAACACACACATAAAAAAAAACAGTGACCTAGACAAAATGATAAGACAGAATAATTCACCCCAAAAGAAAAAAAATAGGAAGAAGTCACAGCCAGGGCCCAATCAAAATAGACATAAGTAATATGCCTGAACCAGAATTTAAAACAACAATCATAAGCATACAAGCTGGGCATACAGAAGACACTAGAAAATCCTTTACTGCAGAGATGAAAGAACTAAAAACTAGTCAGGCCAAAATAAAAATTTCTATACCTGAAGTGCAAAACTGGATGCAATGACAACAAGAATGGATGAAACAGAGGAACAAATCAGTGATATAAAAGATAAAATTATGGAAAATAATGAAGCTGAAAAGAAGAGGGAAATAAAAGTATTGGATCATGAATGTAGAGTTAGGGAACTCAGCAACTCCGTAAAGTGTAATAACATTCATATCATACAAGTCCCAGAAGAAGAGAGGGAAAAAGGGGCAAGTTTATTTGAGCAAATTATAGATGAAAACTTCCTTTATCTGGAGAAGGAAACAGTCAACCAAATCCAGGAAGCACAGTGAAGTCCCATCAAATTCAACAAAACCAAACCAACACCAAGACATATTATAGTAAAATTTGCAAAATATAGAGATGTGGAAAGAATCCTGAAAGATAGAGAAAAGAAATGGCTAACTTACAAGGGAATACAAATCAGATTAGCAAAAGATCTCTCCACAGAAACCTGGCAGGCCAGAAGACAATGACATGATATATTCAACGTGCTGAGGGGAAAAATATGCAGCCAAGAATACTTTATCCAGCAAGGCTGTCCTTCAGAATAGAAGGAAAGATAAAGAGTTTCCCAGAAAAACAAAAACTAAAGGAGTTTGTGACCACTAAACCAGCCTTGCAAGAAATATTAAAGAAGACACTTTGGGAAAGAAAGACCAAAAGCAATACAGATAAGAAAGAAACAGAGAAAATCTCCAGAAACAGCAAGTTTACAAGTAATACAATGGCACTAAATTCTTATCTATCAATAATTATTCTGAATGTAAATGGACTAAATGCTCCATTTAAAAGATATAGGGTATCAGAATGGATAAAAAAACAAGACCCATTTATACGCTGCTTACAAGAGACTCATTTTAAAATTAAAGACACTTCCAGATTGAAAGTGAGGGGATGGAGAACCATCTATCATGCTAATGGATGTCAAAAGAAAGGCAGAGTAGCCATACTTATGTCAGATAAACTAGGTTTTAAGCCAAAGACTGTAACAAAAGATGAAGAAGGACATTATATCATAACAAAGGGGCCTATCCAACAAGAAGATCTAACAATTATAAATATTTATGCCCTCAACTTGGGAGGACCTAAATATATCAATCAATTAATAATAAACATAAACTCATTGATAATAATACAATAATACCAGGGGACTCTAACACCCCACTCACTGCAGTGGACATATTATCTAAGCAGAAAATCAACAAGGAAACAATGGCTTTGTGTGACACACTGGACCAGATGGACTGAATAGATATATTCAGAACATTTCATCCTAAAGCAGCAGAATACACTTTCTTTTCGAGTGCACATGGAACATTCTCCGGGATAGATAACATCCTGCATGACAAATCAGGCCTCAACCAGTACAAAAAGCCTGAGATCATACCATGCATGTTTTCAGACCTCAATGCTATGAAACTTGAACTCAACCACAAGAAAAAACTTGGAAAGACCACACATACATGGAGGTCAAATAACATCCTACTAAAGAATTAATGGGTTAATGGGGAAATTAAAGAAGACATAAAAAAATACATGGAAGCAAATGAAAATGAAAACACAATGGTCCAAAATATCTGGGATGCTTCAAAGGTGGTCAGAAGAGGGGAAGTCTATAGCAATAGATGCTTACTTCAAGAAGCAAGAAAAGTCCCAAATATACAGGCTAACCTTACACCTAAAGAAGCAAGAAAAGGAAGAGTAAATATAGCCTAAAGCCAGCAGAATAAGGGAAATAATAAAGATTAGAGCAGAAATAAATGATATAGAAACAAACAAACAAATGAATAGTAGAACAGATCAGTGAAACTGAGAGCTGGTTCTTTGAAAGAATTAATAAAATTGATAAACCCCTAGCCAGACTTATCAAGAAGAAAAGAGAAAGGACCCAAATAAATAAAATCATGAATGAAAGAGATCATGACCAACACCACAGAAATACAAACAATTATAAAAGAATATTATGAAAAATTATATGCCAACAAACAGGGCAATCTAGAAGAAATGGATAAATTACTAGAAACATACAAACTCCAAAACTGAATTAGGAAGAAAGAAAATTTGAGTAGACCCATAACCGGCAAAGAAATTGAATCAGTAAGCAAAAATCTCCCCATAAAACCAGAGTCCAGGGTAGGATGGCTTCCCAGGGGAATTCTATCAGACATTTAAAGAAGAATTAATACCAATTTTTCTCAATATATGCAGAAAATGCATTTGACAGAATACAGAGCCTCAACAAAGTAGGGATAGAGGGAACATACTTCAATATAATAAAGGCCATATATGAAAGATCCACAACCAATATCATCCTCAATGGGGAAAAATTGAGAGCTTTTCCTCTATGGGCAGGAACAAGACAGGGATGTTCACCCTCACCATTGTTATATACCTAGTACTGAGATTTCTAGCCTCAGCAATAAGACAACAAAAAGAAATAAAAAACATCCAAATAAGCAAGAAAGAAGTCAAACTTTCAATATTGGCAGACAACGTGATACTCTATGTAGAAAACCTGAAAGACTCCACAAAAAATTGCTAGAACTGATACACGAATTCAACAAAGTCACATGATATAAAATCAAGTACAGAAACCAGTTGCATTTCTATACACCAATAATGAGGCAGCAGAAAGAGAAATCAAGGAATCGATCCCATTTACAATTGCACAAAAACCCATAAGATACCTAAGAATAAACCTAACCAAAGAGGTAAAAGATCTTTATGCTGAAAACTATAGAACACTTAGAAATTGAAGAGAACACAAAGAAATGGAAAAATATTCCAAGCTCATGGATTAGAACAAATATTGTTAAAATGTCTATGCTACCCAAAGTGATCTACACATTTAAAGCAATCCCTATCAAAATACCACCAGCATTTTTCACAGAGCTAGAACAAACCATCCTAAAATTTATGTGGAGCCAGAAAAGACCCAGAATAGCCAAAGCAATCTTGAAAAATAAAAAATAAAGCTGGAGGCATCACAATGCCAGATTTCAAGTTATATTACAAGGCTATAGTCATCAAAACAGTATGGTACTGGGTGGAGTGCCTGGGTGGTTTAGTTGTTTAAGCATCCAACTCTTAATTTTGGCTCAGGTCATGATCTCAGGGTCATGAGACAGAGCCCTGTGGCAGGCTCTGTGCTCAAAGGGTAGTCTCCTTGAGATTTTCTCTCTCCCTCTCCCAAATAAATAATTCTTTAAAAAAAAAAAAAAACAGTATGATACTGGCACAAAAACAGACACATAGATCACAGGAACAGAATAGAAAACCCAGACCTGGAACCACAATTATATGGTCAACTAATCTTTGACAAAGCAGGAAAGAATATCCATTGGAAAAAAGACAGTCTCTTCAACAAATGATGTTGGGAAAAGTGGACAGCACATGCAGAAGAATGAAACTGGACCACTTTCTTACACCATACACAAAAATAAATTCGAAATGGATGAAAGACCTAATTGTGAAACAAGAAACCATCAAAATCCTGGAGGAGAAAGCAGGCAGCAACCTTTGACCTTGGCTGCAGCAACTTCTTACTATACACATTGCTGGAGGTAAGGGAAACAAAAGCAAAAATGAACTATTGGTACTTCATCAAGATAAAAAGCTTCTGCACAGCAAAGCAAACAATCAACAAGACTAAAAGGCAACCTATGGAATGGGAGAAGATATTTGCAAATGATATATCTGATAAACAGCTAGTATCCAAAATCCATAAAGAATTTGTTAAACCCAACACCCAAAAAAGAAATAATCCAGTTAAGAAATGGGCAGAAGACATGAATAGACATTTTTCCAAAGAAGACATTCAGATGGCCAACAGACACATGAAAAGATGCTCAATATCACTAATCATCAGGGAAATAGAAATCAAAACCATGATGAGATATCATCTCACACCTGCTAAAATGGCTAATATTAAGGAGGGCACGTGTTGTGATGAGCGCTGGGTATTATACGTAACTAATGAATCATTGAACACTACATCAAAAACTAATGATGTACTATACAGTGGCTAACTGATTATAATAAAAAATAAAAAATAAATTTAAAAAATGGCTAAAGTTAACATCTCAGGAAACAACAGATGTTGGAGAGGATGCAGAGAAAGGGAAACTCTTTTACACTTTTGGTGGGAATGCAAACTGGGGCAGCCACTCTGGAAAACAGTATGGAGGTTCCTCAAAAAATTAAAAATAGAACTATCCTATGATCCAGGAATTACACTACTAGGTACTTACCCAAAGGATACAAAAATACTGATCTGAAGGGACACATGCACCCAGATCTTTATAGCAGCATTTTCTTTTCTTTTTTTTTTTTTAAAGATTTTATTTATTTATTTGACAGAGAGAGACACAGCGAGAGAGGGAACACAAGCAGGGGGAGTGGGAGAGGGAGAAGCAGGCTCCCCGCAGAGCAGGGAGCCTGATGCGGGACTCGATTCCAGGACCCTGGGATCATGACCTGAGCTGAAGGCAGTCGCTTAACCAACTGAGCCACCCAGGCGCCCAACAGCATTTTCAATAATAGCCAAATTATGGAAAGATTTCAAATGTCCATCAGTCGAGAAGGTGTGGTGTATATATATACAATGGAATATTAGTCATCAAAAAGAATGAAATCTTGCCTTTTACAATGATATGGATGGTGCTGGAGTTTATTATGTTAAGTGAAATTAGTCAGAGAAAGACAAGTACCGTATGATTTCACTCATGTGGAATTTAAGAAACAAAACAGATGAACATAGTGGAAGGGGGGAAAAAAGAGAGAGGGAAGGAAACCCATAAGAGAATCTCAACTATAGAGAACGAATTGAGGGTTGATGGAGGGGAAGTGGGCAGGGGATGGGCTAAATGGGTAATGGGTATTCAGGAGGGTACTTGCTGTGTTGAGCGTTAGGTGTTATATGTAAGTGATGAATCACTAAATTCTACTTCTGAAACCAATATTACACTATATGTCAACTAAGTAGAATTTAAATAAAAATTTGGAAAAAAAAGACAATGGACATAATTAGTAGAATACTATACAGATTTGCATTATTATTTAGGAAGATTAGATATGGTTATGAAGCAGTAGATACCATGATTCATTGTGTTTTAAGGTTTATATGTGTAGGAAAATCATCCAGTGTTAATTATATGAAACAAATTATTAACTCTAATAAATAAAAATATAATTGTTTTTATTTTTTGATTTATTATTAGTGAGGTTGCACTATTCAATTATTTTTCTAGCTACTGGTTTATATATTTTTTCTATAAATATATTATGGGGTGTTCCTTTTCTTATTAGCTTGTTTTAAACTGAGAAATATTCCATTATAGTTTCTCTTCAGGTACTCATTTGTTTATTTTTGCTTTTCACTTTGTTAATGTTAGTTTTTCTCTCTTTTTTTTTTTAAGATTTATTTTATCCATTTTAGAGCGATAAAGAAAGAGCATGAGCTGGAGGGACAGAGGAGCTGGAGGGGCAGAGGGAGAGGGAGAGAGACCCTCAAGCAGACTCCATGTTGGGCATGGAGCCGATGTGGGGCTTGATTTCACGACCCTGAGATCATGACCTGAGCCGAAATCAAGAGTCCGATGCTTAACTGACTGTACCACCCAGGCCCTCCAATGTTAATCTTTCTATAAAAATTGATTTAGCTGTTATGTTGTGAAATCTGTCAGTTTTTCTTAATAAAATTTAATTTTTAATTTTGTTTAGAAAAGCTTTTGACAACATAAGGTTTTCCATAAAATCACTAAAGTCATCTTGATATTATTTTTATTTTTAATATTAAATCTTTAGGCCTAATTATTATCAGGAAAATTAGTACAGTGTAGTGATTTTACTTCACCATACAAAATTATTTTCCCATTCTTCTTTAGCAATAAGAACTCACTCAGCAGAGGCAGACTTAAGGCTACTACCAAACTTTCTATTTAAATAAAAATAATGGTTATGATGAAAGAAAAATACAAATAAATTTTTTTTAAGTGAGCATAAAATTTTTAAAACTGAGAGATTTGCTTTTAATTGGCTGACACACCACTTAGACGAGTGTAAAACAGGTTCTTGGTAAGAGAGCTGTAACTTTTATGAAACTAAGGGATGAGGGGAATTATTCCTATAGGTCTGATTAAAGCAGATATTTGTGATTGAGAACACCATGTTTTTACATGCATATTGATAGTACATATATATTGGGTTTTTGAAATTACTTTTCTGTGACCTCAAGATATAGGTACAGGGCATAACTCCAAAATATTACTAAGTGGAAAATAGTACTGTAGATTTCTTTGATGATTCTATTTGAGAAAATAGTAAATTAAAATTTTAGGTTGTCCAGAAGAATGAGTGAATGACATAGAGCTCAGATAATACTCCAAGAGTATTCCTTCATGAAACTAATTTTTTTAACATGAGAAAAACAACAGAATATTTTAGATTTTTTTATATATGTGTAATTTTTCAATTTAGTTCATAGCTTTGTGCATTAAGAAATAGCAAGTAAAAGCCAAGTTTGATCACCAATCTTAAGGTTGAAAGATCTAACCAATACATATCCAGAAATGCATAGCTTACTGAACTTCACAGTGAAGTGTAGCTAGAATTCTGCAGAATGAACCAGGATTTTAACAAGGGGCATGTCTATGACAGTTTTGATTTTGAATCAATGTGTGTCTGAGATGTTCTATGAAAGCAGTAATTTTAGTCTGCAACTTTATTTGGTGAGGTGACAAAAATACCTTACTACAGCCTTAAAATCATTATTGCCAGTTTTCAAATCTACTGTAAGAGAACCTTTATAAAAACCTTATCTCCTATTTTCCAATGTTGCATGAAAACTTACTAATTCAGACATCAAATCTGCTGCATCTGTGTGCTAACTAGAAATCGCCTTGTGCTGCTTGTGGAAATCCACGTTCTTTTCATTAGCTGAGTCCAACTCTACTTTCACTTCCTCAGTGGAATCTTCTCAGATTACTTAAAGTCTTATTTCCCACCTCAACTGAGCTTTTGATGAATAAACCCTTGCTTAGCACACACAGACCTTTTTTTTTAAATTGCAATATCACATCTAACATATAGCATTGCATGAAATGGATGCTCACCATATGCTTATGAGTTGAACTGAATTTTAATAGGACCAAAAATTTACAATTGCTTGATATAATGAAACCCTTGTTTTGTTCACCTCTATTTTTATTCTGTGTATTATCTCCTTTTTCCACATTAGCACAAAGATGAATTTATAGTCGTTTCTTATTTATTGATCACTGGCGGATTACAAAACAAGTAAATAAATATTCAGAAATAATAAGCACGTTTAACTCAAGATATGGTTAAAGTAGAAGAAATATGTAATCTTTAAGAAATTGATATTATGGCTGTCTATTATCAGTTCAATTTTAGGTTATGTAAATACATCTTAATATATCTTACCTTATGAAGTTTATCAATAGGAAATATTTAGAAAATGAATGGCATACCAGCAAGTGAGAGAAGATAGTTAGAAAATTTATAACTAACATAGATGTCATATTTCTAACTCATAAAGAGGTCTTACATATAAATAAATACAAGACAGATAACAACAAAAAGAGTACAAAAACCATCACAAATGATGCTATCCAACCGGTCAATAAACATTTGAAAACATGCTCAAACCCATTATTCATCAAGGGGATGCAAAGTGAAAACTTAGAAATATTGCTACTCACTTACAAAAATAGTTAAATTTAAAGATTAACTGCTAGGGGTATCTGGGTGGCTCAATCAGTTAAACATCTCACTTAATCTCAGCTCAGGTCTTGATCTTAGGGTCATGAGTTTAAAAAAATAAAAATAAAAAAAATAAAGATTGCTAATGGGAGTGTAAATCGGTTTAAAAATTTTGGAAATCGGGGTGCCTGGATGGCTCAGTAGGGTAAGCGTCTGCCTTCGGCTCAGGTCATGATTGATCCCAGGGTCCTGGGATCGAGCCCCGCATTGGGCTTCTGGTTCAGCGGGAAGCCTGCTTCTCCCTCTCCCACTCCCCCTGCTTGTGTTCCCTCTCTTGCTGTCTCTCTCTCTCTGTCAAATAAATAAAATCTTAAAAAAAAATTTGGAAATCATTTTGACAGTTTATACTAAAATTGAACATAAGCATAACCCGTCACTCAATTTTATTCATAGGACAACAAAACAACTGTACAAGAATGTTCATAGCAGAATTACTTATAATAGAAGAACAACCTGAAAAAAACCTACATCTCTAACTGTAATTAAATAAATAAATTTAGAATTGAATGGTAGAATGTTTAGCAATAAAAATGACTTAACCACTGTTACACCAGCACTATGAATGAAACTCACAAGCATAATGTTGATAGAAAGATCCCCAAATATATAGTTCTAACTGCATGGTTCATTTATATAAATTTAAGGCAAATATATTTATGGTGTTAGAATTGGGGATAGTAATTAGCTTTGGAGAATGGGAGTGATTAGCAGTTGGGAGAGCATTGGAAGGGCGAAACTGAGCTGCTGGACTCATGTGGTAGTTTGCGCTAATTCATCAAGCTGTATACCTGTGATATGTGTACTTTTTTCTACACATAAGCCACACCACAATGAAATAGTTAATATAACAAAATGAAGAAAAATGTATTATGTGTCACTATAAAATAACCTCATAGTTCAAAGTGCAGATTCCGTATGTATTATGAGTTCATTGCATGCAGGGTCTGCCATTTACTATATGGATAATCAGAAATGCATACTTCTCAGCTTCTTCACCTGTGTCGCCGTCTATAAACCGAGAGTAAAGTAATTCATATTTGTTTTGAATATTAAATGAGTTAATATTTGTAAAGCCACAGCACAGCACCCAGCACATGTGAAGTTCTAATTAAATGTCAACTGTTTCTGCTTATTAAGATTCAACTCTAACAATGGAGTAACTTATTGAGTAAGTCTCTGTAAGGAAGCTGATTGGTTGAGATTTCTTCTCCAACTGAGTCCATTGGAGAATGGAGGCTATAAGGAGGGTATGGTACTGGCATTAACTGGATTAGAAAATAGAAATTCTTTTTCTGTTTTTATGGGCAGGAGAGTGAAAATGGGATAACCATAGAAGAGATTAGAGCCACTCTGGTGGCCACTGATTCATCCAATCAAGCACAGTTCTCAGAAACTCCCCAATTCGGACTACTGGTTTCACAGGTATGCGGTGTATCCAACACCAGAGGGCCCCACACATGGTTTAATGTTCCGCTCTTAGCGTCTTTAAATTCTTATAATTTTTAAACAGAAGTCCCTGCATTTTCATGTAGCAGCTGGCCCTGCAAGTTATGTAGCTGGTTCTGCTGAGAAGTGTGTGGTTATGTGCCTAATCAATGTCCCATATACTGATTTGTGCGAAGAAATCTGTAAGGAGTAGGGACAATGTCTAGAGTTGAGGAAAAATGGTTTCATTTTCTGCCTATTTGGCAATTAGTCACGATCCCTATCCACAGCCACCTATAAAGAATCCTAGTGCTCATGAAACAGTATGCATGTTCTTGAATACCCTCACTCTCTCTCTTTTTGTTTTATGTATTTATGTATTTATTTATTATTATGTTATGTTAGTCACCATATAGTACTTCATTTTTTTTTGATGTAGTGTTCCATGATTCATTATTTGTGTGTAACACCCAGTGCTCATTGCAATATGTGCCCTCCTTAATACCATCACAGGGCTAACCCATCCCCCCAACTCCCCTCCCCTCTGAAACCCTCAGTTTGTTTCCCAGAGTCCATAGTCTCTCATGGTTCGTCTCCGCCCTCTCATTTCCAACCCCCTTCATTTTTCCCTTCCTTCTCCTAATGTCCTCCATGTTATTCCTTATGTTCCACATATAAGTGAAACCATATGATAATTGTCTTTCTCTGCTTGACTTGAATACCCTCTCTTTTTATGGGAGAATGACTCTAATCTCCAAGAAAAAACTGTGGGAGTTCTTTACTAAGAGCTGACTATTAAAGAAGACTATATCCTGAATATAAATCTCAGCTTTTATAAGAACAGGTGTAGAGAACATATCTAAATTTATTTGATTGATATGTTTACTTTTGTAAAAGATTGCTAACAATGTGAAAAGTTCAGTGAGAAACAGTGTGAATATGTCTTTCATAATAAGTTCCAGATAATAATTAGAACTGACTCTATAACAAGTCTAGCTTCTTTTTAAATGCAGTATTTCACCAATTATTTTGATGTCATAAAAACACAACAAAAATCTACAAGGTCACAAAGTTAAGGTCTAAAGAATTGCTTACATTTTGAAATAAGACAGAGGAGCTTAAAATCTAAGATTTCTCATTAAGAAACTGAAATCTGCTCATTTTCTATAAGTATATTATTACTTAAATTTTGTCACCTATACTAAAAACTATAATTCAAATATTATGTTTGTTAGTTTCCTAGGGCTATCATAACAAAGTACCGCAAACTAGATGACTTAAAACAAAATCAATGTATTGTCTCAGAGTTCTGGAGATGGGAAGTTTGAAATCAAGGTGTCAAGAGGTTTGGCTCCTTCTGGGAGAACCCGTTCCATGCCTGTCTCCTAGCTTCTGGCAGTTAGCAACAAAACTTCCTGTTCTTTGCCTTGTATAAATATATGACTCCAATCTTTGCCTTTGTCATTACATGATATTCTCTCCCTCTGTGTCTGCATGTTCTCTTCTCTTTTTATAAGAACACCAGTTATATTGGATTTGTACCCACCCCAATTCAGTGTGACCTCATCTTAAACTGATTACATCTGCAAAGACCCTATTTGCAAATAAGGTCATATTTACAGGTACTGGGAATTAGAACTTCAGCTTGTTTTTGGTGTACACAATTCAACCCACAACACTGTATTGTAGTCACCTAATAAAAAATAAAACCCAAAATAACAGTTAACACATGAGCATATATTACACATCAGAAACTCTTCTGAACACTTCACATATAATATGAAGTATTTCTTACAACAAATCTAGAGAATAGATATTATTGTGATAATCCCTATGTCACAGTTGAATAAAGGGCTGTGTAAGAATGCTTATTGCCTGAAGTCACAGAATCATAGAGTTTCACAATGGCTGTAACCTTAACATCTATATCATAAGCGTCTCAAAATTTATAGATAGCACTATGTTTATGCCAAAATCTAGCTAAACACTTTTCTAAGCATGAAATATATCTAAAAGTCAAATGCGTTACATCTAATATTAAATTTTACATTACTTTTCCCCTAAATTTCTATTTAAATTGTAGTTAGTTAACATATAGTGTAATATTGGTTTCAGGAGTAGGATTTAGTGATTCATCACATACATATAACACCCAGGGCTCATCATGGAAGTGCCCTTCTTAATGCCCATCACCCATTTAGCTCATCTTCCACCCACCTCCCTCCGTCAACTATCAGTTTGTTCTCTATCATTAAGAATCCCTTATGGGAGCACCTGGGTGGCTCAGTCAGTTGAGTGTCCAGCTTGTGATTTTGGCCTAGGTCATGATCTCAGGGTCATGGGATTGAGCCTGATGCCCAGCATGAGCTTGCGATTCTCCCCCACCCTCTCCCTCTGCCCATCCCTCCCTGCTCAGTCACATGCTCTCTTTCTCTAAAAAAAAAAAAAAAAAAAAGGTCCCTTATGGTTTTCTTCCCTCTTTTATTAATTTTTCTCTTCCCATATGTTCATAATTTTTATACAGTATTTATATCTGATTTATTATCTGTAATTATTCCTCCTAAATAACAGTTTGTTCAGACCAATTTTAATATTAGAATATATTTTCTATGTCAACTATATAATGAGAGAAAAATTTTTGGTAAGGACAAATAATTTAAAACTGCAAGGAAATATAAGTCAAAAATTTTGAGTCTAGGAATAAAACAAATATATACAGTTGTGTATGTATGTATATGTGTGTGATTGTAAATTGGAGAAAAGTGTCCCAAACCCAATTAAGAAAACATAAAATGTAAAATCCAAAGTGAACACAAAGGTAATATATACCAATTTATGTAGTAAAACATGAATGGCCAGAAATTCAATCTATCACACATATCAAAATTGAAGCATCTTCCAGAATACATAAAAAATCTGAATACATCCAACATAAGAAATTACATTCTTAAAATCCACAGACAGAAAAGGAAATGCTTAAAATTGTATGTCGCACTGATTTGGAATGAAATCGAATTTCTTCAGTAACTGACCAAGGTACTGTCAAATCCAAATCAGCGAACAATACATCGTGCACTTCAAAAGAGGGACCTTTCAACTGATGAATAAAAATGTCTTATTTCAGCCAAAATATGAGAATATATTTTGATATGAGACTGTTCTCTACTTGCCAGTCTGTCTCATTTCTAATGATAGCCAAATCTTTTGTCATTATCTAAGGATCAGAATCACTGGAGAATATTAATGAAAATATTTTGCAAAGCCCCTCATTTAAGATGATAACTTATTGTTTCTTCTCAAAGAACTGATGCAAAATGTGAATATAGTTTCCTAATTTTAATGGCAAATTTTAAGAGTTTACAGTTGCCATAAAAGCATTTGTGTCTTTAGTCACACTACAGTTTTTTTCTATTTTTCCTGAAGGATATTACATTACAATGAATTTTCCTCCTCAACAGCTTTTGATTCATGAACCAAGATCATAAGTTGGTTTAATCTCATCTGAAAACAGAGTAGATCTTACCATCATTGAAATGGGAAACAGCCATAGGTGTCCTGCTTAGTTTCCTTGTACTAAAATAAAGTGGGTAATAATTGTAGAATTTTCCCTCTGGAAGAGGGGCACTTTTTTTTTTTTTTTTTAATTATTCTTGTCAGTAGATGCGAAAGATGAGTTGTTTGAAAAATAAATATATATACATATATATATGAAAAATCAGCATAGAATTAGTAATTTTCTGCATAACTTGTATATATTTTCCCTTTTTTTAAGCATTCTTAACTTCTCTTGTTCCACAAAAATTCTCTCATGGTTCATTTTAAAGTTATTTATATATAGACAAGCCAGTCAGGTGTACCAGAAAGCTACAGAGATGTGCATGATTCTCAAGTTCTGAAGCTTTGAATACATAGTCCTTTTGAAATATATGCAGTTTAACAAGAAGCACATCAGGTAATGTGGTCAAAAAATAAAATCTAAATAAGAGGAGACAGTCTCGTGGCTGTACTGGGACCTGTTTGAGCTTTTATCAAATAATCAGACACCTGGCATGTATTAATTATGGTTTTATAAATGAATTGCAACTTGGGTTCCAAACAAGGATATTGTATATACATGAGGATCATTTATTAGAACGAGTGAAATTTGTTTTTAAAGCTGCTTAGCTTTGATGATTCATAAACAAAATTATGTGGAAGGGGAAAATAATTGAAATACTTAGACCTAACACCCACTCAGTGAAATGTGATTAATCCTGTTTTAGAAGAAAAAAATATAGAATCTCAGAACTGAAGGTCACCTCCAGGCACAGTTACGCTTATCTACTTGGAGCAGATTTTTTAAATCCCATATTTAAAGATATCTCTGATTGATATCTCATACCTTTCTTTAGAAACATACCCTCTGTTTAGTCAACTGTCCAATTAATAACATCTCCTCAGGTCTAAGGGCCTTCAATTTTATTAGACATAAGAGTCACCTGAGAAGCCTGTTAAGAATGCTGATCGCCAAGACCCACTCCAAGCATTCCTTTTCAATTTAATGTATTTGGGAGGTGCAATAATAGATATTATAGCCGCTTTCCAGGTGATTCTGGCACAGGTGGTTTGTAGGCCATAGTTTGGGGAAAAAATTGCATCAGGTTACTCAAACCACTTTAAAACCCTGACCTACTAAATTCCTGACTCTGAAATATAGCCATACTAAATATCCAAATGCCCTTTACTACCTGTATAAGTATAACCATATTATAAAGACGAAGGAAGCTGTGATACTAGTGGGAGATCTATTAAGCAACTTAGACTAAAAGACCTGGTGACTCAGCTTTAGGACAGTCTTGCTCTTCATCTTTTTTCTGTTGTAATTTTCCATTTGCTTCATTCCTATGATCAGTTTCATCCTTGTATCCTATTTCCAATATTTCCAATGTAAATATTAAGTCCCTTATTAACTTGCCGAAAGGATCTAGTATTTCTTGAACTTTAGGTCTTCCTCTCTTTTTCTAATGCCCTCCTATAAGGTTGTGTTTGTATTTGCTCCTGAGTTATTGGCAGATCCTTTTCCATCAATTCTCAATGGCACAGTATTGACCACCTTTGAGCCAGCAACTCAGCACATTAACATATGTCAGCACTCCTTAAATGTCCATCATACAACCTGAAATGATTCCCAACTGTTATCATTACAAAGCCCGAGAATTCCATGTATGTACTAATATATTTACATAGTACCTCTACTATAAGTTATTTTATATTAGTCCTCAAATCAGGGTCACAGAAGTAAGGTCAAATACCTTCCTCAATATCATACCGTTTGTTTTGAGAAATAGACTTTATTGGGTCAAGGGTAATAGAAGGTACAGGTCTTCCAATCCATTTTTCATCCCAAAGAGGTATGAATTCATTGGACAGGACTCTCCCCATACCATTGTTCTCCCTTCTTACAGGGCAGCCAAGAGAGCAACATTGTCTATCAGCAGATTAACAGAATTCTTGGGCACTAAGTGTTTAGGTATTTCTAGGAGTTGTCACAAAAAATCCAGCTGCCCAGAACTTGGAGAATTTGAGGTGCATGGGAAGTGGCAATCATTCTTGTCACAGAGGAGAAAGCCATTAATACCATTGGAAGTGAAAGAATGTGCCTGACCTCCGAGTAAAGGGAATAGCTCCATCCTAGTTAGCTTACTCTACAAGTAAGCCAGAATGGTCTACTATGGTCATTTAATACCGTTCAGTTAGCATTGGTTTATTTATGTTACACAGACTATCTTCCAGCTACTTTAGGAGAATTGAGACAGGAAATTTTACAAAATCACAGTATTTGTGATATAATGGATTTTTCAGTGAATTTATTATATAAATTAGATAAATATATAGCCATTATACTTTTCAAGTATACATTCAATAATCACAAAACCTTTCCAATATGCCAATTAAAACTGCCTTGTTCATAATCTTTTTGGAAATAGGCAAATAGTTGAATAAACAGAGGACTAAGAGGCAAATATGTGACCTCTAGACTGAGTTTGCACATTAGAATATAGATTTCAGATCACCTGATATTTTAAAATTTTTATTTAATTAGGTTTTTAATAAAGTGAACAAATTGGATTTTATGTTCTCACAATCACTTAAAGCATTACATTGTATGTCCCTGAGTTGATCTGTTAATGTAAACACCTAAATTTGCTCTATGCCAGTTAACTGGTATTTTTCACCATATCTTTAGGTGTTTTATATGCCTTCATAACAAATTTCTCCAACTTCCATAGGATGGGTTTTTTTCTGGTATGTATCTGTACACAATATAAAAGCTCTACCCTATCAGGCATTCTGATTTTCAGTTACAATTCCTCTAAGTTGGTTTATTTTGCTAGCAGCTATTTGGTCATTCTGAAACATTTTGAGTGTTTTTTCCTTACTCAACTCTGTATTGAGATTAATAACAGCTGACTGTTGTCCTCTTCCTTAATATTTCACATGATTGAACAAGTTAATATCACCCATTTTCATATTCTTCTTTTTTTTTTAAGATTTTTTATTTATTTATTTGAGAGAGAGAGAATGAGAGAGAGCACATGAGAAGGGGGAGGGTCAGAGGGAGAAGCAGACTCCCCGCCGAGGAGGGAGCCCGATGCGGGACTCGATCCAGGGACTCCAGGATCATGACCTGAGCCGCAGGCAGTTGCTTAACCAACTGAGCCACCCAGGCGCCCTTCATATTCTTCTTGAGGAGAAAAGCTCTCGAGTCATTGAGATGTTATGGACCATTCTATTTCACTAATTTATCAATTTAAACTTACCCGTTTCCTTAGGGAAAAATGTGAAAAATTAATATTCTAATGAGGATTTTACAATATAAATTATTTTAGTGACAATATATCCAGGATGAAATAAACTACCCTAAGTATTTAAAAATAGTGGGAATTTAATGTACATTAAAGTGATATTGCTGGAGCTCAAAGGACAGATCCAACAGGCAAAAGCTATAATTACAAAGATCTGCTTGAAGATCTGCTAGTTACTGAAAGAGACAGTGATGACAAGAATCAAAGAAGAGAAAATAACAAGCTTCTCTTATCTTTTCATGCTCTAACATCCTACGGCACTTCAGATTGAACAAACCCAGGCAGGATATGAGTTGGCCTGGGCTACTGAGAAACCCACTGGGACACATGGCCTCTAGGGTCATCCCCACTGGGCTGTTAAGCAGCACAGATAATAGGGCATAGAAAGTATCTGAGAGCAAAAGGTTCGCAACTGTCACACAGAGTATGCATAATGCCACACTCTCATAAACATTAGTAGATAATACTGATGACAATAATAATTGAATAAAAATATTTTTTTGTGATTACAAGCCTAATTTCAGGATTTGAAGTTATTTTTCTCGAATTTTGATCTTACACAATTGCATATAATATTACTATTTATGGGTAAAGAGGCAGCTAATAGAAACACTCAAATAATATAATTATGAGGTATTTGGAGGATACAGGAAAATCTGAGTTAAATCCTCACATGTAATTGCACAGCGTCAGTAGGTATTGCATGGATTTGCCAAATCAATAGCTGATGGTAGTGGATATATATACCCACTTTTATATACATATATATCCATATATGTGTATATTTATATGAAACATAATATAATATGTAATCTGAAAAAAATGCCCTTAGTGCTGAGTCATGTGGAAGGTTGATCTAACATAATTTTTTCTCCAGGAAAAATGGCATAAAATTTATAGCTAAAAAATAAATAGTACTGTAAAATGAAAACATAATATTGGGCTTGAAAAAGAGAAATTCCATGGTGACAAGTATCAAGGGAGGACCACATAGAGCTTTGAAGTGCGGGGGTCTAACAGCTCCAACCTTCTACTGCCTTCCCTACATATTCTAAGATCATTATTTCATTATTTTGCAGGAATGCACTTTAAAATAGCTTTGTTTATGTCTGAGAATAACTCTTTTTGAATTAGGTTTGGAAATGCATTGGATTTAGAAGTTAAATTAAGGCCACTTGGCATGTACACTGTCGAGTCTTCATGTCAGAGAGCAGAGCTGGAAGTCCAAGGAGTTTAAGGCCGTGAGAGTTCACAGGGAAAAGCATCAGAGAGGAGAGAGCTGCCCAGGTCTGCAGGGGTTAGTTCCCCCTAAGTGGAAGGTGGGCAAGGCCAGTGAATTAATCTACTAAGCTGCCATAACAAAGTGCCACAGAATGGGTGGATCAGACAGCAGAAATTTATTTTCTGACAGTTCTAGAGGCTGAAAATCCTCTAGTTCAGTTTCTCCTGAGCCCTCTTTGATTTGCAGACAACTGCCATCCTGCAGCTGGCCTTTTCTCTGTGCACACAAATCCCTGATGTCCCTCCCTCGTCTTAGAAGGATACCATGCATATTGGGTTAGAGCTTTACCTTTATGAGCTCATTTAACATTAATTTTCTATTTAAAGGCTCTGTCTCCAAAAACAGTCACATTGCCGATTCAGGGATTAAATATGTGAATTTTGAGGTATACACCTCAGTCCATAACAACCAGGCAAAGAAGCACCCAGAAACTTGAGAAGGACTGTGACTCATTCAGGATCAGGAATAGTTTATGTCTCTTATAGCCAGGATAGAGAATCTCCTAATTCGTACCGTATGGGATAGAATACTCAGAAAGATACTGCCTCATTAGTAAAACAAAATGGTTCTAGACAAACAAGGATTAAAAGTAAGCCTAACATCATCAAATTAAATTTAAATAACATAATCATATCCCAGAACAAAGCTCTGGAGTATTTATAGGGTACAGTATGTCCAGTACTCAAAAAGCTAAAATTGAAAATAACTGTCATTCAATCAAAAATTACCACGCATGCAAAGAAACAGAAAAATGTGACTCATAATGAGGTTAAAAAAAATCAGAGAGACACAGAAATGGCATAAATTATACAATTATTAGGAAAAGGCATTTGAGAATTCTTATAACTCTATTCCTTATGCTCAAAATGGGAAAGGAATATATTAAATAGGAATATAGAAATTACAATGAAGAACCATCACACTTCTAGAGCTGATAAATAGACTGGATGGGACGGTAGCGGGCTAAATGGTGGCTCCCAAAATGATATGGCCACATCCTAATCCTTGGACCCTGTGAATGTTGCCTCATTTGTAAAAACAAGGTAATGTCAATTACATCTTCGCAGCAGTAATTAAGGATCTTGAGACAGTCATCTAGGTTGTACGAAATCCAATGACAAGTGTCCTTATAAGAGACACATAGAAAAGAAGGTGGCATGAGGAAGAAGCAGAGATGCAACCACAAGCCAAAGAAGGCCCATAGTTTACCCGAAACTGAACGAGGAAAGGCGTAATTCTCCGGTAGAGCCTCCAGGGGCAGCAAGGCCCTGCTGACACCTTGATTTTGGATTCTGGCCTCCAGAACTGTGACAAATTAAAAGTCTGCTCTTTTAAGCCACTTGGATTGTGGTAATTGATTACAGCAGCCTATGAAAACTAATATAGGTGTTAGCAGGAGATTATATACTGGAGGAAAAAACAAATCTTAATGAGAGCAATAGAAATCTCCCAAAATGAAACAAATACAAAATGGAAAACAAAACAAAATAAAATAAACCAAAAAAAACAAAAACAAAAACAAAACAAAACAAAAGGAGAAAGCACCAGTGACTTCACAGAAAACTCCAGGCCAGCTACTGTGAGGATTTCTCAGGATCCTGCAGAAGTAGTTTTGCATATCTGGAATTTAGTAATGATGTCAGAAGTGGTTTCCAAGACTTTCTCAGCCCAAGAGGCGGTCTCCAGAAGGAAAATAATTTTATTTCTAAATTTAAATTTCAAATTATTATAAACAGAATAGGAATATAAGTAGTATCGTGATAACAGGACCCAAAAAATACAGAACAAAAAAAAATTAAGAAAGGAAAAATAAACCTACAGCTCAATATGCTTATTCAATGTAGATGCAACAATTCTCAACAAAATATGAAGATACTGAGTACAGAAATATATTGTTAAGAATACAAGTATTTATCATATTTTAGTATGCAGGAGAAA
The DNA here is from genome assembly GCF_011800145.1 of Mirounga leonina. Taxonomy (NCBI): domain Eukaryota; kingdom Metazoa; phylum Chordata; class Mammalia; order Carnivora; family Phocidae; genus Mirounga; species Mirounga leonina. The sequence goes on along the minus strand of NW_023270316.1, from coordinate 22,275,357 downwards.
TGCATTCTGTATTGACACATTTTTGTCACAGCCAATATTAAAAAAGTAAAGATGTGTACTCAGGATCCAGAATTTGTAAAATTAATAATTTTAATACTTTGCTGGGGACATTTAACATGTATTGACTTTATTTGTGATGATGGTGTGATCACTGCCTTCCCACCATCAGTGTAAATGTCAGCACCATGGAAAAGGCAAATAATGTCTTAGTACTATTATGAAAATAGTTTTGACCTCACACATTTCTTAAAGATTTAATATTTCCTTTAGGCAGAAACACTTATCAGTAATTTGATTAGACTTGCTTTAGTTTCTTTTTAATCCCCCACATTCTGATGAAAATATTTGCCTTTTAAAATAGCAGTTTTAATGTTCCTCTCTTTAAACAATTTTTTTTAACATTTAATATATTTATCTGCCTAGGCAACATTATATATAAGTGATCCTAGTAAGTTAATGCTTCTTTTTTTTTTTTTAAAGATTTTATTTATTTATTTGACAGAGAGAGACACAGCGAGAGAGGGAACACAAGCAGGGGGAATGGGAGAGGGAGAAGCAGGCTCCCCGCAGAGCAGGGAGCCCGATGCGGGACTCGATCCCAGGACCCTGGGATCATGACCTGAGCCGAAGGCAGTCGCTTAACCAACTGAGCCACCCAGGCGCCCTAAGTTAATGCTTCTTATGATGAAAACTTGTGCATTTTTTTCTCATTGCTAAGAATTAAAATGAAGTATGGCTTTGTTGTTGTTGTTGTTGTTGTTGTTATATGCATTGAGAAAGGAATTCTTCCACTTTTATAAAAGATATCGTACAATATTGTGGAAAAGACCCTTGCAGAAAAACAATAGCAATTAGGCCATGATATATAACAGCTACTTTTGGTAGAAGTGTTCTGAGAACTTGTCAGCCCAGCATGATGAGTTCAGTTCCCCAACGGCCTGACGAGTATCACAGCTCAATTCAAACCCAGCTGTGCCAAGCCCTTCAGACTTGCTTCTCATTTAACAACTAAAGTTATCTAAATCGGCGTATTCCCACTTGCCACAACTGATGGTCAGAAAGCGTGTTTTGGCTCTTCCTTTGGCCTTTTAATAGCTGCATTCATCAAACATGTATTGCATCTACTGTTTACCAGGCACTTTGCTAGGCACTGGGGATGAAGAAAGCAAATTAGGCTTTGTCCCTGACTGTGAAGAGCTTGTAACCTAATTTACAAGTTTGAATATGAGTTCTGAGCCCCATAACCCTGTGGTTCCTCTCAGGATAAAAAGGGACTAACTACGTTCTGTCACCTAATTCATCATAACACTGCTTTTGGTAAACATGAGTTTAATCTTGGGAGTCTAGTGGTCAATGATTAGTCACCATGTATTGCATATTTTCTATGTACCAGACATTAATTTAAGTACTTTACAATTGTTTAAAATTTTATTTTATATTTATAAATAACCTGTGAGAGACATTTGAACCTCTTGGCTTTCATCAGTGAAAGCTGAGACCTAGCGAAGAAAATTTTCCCAAAGTGCCCAACACATGCACAGCAAGTGATGTCCAGCTTACGTTCTGCGCAGTGCAGGCTCGGCCCCGTTCTATCCTCCTGCCAGGCTGCACAGTTACTCAGAGACAAACCCCTGCTGCCGATGAGAGTGAAGCCATCTCTAACATATTCCCAGAAATAGTGAAGATTTATTGTAATCCTTTACTCAATATGCACCAGGAATGGGGAAGAAGAAGAGTCACCAGAAGCAAGTTTGTTAATGTGATTGATGCCAGACAAGTGTCAGAGCGACTAAGAGCCTTATCAGAACCATTTGGAGGATAGCTGACATCATAATGCATGCTGTTTACAATTACCGGATTTCATATAATCCCCACATATATATGTATTTGGAAATAATCTGAAACTAAAGATTACATTGAAACTTGGAAAATCACAGTTTCCTTCTGGCTTCAACCTGTTCTTCAATCGGATCCGGAAATAGATACAAATAACATGAAACCTTGCTTATTTTTTTCTCTGCTTGTTTCTATCTTTTGGGTTTTTGTTTGTTTGTTTTTTATCTTTTTTTGATCAGAGGCCACTGAGAAAACTGTGATTTGCAGGAATGAAATTCATTCTCCAATCCCACAGACTGTGGTCTGTGGGGGACTTTATGACTAATTCAACCTTCACTTTTTTTTTTTTTATCACTTTCAGCTGATTTATTTTTCATATATTATTCATAAACCAGGCCTTGATTTTTTTCTCCTGCCTTATTTATAAAGGTCTCTCTCTGTCTGTCTCCCCATTCCCTCCCTCCCTCTCTCTCTCTTTTGCAAAATATGTGTTCTACAAACTATTTAATGGCCAACTCAAGATAAACCTGACCTCTGATGTCTTCTCTGATCTATCAGGACTCAGACAGAGTTCTTTCCTAATTTACATCTATTACCACTTCCTTAAAACCTTTTCATTGTCTTTGAAGCCTCAAGTTATTGCATATGTGTATATTTGATCTACCCTAATACATGAATTCTTTTTGATATCTGCTATCTTAGGCTCCTTTATTCAGTCAATGAAAATTCAATAGATTTTTAGGAAGTACTCTTTACAAAAATGATTTTAAAAAACCCAAAATACTTATCCACTTTAATAACTATCCAACATTGTCCCAAATGTTCCATTTTTTATCATGTTCTAATTTAATTTAGTAAAACTGCAGCTTATTTACCTCACTTTATAGTTTATAAACTAAAACAGGTTTACACGTGTTATTTCAATTGAGCTTAACTAAATTTCTGGAAACTAACACAGGTAGATGTATTTTTTTCAGTTGCATAGCTTATGGGACCAATACTAAAAAAAAAAAAAAAAAAAGTCAATTGACTTCTCCAGAATCATATAGTTTTTAGGTTATAAAACTGACACAAGAAATCAAATCTTCCAATGGTCAAGCCTAGCCAAGTGTCTTTGTAATTTTCTTTGATATTCCCCACTTACTTCTTCAGGGATATTGCCATATTTTTGTTTACATGTTACTCAGCTTATAAAATATGAAAAACATTTAAACATAGCTTTGTCTTAAAAAACTTTTGTAAACCAGTATCATGAAACTGTATTTTATAGATATTACAGGTTTGAATTAGTAAAAATCCCATCAATAAAGTAAAATACTGAAACCTTCATCATGGATTGTAGACTACTCCATTACAAGCCAGCCCCTCCCAAAGCTGGAAAATAATTCCACTAAAATGTCAAAAACTTGTCGATCTTTTCATCATTCCATTAGTACTGGGCAGGGTAGATGTAACCCGGCAGCTCAGCTTTTATAGTAAGCCATTGTGCTTTCCTAATTGTGAGAGTGAGATGTGAGAAAACTGTTATCCTGCAAAACTGCCCCTGGATAAGTATGATCAAAAAGAACTGACAATATTTGATCTTATTGCAACACAAATCATTTGTAAAACAAACTGTGTTGCCCTGACAAGCACATTTACAGATTCTCACCTTCCGTTTTTTTTCATTTGTGTTTATGGGCACAACACATGAGCTATTCTACATCCACAAATGATATCCTAAAGGGAAATGATCTGAACCCCTTTTTCAAGGAATTTCAAAGTGCTGGGAAACTATAACTTTAATTGTTATGAGAGTCAGTTACCCTGTAAAATGGTGAGTCCTTGCTTTGCTAAAGCTGAGGTATGGTATTAGAAAGATATCAGCACTTGGAGGCAGGAGAAGGGTTCTGCCAATCAGTCCCTGAAATCTAGTTGGGAAGATCTAAAAAGGAATTAAAAAAAAAAAAAGCTCCTGCTCTCTCAAGGAGCTTGGCCTAACAGATGAATTAATGAGAAATGTAGATACAGAATTATCTACATCCTAGAACGATACAGAGTAGGTATTATGAAAGTTCAGATAAGGGAGAAATGTAGCAGCACAATATTAGGGAGTGTGGGAAATCTTTGTAAACGACAAGACAGTTATTTGGTGGGCTTAAGTCACATATGATTTTTTTAGTCACATGTGATTTTAACTTGTGCAGAGTAAGAAAGGGAATTCTAGATAAAGAGAACTAAATAAGCAGAAGAATAGATACAAGAAATTGTGGGACATATTTGGTGCAAAGTATGGAAGTCAATTTGACTAGTAGAAAGTTTGCATAAGGAGCCTTAGACTTCAATGGGGCCAGTTATTTAGGAAAATAAATACAACAAAACATCATGAATGTGGAACTAAAGAATTGGATCTTACCATAAAAATAAGGAGCCATTGAAGGTTTTGAACAGAATAGAATTGATCTTAGGGAAGTCTTGTCTGGAATTGACATAAACATTTGTTTAAATGAGTTAGAGACTGACAGTAAGAAAATCAGCTTTGAGCCACTACAAATTCATTATTAAAGATTAGAGATAAAGTACAGAAGATGAAGGGCTGCTGAGGATTAGTCTCTAGAATATTCTGGAAGGAATCTTGACAATGCATGGCAAAAGATTGAAAAATCACAACAATTCTTATTTTATTAAGTTTCCTTCATCAAAAATCTGGTGGAATTTAATATGAGACAACAGGAGACCAAAAAAAAAAAAAAGAAAAACCCACAAAACAAAAGAAAATCACTAATTATTAATAAAGATGGTTGTCATTCCATATTTTATAGGCCAGAAACTTTGGTAAGTATTATACATGTATTATCTGGCTAACAATTCTGAAATATTTATGAAATTATTTTATCCATATTTTATAGTAAGGAAATAAGGACTCAAAGAAAATAAATATGTTGCTCACATTTCAGAAAGTGCATATGGCAGATCCAAGATTCAGTTTTTCGTTCCTCAATCCCAGAAAGAGCAAACAATGCTCATTTTGACTCTTTAAGGTTATTTATCCGCTAGTACTCTTTCCATCCATCTTTTAAACAGACTGTCCAATCAATGACTACTAATGTGCAACACCAGTTGTGACAACCTTTGTACTATGATTAATACTAAGTATTTTTATACCTTCCAAGAGTTTGAATAGTGAACAGCTGTCAGAACAAAACTGTACTTGACCTTTCTCAATCTTCCCTATAAAATCTGAAATCCCTCTGTGTTCCCTATGACATTCACTTCAGAGCTGTTCTTATGTTGTAACATTTTAATAAAGGCTTAAGCTAGTGGCTTTGGTTGGTTTTTCTCTTTCCGCTGTCTGATTCCATAATAGAGTTTCTTAGAGGAAAAGTTCTGAAAAGTAACACTGTGAAGGGCAGAAAGGGAACTGGTATAGAAGAGGCAGGATGGAGAATCATGCTTGGAAAACTGACTTATAGAGGTGTTCTCTAAGGAGTCTGAAGGTCACCGTCCAGTATTCCAAATAATGTTAGCAACTTCAGGCTTCTACTGTGAGAAGATTAATAAATAAGACTATGCATTCTATTGGAGTGTGATACGGAAAATAAGAGGTTTCAAAGACAAGAGCATGATATAGTTGGGCATATGGGAGCATCATGATCAGAGCTGATCATTCTATTTAGAACAAGAAACTAGAGAACCAAGTTCCTATGAATGCTTGATGTCTGAACTAATGGTCCTAATGTTTTGTTTGAATGTCTGATTTTAATATCTCCTTATTTTCTCTACATTTGTGTAAGTTAAACTAACCACTTGCATTTGAGCCATAATATTTAATTTTTTGCTTTTTGTGGTATGTTTGCAAATTCGTTCTGTGTTCTATTTTGTTAGCTCTATTAACTTTGAACATTACAGCAATTGAATTTCCACAATTTGAAACAAACTTTATAATGAATGAGGAGACCAAATTTGAAGATTCCAGAATATTTTAATAGCATAAATGTGTTAAAAATTTTCTGTGAGGATATTAAGAAGTCTTATTTTAGCATTAATATTTGAATTTCATTCAGTTTATTGAATGGGTTAGTTGGTCATCTTCTATAGACATGTACTTTGATTTACTAGGATAATATAGGTCCATTGTAAAGATAATTTTCATTTATAATGGACAATCTAACGTTTTCCATTGTGAAAATGGTGGACACAATATCAGCCCATTCATATTGATGGTCTAATAAATGTATAGTTTGGATTACTCAAATAGTATCATTATTAAACTACACAAGTTATAAGTTTACTTTAAATATAATAATGATAGTTATTATTATTGCTTATCTTTCAGACTTTGTTTATTTAGCAGTTGCTTTCAATTTGTGCAATGAAAACTTTATCCTTAGGACAAAAATAATAGGAAATTCTACTTAAGCGTTTTGTTTTTGTTTTTGTTCTCTCCCCGAAAACTCTACTCAAAACTTAACTGATCAGTAGATAACTGAATCAGATACCTAATCAGTAGAAAACTTATAACCAAATTGAGAAACAAATCCCAGCTTTCTTGGATAGAGTAAATAAGATAATGTCCATTATGTCTCATTAAATTAAAGCCATACACTCAAGATAATGTATTCTCCAAATAGTGAAGATTTTTCATTAAAATTTTGTTTTTCCATAAGATCCTTGAAAATTATTTTGGTAATAAATGATTGATTGAAATTCCTGTTCCTCCCCCCAGGAATAATAAAAGATCATTTACAATGGATAAAGGGATTGGCCTAGTTATTATTGACAACATATTTTATGTATTGTAAATAAAATTAAATAATACCATAGTCTTTAATTTTTTTAATAAAGATATCAACAAAGTAGAGAAAAATTATGATGCTTCAAATTCAGGGATGGTTTTGAGTTGTAATCCACTTATTTACTTATTCTAATACTCATTTACACGTGGTTATTATGAATGTCTAGATATATGTTATTAAAGCAAAAAAAAAAAACTGTCTTCATGTAATTTCAAGTAATGGAAGGATAAAATATTTAACTTATAGTTAAAGCAAAGCTTAGTACCCAGTTGTCATGACAAATGCTAACTCATGTAAAACAAAAACAAAACAAAGATCGCCAGTCTCGATTAGCAAGTAAGGTTCAGCTATGGCTTATATAGTTTTAAAATTGGACACAAAATATTGAAAGTAAAATGATGAAAAATATATACCAAACAAATATTAACCCAAAGTTAAAGCTTATGCACCTATTAGACACAATATGTTATAGAGCTATAGTTACTCACAGTGATAAATAGGATAACTACACAATGAGAAAATATATTTTGTCACCACAAAGAAATAACAATTACACAATGATATGGTTTCAGAAGTTTAGCTTCAGATATATACAGCAGAAATGACAGAACTAAACGGGTAATTTTTTCTACTTTTTTGTGTATTTTTCCCAAGTTTTCGTTTAAATTCTAGTTAGTAAATATATAGTGTAATATTGGATCAGGAGTAGAATTCAGTGATTCATCACTTACATATAACACCCACTGCTCATCACAACAAGTGCTAAGTGGATAATACTTTGAATGATCTATGCATGGTTATAGTTTGAAACATCTCTATGGATTAAGGAGATAAACGATGTAAAAGGATAGAGATTTGAAAACCTCTTGGCAGCATTGCCCTAATGGATACATTGAACACTGTATTCAACAAATGGGGATACTTTTTTACTGGACACTAGCTAAATAAAAAGACATCTTATTAGATAGTGTGAATGAAAGAAATGCGTGTCACCAACCACCCATACTATTCCTCATTTTCCTTTCAAAGTTGCACAGTAAGATTTTCTCATGTAGAAAACACATCCATACCTTTCAAATAGATGTGACTAATGGTTGACATCATTCCAAAGGAACCAAAATAGTGTTTGCAAATGTCCTGAATACAAGTATAAACTATATTTCATACTGGTACATTATAACCTAACACATTTGATATTTAATTATAAAAATAGTACCAACACTTATTGACTTCTTTCTCTACACATGCAATCATAATTGCCCATATATCTGGTGAATGTTTTAACTTTATACAGCAACTATATATACAAGAAAAAATAATTTACCTTGTCCCAAATTAATTTCTTAACTCTTTACCTTACAGTTTGGGTTATTCAAATATTCTGAATATTTGTTTCATTATTTCTCATATGAGATTAATAGACCCTAGATAACAGGTGTTGTAAATACTAATGGGGCTCATATGTTCAATATAGGTAACACATTTATTCCCTAAAATGTGGAGGTGAGGTTATGGCAGGGAATAAAATTCAAAAAAGCCCTTTTTCAACATACAAATGAAGCAAGTGTGAAGCAATAGATAGTTAATATGTTAAGTTGTGCTAATAATTATAGTGAAAACTGAAAATATACTAAGGTGAAATAGAGATTGATTGATGTATGCACTTAAAGGTGTGGTCATGGAAAGACTGTGATGAGATAAGCCTGAAAGAATTGAAAGAACATGCCTCTAGAAAAAGTTGATAGCCGCTTGTTATGTCTGAGTGGCAAAGAACATGCCAGGGTAAGTGAAGGAAAATGAATATGGGGAAGTGATAGCCCAGTATTAGAAGGGGCTCAAAGTGTAGGGGAAAGACTGTGTTTTCCTCTGCATAGTTGGGAAACAATCGGGGGGGGAGGGGTTTGACCAAAAATATATGTAATGAACAATGTTTTATGGGTGTTACTGTAACCTGCTGTGAGGATAATTAAATCAAAGGCAGCAAATATGGATGCAGAAATACCAATAAGCATTTTTTTTTCATTCTATATAAGTAATGATCTTGACTTAAAGCAGCATTAGGAGAATGCTGTCAAGTCTTGACATATTAGATAATAGATCCCATAGAATTTGTTCATGGATTAGATCTGAATGCCTGGATATAGGTATGAGAAAGAAGCAGAAAGTCCTTCAGTATGAGTACGTAAAAACAATTCCATTTTATGAAAATGGAAGACTAGGAGAGAAAAGGTGAAAACCGATACAAGACACTTCTGACCAAGGTGAATTAACAGGGAAGAAATTTACACTACTACTTGAAACCAATGAAAAATGAAAACTGAAAAAATATATAAAACAACAGTTTTTAAATTTTGGAAATTATGGACTGAAGGACAGGGATCCTGGAGAGACAGGAAACAAACAAGATGAGCCCTATGATTGGTAAGCTTATTGCCTTGAGAGAGTTTCCAGAGCGTGGCTCAGGGAGATATAACCCAGTGAACTCCCTGAGTAGAAGAGACCTAGTTGTTGAGTCTAGGGGCAAGAAGGTAGAGATTGTAGAACAGAGTAGCAAAGAGAAGAGAGAAGCACAAAGGGCAAGATGGAGATCTGCAGAGGCTCTCACACAATTACTCAGGACAATACTGATCAGTCCATGCATGTGAGAAAATAGTTGAGGATGGGGGGATAACAAGCCAATGGAATTAAAGGGGAGTGGAATCAAGAGTTAACATTCATTTCTCTTAAAATGGCTGGATCATAAATTAGGTGAGTGCATATTTTTTTCTAAGAAAAAACAAACCGTTTTCCAAAGTGGGCATATTATTTTACATTCCCAAGAGCAGTGAATGAGTTCAAGTTTCTCTGCATCCTCACCAATACTTGGCATGATCAGTCTTTAAAATATCAATCTTTAAAATATCAGTCTTTAAAATATTAATTTTTTTTAAAGATTTTATGTATTTATTTGAGACAGAGAATGAGAGAGACAGAGAGCGCATGAGAGGGGGGAGGGTCAGAGGGAGAATCAGGCTCCCTGCCGAGCAGGGAGCCCGATGCGGGACTTGATCCCGGGACTCCAGGATCATGACCTGAGCCGAAGGCAGTCGCTTAACCAACTGAGCCACCCAGGCGCCCTAAAGTATTAATTTTATTAAGTACAATGGTATCTCATTCTGGTTTGAATTTGTATTTCCCTAATTGTAGATTTAAAAAAAAGCTTTAAAATTCAATTAGCCAACTTATGGTACATCATTAGTTTCAAATGTACTGTTCAGTAATTTATCAGTTGCGTATAACACCCAGTGCTCATCACATCACATGCCCTCCTTAATGCCCATCACCCAATTACCCACTCCCCGCACCCACCTCCCTTCCAGCAACCCTCAGGTTGTTTATATTAAGCTTCTTTTCAGGAGGGTATTTGCCACACAGAAACACACACACACACACACACACACACACTTGGGTGAAGTGTCTGTTCTTACAGAAATAAAAACAGGCATAAACCAATTCTTTTCTGTGAAAATTAATTTTCCTGTTTATTTTCCTTCTTTTGTGAGGATGAGGTTTTTGAAAATTATTGCCCGCTTCCCTTAGTCATTTTCAGGATCCCTGGCATAATGATTATTTAATTACATTAAGTTTCTCCAATACTAATTGTTCATGGAACTCAATATTTTTGGTCTCTGCTGGATTAGAAAGCAAGACGTGTACTACTAGCATCTCTCACCTCAGGGTAAATCTGTCTCATTCAGATTGCAGACAGGAAAGTTAAGAAAGAAAATCTATTGCCTCAGATCAAAGCCTTTTGAGCCTGAAGGCAGGGTATCACTTTTTCCTAAACTGGTACCTATTGCATCAGAAAATCATCTGCTTTCTCTACCTCCTTTAACTGCAGACATTTGTCAGTTCAAGCCTGGGCTTGCATTTTAATTTTTTTATATTATTTCATTTCACAACAGTAACAGGTATATGAATATGTGTGTGTGTAAATAAATTTCTATGAGAGAGCTTAAATTTCTATGTGTATGTAAACACATATGTGGAACATACAAGTACACAGTGCAGTGCTACACAATAGATTAATTCATTTTCAGAAAACACTTGCAAATATCTAGTTCAAATTATAGAGATATTATTAGTATGTACTTTCCATTTTTAATAAGTACTATCTTAGATTTCATTAACATTCAAAATCAATTGGTAAATAATTTGAATATTAAAATGATTTGCAATATATACGTACAAACACACACATATGCACACACAATAATGTCTAATGTGTGCACAATTAACTTTTTAATTATATATATGGTTAAGAACAAATTGATGGCTAGATCTCAAAGAGTATGCCTATCAGTGTTCTTTTTAAATACATTTCCCAACATTTTTCAAGCTACAGATGCTTCAATATTTTAACAAAGTATTGGATAGTTCAGTGAAAAGTTATATTTCTCTTTTATTATCCATATACAGATTGTACATTTGTTTTTGTTTAGCTCTTTCACAAGAGCAAAACCGAATATAAATGGATAGTCAGATGAAATTGACTTCCATTGGGATGTCTATATCAAGCTTCTCTCTTAGATTCCTATTTCTGCACCCACTGATGACTTGACAGTCTGCATTCTTTTTCTCCAAGGTTAGAACTGAGCAGAATCAGTTAGCTTGTGGTAGGGTACAAAGAAATCATTTGCTTATGAAGCTTAGATATTAGAGGAGAAAATTTTTATTTTTTAAATTTTCTTCTTAAAAATTTATTTATTTGTTTGTCTATTTATTTTTAAATTTTAATTCCAGTATAGTTAACATACACTGTTATATTAGTTTCAGGTGTAAAATATAGTTATTCAGCAATTCTGTACATTACTCAGTGCTTACCATGATAAGTGTAATCTTTAAGCCCCATCGCCAATTTTACCCATCCCCCCACACTACCTCTGCTCTGATAACCATCAGAGGAGGAAATTTTTAATTTTTTTAATTAATTAATTAATTATTATTATTTTTTTAAAGATTTTATTTATTTGACAGAGAGAGACACAGCGAGGGAGGGAACACAAGCAGGGGGAGTGGGAGAGGGAGAAGCAGACTCCCCACTAAGCAGAGAGCCCAATGCTGGGCTTTGATCCCAGGACCCTGAGATCATGAACTGAGCCAAAGGCAGACGTTTAACGACTGAGCCACCCAGCCCTTGAGGAGGAAATTTTTAAATCTGCAGATAGACTACTGAATGGTAGAGTAAGCAAATTCCTTTGAGTTCTTCTGAGTAGCCACAGTTTCTAATTTCTAGAAGTTGATATTTTTACTCTTCCATGAAATAGGTGAGATTAACTAGAATCTTCCTATAAATTCTTCCTATAAATTCTAGTTTTTCATAAGTGAGATAAAAGTGTAACTTTTTGTGAGAAAAAAATGTAAATTTGTTAAAACAAATTTAACACAAATTTTAATTAAAATCACAAATTAAAGGGAAAATCATCACAAAATAAATATAACTATAAATTATGACTATAAATATTAATATAAAATTAACTCCTTGAATAACATTGTGGAACTGCATATGTGCTTTCTTAATTTTTTTTTCAAAAAGTGTCATCATACTACACAGGCTAGTATACTATCACCCAAATTTCTTACATAACTTCATAGGTTATGTGTAGCAATCTAGACTATCCTTTCATGTCAATAAACATAAATCTATATAAATAATATAATGCCATATTACTGCATTGCATATAAGTACCAACAATAAAGAAAATAAAACAATTCCCTACTGTTGGACATTTGGCTTTCTTTCAATTTTAATTATCATTATGAAATATATTACTACAAAGAGCGTTGCCAATGAATCTTTGACTAATATTGAATTTTGTTCAAAGTGCGAATGTTTAATTAATTATTAAAAGAAAAGATGTAAAAAAAGATGTAATCAGGTAACATATAAACATATAATGTTGTTCTAAAATTTGCATACCAATTTACATTTCTAACAATATTACATAAAAAGAATCGTTTAATGCAGCATCATTATTGGTAATAGTTATTTTCATTCTTTTAAAAGTTTCACTAACAAAAAAATTTCACTAACAGAATTTCTTGAATCTTGCATCATAATGCTTTGTTGTTTTCTTAATTACTGGTTAGTTTGATAATATTTAAATATTGGCTGTTGTTTCAAATACGATCTCTTCATAACTTTTATCTACTTCTTTGAATACTTTCCTTTTTCCTATGTATTTTTTTATTTTTATTTTTTTAATTTTTTTTTTATTTGAGACAGAGAGAATGAGAAAGAGAGAGCACATGAGGGGGGGAGGGTCAGAGGCAGAAGCAGACCCCCCGCCGAGCAGGGAGCCCGATGCGGGACTCGATCCTGGGACTCCAGGATCATGACCTGAGCCGAAGGCAGTCGCTTAACCAACTGAGCCACCCAGGCGCCCTTTCCTATGTATTTTTTAAACTGTGTGTATATTATGGATATTAATCCTTAGAGTGTAATTTGTAATTTGATTTTTGTAGTACCACAAACATATGGAATTTGTCAATTTTCATGTAGTCAGACCTATCAGTCTTTTTTTTCAAGTTTTTATTTGAATTCCAGTTAACATACAGTGTAATATTATTTTCAGGTGTACAATTTAGTGATTCATCACTTCCGTACAACACCTGGTGCTCAATACAAGTGCATTCCTTAATCCCCATCACCTATTTAACCCATCCCCCTCACCGACCTCCCCTTTGTTAACCGTCAGTTTGTTCCCTATAGTTAAGAGTCTTTTTCTAGGTTTGCATCTCTCTTTTATCCTCCTATGATCATTTGTTTTGTTTCTTAAATTCCACATATGAGTGAAATCCTATGGTATTTATCTTCCTCTGACTGACTTATTTTGCTTAGCATAACTCTCTAGCTCCATCCATGTTGTTGCATAGAGCAAGATTCCATTCTTTTTGATGGCTGAGTAATATTCCATTGTATGTATATATACCACATCTTTTTTATCCATTCATCAGTTGATGGACAACTGGACTCTTTCCATAATTTGGCTATTGTTGATAATGCTGCTATAAACATCGGGGTGCATGTATCCCTTTGGATCAGTATTTTTGTATTCTTTGGGTAAATAAATACCTAGTAGTGCAATAATTGAATTGTAGTGTAGCTTTATTTGGTCAATTAATCTTTGACAAAGCAGGAAAGAATATCCAATGGAAAAAAAGGCAGTCTCTTCAACAGATGGTGTTGGGAAAATTGGACAGCAGCATGAAAAAGAATGAGACTGGAGCACTTTCTTACACCATACACAAAAATAAATTCAAAATAGATTAAAGACCTGTGAGACAGGAAAACATTAAAATCCTAGAGGAGAAGACAGGCAATAACTTCTTTGACATTGACAGACCTATCACTCTTGTTCATTTTTTATTGTTTTTTTAACTCCCATTTTTAATGTAAACTTATATCAAATATTTGTACTCCACCACCTTTAAATAAGAAACAATACCCTTTAAAACAATGAAAACACTATCTCAAGATCACGTGTTTAATAACTGTTTTATAAGTATATAAATAAATCAATTATATTTTGATAATTTATTTTGCATCTAAATTTTTAGTACATTTGAAATTAACTTTGTTAATATGTCAGGTAGAGGAGTTATTTTATTTCCTTTTCCCCAAATATTTTCACCGATGTTCCAAACACCATTACTAAAATTGTATTCTTATTCTATGCCCCAATCCCATTGGTTTGCTTGGGATTTAGTATGTTAGTAAATACTCCAAAGCATTTGTAGATTAGCTGAAGGATAGTTGGCATTCTTTCAACATTTGCTCTTCTTGTGAGGGCAGAGTACATATCTATTTTTGTGTCCTTTTTATATATTTTAATAGTACATAAGTGTGTGTGTGCACACATGTATTGTCTGTTATTCATTGTTTAATCTTAAGATTATGTGGGTTTTTTGGTTTTGTTTAATGTACACTTGGCAGTTTCTTCCACCTAGGGTGTGAAGTACAACTAATAGCAATGAATCACTTTTGTTTTCCTCCCTTGATGCCCTTTTAATAAAGGCAGGTCTAAACCTCACACACAGTGTCTCCAATTTATGCCAGTATATATACTTATAGAGGGCATCTGATTTATTTTCCCTTATAAGTAATGTCATTTACCAGTTATATCTCCAGAATATTTATAGAAACCTATTTCTAGGACATATCTGCTGAACACTGCTAACTGTTCTGTGAGTAAGTCTCTCAAACTGAGCATCTACCCAGGTTCTACATGACAATCAGATTCTACCTGAACCCTAGGGGACATTTGCCCGCTTCACCTAAGGCAATGGAATCTGGGGAATGGCGGAACTGCAAGGTGAAAGGAAGGACATCTCTTTCTTTTTTTTTTTTTAAAGATTTTTTTTTATTATTTATTTATTTGAGACAGAGAGAATGAGAGAGAGAGAGCACATGAGAGGGGGGAGGGTCAGAGGCAGAAGCAGGCTCCCTGCTGAGCAGGGAGCCCGATGCGGGACTCGATCCCAGGACTCCAGGATCATGACCTGAGCCGAAGGCAGTCGCTTAACCAACTGAGCCACCCAGGCGCCCCTGGACATCTCTTTCTAATACATCTAATACATGAGGCAGTTTTGCTTGTGCCTAACTATTGTAGAGAGCTTTACAAGTACACCTTTCTCTCCTCTCTTTTTTCATTCAAATGGTTATTCACCTCTTCATTTGTTATCTTATTAATTCTCCAAAGCATATAGGATTCTGACAACCTGTATGACTTAAAAGCAATTTAATGGCAGCCATCTTCTACAGAATGACCCATCCACTCACTACCTGTCCCCCTCTCTGCAGCCCTGTGACTAAGGATTTCTATTTTTTTTTCTTAAAGATTTTATTTATTTTTTATTTGACAGAGAGAGACACAGTGAGAGAGGGAACACAAGCGGGGGGGGGTGGGAGAGGGAGAAGCAGGCTTCCCGCCAAGCAGAGAGCCTGATGTTGGGCTCAATCCCAGGACCCTGGGACCATGAACTGAGCTGAAGGCAGAGGCTTAACAACTGAGCCACCCAGGCGCCCCAATGACTAAGGATTTCTAAATGAACCAAAGTAACATGTTGAGTTCAATGCTTCTGTCTTAAGGTTTTTTTTTTTTTTAATAGTACATCATTAGTTTTTGTTGTAGTGTTCAACAATTCATTAGTTGCATATAACACCCATTGCTCAATCGAACACATGCCCTCCTTAATACCCATCACCGGGTTTGTTTGTTTGTTTGTTTGTTGTTGTTGTTTTCCCTTTTCTCACAGTAGAGTTTCCAGTCTCTTGTTAGGACATCCTATCAATGTCCAGTATGTATCCAGACCCAAAGCAGTAGATAAGAGGTCTTTGTTGGCTTCCAACAAATTTTCCTGAAATGAACCTACATGATTGAATCTCACCTATGCTTGAAATACA
This sequence comes from Mirounga leonina, assembly GCF_011800145.1. Classification (NCBI taxonomy): domain Eukaryota; kingdom Metazoa; phylum Chordata; class Mammalia; order Carnivora; family Phocidae; genus Mirounga; species Mirounga leonina. The sequence goes on along the minus strand of NW_023270316.1, from coordinate 22,259,301 downwards.
CCTGCTACATGACTGTTATAGTATTATATTTTAAATTATATTTCCAAACTGGGTAGAGTGAGTATATTGAAAAACTGTTGTTTTTTATATATTTGGTTTAAGGAGAACAATTTACAAAATTATTAATTCTAACAGGTATACTTCTGTCTTTTTGTAAGTTATACTTCCTTCTATAAATTTGGTTGCTCATTTTACTTGAATTAATTAATTTGGAGGTACTTTGTGGTGAAGGGTGAATTCACTTCCAGGTTTTCCGTTTTAGAATTCATCTCATTTTTGCCTCTTTTACTAATTGTCATCGCATATTAAGCCCTCTATCCTGAAATACAACAAAGCAACAGATAAGAAAACTGAATTTTTGCTACTAAGGAATTCCTCTTGTCTCCCCTCTATCCTTCTGTCTCATTAGATATTAAAGTTCAAATACTTCTGTGAACACAGCTATAAGATTCTACATGTTGAAATGTTATATAATATGCCAAGAAAAATTAAATAAAAACAGTTAACTCTCTATTAGATTCAGATAATGCCATTGGACTCTAAAGATAAAAGGTATCAAATTTTGTTATGTTTTGGAATAACATTACTTATAAGGGAAAATAAATCAGCTGGTTTCAGTTTTCTCAAAAGCAACATTCAATATCACAGTCCAACTAAGCAACTCCTACTAGATAGAGAAGGAAAGTGTGATCCATGGGTTTTATCATCAGTTCAAAATTATTCATGTACAAAGCCAATATAAAAATGGTTTTAAACATGAAAGAGCTCATCTTGTGCCCTTGAGTCCGTTTTGAGAAATTACTGGAGGATGAGTTTCAAAGAATGAAGAAATTTTGGGAAATTATAGCTAAAGGACTATCAGTGATAATTGAATATATTTATATGAAGAGTAAATATTAAAACAAATATGAGTATTAGAGCAACAGAAATATTGCAAACATTATGTCTTCCAACCATGTAGATACGATCAAATTAAAACAAATTAGCTGAGAAAGAATGAAGAAAATGGGAAATAGTCCACAGATTGTCTCATCTATAATACTGAGAGTCAAATGATATCATTTAGCTGGAATACCAACTACTGAAAGAATAAAAAAAAAGAAAAGAGGAAATATAAATGTGCCTGTGTGAGCATTTCCCTGCCCTGGATAGACACACAAGATTGTAATTGCAGTACCTATAATTTTGAAAATGTACTTGAGATTAGTATATCACAACTTAAAAATTCATGCATCAACATACTACTGTGTATTCATTTTGTATTTATCCATTATAACCTTGATAAGGTATTTCTATTTATATTAGATATATAATAATACATAGCATATATTATGCACATGACATACCTTTATAACCATTGTATTATAACATTTGACTTGTTCACAGTTTGAGCTATTAGTATGTATGCCTCTAAAACATTCTTGTACATGTCTTCTTCTGCACCTACTTATAAATCTGCATGTACACATAGCAATGGAATTACTGGGTGAAAGAATAGGTCTATATTCTAATACAAAACAGTATTCTAAAATAGTTGGATTTTGGGGGGCCTGGTTGGCTCAGTTGTTAAGCATCTGCCTTCAACTCAGGTCATGATCCCAGGGTGCTGGGATCGAGCCACACATCGGGCTCCCTGCTCGACGGGAAACCTGCTTCTCCCTCTCCCATTCCCCTTGCTTGTGTTCGCTTTCTCACTGTCTCTCTCTGTCAAATAAATATTTAAAAAATAGTTGGATTTAGTAAAACAGTTTGATAATTGTTTTAAAACTGTACTAAATTTCATTCAGTTATTTTTATAATAGATATACAATTGAAAGAGCAAGCAATGGTTGATTACCTACTGCATACTGAATGTAACTATTACAAAACTGAATACAATATGGTACCTTCAAGGAGGTCACGAATTTGTTACAATTAGTGGAATTACAGTAATGTATTCAGGTTGCGTGTGTTATTAACATGTTTTCTGTATTACTAGCATAGCTCTTCATCGTAAGATCTCAACAGCAGACAGTTATGTGTGCTAAAACTAGGAATATCAGCATGAAGAAAAACTTTTTTACATTTGGTCTAGGTACCCACTTTGTACAAACCATATTGCATCATATTTTTTATTAGATTTTAATTTTGTCATCTTTATTTAACTGCAGACTTCACGAAAATCAGCAACAAAAATAAAGAAATAATAGCTAAGCTATTGATAAATAAATATAGCTGGATAGAAGATAGATAACCACATACAGAACAAATGAAAGCACAAAAAATACTCCATCTGAAATCCAAACCTTTATGTTCTATACAACTATTTCTTCATTGTCATGATACTTAATATTGAGAGCTATTTAACCAAGCCTTGAAAATAATTTAGGAAATTAATTAGACTCACAAAATTTCATTAGCTTAGATTTTTTTCGTAAGCTTCAATTGGAATCACAACTAGTCCTAAGCCCTGTCAGATACAGGCACATACTCAGGCAAAATTATATTACGTGGAGCCGTATAATCTCATACATTCTCACTGTTATACGAGAGAGCTACATTTCCTCCAGATCCTTCCTCTATTTGCACCTGGGATTTTGCATATTTCAACTGATTAGCAGAAAGGGAATTCATTGGAGGTGCCTGGGTGATTCAATCAGTTAAGCAGCTGACTCTTGATTTTGGCTCAGGACATGATCTCAGGGTCATGAGATCAAGCCTGGCTTGGGGCCCCACGCTCAGTTCAGCGTCTGCTTGAGATTCTCTTTCTCCTCCCTCTGCCCCTCCCCCGATCATTCTCTCTATCTAAATAAATAAATAAAGTCCTTAAAAAAAAATAAGGGAATTCATTGGAATCACCTCTTCTTCACTGCCTTAACTTGAGACCTCTCTCCTGACTTTTGTAAAATTGCATTAAATTCCTGATTGATCTATTCTCTACAGTCCTCCCTTCTTCAACTTCATTTCTTCATATCTTCTGCTATAATCATTCTGAAATACGGGTATAATTAAATTTTTAGTTCTTAAAACACTTGAGTAACTCCCACTTCATTTAAGTACTGTTCATACTCCAATGCTTCACACAGTTTCAAACACCAATTATGGATAGAAAAATGTTTGCTAGAGGAATGAATGTATTATTATCTGGAAAGATAAGCATGGGGAATACTTGCAAATTATATCTTTCATTTTGAGTTTCAATCTCTCTCATCTAACATGGAGAATTCCAATTTTCTTTTAGCCGTCCACCTTACAGAAAAGCTTTTCAGTTACTGCTCAATTCCCAGGTAAATCTTTGCTACATGCCAAAAATTTGACACTATCAAAATTTCAAACTTTGTCACCTTTTAGACAACACTGAGTTGGACTATGATTAGGATTAGTGTATATATTTAAAAATATATTTACAAGTCTATTTTATAAAAGAATTAAAATTGAGTTAGAGTTGTGATTTTTCCTAAAGTCACATTTTTAAAAATTTTGCAATGACTTTGAATAAGAATACTGTATGCCGGGCACTTGGGTGGCTCAGTCATTAAGCGTCTGCCTTTGGCTCAGGTCATGATCCCAGGGTCCTGGGATCGAGTCCCACGTCAGGCTCCCTGCTCAGCGGGAAGCCTGCTTCTCCCTCTCCAACTCCCCCTGCTTGTGTTCCTGCTTTCACTATGTCTCTCTCTGTCAAATAAATAAATAAAATCTTAGGGACGCCTGGGTGGCTCAGTGGGTTAAGCGTCTGCCTTCAGCTCAGGTCATGATCCCAGAGTCCTGGGATCGAGTCCCGCATCGGGCTCCCTGCTCCGCGGGGAGCCTGCTTCTCCCTCTGCCTCTGCCTCTCTCTCTATCTCTCATGAATAAATAAATTAAAAAAAAGAAAGAAAGAAAGAAAGAAAATAAATAAAATCTTAAAAAAAAAGAATACTGTATGCCAATGGTATTTACTAGAATTTAGATAAGATCAATCATATTTAGCATACTTTGTGTAGGATGTTGAATCCATATTTTATGCTTATTAACTTACACATTGCAGAGATACTAACTGAGTAGTTATTGTGTGTCAGGCATTATCCATGTCAGAATTCATACTATGATTGAACACTTAATTACCATACTAACTGACATCTTTGCGCCTCCAATCAGAATCAGAAGAAAAATGCAAATATAAATATTCTCAGATGTCATGAGCTGCAAAGACTGGGAACATTACAAAAATAATTTCTATGTCTACAAATTTCTATCATTTCTTTGAGTTCTAAAGAGTTCAGACAAGCAAAAATTCTTTATCATCAACCAACTGTTTTTCTCCAGGAGGTATTATTTGTTATGGTTGTTTTTTAAAATTATTATTATTCCAATTTGATTGCTTAGAATGTGGCAGGAGGATCAGATATTTGAAAATATGTTAGGAGAGAAATAAAGAAGAATCTAATCAGCACAAATTCATGGAAAGTATTATTGATTTGATTAAACATTTAGGTAGTTTTAACAAAATAATTTGCAATTCCCCAAACTATAAAAGAGGTCATTAGTTTTATGGATGCATAACAGGAGTTTGGAATTTGTGTGCCAGATTTTCACAGCTGTATACTGTATGGTCCTCTCCTGATCTATCTGCATAATGTATTACCCCAGTTGTTTGGAAGAACTGAGTTAGAAAAATATCCCTTTGGGAAAGCTGATTTTACATTGAAGTTGGACATATTCTATTTATGTTTTGTTTCTATGTATTTTCATCTTAACAGCTAAAGGATTACTAAATGTCACTGAGACTAAAGTAAAAAAAGAGCATGTTGATTATATTTTATTATAACAAAATTATTTAAATTTTCCATATGCTTATAATATTGGTGAATGTTAATAGCTTTGAGAAATAAAAAGAAAAATACTGTACACCCCTCAATTGCTTTCATGCAAAGTTTATTTTAAATTTTACTGAGTATTAGGATCAATTTTAGCTGTAATTTAAGTCATTTAAAAATACTTCATATTAAATATAGTTGATATGTTGTATTTTCTTATCTTTCTTAGAAAAATTATTTTTTTGTGATTATCAGATATCTAAGAAATGACATACACTAACCTTATGTTCTTATGTTTTCATTTTATCCACAGAAAAAAGTAATTAAGAAATACACAAATTCTTGTAAACAGATTATAAATAATTATGTTTATGTTATAGCTGAACTGATGTTGTTTTAATTATTTATAGAAGCAGTGCTGAACCTTTGAAATTTTGTGATTATATAACAGCTGAGGTTGATTAGTATCCATTTTCTTAAGTTTTAAATAAACCAGAGTGGGGCGCCTGGGTGGCTCAGTCGTTAAGCGTCTGCCTTCGGCTCAGGTCATGATCCCAGGGTCCTGGGATCGAGCCCCACATCGGGCTCCCTGCTCAGCGGGAAGCCTGCTTCTCCCTCTCCCACTCCCCCTGCTTGTGTTCCCTTTCTCGCTGTGCCTCTCTCTGTCAAATAAATAAATAAAATCTTTAAAAATAAATAAATAAATGAATGAATGAATAAATAAATAAACAAGAGCACATTAACTTTATAATAGTACTCAACTTATTAAGATATCTAATCATAGCAGCAAACCTTTACATATCAAAAACATTTACTATAGCAGATGATGAAAAAGTTTTATCAGAGAAAGTTAAAAAAAAATGTCAAAGTCCACTACCACTCTTTTGGGAAATGGAATAAAATATGTAATCATATATCAAATATTTGTCAACATCACCAAGACTACAGAGCTTTTTCATTTGGTAACTGTGAAATTGGACAAGTTTCTCACTCTCAATTTGCCAACAGGAAAGGCATCACAAACACTACCAAAGTTTACTGCTGATCCCTCTGGAGTGTGGCACCCTTGCCTGTGCCATACAGAGGCGAGCAGAGCCACACCTGGGGCGGCTGGTTGTTGTTCCAGATGCAGGGAGTGGAGTCTGCCATGTCAGGAGGTGCCGTGAATGCCAGCACCCCTCTTTGGAAACCACTATGCCTGTTGGACCTTGCACTCTGAGCCTGCGATAGGATGGACAGCCCTGATGATCTCTGAATTGCATTTAGGATCATTCTTCCATTGCCTGGGACAGTAGCTTCTGGCTTCATGTCGAAATGGCTGATTAATCTCCTTATCAAATGGTCATTTGGCCACACCCTTGGTGTTCTCTCCCAAACAGGCTTTCATATTCTTTTCAATATAAATAGGCTGAGAATTCCCCCCAGATCTTCAAGTTCTGGTTCCTTTTTGATGAGTAATTCCATCTTTAAGCCATTTCTCTCTTACCACATTTCACTACAAGCAATCAGGAAGAATGAGGTCACTTGTTCAACACTTTGCCTAAAGATTTCCTCAGCCAAATATCCAATTTCATTTCTTGCAATTTCTGTTTTCCACAATGCATCAGAACATGAACACAACTCAGCCAAGTTTTTTTTCAATTTATAACAAGGATCACCTCTCATCCAGCATCCAATAACCTCTTACTCATTTCTGCCTGAGACCTCATCAGAATGGCCTTTATTGTCCATATTTCTTCCAACATTCTGTTTAGGATTACTTAGGTATTCTCTAAGAGATTGAGGATTTCTCTACAGCTGCCCTCTTTTCTTCCTAGGCATTTAACAGAGAGGTGCTTGAAGATCTGTTCATGTCAATGTAGGCTGTAGATGCGCCTCCATACTTTTCCAGCCTTGATCAAGAGTTTGAAAGCTGCCTCCACATTTTTAAGTATTTGTTACAGCAGTATCCCTACTTCTTGGTACCAATTTCTCTCTTAAAATGTTCAGGTTTCTGTAAGAAAATGCCATAGAGTTTGTGGCTTATGAACAACAGAAACATTCCTCACAATTCTGAAGCCCAGGTGGTCTGAGATCAAAGCACCTACAGATTCCATGTCTGGTGAGCTCCTGCCTCCTCCTTCGTAGACAGCTCTTTTTATCCTGTGTTCTTGTGTGGCAGAGGGAGGAGGGAGCTAGCTCTCTGGGCATTTTTATAAGGGCACTAATCTCATTCTTGAAGCCTTCCCTTCATGGCCTAATCATCTCCCAAAGGCCTCATCTCCAAATATCATCACACTGGGGAATAGGTTTCAACATGTGCATTTTAGGGCAGACACAGTCTCTATCACAGAGCTCCCTGTTGGCCAAATAAACTGGGATCCAGAGAGTAAGGGTGGTAGTTAGTGTGACCTACATAGGTCAGACTCTTAATACACAGGAAATAATGAAAAAGAATGAAAGATAGATCCCAGATGCAAAAGGAAAAAATCATGGAACATCATTTTTAATTAAAATTTAAATTATTAGTTCAATCAATAATATCAATTTATAGATATTTATTAAAAGTTAGCAATAAGCAAGTTATTGGGTTTGATTAAATAAAAGATTAGCATATGATATCTTTACTTTCAAGAAATAGAAAATACATAAAGGAAATGTAACGAATATAAGTGTTGTAACAAGACTGGAGATGTAAAAATACTGTGAGAACTATAAACAGGATGTGAAAGAACTGATGACAGAGTAAGTAACTCCCCATGTGTAAGTAGCAAAACATTTACAGTAGGGAGAAAGCAAGTTGAAATGAAAATTTCTTAACAATTTTAAGAAACATTAGGAATTTGAGAAGAAGGTAATAGCTGAAGCAAAAGAACAGAGGTAGATCTGCAATGTAATGACATATTTTCTTTTTCTTATTCACTCCAAAACTAGGTTTCTACAATTGTTCCTGTTTTGCATAATTTACCTGCCTTGCCAATCTTGTAAGTTGCTAGTATCGTCCTGAGTCCCACTTTCTTCAACTATCCATTCTACAGCTGGACATTCACTACATAATCAGAAATTAATTAATATTTGTCTCCTTGACTTCACTGCCTCAGCTAGCTTCCTATTTATTTGTCTCTGTATATCTGAATGGATAGTTTTGAGTTGAATAACATGGCCATAGAAGGAAAGTTTGTGGTCCCCCAAATGAATGTGTTAAAACCTTAGCCCCCAATTTGATGTATTTGGAGGCGGGATCTTTGGGAGGAATTAAGTTATGAGAGCCAAACCCTCATGAATGGGATCAATGCCTTTATAAAGGGACTCCAGAGAGTGCTCTGATCCCTTCCACCATGTGAGGACATAGCAATAAGAGGGCTATCTGTGACCTGGAAAGTGGGCTCTCATCAGATACTGAAGTTGCCAGTGCCTTGATCTTGGACTTCCCACATCAGGAACTTTGAGAAATAATTTATTTTGTTTACATGCCATCCAATCTATAGTATTTTTTATAGCAACCCAAACAGACTAAGAAAGTGATATTTTCCCCATAGTAGTGATTTTTTTTTGTGAAAATGCTTCTGTTGACTTAGTCAGTCTTGTCTGCCATGCTGGTAAGTTTTCTCCCTATTTTCAACAAATGTCAAGGAATTAAAACTTGCCAAGTTGCGATTTGTTCCTTTTCTGGTTTTATCTGATGTATCCAAATATTTCACAACTTCTGCCAAAGAGGCAATGATGAGAATATAAAAATAATCTCAAATTTAGATCCAAAGAGTTTGTAGTTAACTTATCAGGTAGTAAGGAAATACATAATATTTTGAAGTCATGTTAGGAGCTGAGCTTTATAAAGGTGGTTAAATTATTAAGTGTGTAGAAAATGTTGAGTAAGTACAGAAGGGAGGTTGGTATAGAAACTAAATCAGGGAAGATTTGATTATGTGACAGAAACAAAGAACATTCTAATCTCGATGGATTAAAAGAACTGTAATTACTTCTTCATACCACATATCTATCACAGATCAGCCACAAATCTCTGTTTATCATGGTCAATCAGAAATTCAGGTTGACAGGCTGCATCTCAAAACATGTTACCATGATTAAAGAGGCAGGGAATAGAGAATGAAATGAGCAACACCCAAGGATCTGCCCAGAAGTGTCGAAATTTACTTCAGTTCATGGTGTATTGGGTAAAGAAAGTAACATGACTGAATCTAGTTCTTGTGGGAAAAGGCAAAATTGAACGTGTAAGAAAAGAAAAATCAAGCAGAGAATGAGAATTAATGACTACCACACACAAGTAATAAAGGGCGTTGATTGCATTGATAATATGAAGAATAAAATTGGATAGGAATTTTTAAGGTAGGATCTATAGGACAGTTCGAGATGAGATACTGTTTCCATTATTGCTTACATTTGTTTTTAGTAAGGTATCTGTATTTCCTCTTTTGCTTCTTAAAGATTTTTTATTTTTTTTCTTTTTTGTCAGCATCTAATACAGCTTGATTATAGGGTGTGAGTCGAATAGAAGCAAAGTAATTCAAAAGTCTTTGCACTTCTAAACCTGACGATCCAAAAGGTTATTGAGACAATTTATTCAAAAGAAAGCCATAAGCAGGTAGTTGATTTGAGAAAAACATTGCTTTTTTTTTCGGCATCCAAATTGATATGAAAAACAGGATATAGATTTGAATCTAAAGACAAACATTTCGGAGTCAGCAGTCTCAAAGAGATGTTGAATCTCTGGTAAAACAAAAGCCTATGTAACCACAATTTAAAATTTCATTAAGCAATGATATGGAAATCTAGGCAGAGATAATGAACAATTGAATTAGTGACCTACAGTTTTATCATTTTATTTCACTAAAAATGGGGAGGAGAGATTTCTTAGATTTGAAATTAAAACATAAACTCTGGGGGCGCCTGAGTGGCTCAGTCAAGCGTCTGCCTTCGGCTCAGGTCATGATCCCGGAGTCCTGGGATCGAGCCCCGCATCGGGCCCCCTGCTCCGCAGGGGGTCTGCTTCTCCCTCTCCCACTCCCCCTGCTTGTATTCCCTCTCACGCTGTGTCTCTCTCTCTGTCAAATAAAAAAATAAAATAAAATAAAATAAAAAATAAATAAATAAACTCTGACCAAAATACAACAGGGGCAAAATGACATGAATTACATCTCTTATCCACCCACTTGCTTGAGAGTTAAACAAAATACTCTATGAAGGTAAAGATAACTTTACTTTATATTCTAATTTAATACTCAGATAGTTGGAACCACCTGTTTAAATGTTAAAAAAAGTAAGAAACAAGTATAACAACTGAAATTATAATAAAAAAATTTAGAAAAAGATTGTTTATTCATCTAATTACTATACAAAATCTTACTACTACACCTTTTAAAAGGTACTGTATAATGACAATAACAACAACAAAAAAGCCATCTTATAATCACTGTTATTTTATTTTATGTATATTTGCTAGTTAATTAGTTCCACTGAAAACCACTTACTTGACAGTAGAAATCAGCTTCTATTTAGGCCATACTTTAGATAACAATTAATGACAAGAAAATGGATTTGTTAAGCTATTAAGATATGTTGATTAAAAAAATGATAACATGACATAACATTCCTTTCTAAAGAAAATGGTATCTGAAGCTATTGCTTTAGTGTTTGGTGTAGCTTTTACTGGCTATCTATCCTGAAAATTTTGCATATACTAAGCCAATGCAAGCACTATTTGTTTTCAATTTTTTCCCTCATCAGTTAAATACCTCATGAAGAAAATTTTAAATGTATGTATAAAGCATAACCTTATTAATTTATGGTTTTCAAACTCATTTAGGCCAGTTTTTCTGTCTTTACTCCTCCTAATGTACTTTCAGCATGCTTATTCTGACAGCACAATAAATGTAGGAGTAATGCAGGTCAAGAGAGGTGTAAAGCATGTTCTGCACGGAGCACTGGGTGTAATACACAAACAGTGAATCATGGAACACTACATCAAAAACTAATGATGTAATGTATGGTGATTAACATTGCATAATAAAAAAAAAGAGAGAGGTGTAAAGTAAAAGATTTAGAATATTGTATATATGTGAAAACCTAAAGGTAAGACAGAATAACGTGTTGGAAGATATCCAAAGAATCTGGAACATGAAATATGGTGGAATTATTGATGAGTTTTTGTGCATGTCCTGGTAAAAAATTCAACCTTTATTCCACATGTAAAAGAAGTCATTAGATAACTTTAAGGAGAACCACAATTCAATCCAAACTTTCATAAAAATATATAAATTTATCTACTTAGAGAAGAATTAATTGAAGAGGAGTAAGACAGCTGAAGACAGTAGGGAAGGAACCAAAGTAGAGGGGTTAGAGAGTTATCTGAGAGCTAAGTGACGCAACTTGATGATTGATTAGAAGGGGAAAGATGAAGGATAAGATGGCATAAAAAATGGGTTTTTAGTTTAAAGATTTTACTTATTTATTTGAGAGAGAGAAAGTACACGAGTGGAGGTAGGGTCAGAGGGAGAAGCAGACTCCCCACTGAGCTGGGAGCCCGATGTAGGACTCGATCCTGGGACTCCAGGATCATGACCTGAGCCAAAGGCAGTTGCTTAACCAACTGAGCCACCCAGGCGCCCCGGAAAAATAGGTTTTTAGTTTAAACATTAATTTGTACATCATTTGATGAGAGAAGGAACCCTGGAATGAACAAGTAATGAGCAAAATATTAATTAATTTAATGTGTAATGAGTGTGAATTGTGGAGTATATGGTTGGAAAGACATTTGTTTTGGTCATGTGCAATATGAGCCACTATGTGGCAGTAAATCCATACAAGAGGGTGTTTTTTGCTTAGGAGGTCCAAGTAAAGTAAAATTAAAAAAAGAGAGAGAGAGAAGTCCTGGAAATGAACTTCTCATTATACTGATATATATTATATTTTCAGAATAGATAAAGGCTGAAATGTCAGCAAAGTAGAATGAATATAAATTTGCTGTAGAGATAAGAGAGAAAAATCAGGAAAACGTAATCAAAGAAATAAAAGTTGGTAGAATAATGAAGACAGATATAGAGTTGTATATTCAAATAGCACAAGGCTCAAAACAGATATCAAATTAACCAATATGGTAGAAAACTCAACCACTTGGATACTGCCTTTCAACCGGAAGGGCAGAGCATGAAGTGGAGCATGTTGATTAAAAACAAACAGGGGCGCCTGGGTGGCTCAGTTGGTTAAGCGACTGCCTTCGGCTCAGGTCATGATCCTGGAGTCCCTGGACTGAGTCCCGCATCGGGCTCCCTGCTCGGCAGGGAGTCTGCTTCTCCCTCTGACCCTCCCCACTCTCATGTGCTCCTCATTCTCTCTCTCTCAAATAAATAAATAAAATCTTAAAAAACAAACAAACAAACAAAAAAACTCCATGAAAAATTTATCCATAGAGTGTTTGAATAAAAGATGAGTTCAGTTCCAACTAAAAATATGAAATCCACAAATAAAAATATGAAATCCACATGTTATCTCAAAGTCAAATTTATAATTTTATTTCTTATAGTTTATAATGCTTGGATAATTGGTTTCCATAACAAAATTATTGGCTAGTAATAGATTAAACAATGTGCCTATAAAATGCATAATTAAATGCTATTTTTCCATCAAATTATTATACCAATAAATAGTGAAAAACTCAAGTTAACAAAATTATCTCAATGTACCTAATGTGTTGGGCAATTCTTATTGAGTTACTGAATTTTAATATGGAAACTACTTTCCACTAAAATGAATTATTAAAGATAATTAATAACTAGATTAAAAGTCAACATTCTTACAGATTATCAATCTGTGTGATATATCTGAGTATGTATAATTCATACTTGATTTTATATTTCATGTACAAGTTACAATGAAGACTTTCATTTGGTTGAGAGTTCTATACAAAATATCAAATATTTGAGCTGGAATCTTATTTACCTAAATGACTCTCATCTTTCAACTAACAATAAAGCCATGCGTACATTTGTAGGGTTTTTGTAAAAATCAAATGTAAATATTATAAAGTGTTCTATGAGCTGTAATGTCAAACACACAAATATATACCAATATACATATTTGTGTACTATTTATATGCATTATTTGATTTAATTTTAATAAGGAAATATAAGGTAAATGTCACATATGTTAGTTAGATAAACTTATTTTCTCAAATGCAGTAATGACAAACATAAAAGTATAAAATTATAGCAAAGTGAATATTTATAAAATGCTTACTTTAATACTGAAATAATTTTATTATATGCTTTATAATTATAATGTAGGGTATTAATTGATGGTAAATGAACAGAAGTAGAAATTTCAACATTCTAGATCTTATTGATGAATAATGCCAATATCAATGCATGTTTCTGATCTGCCTAAGCAAAGTCAGGAAAAAATTGTTACTTGCAATCTTCATACCCAAATCTGATATTACTTATTTATCATTCTAGACCTGTAATGATTATTAAACGATTACTTATTACATTCACTTTTAAAGCATTTCAAAAATGATAGCCAATTTTGTTTTTTAAATATTGTATAAAAGAGCAGAATTGACTTGGTATTGCCTACTTTATTGCTATTGCTTTATACTATAATTAATTCCCACTGACGTATTCTGTATATCTGGGCAATTGAATATTTCTGGCTTTGAGAATATATAGTTCAATATTTTTTTATGTTGAGAATAATAAATGTCATTGCTAAACTTCACTATCTTTTTATGCATTGCAAGTGCATTATTTATAAGTTCTACACTGTGTAAAAGACACTGTAATTAAGTAGCAAAAAATTGCTTAATGATAATTTATAAATTTTGAATATAATAGTACAAAATATAGAAACATTCCTTGTTAGCACAGTATTTTTAAAGCAAAATCTCCCAATCTATGATCTATGGGGGACAAAATACAAGATATATTAATGAAATCATTGCGAAAAAGAGGATTTCACAGACAAACTGGTAAACAATACATATTCTATCCCCTCTTGATAATTTACAAAATTCACTTGCTACTATTAAAATACCATATGATTTCACTGATATATGAAATTTAAGAAACAAAACAAACGAGCAAAGGGGGAAAAAAGAGAGGCAAACCAAGAAACAAACTCTTAACAATAGAGAACAAACTGATGGTTACCAGAGGGAAGGGGGGGGTTGGGTTAAATAGTTATGGGAGTAAGGAGTGCACTTGTGATGAGCACTGAGTGATGTATGGAAATGGTAAATCACTACATTGTACACCCGAAACTAATATTAGGCTGTATGTTAACTAACTGGAATTTAAATACAAAACTTAAAACCTATAACAAATCACTAGACAAAAAAAATACTTAATATTGTTAATATAGTGTATCTTAAATGAGTTTCAGTACAGAATTCTTTTGTCATAATGTGGCTATAGTTATTTTGTAGAACATTATTTTGCCGTCCTATGGGATGGCAATTTCAAGGATGGTTATTTAAAGCTGATTTTTAAAAAATCAGCATATATTATGAAGTACTATATTCCAAGTATTATTCTAAGAGCTTCAGAAATATTATCTGGTTTAAGCCTGGTAACAAAGCTATGAGGGAAATAGAATTTAATTTCCACTCTACCAGTGAGAAAACTGATGCACAGACAGCTAAATTAAATTGTCCTTGATCACACAAATAACAAAATTCTAGATTTAGGATCTGGACCCAGAGGATGTGGTTCTGGCGTCCAGCTCAATTTAGTTCACTAGATAGCATTTCCATTCTATTTTTGTTTATTTCATTTTATCTCATTTCATTTTACAGACTGTAGAGACTAGAATTGAGTCTATCTATCCACACTTGCATCCCTAGTGGGAGAGCACTGCATCTGCACAATGGTGATTCATTCTACGGGAGAAAGTAGCTTCAAACGGAGCATGGGCTGAAATGATAAGAAATCCCCATGACAACAGAGCAATAGCAGATACCACTGAGAGCTAACATACATAGTGAGAGAGGTTGGAACTCTGAGTATGACTCTGAATATGAGTGGGCATATTTGTGATCCTGAAAAGGACATCACTGGAGATTTTTAAAGTGGCAATTGAGTAGGAAGCTAGAGAGTCAGTATTAAGAGTAAGAAAAGCAGCCAATAAAACAAGTGATTGCAGGAGCTATCTGCATGCAACTGTATTCATAGTTGAGGTAATTTGTGGAGATTTTAGTAACTTGCTCTTCTTTGTTCTTCTCAAACTAAAACATATACAAAGGGAATAATGTTCATAGGTGAGGGAGGCATTAATTCTAGTCTAAATTAAAAGGGTGTTAGATGAACTGCAATTGAAAAATGGATTATGTAAGGTTTGTTTTGTTTAAAGATTTATTTAATTATTTGAGAGAGAGAAAGAGAGAGCACTCACCCACATAAGTGGGGGGAGGGGCAGAGGGAGAGACTCTTCAAGCATACTCCCAGCTGAGCGTGGAGCCCAGTGACATGACCCATGAGATCATGACCTGAGCAGAAACCAAGAGCCAGATGCTCAACCAACTGAGCCACCCAGGTGCCCCGCATTATGCAGGTTTTTAAAATGAATACAGTGCAATTCTTACTCAAAATTTGAATCCAGACTGCCTAGACTGACTTGTAATTAGGTTACAGTGCTAGTAGTCCGACCAGCAGGGCAAGAATTGAGGGTTTTGCATTAAGGATATTCTTGTTATGAAATAAATAGTTCAATACTTTCTGAAAAAGTTAAATTCACCAAACTTAGACTCAGGAGACTGATTTTGTTCGATGTTAGATCTTTCAGTTACTGGTGATTTGATTTTTTTTGTTATATAATTCTTACGTTATTTAATTCCTTCCCCTTAGAGTGTGAAACTGTGTAATTTGTGAAGTGTTTAAAAAGCTTAAGATTGTTTTGGGGTCAAATACTAAAAGATGCACTACTCATGTGTTTGCAATCACATGTCCTCTCTACAAATGGCTAGGCACCAAAGAAGGTTAAAAGGAAGTTTCCTTGAGCGTCCTGTGTTGAGACTCAGTGTGTTTCACAGAAATTGTCATATACAGTGGTGGTTAGGTTAGGTTGCCTCCCATGTACTAGGTATTATTTTAGCCTTAGAAAAACATCAGCAAGGCAGACATAGTCCAACTTTCCTTATAGTTCCGCAGTGTTTGTGAAATCTGACACAGGAGATTTTACAGCTAAGAGCTATCAATGCTAAGGCGGGGATAAACATAGGGAAAGGGTAGACTAGGTGAGATGGCCCAGGCTTTATGAATCACTAAAAATTTGTTTCCATAAGTAGTGACATAGAAACTCAGACATGAAGGATGCATAATCATTATCCAGGTGAAGAAAGAAGGGCACTACCAGATGAGGAAAACAAATGCAAAGACCTGGAAGTAAGACGGATGAGGGATTTGGGAATTACTATTAAGGTTTGGTCTGAGCGTAATGTTTAAGAATAGGAAATGGTACTGATGAGACAGGACCCAGACTATTATAGAAATTTCCCCAGCAAAGGCATTTAATGCTGGAAAACAGTGACAACACTTGTTCTTGATTTCTAGCATTCTTTCCAAGCCATGTGAGGTTGAAAAAATTAAGTTCTGTCAACATAGAGCATTACTCCCATTCTCTTTTTTCCTTCCTTCCAACCTTTGTCCTAAAGATGCAGGACTTCTCATGGCCATATCTCTGCTGTTTTTGAATGTTCTTGATGCAGAAATGGATGTGATGGTATTGGTCTCGCTCGTTAATGCTAAATTGCCTAGACTACATCTGTGTTCCAGGCATAGTTGTCTATTGGGCACACCAAAGAATGTAGTCTCAGCAGGAATCTCTGGAACAATCAGAGGTCCTTCATGTGCCTCGTTTAGTCTGGAGAATCCCCTACTGTTTCTACATTATCACAAGGGGAACATTCTAAGATCCTTCAACGTATAGATATTCTTAATTCTCTGAAGTCCCCTTTTCACATTTATTTATGGAAAGAAAAGATGATTTGAACCCAACCACATTTGTTTGATATATTGCACTTTCTTAAAATTTCACTTCATCTAAGGTGTTACAAGACATGCATACAATTTAGGCTGTCAATATTTTCCTTACACTGTCTCTTCCAATTTTGCAAGTAAAATATTGATAATTTTAATTAAGTATATTTTATCAAATATGAATAACTCAAGCAGTGAGGCAGTAGAGAGAATGATTGCTTTCTAAATCATTTATTCCATTATAATCAGACATATGTTTTATAATAATCACAATTCAGGGGTAAAATATATAAATTGGGCCAAATTTTGGGAAGCACTGGAGAGAGTAAAGACTTTTAAACACAGTTGATGTGATTAATAATGATCGATTGATATTTTAAACCTGATTGGGTAGCATAACTGCTATTAATTATAGTGTTAAGAATTCATGATGGCTTTAGGCTCTTTCAGGGAATAAATTTCAGGTTTGATGGAAAAATATTTTCTTACACTAAAAACAGTCAAAATAATACATTTATAGGAGCAATTACACAGGAGTTTAAAAAGCTCTGTTGAAAAGCTGACCTACTTATTTGGGTCAATATATTCTTTTAAGTATCTCTTTGAAGAGGGCAATACTCTAGGAAACTGAATTTACCAACTTTTGGTGTCAAACATTAATATCAATAATTAAAATGTTAAAATGCATTTCATATAAATGTTCTTTAGAAACTTGCTCAAGCATAAAGAAATGAAAGGAAAAGTTTTACTTTGAGATGTCAATTATAGATTCTATTGAAAATTCAACATAGCTTATTAAAATATTCAGAATCTCATTTAAGTTGAAATTATTATGTAAAATGCCATTAAAATCACCAGCTCTCATGGTAATCAATGTTCAGTGGAAGAATGGGTAAGCTCAACATTTAAAGAATCTTTCAATTTACTACCAATCTTCAAAATAAAAGCTTTTAATTATTTTGACACACCCCAATTTATTATTTAATACAGAAAAGAAAATGACCTGTATAATACAATTGGTTCCAGTATCTTTGGACATTATCTATAGAGGGAGTATAAAGTATGAGAAGTGGCAATTGTTAGAAGTCTTAAAGCAAATGTTAATAAGGAATCTTAAATTTTTCTTGGGTCCCAGCAAAGTAACTTTGCTTCGGTGTTTCTTAATCTGCAAAATGAAAATGATGAAGCTATTTCATAGGTCACTATGAGTTTAAAATGAGAAAATTATGGATGAAAGCATTTATGAGACACAGCAAACCATATGATTTATTTTCATGATAATTGGTAAAATGAACATAACGCTACATGGTAGGATAATTTTGAAGATTAAATGAGATAACAAAGTAAGTAACAAGTGTCTGACATACTGTAATTGCTAAATAAAGGTATCTGTTACAGTAAGATAATAACATACCATTTTGAACGTAATTATAATGTCATTTTTATAAAGTCAAACATGTTAAAATATGACATATGCCATTTAATGAAGGCAGAATGTATTGTTGAGAATGAATTCTTTAGATTTATTAACTTAAATTTTCTGTGCCAAACCTAAAAAGTTGCATTGAATAGTCAACAATTCATCGTGATCTACAATTCGTTTTTTCATCTAATGCTTAGCCTTTCTTATAGTCTTTTTTTTTTTTAAAGATTTTATTTATTTATTTGACAGAGAGAGACACAGCGAGAGAGGGAACACAAGTAGGGGGAGTGGGAGAGGGAGAAGCAGGCTTCCCGCGGAGCAGGGAGCCCGATGTGGGGGCTCGATCCCAGGACCCTGGGATCATGACCTGAGCCGAGGGCAGACGCTTAACCGACTGAGCCACCCAGGCGCCCCAGCCTTTCTTATAGTCTTTTTGGTGTCTGTCACAGACACATTGACATATACTGTTTAAAAAATAAATCTATCAATCTCAGGTCAACATTTAACAACTATCTCACACACATAATAAAGATGTTGTGAGTGCTGTTTACTATATTGCAAACTGTAATATAAGGGAATGGATGTGAAAGCTATTCTGTAACGCATGCAGAAAAATGTAAAACACATGTAATAAAGATGGTTATGAGAGAGAAAAACATTAAAATTTGCATCTCAGTGTTGTTTTAAATGTATGCTCAAGAACATACCCTTTATTCAATAAATACTGAGACGCTTAACATGCAGGGACTAAAGGAGGTAGGAACAAAGTTGCTTTCTCTATCAGTGTAACTGAAATATGAGTTTGCCAAGGAATTAGAATAGTTCTGGGTTTCTAAACTATCTTGAACAAGTTGCATTTAACTTTGATGAGATAATACTGCAAATATAGAAAAAATGTAATTTTGCTGCTGGGGCCCATTCCCTTAAAGCCGAAGGCCTATTAAACATTGCATAATGTAAACTGTGAAGCAATCTATTCAAAAAAAGAAGAAGAGAAATTTCTGTTATGTCTTCACTGCTCTAAGACTGATTTTCAACGTGGCTCTCTATCCACTAACTTCAAAGTCAGGTCAGAGCTGGATCAGTCTTGTCTTTCTCTTCCCTGGTGGAGGAACATTTATAAAACTAGAGGAGAGGGCGCCTGGGTGGCTCAGTTGGTTGGGCGACTACCTTCGGCTCAGGTCATGATCCTGGAGTTCTGGGATCGAGTCCCGCATCGGGCTCCCTGTTCAGCAGGGAGTCTGCTTCTCCCTCTGACCCTCCCCCTTCTCATGTTCTCTCTCTCTCTCATTCTTTCTCTCAAATAAATAAATAAAATCTTAAAAAAAAAAACCAAAAACTAGAGGAGACTCTGAACTAAAGTGACAATTACAATTTCAAAGTGCAAAATCCAGTAAAATAGGTACTGAGTGAAGAATTTAATAAAGCCAAT
This sequence comes from Mirounga leonina, assembly GCF_011800145.1. NCBI lineage: Eukaryota > Metazoa > Chordata > Mammalia > Carnivora > Phocidae > Mirounga > Mirounga leonina. The sequence continues at coordinate 22,239,705 of NW_023270316.1, read as the reverse complement.
TTGTTTTGAAATTAATAAAAAAAGAGAAACTACAAAATGAAAAATGAAGACATTCAAGGTTAGAAAAGAAGTTTATCTGAGCTTTTTCACTGAGGGGCGCAGTGACTTTTGTAGTTCTAGCACAGTGATAAATAGGGATTATGAAATAAGTGATGATAAAAGTCATAAGAAAAAAAAAGAACCCTTGTCACATTTGTCCTATTTCTGTTTCTATCAGACTCAGCACAAATGACAATAACAGACAGATGTTTTGCTTGATGTTTGTTCTATTGTGAGAAATGAAAAAGTTAGGGAATAAATATGAATAACTGGACTGAAAAGAAATCAAAAAGATTGATTTTGAGCAAGACACTGGGTAAGTCATGTTAAGGTTAAGGCCCTCTGAAGAATTTTCATTAGTATGAGTTATAAGACAAAAGGGTCCGTATTAATGTAACAATTTTTAGACATACATTTTTAATATCTGAGGAAAATAATGGCAAACAATGCGAAAAATGCAATTAAATAAAATCTCAGCTCTTTGTTAGTCTTTTTAAATACATGTTTGATATTTTGTAAAAGATGTTAAAGAGGTCAGGTGTCCATTATGTTATGCCTCTCTATTAATGAGAAAACCCGGAATACACTATATAAAATACACAGTTAGAGATTCAATTTACTCTAAAAACTCTTTTTGAAGAGTGGTAATTGGTATAAAATTGTGAAACTGGGTTAAAATTTTCTGCATCTCTGATTGCAATTCATGTACATTAGTCAGTGGAAATAGCCATTATTAAAACCCCTAAAGTTCAAATCATTCATTTAGAGTTAATTATGACCTAAAACTTCATCAGTATGATGCTAGGTCTATGGATAAATGAAGAAGAGGCCCTGTTCTTAAACAACTCAAAATATTGTGGAGGAGAAAAACAAACAAGAAATAAAAATGCTGTGTAAACAAGGATGCGTGAACAAGAAAATAGCTCAGCATGGGAAGAAATGCATGATTTCAATCCACAGTGACCTCTAATGAATTTAAGATAAGTCACAAATCATCAACATGGCTGTCAAGATTCTGCCTGATTTGGGGCCCAAATGATATGATCCTTGGTTATCCTTTTAGCTATATTAAATTACATGCACTCACAAATTCCCAGCCACACTGTCTTTCAGTCAATTGCCTATTCTGTTGGCTGGGATTGTTTCCCTTACTTAGAGCTTTTGCATTTGACATTCCTCTATACTAAAATGATTTCATTACAATTCTTTCCATAAGTGGTTCTTTATTTTCCTCCAAGTCTCGTTATGAGTGTCAACTCCTCAGAAAAGCTTTCTCTACCTTGCTATTTAAAGCACCATCTCTGTCTGTTATTTTGTACTTTTATTTATTTATTCCTTACTTGTTGGTGTTGGCTGTCTTCCCCTCTAGAAGAGATGAACTGTGGAGCCAAAGAACACATTCGCATTCTTTGTCATGCTATCCTCAACCATACTCGCAGCCCCAGTTCCCTCATCTGTAAAATGGGGATAAATTATAATTTGATTTCAGGGGGGTGATTTTGTGAATTAAGTAAGAAAATGCATCCAAATATTTTAAAAGAGTCCTAGTCTATAGTGGATGCTAAAAAAAAAAATGTTATATAGTTTTTCACACTTAAAATTTTGTCCTGATTAGCTTCTACATGCTACAAGTGTTTGGCTACAGAGGGGAATAAATATTATGTTTGAAATACACTCAGTTCACAGAAATACAAAAGTTTCATATTTTATATATAGTGGATACCAGTGATATTACTTATAGATATAATGGAAATAATTTGTCTTTTACTAGATTTTCAATTTGGGGATGACTTCTTTTTATTATCAGAATTTCTGTAAAAATTAAATGAGCATAATGATGAGCAATTACAGAATGAGATATCTTTGGACATCAAATTAGCTTGTATCATTACTGCTTTCTTGAAAAACTGATGTTAGAATAATGTATGAACCTGTGGCAATCTTATAATCTTGGGATTACAAAGGAAAAAGGAAATGAGAGCAGTTACAGATATTACACTAATCTCTCACAAGAAATGAAAAGAAAAAACAAGATGCAATTAAAACAGTAAATTTGAAGAATAAAAAAATTCCACTACTTTTTAAAAGAGCTTTTTGTAAAGAAGGGCATAATTTCCATTCCTGTACCTTATAATTACCTTTAAAATTCACAAAATAGTGATTTTAAATGGGAGAGAAATTTAAAATGAAGGAACAGTCCTAGGTTGAAACGACGTAAAGCAAAGCAGGGGACTCTTTTGACGGCAGAGAATGTCAGTAAAGGAGCTAGGGGAGCGGAAGGAAGATTTGTGGAAATGCCTTAAATGCACTTTTTATACCGAAAAACTCTAAGTACATAATTAGACAACTTGCGCCGAACAATCTTTTCTGAAACCTAATGCTTTACAATGTATTCAAGCTGTCACTCTTTCATTTGAACATTATTAAAGTCATGGCATTTAATTTTCCTAACTTCATAAAAAGGGATGAAATTAACGACATTCTGTGTTTTATCTTTCCCCCATCTTCACCTCTATCATAGTTCATATAATCATTTCCTAAATAACACTCTTTACTTCTGTTGATTGCTCTCTCAATTAATTAAGTTTTCTTGTGATTTTAAATATTAGTTCTCTATGCTTCTTTAGTAATTTTATGCTCCATTTTCTCAATTAGGAGTTATAGCTATGGGCAACATGCCATTACAAGGCAGGTTCATAGGTCACATATTATGATTTTCTTCTAAATGTGAGCTGACTGTGTAGATGCCATCTGCATGGTAAAAAAGAAAGAGAGGGCTGGATTTATTGTAACCTTTCCTTGTTTATATCTTCCTTCAGGTTTGTATCAGACTTAATTATGTCACTACCACACATACTTTCAAGTACAAAATGCCTTTGAGGAAACTAGGAGAGAAGCAGTTGATAACTTAAAAAGTCAGTCTAGTATTTACTTTTTTAAAGAAGTTTTTACTTAAACACACAGTGCTGTATTAGTTTCAGGTGTACAATATAGCGATTCAACACTTCCATACATTGCTCAGCGCTCATCACGATAGATGTACTCTCAATCCCCATCACCTATTTCACCCCATATCCCTGCCCACCTCCCCTCTGGTAGCCATCAGTTTGTTCTCTATAGCATTTACTTTGAAAAAATATCAGCATTTATGGAACTGGAGCAATGGGATCGAAAATTTTCCTTTATGGAATCTTACTTTTTTAATCTGATGCAGATCTGATCACAGAATATAGGGTAGGACTATTTTTCCTTTTAATCTCTGTAGAATTATTTTATACCACATTTTAATTAAAATGAAAACAAAGGGTCATTGCAAGTGGTTTAAACAATGCTGTACTTTGTAAGAAGATCTTTTGTTAAAAATAGTGGGCAATTAACTAAATTTGTGGCAAAGCTAAAATTCTGACAAGAGCTAGAGATCAGAGCTTGTAGGAAAAACTCATCATGATGGATAAGGACCAACCATTTTCAAACTCACTTTCCTGATAATACACTTTCATCATCTTTTTAGTTATTATTATTATTATAGTTCTTCCCACTGTTCAAGAAAAGAAGTGTACCTTGATTAACTTCTTTCAGGGTATGCACAATAGAGTGAAAAGCAATTCTCTACCCAAGAGGAAATTTAAATATTTTTAGTAAGATAGTTCAGGGCTACTAAAAATATTCACTATTATAATAACTTCTCACTTTCATACATCCTTTCAAATTATCATCTCTGGTATTTAATGAATGACACAATCACTTATTCTCTTGGGGACTATAGGAGGGTTTTTAAAATTTATTTTATTTTATTATTATTTTTCTACTGTGCAGTCAGCATAAAAAGACTCAGATAAAATTCAACAGAAAATAACTTCATATGTTATTGGTGAATTAACCAAAATACCAGTAAACTAGTAAATACAAAATCTCAGGTGCTAATTGGCAGAATTCCAACCAAAATAACACCAAGGAATTAGTCTGGTGAAGACACAATTGCGGGTGCCTGGGTGGCTCAGTCGTTAAGCGTCTGCCTTCAGCTCAGGTCATGATCCCAGGGTCCTGGGATCGAGTCCCACATCAGGCTCTCTGCTCCGCGGGAAGCCTGCTTCTCCCTCTCCCACTCCCCCTGCTTGTGTTCCTGCTCTCTCTCTCTCTCTCTCTGTCAAATAAATAAATAAAATCTTAAAAAAAAAAAATACAATTGCAACTAATGCTGAACTCTGTACCTTGCAGATTTTACCAGGTGAATTAAAGATGAAATCCTGCTGCAGACCACATACTGCAACCCACAAATACCTGATGCTATTGCAACAGTACAGCTGTGATATCAAATAGACAAGCAATGAAAGAAAAAATGAATAAATTAGATTACATTGAATTTAAAATATTTTTGTGCTTTAAAAGCTACCATCAAAAAAAGAAAGAGTTGCTACTATCAAAAAAGTGAGGGCGCCTGGGTGGCTCAGTTGGTTAAGTGACTGCCTTCGGCTCAGGTCATGATCCTGGAGTCCCTGGATCGAGTCCCGCATCGGGCTCCCTGCTCAGCAGGGAGCCTGCTTCTGCCTCTGACCCTCCCCCCTCTCATGTGCTCTCTCTCTCTCATTCTCTCTGTCTCAAATAAATAAATAAAATCTTAAAAAAAAAAAAAAAAGTGAAAATGGGGATTTATTTTCCAAACCATGTATCTCATAAGGGAATTGGATCCAGGACATAAAAAGAACTCTTACAATTCAATAATAAAAAGACAAACCAATAAAAAAATAGGCAAATGATTTGAATCAACATTTCTCCAAGAAAGAAATACAAATGGCCAGAAAACACATGAAATGATATTCATTGTCATTAGTCTTCAATGAAATGCAAACCAAAACACAATGCAAATGCTACTTCCCATGCACTGAAACGGTTAAAGTCAAAAGACAGAATATAACAAGTGTTGGTGACAATGTGGAAAATTTGAAACATTCATATTTTACCAGTGGAATGTAAACCGATGCAACTAAAATGGAAAACAATTTGACAGTTCTTAAAAATTTTAAACCTAGGATGCAGCAGTTCTACTCTTATGTATATATTCAAGATAAATGAAAGCAGATGTCTACAAAATGTCTTATACACAAGTACTTATATGGTCATTATTCATAACAGCATATAAGTGAAAATAAACCAAATGTCCATCAATGGGTGAATGGATAAACAAAATGTGGTAGAGCCATAAGATGGAATGTTACTCAGCAATAAAAATGAATGAAGTACTAATATGTACTATAACCTGGATGAGCTTTGAAAATATCATGCGGAGTTCAAGAAGTCAGTCAAAAGATGATATATTGTATAACTGTATTTATATGAAATTTCCAGAATAGGCAAATCTATAGAGAAATAAAGTAATTAGATTTGTGGTTGCCTACGGCTGGAGAGAGAATACAGGAGTGACTGCTAATGGGCACAACAGGAATGATGAAAATATTCTAATATTTTAATATTTTATATATATAAATATTAATTAATTAATATTCTAATATTCTATTCTATTAGGTTTTGGTGATGATTATACAACTCTATGAATATATTAAGAAAATATTGAATTGTATACTTTAAATGACTGCATTTTATACTATTATATCTCAATAAAGATGTTAAAAATCACATGGTCCATAAGAAAAGAGGTCATTTATTGAAAATATATAAAAATAGTATTGTAATATTAATTGATATACGGTATGCAAAATGAGATTTTAATCTTTCTGCAATAGATAAAGAGTATAATAAAGCTTATTTGTAAGCTTATTAAAATAATTAAATGGCGGCACCTAGGTGGCTCAATCAGCTAAGCGTCTGCCTTCAGCTCAGGTCATGATGTCAGGGTCCTGGAATCGAGCTCCATGTTGGGCTCCCTGCTCAATTGGGAGTCTGCTTCTCCCTCTCCCTCTGCCCCTCCCCTGCTGCTCGTGCTCTCTCTTTTTCTCTCTCTCAAATAAATAAATAAAATCTTTAAAAAAAAAGAATTAAATGAAAATCAGACTTATGTACACAATGTTATTTGCATATAGTTTATTACTATTCCATCTTCCTGATGAATTGACACTTTAATCCTTATGAAATGACTTTTTCCTCTAGAAATATTTATTTTGGGGTGCCTGTGTGGCTCAGTCAGTCAAGCAACTGACTCTTGGTTTCTGCTCAGGTCATGATCTCAGGGTCATGAAATCAAACCTTGCAGGCTCCTCTCTAGGTGTGAAGCCTGCTTGGAATTCTCTCTCTCTCTCTCTCTCTCCCTCTGCCCCACCTCTCTGCCCCCTTGCGCATGTGCACGCTCTCTCTCTTCTGAAAAAATTTTTAAAAAAGAAATATTCATTTTATTAAGATCGATTTTATTTGATATAAGTTTAGCCATTCCAATTCTCTTTTGGTTACTGTTTCCATATTATATAATTTCCTATTCTTTTACTTTCAAGCAGGGTATTTAAGTTTGAGTGTATCGCAGGTAGAAAGAGTAGAAAATATATCATGAGATCATGTTTTCATATTTCTCCAGTCTGACATTTGCTTTTCGAATAAAATACTTTTTTTTTTTTACTTTCATTTGATGTAACTACCTGTATATTTGAATATTTGGTTATATATGTATAGAATATATGTATTGGGTAAATACACATATTCATATATATAAACAGTCTTATATTTACCAACATGTGTATGACATTTCTGGTGTTCTCAATTCCTTCCTGTGGATTCCAATAAAAATCTCTTTTCTACAATTAACTTTTCTAACTTTGTATTAATTTTTAATCTTCCATAAATACCCACACATCTTGCACATTAGATTTCTTGTCATTTTAAAATTTTGACTTACTTTTATATCTCCCAAGTCTTATTTATTTGCTTCTCCAAGTTGGGATGCAGAGAGAGTATTCCTATCATCTTATAAAATTCTGTATGCACTTCAAGATTCAGATCAAATATATTTCATTCATTAACACTAACAGATCCTCAGAGGTGAAATTAGTCTCACCATTATTCTACCTTCGTAGTAATTTATTTGCATCTATTTGGTATTACTTATTTTTGTTGGTCATATTTGTGTATATTACTGCTTTTCTTTTGAAAGCAGGAAAAATACTTTGGCTCTCACTTTTTATGAACTTTGTATTTCACAAGAATCAAACAATGTACTGTAAATATAGAAGTTCAATAAATTTGAAGAATTAAATCCATCATACCCATACCCAGTACTACTGAATACACCAAGATATATTATCTCACACCCATAGCAGTCAATAATGTTAGTTATTATGGTGATTATCAGCGTGAATCTGATGATGAGGAAGAAGAAGCAAACATGGTGAGGGAGGTACTGAGGCTGCAAAGTCCGTTTCATTCAGTTTGTGAGACATACATAAACAAATGATGCAACACAGAGTTTGAAAGGCTGTGCCTGAGTTATTCATAGGGTATATGGGACACTAAGGTAATAAGTTTTCACTTCCACTGGTCTGTGGATAAGCAGTAAAACCTCATAAAAGGAGAATTTTTGAAAGATGAGGAGGATTTTCCAGCTAGAGAAAGTTAAATCATGGAGGAATATAATAACATGATGTGTTTGAGGTTCTGTATGCTAATGATTATGGCTGGGGCCCAGGTTGCAAGGAATGGGTAATTATAAAATCTTGTACACCATAGTACAGAGTGTTTATTATACTGTATTTTTTGTTAACTGATCAGGTTTCCCTCTCATTAAATAAAAGTTCCCATTATAAACTGTTAAAATAATACAGGTAAAAGATGAAAGATATTAAGGTGTTTTAGAAATGAGACTTTTTTTAAAAAAGAGGAATACCAAGAAACAGACTCCTTTTTTTTCCTTTGCAAGTTTTTATTTAAATTCCCATTCGTTAACAGACAGTGCAATATTAGTTTCATGTGTAGAATTTAGTGGTTCATCACTTACATACCACACCCAGTGCTCATGACAACCACTGCCCTCCTTATTACCCATCACCCATTTAACCCATCCCCTGCCCACCTCCCCTTCAGTAACCATCAGTTTGTTCTTTATAGTTGAGAGTCTGTTTCTTGGCAAAACAGATGAACATGGGAGGTGGGGGAGGAGAGGGAGGCAAATCAGGAAATAGACTCTTAACTATAGAGATCGACAGAGAGATGCTGGAGGGGAGGTGGGTGGGGGATGGGTTAAATGGGTGTTGGGCATTAAGGAGGGCACTTGTGATGAGCCCTGGGTGTTGTATGTAAGTGATGAATCAGTAAATTCTACTCCTGAAACTTATATTACACTGTTAACTAACTGGAATTTAAATAAAAACTTGAAACTACAAAAAAAAAAATAATTGAACCTGACTTTTTTTTTTACAAGTTTCTGTCATAATGTCCATTTTTTCAAGTCTTTTATTTTTTAATTATTTTTTGTCCACTTGAGAACAATACCTTAATGTATGCTTTGTTCATAAACACTATACATGTTATAACTGTATAGTGTTTGAAAAAATCCCGTTTCCAAAGATGTAGGATTTAACCAATATTTCTTGGTTGAAACAAGGGGTATAAAATAAATATTTCAAATGTGTAATTGTAACAAAAATTCATCTGACTTATATTTTTAAAGAAAGTAATCTCACAATGTTCATTACCAGGCCATGGCATGATATAATGTATTCATAAACTTCCATGATTTTAGTTTTAATTAAATATACATAAAATATTTTTTTAAATCATTGATGTGTTAATCTTTTCCAAAAACACCCTCACAGACACACCCAGGAATGTTTTATTAGCTATCTGAACATCTCTTAGCTCAGTCAGGTTGACACCCATAATATTAGTCACACACAGCATAGTTTTTTGTTTGTTTGTTTTGTTTTGTGTTTTTTTTTTTTTTTTTTTAAGATTTTTATTTATTTGTCAGAGAGAGAGAGCACAAGCAGGGGGAGCAGTAGAGGTAGAGGGAGAAGCAGGCTCCTCACTGAGCAAGGAGCCTGATGTGGGACTCGATCCCAGGACCCTGGGATCATGACCTGAGCCGAAGGCAGATGCTTAATGACTGAGCCACCCAGGCATCCCTGTTTTGTGTTGTTTTAGAGAGAGAGAGAGCGGGGGGGAGGGGTGCAGAGGGAGAGGGAGAGAGATAATCCCAAGCAGGGGTTCCATGCTGAGCGCAGATCCTGACCCTGGGCTAGATCTCATGGCCCTGATATCATGACCTGAGCTGAAATCAAGAGTCCAACAATTAACCAACTGAGAAACTCAGGCACCTCACACTTCATAGTTTTTTTTTTCTTTCTTTTTAAATTTTTTTGGATTATTTCCTTAAAATGGATTCCTAAAAGTAAGATTATTTGTCCGAACAGTGTAAATATTGTGTGTCTTTTAAAAAATTTCAACCTAAACATTTATATTTATTCCTCAGTATTGAATCATCCTTCCACTTAGTAGTCCTTTTGCAGTGTCCAATGGGTTAAATAAGCATATTATTTAAACCAAATTGTTTGCAACAATAATATTTTATATGCTAGGATAATTAAGTATTTTCAGATATATATTTTTTGGTATATAGCTTTTAGTGTAATAATTTTTATAAAATATAAGAAATGCCACCTAGGACAAATTAATAGGATTTATATTCTAGCCTTCCATGAATGACTACATCTTCGTAGAATGAAAATACACTTTGTCAAGGTTCATGTCAAAAATTGTAATTCATATTATAAGTCTATGTGGAAAAAAAAAACCTGTTTTTTTGTAACAAATACTTATAAATTCATGTTATTTTGTTTTATTTTTTATTCCAGAAATGTATCTGAATTTATTTTTTAAGAAGTTCAACATAAAATTATATATTTTGTTCATTTGCCCCTATGTTCTGAAGTTGTTGACTTTAAAATTTATTTTCTTAAATAGTTAATTTTAAGAAGATACATTTAAAAAGATGTAATAAAATATTGCACATTGTCCTTTTCTACTTACTGTATCAGGGGTAGAATATTTTTATTGTGATTTTCTTAGATTTTTCTCACAAAATAAACAAAATGTGATTTGAAACTAACTGTCATGAACATGAAAAGCTAGTAATAAGCCATTTAAAATTATTGGGACCTCTTTGAGTAAGAACAAATATTTTTACTATGAACATCTATTTTTTTTGGAGCCAATCAGTTGATTGTAAATTTTTCATGTATAATTTTGTTATTTTAAATTTTACTTAGATGCATATTTATGATATTTAATTTGAAGTATTATCATAAGAATACTCTGACTTTTTATCATATCTAGGAGATGTCTTTTTTTTTTTTAAAGATTTTATTTATTTATTTGACAGAGAGAGACACAGCGAGAGAGGGAACACAAGCAGGGGGAGTGGGAGAGGGAGAAGCAGGCTCCCCGCCGAGCAGGGAGCCCAATGTGGGACTCGATCCCAGGACCCTGGGATCATGACCTGAGCTGAAGGCAGACGCTTAATGACTGAGCCACCCAGGCGCCCCTAGGAGATGTCTTGACTATGAGGCTGTGTTCCATAATATTTACATATAAAGATAATTTTATTAATAATTATATTTTAGCTTATATCTCATTAAGTATTTATATGGTTTATTTTTTCATTGAAAGGCAGTTTTGAGTATAAATGACAGAAAGATGTATTAAGACGAACACAATGCAATACATCTATTTTAAAGAAAGAATAATCAATTATTTTTCTTATATTTTTCACTAGATATATCTGTTTCGTATCTGTGTAGGTTAATATATGTGGGTCCACTACCAAGAATGCAATAGATGTATATATCTTCATACGATTCCCAGTTCTCTAATATTAATATCTAGGTCAGTGCCTACTGTGTATGATAACAAATACCATTGCACTGCATATCCGTTTCCTTGTAGGGGTGACAGGGTGGCTCAGTCCGTTAAGCGTCTGCCTTCTGCTCAGGTTGTGATCTCTGGGTCGTGGGATGAGCCCCCCTGGGGGGCGCCTATTTCTCCCACTTGCTCGGGCCCTCCCCTCTGCTTGTTCTCTCTTTCAAGTAAAAAATAAATAAAATCTTTTTAAACATTTTTTAAAAATGTCTCCTTGCAAATGGGTGCCTTTGTTTCTCATAAGAATGAATAGCAGGAAAATTGATTCTTGGATCTCAGTGGATAAATATAGGCCATCGACTATGTATTTATAGACTTATACATTATATGGTCTCCTGAAGCAGTTATCCCAAATTTTCACTGATATTCGGTATTATTCAACTTTTTGACCTTTTCAAATATCAAAGGGCCAAAGTCTGTATCTTTTAAAAATTCAGTCCATACAAACTCATAAGGTTATGATCTCTTTATCAATTACCTTCATAGTATGGAACTCTATGAACAGCTAATTCACATTTACTGCTCATTTTTAATTTTTTTTAAGATTTTATTTATTTATTTGAGAGAGAGAGAGAGCATGAGGCAGAGGAAGCACAAGACAGAGGAGGGTCAGAGGGAGAAGCAGACTCCCCACTGAGCAGGGAGCCGGATGCAGGACTGGATCCTGGGACTCTAAGATCATGACCTGAGCCTGAGGCTGACTCTTACCAACTGAGCCACCCAGGTGCCCTCATTTTTTATTCTAATTCCTTATATTATTTAATTTTCAGGAATTTATCAGATAGTGTAGACGGCAATATTTTATCAATTATATTTTTTTGTAAAAATTACTCTGTCTACTCTGCTAAGGAGCAGAAACAAAAAAGGTGGGATTGGTATACTCAAATGTTTAAAACATTGACACCAATTTCAAACACCGTATTCATACTGCCTCAGTGAGTCCTTACATAAATAAAAGGCACACAATATCCAATTATCTGTTTTCCATTCAAAGGGAACATTTTTTCCTCCTCCTTCCACTGTCTCCCAACCAAAATCCTCTTGTGATTTTATTTTACATGAATATATTATATAATATTGCTCAGGAATCATTAATCTATTTGAATAACTTTACAAGGCCTATGTGCTCAATTAAATAAAATTGTGTCAGTATGTATATAATACATAAGAATATAAACAACATATGTATTATTTAGAATACACACACACACAGAATTTATCCTTATGGCCATCTATATTCTTGAGATTTCTTATTTCTTTTTCAGACAACCTAGTAGACACACTGTTAACAATCTGGGAAAGTTTTAGTAAAATTTCTTAATCATGATTTCTTAATCATACATTATTGAGGTAAAGAGTAACTTTTTAACACAAGTGACAGAATCTGCAGAGGCAATATGTAAATAGTCTGAAAATTAAAATTTTAATACCTATTATGCTTCCAAATTAAAACAAAAATTTCACATAAATTAAGCTAAAGTGATCTTTTAAAAATAATTTTACATAAACCTATCCTGTAAGCTAAACAATGAGGTTGAAATGCATTTAATACACCTAACCTACTGAACATCATAGTTTACCTAAGCCTACCTTAATAAGATCAGAACATTTACATTACCCTACGGTTGGGCAAAATCATCTAGCGCAAAGCCTATTTCATAATAAAGTTCTGAATATCTCATAAATTTATTGAATATTGTACTGAAAGTGAAAAACAGAATGGCCACATGGGGACAAAATGGTTTAACTCTACAGGTTGTTTACCCTGGTGATTCTATGGTTGACTTGGAGCTGCAGCTGGCTGCCCACTGCCCAACATCATGAGAGAGTATTGTTATTATTATTATTATTATTATTATTTTTTTTTTTTATTTTTAAGATTTTATTTATTTATTTGACAGAGAGATACACAGCGAGAGAGGGAACACAAGCAGGGGGAGTGGGAGAGGGAGAAGTAGGCTTCCCGCCGAGCAGGGAGCCCGATGTGGGGCTCGATCCCAGGACCCTGGGATCATGACCTGAGCGGAAGGCAGACGCTTAACGACTGAGCCACCCAGGCACCCCTGTTATTATAATGTTAATGATAGTTAAAATACTAATTTTTAAATGAGAATTCAGTCATAAAATATTTTTAATTTACTTACAATTTTTTTTTTTTTTTTGCACAGTGTAATTGTTCCTTTGGCAATGTATATCAAAAACTTTAAATATATTTCTATCCCTATATTCTATTCTATTCTACTATCCGTTTGTCCCTCTATCCCTTCTATTCTATCCCTCCCTTGGAAGTGGGAGACTGGTTAATTAAATTATAGTAATATTAAATATCAAGTTGTTAATGGCACTGAAAAGTTATAATATATTTTAATTGGTAAAAGAAGTTTACATAAAATTCAAACATTTCCTTTAGATTATAAAATAGCTTTATTTCTTTGTTTCTTTTTTTAATTTTTTTAAAAAATATTACTATGTTATGTTAATCACCATACATTACATCATTAGTTTTTGATGTAGTGTTCCATGATTCATTGTTTGCGCATAACACCCAGTGCTCCATTCACTACGTGCCCTCCTTAATACCCATCACCAGGCTAACCCACCCCCCACCCCTCCCCTGTAGAACCCTCAGTTTGTTTCTCAGAGTCCATAGTCTCTCATGGTTCGTCTCCCCCTCCGATTCCCACCCCCTTCATTTTTCCCTTCCTGCTATCTTCTTCTTCTTCTTTTTTTTTTTTAACATATAATGTATTAAAATACCTTTATTTCTGTTTTCCCTCTCAGTGGCCTGTGATCCTCAGCTGATCATGCTGCATCTTTTCTCAATGATCTCATCTCACATACCTCTCAGGAAACAGTTCAGTTAAAGATTAGGTGAGTGTTGATTAAGGAGGCAGCTAAGGAAACATTTGCCATTAGCTGAATGGTTCTAGAGAGTCCTTTGTGGTTCAGGCTTTGTTGGGGGTGATACTCTCCTGCTGGCCCTTACAAAATAAAAGGATACTTTGTTTATTGGCAAAGACAAACTAGCAAAATACTGTCAGTATTGAGAATTGCAGTTTAGAATAATGACCCCAGCATGTATAAGGTGGCCGTCATGTAGTATTAAAAGCAACAGTCAACATTTTGTGAATTTTTTATAAACATAAAGATAGAAACAAAAAGCAATATAAATTGTGCAATGGTAGTTTATAACATATTCAGATTCTATGTTGCTCTAATAGGTGTGGAAAATTAATGGAAGACCTTTCTGACAATACAGTGCCACTTAAAAACTTTAGTTCATTATATCTATAAAATCAATAGTTTTTGTTATGAATATGTTTACCTCTTACTTTTATAGTATGTAAAACTCTTCTTGGTCCAGAGGAAAGCTCACTGAAAAATGACCCAACTAAGCTAGCAAAGATTCCAAATACATATTTTATACATTATTCTTACAATAGTCTATAAATAGAATATAAATTGCTATCATAATTCATTGCATATTATTAAATACATAGTGTATTTTAACTTTATAAATGCTATATTATTTATTGATTCCTTTTATGTAGTATGCCACATATATATATATTTTTCCTTTTATAAAAGTGTGGCTTGAACTCACCACCCTGAGATCAAGACCTGAGCAGAGATCAAGAGTCAGACTCTTAACCAACTGAGCCACCCAGGTACCTCTATTATTTCTTTATATATAATAGGAAAAATCATTGAAAATGATCAATGATTTAGTTGAGTGGTAAAGAGTACTGCCTCTCGAGTCAGATTTTGTTGGTAGAATGTTGGTTTTATGTGAGAAATTGACCAAACAACTTGTCTTTCTTTGCTTGGTTTTCTCAACAGTAAAATGGAATAATATTTTCTGAATCATGGAATTGTTAAAAATGTTAAATCATAAATCATAAACGTATAAAGACAGAAGGCTATATAATACTTCCAAAGTACAATAAATATATCCAGAGATAAATTAAACATTACAAGTGAGGAGACAATTATTTTACTTTACATTTACTGAGACATAGGGGCCTAGTTTATTATATATATACCTTAGGTAAATGAATGCTAATTTTCCATTTTTGATATTCTTTTTCATACTCAGAAAGACACTTCCTTCCATTGATAGTATACAATGAGTCAGACAAATTGACTTTCCACATTCTAACTTATTTAGCATCTCTTCAAGAGTTTGAAAAAGAGTAGTTACTCGTGTGAGATTTAGCAATAAAAACGTGGTTTCTCCTTTGACTTTCTTCTCTATTCCTAAAATTCTATGATATTTCTGTGACCCAAAGATCTTCTCCTCTAAATAAAAGTCCTGGTAAATATAATTAGACCAATATTAACGTTTAGATTATGTTTGTAAAATACAACAGAAAGGAAATATGAAGTTGAAATTAATATAGCCATGAGGTAATAAACACATTTTATTGTGAAAGGAATTTCCAAGTTTATATAATAACAAAATCTTCATGAAACATTATTTAATTTAACTTAAATTATTATAAAAATGTTCTAAGGGAAAGAAAGACTGACTTCTAAGAGTCCATGTTCTGGGGTGCCTGGGCGGCTCAGTCGTTAAGCGTCTGCCTTCGGCTCAGGTCATGATCCCAGGGTCCTGGGATCGAGCCCCACATTGGGCTCCCTGCTCGGCGGGAAGCCTGCTTCTCCCTCTCCCACTCCCCCTGCTTGTGTTCCCTCTCTCGCTGTGCCTCTCTCTGTCAAATAAATAAATAAAATCTTTAAAAAAAAAAAAAGAGTCCATGTTCTAACATATTATCCTGCTACTGAATTCACTTTATATTCCTGTTAACTCTATGTTTAGGTTAACTTTTAACATGGAGGGATAATTGAGACATGGACGAAGAGAATACCTAGTCCTCCAAAACAGGGGTAGATACTGGAAAAAGGATTTTAAACTGCCCCTTCCCAGTAGAGCAATATTTCCCCAACACCTGCTACCATCACAAAGCTGACACTTAGGGTTTTTGTGTATTTTTTCTTCAAATTTTTAAATCAATTTGTGAAATTCAAGTTAATCTAGGTACTAAGGATGAGAGCTTTAATGTGTTTTTGTTCCATTTATATTATCACCGTTAGGAAAGTTTAAGGTACCAGGGGAACAAAAGGGTATTGTGTTGTCTACTTTAGAACTCAAAGAAAACCATGTAGGCATTTTTTTATCCAACATAAAATGGGACATAACCCTACTTACCTTCACAAATTTTTTCACTTGCACTGGTTCTTGGAATGTCTGTGCTTTAGAAGTTACTTTTGCAATACTTCCAATATTAATTTATGTAAAAATGTGCAAATTTTAACAATTTGTTCTTGTTAATTTATTACTTCCACATAACTAAATAGATATTTTAATTTTATGTCCCCCATGCCTGCTAATTCCTCTGGGAATTAATAATGCATTTTTCTATTGAAAACTTCTATTTTTTAGGTGACTGTTTCAATTTCTTGAATTAAGGGAGGATTTAACCAGCATGATCTATTTCATTAATGATGTCAGCAGGAGATAGCTATTAAATTATCCATGACTAAAAACAAATTAAAATTGTCAACAGTACGTAAAAAGTGGACACTGACAAAATATTTCTAATCACAGAAATATTAATTAGAAAATTTGAATAGTTGTGTTTATGGAAGATTAACTGTAGGATAAAAATTCATTTATACCCATTTTAAAATGAGAGCTAAATAATATAATTTACATTCCTCTTCTGCTTCAGAGTAGAGAATAAGATGAATCACTTATTGCTTATCGAGTTTCTATCTGGAGTGCCCATGCCATACCTTATGATTTTCTTCATTAACTGTCTATTATCTGCTTGTTATTATATATTTAATTTTCTCCCATAGAAGGAAACATTTCTTTTTCATATTTTATTGCATATCTTATTTTCTTCTACTCCCTAGATCTATCTGGCACATAGTGATTACTTAATAAAAATTTCAGGAAAAGAAATGTAGGGGTGCCAGGGTGGCTCAGTCAGTTAAGTGTCCGCCTTTGGCTCAGGTCATGATCTCAGGGTCCTGGGATGGAGCCCTGCATCAGGTCTTCTTCTCAGTGGAAAGCCTGCTTCTCCTTCTCCCTCTGTAGCTCCTCCTGCTTCTGCTGCTTTCTCTCTGTCAAATAAATAAATAAATAAAATCTTTTAAAAAAAGAAAGAAATGCAGTTCATTTATGCCTCAGTACGTTTGTCTATAAACTTGGAATCAGAGTTATCAGAAAAACTGTATTCTATTTTCTGATCTACAAGGCATTTTTTTTTTTTAAAGTACGTTTCAGCTTTAGGGTCGACTTGTTCTTACTGACAATTAGTTTGAGATCAGTCTTAAGCTTGTTGTGATGTCCCACAATTTTTATCATTTTGTGTCAGCTTTCCATGAAACTTTGTGGCAGGATGGATACCTGAGTGAATGTTTCCTGGGATTAGAAGTGTTTACTTTTTAATCCTATTTCAATAGAAAATGTTCTTTATATACCATGTAAAAAAAATCTGTGTTGGTTTTAGATATTATCTGTCATCATTTTGTTTCAGTAAATATTGGTACTAATCTTGAGGTATACAGAGGAATAATTTTGTTTGCAAACCTTTTATGTTGCAACTAACAACTGAGAATGGATCACTGGTAATATAACCTATTTTAACAAATTTTTGATATATACATTTTAATAGCAATCTAATACTGTAGATTTGGGGCAATAAAAATCTTTAATTTTTTTTCAATTTATTATCATCTAACGTTAGTTGTATTATATCCATACTTATGATTTTATTTTTGTTATTTTCTTAAATACAGATGAAATTTTTATCACTACTCTATACCTGATAGCAATTTTATTATTTCATAAAATAAACAAAATATAATTTTTCCAGATAAAAATCTTTTATCCTAAGAAGTAAAGCAAATTTCTTATATTCATTTTGATAAATAATCATATAGAAATTCAACGAAACATATATATTTGTGTATCTCATGCCTCATAATAAAGTCACATCAGTTTAGACATATCTATATGCGTTTATCCATAAAATCTCTTGAACTTGAAATGTTTGATAGTTCTTTATGATTAAGAAAATAATGGAATAAACCTCATTGATATCTGAAAACAT
The DNA here is from genome assembly GCF_011800145.1 of Mirounga leonina. Classification (NCBI taxonomy): domain Eukaryota; kingdom Metazoa; phylum Chordata; class Mammalia; order Carnivora; family Phocidae; genus Mirounga; species Mirounga leonina. The sequence continues at coordinate 22,221,691 of NW_023270316.1, read as the reverse complement.
TAATTTATTTGTTATAATTATACCTAAAATAAATTTTAGGTATATAGTATTTGTTTAGAAAATCATTATTGTTCAGCAAAAATATATCCCTGGGGATTTGACTTTGAATATTTTTGTATTTTTAACATAGTTCTATATAACTCTGTAGAAATACAAACTTTTATTTTATTATTTTTTATCTAGACTCCAAATGGAAAGAATTATTTTCTATGTCCTATGTCAAACAGATTGCTTTATTCCTGTAAGATACACTATATTTTGTCTTCATGTTGCTTCATTAGTTCTATAAGCTTCTTAATGCTATCGTATCAAGTCCATGTGGGTCCATGAAAATAGCACAAAGCAATACCTTGAAAATAAACTATGACATTTTACAAATTCATAAAATGTTGATCACAATTAATATATGTTTTCCTTTCAATTCATATAAGTATTTATTCAAATTATTTAAATGAATTTGCAAAACAAATATTCTAGGTTATGCTCAGTGTAGGGTTGTGGCCACCCTTCTGTCAAAAAACTATAAAAATTCAACAAATTTCCTATAAATGATGAACATGTGTCAGGGACTACACATGCTAGAAAACAAAGATAAATAATTGTAGGGGACTATATGAGAAATTTGAAAAGATTAGAATTGAAGAAGTAATCCACTAATAACTGAAAATGGGAATAGACAAATACACAGGAGATTTTAACACTCCTCTTTCAATACTCAAGGTAACTAATAGACAGAAAATGAGCAAAGACATAGAACCGAACAATGTCATCAACCAACTGCATCTAATTGCCGTTTATAATATAACCACCAACAACCAAAGAATACACATTATTTTCAAGTATAAATGAAATGTTCACCAGGAGATATCATATCATGGGTCAAAAATCTAAATAGTTTGAAATCATGCAAAGTATGTTCCCAAATAATAAAAGAATTAAATTATAAATAAGAGAAAGCTCATAGAAAAGTCTCCAAACATTTCAGTATTAGATGACACAGTTCTGTGTAATTCATGAGTCAAAGGGAATGTTTTAATGGAAATTAGAAAGATATTTTAATCTAAATGAAAATACAATATATAAAAATTTGAGGAATTTAGCTAGAACAGAGTTAGAGGTAAATGTTTACGTTAGAAGAAGAATAAAGGGTTCAAATCAGCAATTGAAGCTTCTACCTTTGGAAAGGAGAAAAAGCAGAGAAAAATAAACCTGAAGCAAGCAGAAGGAAGGAAACAATATGGATAAGAGTAAAAAAAATCAATGCTGTAAAAAATAGAAAAACAATGTAGAAAAAAAAAAAAACTTATCTTATTCATAGATGGTATATTTGCCTATGTAGAAAATTCCGAGGTATCTACAAAACAAACACCATTTAAAGCCAAAAAATGAGTTTTGCAAGCTAGCAGGATACAAGGTGAACATGAAAAATTCAATTATATTTCTTTACAGTGCTAATTGATGATTGGGGAGTAAAATTTTAAAAAAATTACACTAGCTCAGAAATGCTTAGGTATCAATCTAATAAATCATGTGCAAATTTATTTATTTCAGATTCTGATTCTAACTTTCTAAATTTATACACAGTTCTAAATTGCATAAGGAAAACAAAGAAACTAGAATAGCTAAAACAATTTTGATAAAGAAGTATAAAATAGGAAGATTCACTCTATTCAATATTAAAACTTGTTACAGTTCCATAGTAATCAAGACAATGCAAGTATTGATAAAAGGATAAGTGAATAGATCAATGAAGCAGGATAAAGAAACCAGAAATAGGCCAATGCAAACATGGCCAATTGATTGTCAACAATACTGCAGAGTATTTTCAGTGGGAAATAATAGTCTTTTTTAACAACTGTTGCTGAAATAATTGGGCGTTCATATACCAAGAATAGACAAAATGTACAAACATAGAAACTCAACCTAATCCTCATACTTTATGCAAAAGTAGTAACCATGATTAGAATGTAGATATCAATGCAATACATAAACATATAAAACATCTAGAAGAAAATCTTAGTGACCTGGACTTAGTCAAAGCATTCTTAGAAAACACATGATTCATAAAAGAAGGAAAAAAAAGATAAACTGAATTCATTGCTGTTGATATTTTTTGCTTCTTTAAAAGACAGTTAAAGCAATGTAAATCAGGTATCACCAAAGTTATTATAAAAATTTATAAAGTAGACATATACATATATATACACATATATGTACTTATGTATATAAATAACAGTAAATTAAATAATAAGAAAACAAGTGATCTAAAAAATGGGCAAAATATCTGAATTGATATTTTACCATGGAGGATATAAAGATTGCAAATAAGCATATGGAGAGATGTTCAACATAGTTAGCTATTAGGGAGGTGTAAATTAAAACCCCCATGAGAGGGCGCCTGGGTGGCTCAGATGGTTGAGCGTCTGCCTTCGGCTCAGGTCATGATCCCAGGATCCTGGGATCGAGTCCTGCATCGGGCTCCCTGCTCCTTGGGAGCCTGTTTCTCCCTCTGCTTCTCTCTCTCTCTCTCTGTCTCTCATGAATAAATAAATAAAATCTTAAAAAAAAAAAAATGAGATAGTACCACACCCTTTTTATTTTTTTATTTTTTTTTTAATTTTTATTTTTTTAAAGATTTTATTTATTTATTTGAGAGAGAGAATGAGATAGAGAGCATGAGAGGGGGGAGGGTCAGAGGGAGAAGCAGACTCCCTGCCGAGCAGGGAGCCCGATGTGGGACTCGATCCCGGGACTCCAGGATCATGACCTGAGCCGAAGGCAGTCGCTTAACCGACTGAGCCACCCAGGCGCCCATTACCACACCCATTTTTAAAGTGATTAAAAAAAAATACTGACAGTATCAAGTGCCAACAAACTATATATGTTGTCAACACTTGTACTTGCACGTCCATACATTCTTGGTGACAGTGCAAAATGATATGGCCACTCTGGAAAACAGTTTGTAAGTTTCCTATATAATTGCACATAAACTCACTGTGTGAAAAAGCAATATTTAGAAAAAAAAAATGTTCACACAAAAACTTGTGCATGAGTGTTTAGAGCAATTGTATTCATACAATGTAATACAATTCAACAATAATAAAATAGTCAAGTTTTGATACATTCAACAATTTGGATGTATCTTAGATGCATTACGCCAATGAAAAATACGGTTTCAAACAATTACCTGTCATTTTAAAGATTCTTTTCATCAGCATAATGAGAATCATTGCTGTGTGATCCATTTATAGTACATTTTCTGGAAGACACAACTACAGTGCCAGAGAACCTATGGGTGCTTGACATGTGTTAACTGTATGTCTGTGGTTGTGTCATGGCGTGGATGTGATTACAAAGGGATAAAACAAGGGAGAAGTTTTTAGAGGTAATAGAACTATTCTGAAACATGAATGTTGTGATGGTTACCTGATTCTATGCAGGCGTTAATAATATTCATGAACTCAGGGGCGCCTGGGTGGCTCAGTTGGTTGAGCGACTGCCTTCGGCTCAGGTCATGATCCTGGAGTCCCGGGATCGAGTCCCACGTTGGGCTCCCTGCTTGGCAGGGGGTCTGCTTCTCCCTCTGACCCTCCCCCCTCTCATGTGCTCTCTCTCTCAAATAAATAAATAAAATCTTAAAAAAAAATAATATTCATGAACTCTATATCAATAAAAAGTTTTAATTTATGGCATGGTCTATTAAAATTAAAATTAAATTTAAAAGAAATGAAAAAAAACTCTTAAATGACAATAATAAAAAGACTATAATCCTTCTTCCCTTTATTTACATTTTTACCCCTCTACCACACCACTGGGTGGTCACACAATCACAGCTATTGTGAAACTGATATGTTCTTGCATTGTCATGTAGTAATGTTATGCTTTATCCATCACAAATATAAATAATGTTGACAACTGTAAGTGATTAGTGTAACAAAAAAGAGCATTCACTCCAGGTGCAAAGAGCAAAACATAAAACTAACAAAATGTCTTCTGAGTGAATAAAACTACATTTTTATTTGCCTCTGTCTCTGTCACTTTATTCATTTTATTGTTATTCGTCCTGTGAAAAATTGTTTCCATATTCTTTGATATTGATAGATTATTTCAACTAAGATTGTTAAGTTTAATTAGTATTACCAAAATGTGTATTCTGCCAGGCGATATTTTTATGAAATGTTAATAGATAATCTTACATGTTCAAATACATTTTGCAAAAAACTATTTAAAACAAAGACATGATGGTATTATTATTCTAGTGATATTCAAGGTTTTTTACTTTGTTGCCTTATTTTGTAGAACTTGCACAGTTTTATTGGGAATTATAAAATAATCAATATTTTAAATTATTGTTAGTAGTAATTGTAGTAGTAATAGTCTTCAGTTCAAAGTCATCATACATATTTCAAAAGAGATAAAAGTGGATAGAGTGGAGAGTATGTATCCCTTTATCGCATTTACCCAATTATTCCCTTGTAGTTAGCCATTTGCAGTTTCTTTCATTTATGACTTCTAAGTATTGTATCATATTTGTAAGGTCGATCCATAATGATATATATATATATAAAATATCCTTTCCAAAACTAGTTTAGTATTTGAAATTTGAAAGATAGGTTCAATTTTTTAAAATAAACTTTGTTTTAAAAATATAAAGTTATGGGGCTCCCAGGTGGCTCAGTGGATTAAGCATCTGACTCTTGGTTTTGGCTCAGGTCATGATCTTGGGTAGTGAGATAGAGCTCCTTGTCAGGCTCCATGCTCAGTGCAGTCTGCTTGAGAGTCTCTCTCCCTCTACCTCTGCCCCTCCTGCTCATGCTCCCTCTCTCTTTCTCTCAAATAAATAAATCTTTAAAAACATAAATAAAAAATAAACATATAAAGGTATGAAAACAACCTAAGTGCCCATCAATGGATTAATGGGTAAAGAAGATGTGAGATACACACACAAACAAGCACATACACACACACACGAATGCTATTCAACCATGAAAAAGAATTAAATCTTGCCATTTGCAATAACATGGATAGAACTTGAGGGTAGTATGCTAAGTAAAATTAGCAAGATAAAGACAAATACCGCATGATCTCACTTATTTTTGGAATTAAAAAACAACAACAATGAAAAACAAGCTCACAGATACAGAGAACAGAGTGGTTGTTGCCAGAGGTGGTGGCAGTAGAGGTTTGGTGAAATGGGTGAGGGAGGACAAAAGGTACAAAATTCTAGTTTTAAATAATTCATGGGTATGTAATATACAGAATGGTGATTGTAGTTAATAATACTGTATTGCATATTTGAAATTTGCTAAGAGAGTAGATTTTAAGTCCGCATTAGAAGAAATAAAATTTGTTACTGTGTATGATGTTGGATGTTAACTGGACTTACTGTGATCATTTAGTAACATATACAAATATCAAATTATTATTTTGTACATCTGAAACTGATATAATGCTTTATGTCAATCATATTTCAATAAAAATTTTAAAAATAAAAGTATTCCATTAAAAAAAGAAAAATGTGGGCGCCTGGGTGGCTCTGTTGGTTGAGCGACTGCCTTTGGCTCAGGTCATGATCCTGGAGTCCCGGGATCGAGTCCCGCGTCGGGCTCCCCTTCTCGGCGGGGAGTCTGCTTCTCCCTCTCCCACTCCCCCCTTGTGCTCTCTCTATCTCATTCTCTATCTCATTCTCTCTCTCAAATAAATAAATAAAATCTTAAAAAAAAATAAAAAAATGTATACAAGAAAAAATAATACACAAATTTTAAGAGCACAATTTTATAAATTTTTCACATAGTTTACTCACTCATGTTTCCATCTGCCATGCAAGGTATATAACATCACCAGCACTCTAGAAGGTTTCCTTATGATGTTCTACTCATTGACTCTCCTCCTCCTCAGAGGTAAACATTACAGCGACTTCTAACACTGTAAACTAAATTTCCTTGATTAATACTTGATATAAATAAAAATATGTACTTACTTTACTTTAGACTATTTAACTCAATGTTATAAGAATTATCTATAATGTATACTATTTCTTTATGTTCGTACATTACAGTATATTTAGCCCTTCTACTTCTGACAGGCATTTGGATTATTTTCAAGTTGTTAGTTAAAATGAATAAGCTATCAGTGTGTCTTGTGGTTAGCCTTTTTGTTCATTTGTACATGTTTGTACATTCTGATGTATATAAATTTCTCTGCAGCATTCTACATTAACCTAGAGTAGATACTACCAAGTACTTTCCCCATGTTCTCAGAAACATTATCAGTCTTTAAGCCATTTAGGTTTATGTAATAAGATAATGTCAGTGATTTTATTTGGCAAATCTCTCAAAGAATAATGAGATTGAATATATTTTACATGTTCATTGATCATTTGGATATCCTCACTTGTGAAGTCCCTGTTCAAACACCCATTTTTCTAATGTTATGCTTTTTGTTTATGACATCTCTTTACATAAACTTAACGTGAGTTTTTTGTTGTTGCTGAAAGTATGCAAATATCCCCTACTCTGACATGCCTTATCACTGTCTTAAGAATGTCCTAATATTTTGTGAAGAATGTTAGACCTTGAATTTATTATCGTAACTGTCCTATAATGTTAGTAGCATTGTTTTTTTTTTTTGATTAAAAAATATTTACTTTTCTCATGAAGTATATATCATGAATGAATTTTTATCGTCTGCATTCTAGAAATTTATTGTTTTGCATTTTACATTTATATCTACAATCCAAATGGAATGATATTTCCATATGGTGTACAGTGAAGGTTTTCCCTTTTCCTTCCCTTCCCTTCCCTGCCCTTTCTTTCTCTTCCCTTCCCTTCTTTTTCCTTCTTTTCTCTTCCCTCTCTTCCTTCAACTCTCATTCTCTCCTCTCTTCTCTTTGCTCCCTCCCCATATATATATGTATTTATAGACCTAGTACCATTTATTTAAAATACCATCCTCCCTTCCACAGCATTAGAATATCAACTTTGTTACACACTGTGTCCAATACAGGTAAACCTTTTTCTGTACTCAGTATTCTCTATTTTGTTACATGAGTTGATTTGGCTATCTTTGTACCAATATGCATTCGTATTCTTGATACATTTTAATAAGTATTGATACTTGACAATGTGATTTTTAAATCAACTTGGCATTCTATTCATGGATTTTATGTAGCCTACTATTTTTATTTAATTTTTATGAAAATTTTTCTCAATAATGTAGTGTTGGGTAGGTTTGCACATCTTTATTTAGAATTATTCTTATAATAATATATAATTCATTTATTTTTAATTTTATTTTCTAAATACTTTTTGCTAATATAGAGAATTAAAATAGATTTCTATACATTGAACTTATATGAACAAAAGATAAGGTTTAACTCTAAATTTCACTCATTATTGTTGAATTTACTTATTAAAAGTATTGATTTTTCAACCCATTCTTCTAGATTTTCGAAGTGCACAATTCTGTAATGTGAGAATAATGTTTATTTCTTTGCTTCTTTGTTTTTCTTTGTTTTTTTGTACATTTAATTGTTTTTTCATGTTTTACTACATTGTTGAATAAAAATTATTGTAAGAGGCCTCCTTGGTTCAATTTTAGAGATAAGTCTATCATATCTGATCATTAAGTATAACCTCTGACTTTTTAAAAGCTATTAATTATTGAATTAATACTGTTTTCTTTCTAGTTTGCTAAGAGTTGAAGAATCAAACTTTATCTCTCTTTCCACTGATATCTACTGTCATCTTTATGCTATAATAAATCATCTTTTATATTGAACCTAGTCCTTGTCTTTTTGTTTTTTAGTTTTTTGTTTTTTAAGATTTTATTTATTTATTTGACAGAGAGAGATACAGTGAGAGAAGGAGCACAAGCACAGGGAGTGGGAGAGGGAGAAGCAGGCTTCCCGCTGAGCAGGGAGCCCGAAGTGGACCTCGACCTGGGACCATGACCTGAGCTGAAGGCAGACGCTTAATGACTGAGCCACCCAGGCGCCCCTTTGTTTTTAGTCTTAATCTGTTTGTCTTATCCTTGTTTTGACACGACCTTTCTTGTCATATCTTACAAATACCCCACAGTTCTACTCACCTCTCTCCGTATTATTTTTCTTCTCAGAATATTTCTGTATCAGCTTGCTTATTTATATTTGTATATGAACTTTAAACTACTTTTCTTAGTTCCAAATGCACTATTTTTTATATATTCATAAGTGGTATTTTTCTAAGTATTATTGGCCTCTAATTTTTATTTTATTGCTTTCTTTTTCAGGTTTACTATCAATGTTGGATAGCTTACAGGAATCATGTTAGTATTCTTTCTCTATGCTCTGAAATTACTTAAATATTATATATTGGCTCTCTTCTCTAAACATTTCATATGATGTATTTATGAAATATTTCTTACCCAGAGGTATTCATTAGGTATATTAGCTTGTTACAAAATCTCTAATTCAGTAATGACAATCAGTTTCTTTGTTTTAGAAAGTACTCTGGTAAATTATCTTTTCATAGGATATTAAATTCACCCAATTTCTACAGAGTTAAAAAACATTGTCATGAGATATGCTTGGTCAACTTTTTCATTATTTGTATTTTTAAATATGTATTTAAAGGTATGAATTTTATGCTGATTAATGTTTTAAAGTATTTTTTAAAGATTTGTTTATTACAGAGAGAGAGCACAGGTGGGGTGAGGGGTAGAGGGAGAAGTAGGCTCCCTGCTAAGCAGGGTGCTCAATGCAGGACTGGAACTGAGGACTTGATCTGGGACTCCAGGATCATCACCTGAGCCAAAGCCAGTCGCTTAACAACTGAGCCACCCAGCACCCCTGTTTTAAAGTATCTTATTAGTTCTTACATATTTTTCAATTTACTTTCTCCTGTTTTAAAACACATTATTTGTGTCATTTAGTAATTTCCTCTGGGACCCGAGTTGAGTTTTTGTTTTATTATTTTTCTTATCTAATCAGTAAGGAATTTTTGTTTACTTATTTTATTTTATTTTTTAAAGATTTTATTTATTTATTTGTCAGAGAGACAGATAGCAAGAGAGGGAACACAAGCAGGGGGAGTGGGAGAGGGAGAAACAGGCTTTCCCCTGAACAGGAGCCCGATGTGGGGCTTGATCTCAGGACCCTGGGATCATGACTTGAGCTGAAGGCCTATGCTTAATGACTGAGCCACCCAGGAGCTCCTACTTATTTTATTTTTAATTTCTTGTTTTGGTCATCTTATTAGATGGTTTGTACTTTTTCTATCTTTATTTATTAATATTTTATTTATGGCCTAATATAACCCTCTTAGCAGATTGTCTTTATGTAACTGGGTAGAATGAAAAACAACAATTTCAGCTTACATACTGGGAGGCAATCATGAAAGAAGAATGTGGATAATGTTGTTGATTGTCAGTCCCATGCTGGATGGATGACTACATGGTGATTTTGACTATGTTTGTACTAGTGACTATGTTTGTACTAATGAATTTGAAAAAAACTGTATTGATTTAATGTTCTTGAGGTAGAATTAGGATTTTTAGATTTAGACTTGGATATTAGGCTTACAGAAAATAAAGAAAATTAGACTAGAATTGGACTAATAGACAAGATGGCAGTATCTTCCATTGATAGGAGAATGGAGAAGACTCACACCCCTATGCTAAATGCTCAAAGGGAATTAAGTAAGACTTTATATTTTAACATGTTAATTCTGGAAATTATTAAGATATAGTACTGAAACCAGACCTGGAGATATAAGGTAGAAGAAGAAATAATGAAAAAAATTGACCAAGCATATCTCGTGACAAGAAGAAGAAGAAATACAGCATTGAAATGTTGAATTTAAAGATGAGGCTAGAATAGATAATCAGTGGAGACATTTCTGATGGACAAGAGAAGACAGACTAGTACACAACCCTTCACAATTCCCAAATAAAGTCTCTAATTGGAGGAACAACTTGAAAAAAATATGTGTATGAATGGCTGGTAAGGTAGGTGAAAAGTCAGAAAATACTGTGTAAACAAAGGGAATAAAATAAAACATCTTGAGGAGGCAAACCTTAATATATGCATTCAACATTGCTTAGAGGGTGAATAAGATGAGGCTAGGTGAGTGGATTTGCCAACATCATAATTAGTGGCTTTAGTAAGATTCATTTTTTGGTGTTTCCCTGATTTAAGTGGAATGGAAAGGATTATACACAGAAGTATAAAGAGCAAATATAAATCTTGTTAGAAGCTTCTGGGAAAGGAGAGGAAAAGATACAGATCAGTTGCTAGACTGAGTTATGAGTTAAAGGAGGCTATTTCATAAGTGGGTAGGTAGATAAATAATGAGAGAAAATGGAGCATATTTGTGTGCTGATATGAATGATGTACATATAGGGTGAAAAACAATTCATCTTGCAAGAGATAAAGGGGATGACTGTTGGAAAAACTTCCTTGAAGAGAAACGATATGCAATTCAGTGTGGGAAAAGGGGTTGGCTTTGGCAGGGGTCTGTTCATTTTATCTAGTAATATAGGAAGAAGAGAGAGTAGCACCATGTGTCTACAGACATTTATTACTTCATAAGTTTGATTGGAGGTAAATGAAATTTGCCTTACATTTCTTATTTTCAGTGAAGTTTAAGCCAAAATTATTTGTTGATAGCAAGGAAGAGGGAGAGAAAATGGAAATTTCCACTAAAGAAGTGAAGGTTATAGGGGTGCCTGGGTGGCTCAGTCGTTAAGCGTCTGCCTTCGGCTCAGGTCATGATCCCAGGGTCCTGGGATCGAGTCCCACATTAGGCTCCCTGCTCGGCAGGAAGCCTGCTTCTCCCCCTCCCACTCCCCCTGCTTGTGTTCCTGCTCTCGCTGTCTCTCTCTGTGTCAAATAAATAAATAAAATCTTTAAAAAAAAAAAAAAAGAAGTGAGGGTTATAAATTGTCACTTCAGGAAGTGGCAAAACAGAACTATAACTAAATGCTGTACTCTTGGTAATTGTGTCCATCTGAGATTTATAATAATAAATTTAAATTAAGACTGGTTAGCAGCTTTGAATGATTTTTTTTCAACAGTATTTAGTTGTTCATTTGTATTAGGGAATAATTCTTTTTGTACAGAAGTGTTTGTCCCAAGGAAGATAACCACAATAAAGAGTGGCTAAGCCTTTAAGAATGTTCTAAGGAAGAATTTTAGTGGTTGGGATAAATAAAAGTCTTTTTCCTGAATTCTGAACCAGTGGTGGGGACAATAGAGTCAGGAAGCTGAAGATAAAACACTAGCTTTATTATTGGTGAAAGCTGCATGGAAACACGGTTTCCATGTGTGAGGCACAATATGCTTTTTAAAATCCATAGTTTACACCATAAAACAACACAGCAGAGTGCATTTTAAGGAAAGAAAGAAGTAGCTGATCTTTTCCTTCAGGGCTGCTTACCAGGAACTTTAAAAACTGCTTAAAAAAAGAAAAAAAGTTGTCAGAATGAAAAAAATCTTAAAATTATCAAATTTTCGCCTCAGCCAGCACTAAATACCCCAGGGGGGGAAAAAATCTCTGAATTTCTTTGAAAAGTCATGTGTTTCCCCAATTGTCATTTTGTAGATGTTTTTTTTCCTGTTGCCCCAAGTGATTGTTTTAGGATATACTGAGTGTTAATTTTACTTCTCTTAGGAAACTAATATATAGATTTAGTTTAACTTCCTTCTTCAAACTCAGTTAATGAGATCATTCTTTGCCCTCCCTCCCTTCTCCATTTTTACTTCAGATGGTGCTTGCTGCCCAATCAGAAAACTGTGGGGTAACAAGCTCCAGAACACTTCTTTTTTCTTTTTTCTTTTTATTTATTTAGTTATCCTTAAAGATTTTATTTATTTATTTGTCAGAGAGAGAGCACAAGCAGGGGGACCGGCAGGCAGAGGGAGAGGGAGAAGCGGGCTCCCTACTGAGCAAGGAGCCCTATGCGGGGCTTGATCCCAGGACCCTGGGATTGTGACCTGAGCCAAAGGCAGCCACCCAAGTGACTGAGCCACCCAGGCGTCCCTCCCAGAACACATCTGTCATGATATCCATCTACTCCATTTGCCCTTGGAGGCTTGGTTTACATGCATTATTTATATACTGTATTTACAACATGGGTAGTCATTTACACTTCTGCTCTGAGACTATTCTCTGAACTGATAAAAGACTCAGATTTCTCTTCAGGGTGGGTAAGTAAGTACTGTCATGTCATTACAAATAATGATGGGCCATTGATAGCCTTGTTTTCAGCAACTTTGTATACATGAGAATGAATGTATCTGATTTATATGTAAAGGCATGAGTATAGACATCTCAATATTTGTATCAACTTGAATATATGCATGTGTGCCTGCAGAAGTATTTTGTTATTGTGTCAGTACAAATGCAATTATTATAAATATAAACTGTTATGAATAGCCAGTTCAAATTTATGTTAATGACATTTATATGCATTCATGTGTGTGTTTAAGAAACATCAGGAAGTGAAGTGGAACATTTTTCTCTGTAGAATTAAAAAAAAACCTAATTCCAATAAAGTGTATAAACAAGGTCATTAAAAGGGTTAGTACTAATATTTTGTATATTAACTTTATATCAAAATAAATGAAATAGAATATTACATAAAATATTTTCTTAGCATTTGACAAATGATGGAAAAATCAGAAGATGACTAATTGGAAAATCTGATTTAAAACTTAAATTAACTTACATATTTATTATCTCTATTTATTTACCTATTTATCTATTATTTACCTTTGTGTGTATGTTTTGAAACCCAAATGCTAATATACAATATGTTTATAACAGTGTAAATAAAAATATGTTAATAAATGTTTTAAGTTCAGACAGTAGAATACGTTAAAGTAAATCACATAGCATGGAGACAAGAATCAACAATTTTTCAATATAATTTTTATATAGTGTTAGGATGATTGATGTACTCTATATAGGAATAATTTAATGGCATCATTTACCTATATAATACATCAGGGAATGTAAACCAAAGCTATTTCCAGATCCTGTTCAGATTAAAACAAATGAAAAAATAGACATTAAAACAGTATGAAGTAAATAGGAGATATTATATTAAAAAAATTTTACTCCTGCTGTATCTGTTATTAAGGGGGAAAGAAAAAAAAAACAAAAAAATGAGTTTAAGTAATATAGTCAATAATCATATAGTCAATTATTATAATCATTGATTTATATTGGGAGAGGATTAGACCTGCTTTAATAGTTACTCAGAGAAAAATATACATTCTTGAAGATTTATGAATAAATTTCAGCCATACTATAGTAATATTTTCCACTATTTTATCAAGTAGTAAATTATACTTTAGTATGGTTCTTCACTTTTGTTCTGTTACAGACTCATTTGGCAGTCTGGTAAGGTTGATGGATTTTTTTTTTTAAGTGTACAAACTAAAATATACGTGATTACAGAGAACATTATCTAACACACTATTATCAAAATACAAAAAAACACATAAAATCCTGTATTAATACATCAAATAATGTCTATTAATACATCAAATAATATGTCTAACATCAAAAACTTCAATTGCTTTGATTTCTACTGTTGATAAAACTGTGTCTTTCTAATGCTATTATAGTTTGCTGCAACATTCATAATTAAGTGAGTGGCTAGAGATTTATAAAAATAAAAGTGTAGGGGCGCCTGGGTGGCTCAGTTGGTTAAGCGACTGCCTTCGGCTCGGGTCATGATCCTGGAGTCCCTGGATCGAGTCCCGCATCGGGCTCCCTGCTCGGCAGGGAGTCTGCTTCTTCCTGTGACCCTCCCCCCTCTCATGTGCTCTCTCTCTCATTCTCTCTGTCTCTCATCGTCTCTCTCGCAAATAAATAAAATCTTAAAAAAAAATAAATAAATAAATAAAAATAAAAATAAAAGTGTAGTTTTCCCCATCCAAGTTCACAGATCCCCCAGATTCTGTAATAAACTCATAATTATATTCCACAATAAATTCAACTCCTACAGGGCATTAACAAGAAAATTTACACACACATAATTAACATATTTCTGGTGTTTTATGATTTACAAGCATCAAAATTTTAGAGAAGAAATTCCTGAGGCTTTTAGCATTTCTGTCTTCTAAAAATATGTTTATCAAAAACTGTTCCTATACCTCCATAATTCTAATTTACATTAGTTTTATTTTACTTTCTTTATATTTTTTCTTTAAAATATTTTTAAATCCTAAAAATTATCTTCTTGGGTGCCTGGGTGGCTCAGTTGGTTGAGCATTGACTCTTGATTTTGGCTCAGGTAACGATCTCAGCGTTCTGGGATCGAGCCCCATATTAGGCTCCCGGTCAGCTAGGAGTCTGCTTGTCCCTCTCTCTCCCCTTCTGTTCCTCCCCCCTCTCGGGTGCTCTCTCTCTCTCAAATAAATAAATACATCTTAAAAAAATAATCTTGATGATTTATTTTAGGAAATTTCTGTATATCTACTAGCTTCTGGAACCTATACCCTATGAGACAAAAGTCTGTATTCTTTTTGAGAACAACACCAAAAATGAGGGATGCATTTAATATATTTTCCCACCTGCTGAAATAAAGTTATGCAAAAAATAAAACATTATGTAATTTACCATGAGCATTCTAAAACATAGTATTATTTTTAGTCATATTTGCAAATTTGAAACTCATTTATTATTTGATTTTTCTATCATTTAGGGGTGAATTCTAATGCAGTTTCATTGCCTTGGCAATATGACTAATAATTGATGTCATAAGTAATTGACAAGATATGCCCCAATTGAGGTACATTTTAAAATCGATGTATTATTTATATATATATATCCAGAATTTGTTTTTTAAGAAAATCTAACTTGAAATTACCTATATATTTATTCTGCATTTTTATCTATCATCTATCTATCATCTATTTATCTATATCTGTCTATACATCATCTATCATCTATCTATTGTTTACAGTGTGAGCGGAAGTAACGTTAGAGATTATTAACATGTATTAAATTTAAAAAGTGAAAATATGAATACTCACATTTATGTATAAAAATACCCCAAATTAAAATAAAACTGGAATATAAAATAGAAATAATAGAAATAAATAAAACACAGAATAAGGAGGGCACTGTTAACAGTGTTGTCGCACATTTAATTCTGTATTTCCTGGAAGATAAATAAAAATAAATGCAAAAAATAAATGACTTAGGTATTTTTTAATAGCTTTGAAGACAACATACTAGTCTAAGAGAAAACTTTGCATGCATAATTACAATGATATATTCACAGGAAAATATCTTTACCAGCTCCCCTGAATAAATAAAGCATCAGGTGTCCTAAGGCTGTTTTTGTAGCGAGACTTTGATGAATTCTGAGTACATAATCCCAAGAACAATAATACAGAAAGATAATATCTTCTAGATACGCAACTTTCTTCTCTGGTGGATTCCTTCCAACATTAGATCTAAATCAGTTGTTCTCAAATTTTGGTGTACATAACAATTAAGAGCTTTTTTCTTCAATACAAACTCATTTCTATCAAGTATTTTTCCACAGTGTGTGATGGGAAGGGGAAAATAATTTTTAATAGTCTTCCCAGGTAGTGCTAAGGCAAGTGGTCCCTGAATGTCACTTAAAATAAAAATATCCCGTAGGAAATGTCGTATTATTTCTCTCCCAAACAAACCTCCATAAATGTAACTGCTCTCAACTGAGTTTTAGTATTTTGAAAAAAGAGTATGAAAATTCAAAATCTATTAAAAAAAATGAGTACCTACTGTCTATCATTCCCATCTCTTCCTGTTTTTGCTAGTAATAACAGAATATCTTTGTGTATCAGGCCATTCTTTTTCTATATTTATGTACATATGTTTATTTGAGGCATTAAGTAGTATCATATTATATATATATATATATGTCACTAACATATCTTACTTCATATTTTGTAGATCTATTTTCATACCAACAAATTATTTTAGTATATGTGTTTTATTATAAATGGTTGCTTACTGAGATATCCTTAGATTGGATATAGCATGATTAAAGAGTTTTTTGTTTATGGCTTCTGATGCAGCCCTCAAAAACAAAACTCTTTTTTTGTTGTTTTCACTATTATAAACAATAAAGCAATCTTATCCCGTTCATGCATCTATATTGAATTATTTTCAAGTAGAAGTTCTAGAAGTAAAACTGCTGAGGCAAAGGTTATGCACATTTTATATTTAATAGTTACTGCCAAATTGGCTTTAAAAATATATCCTCCTATCAATATTGTATGAGTATTCTCATTTCCCCAAATTTCCCTGCACTAGTTATTATAATCATTTTATTTTTTGCCAATCTCATTGTTGCATCAATATTCATTTTCTTGATTTTTGGTGAAATTGAGCAGTACTTCATATGTTTAAAGTCATTTAAATAGGGCGCCTGGGTGGCTCAGTCGATTAAGCATCTGCCTTTGGCTCAGGTCATGATCCCAGGGTCCTGGAATGAGTCTTGCATCGGGCTCCCTGCTTCTCCCTCTCCTCCCTGTTCGTGCTCTCTCTCACTATCTCTGTCTGTCTCTCTCTCAAATAAGTAATAAATAAAATCTTTAAAAAAATAAAGTCATTTAAATAATTTTGTAAAATAATAGATTTATACTTATAATTTTTCTACAAAATTCCTTATATTTTATTTACTCATTTGTCCATCCTTTATAAATGATGAAAATTAATCCCCAATTGGTTGTGCATATTTAAAAATTTTCCCTGTCTCCTAACATTATTCATGATAATTCCAAAATAAATCCCATTGAGATTTTAATTGGTATTTTACTGAATGTATAGGTGTATTGGAGGGAGAATCAATGTCTTTTTAATATTATATCTGTGCATTTAGGGAATTATCTACCTGTCTATTTAGGTCTTCATATATATCTCAAATGGCGTTTATAGTTTCACTTATATGCAATGGACATTACTGTTAGGTATATTCTAATATATTTTATAATCATTGTTGCTAACATGAATGGGATATTTAGCATATGTCATTTATACTTTTTAATTGTGGTGATGGAGAGAGTTGATGAATTTCACATATTGAAATCTTCAAGGGAAGTTTCTTCCCTTGAAGAAAAGGTAGGACACCTTTTCTTAATATTGGTCAAGGGATCCGCAGAGCGCCCCGCAGCAGGGGACACAATGGAGGGCTCTGACCAGTCATTACCTGGCCGCGAAGCTAATAAAGCAGAGACTTAGTGGCCACATGTGGCAAAAACACAGATCTTACAGAATTAACCCAGAAAAGTCACTAAACAGGCAGCAAAAGCAACAAAGCAAGAGGAGCAGGGAGGCTCTGACTTCCAGAATTGCCACATTATATTATTTTAAATCTTCAGGTTTCATCAAAAGCCATGTAATGCATGAAGAGCTGAGCGTGTGGCCCCTTCCCATGGCAGGCTGGGGAGCACCCGGTAGCAGGAGTCTCTGAGGAGTCCCAGGGGAATAAAAAGCGGTGCCTCTTTGTCTTCCAGTCCCATGTGGTGAAGTCCGGCTCTCAACTGAAAGGGGGAGCATCAATGGAAAGAAACAACTTTTCATCTTATCTTACTCTAAACAGCACTGACTTTCTAGAAAGCATTCCTTTGATGGCAAGTCTTGTACAAATGTAGGCTACAGCCATTTTGATACAGGGTGTTTCGTTATAGTCCATTTGCTGACACACAGTTTTGGCACAGTCATTTTGATGCCAGGACCATCTTGATGTGGCCGCCTTGAAGTGGTTGTTTTGATATGGGAACATTTTGACTCTGCCTAAAAACAAACCAATAAACTTTTCACTCAGAAACCATGATTACCAAGTGATGTGCATCTACCCAAGTGCCTGCCCACTGCTTGACCCTCTGACGGAGGGTCATAACACATATTTTCCTCCCCACCAGGGAGATTGTGTATATAGATAGTTAAGAGCCTGTCTATAGATCAAGCTGCCTTGGATTTCATCCTGTTGGGGCCACTCTCTAGGTGAATATCCTTGGGCAAATTAGCTTAGCCAACCTAATCCTCAGTCTCACCATCTGTAAAATTAAACTTTACACAGAATCAGGTTTCCCAGAATACATATTTCAATATGCTGTTAATATTTTATCCTTAGGAATGATGTTTTCTATAGAATTTTTACAGATATTATTTAAGAGAAAAATTAAATGTTAAATTTAAATTTAGTTTCTATCTTACCAAAGGTTTTATTTGTTTTTAATTATTTTTGTGCTATTTGCTGAGATTTGCCTGGCTAAAAATATGAATGCCTAGATTATAGGTATGCTGGAATGTTTGATATAAACAAATTGCTTTTATTTTTAAAAATAAAATAGAAATATTGCACTCTTTGGGAAGGTATGCTTTTGTATATATTTGAGAAATGCTGAAAATTTATGATGAATTCTTGATCTTATTCTTTTTCAAAAACTGAGAATTAAGCAAGCAATGACAAGTCTTTGATCTGCTTCCTTAATTAAATTTAGTCACCATAAAAATGCGTTTAGATTTTCATTTAGATATGCATGATACTATTCAGGTTATAGGTTCCATAATATATACAGCCTCATTTAATCTTTACAACAACTTATGAGATGGACACTATTCATAGCTTTTTTGGTTGGCCTCTAATGGGCTATAAATCTCTTTTCCCTGCACTCCTACAAATTCCAGTCTTACATAAAAGAGGTATTTATGTGGATGTGTCAAGGACAAGAAAAAAGAATTTCTGAGGGCTGTGAGAGAGAATTATATGTGATTGGAATACAAAAGAGTTTCTACACTCCTAGGAAACCCAGGTCGTTCCATCACCACAGCAACGTCGCAACAGATAACCACCTAGAGCCAGTCAATCTATCACCACAACTTGAATGAGTAAAAACATTTTAACCAACCAAACAATCGGTGGTAAACTCTTGGTTTTAAAATCACTAAATCTTGGACAACCTCATTCCAATTAACAAGCCTCTGGCTATATATCAATCAACCAGCAAAATAATCATGATTCTGCAGATGACATCAACCCTTTTACACCTCTGAGAGTCCTTCAATCCCCTATCTCCATGATTCCTCAAAACCCCATATTGGATCAGCCATCAGTTCTTAGAAAGGCTGTGCAGTTCCTTGAGTATAGCTTCTTGAATACAGTTTCTTTTTATCTGAAGGCATGAGAGGTGAGTTATCTACCCAACAGGTGAATAGACGCTTCCATTCTAAAGGCAGAAAACAGAAAAAAGTAGGAGCTGCTGGTTCACAACAATTATGAAATCTGACTGGCACATGTTACCAGTCTCTGGATTAGTTCTAGCCTTATTGCCTAGCAATGAGTCACTGTGGTCCTTGGCTCTGCTTCTTGGCCTTTCGTCCTTCCTTTGTAGACTTCTTTTTTTTTTTTCCAATAAAAACTAACAGGTATTTGCAGCTGAGGAGTGTCTTCAGCCAATTACTTGTCTATAATACTTTGAGTCCAATGTCTCTATCTGTTCATTTTACATTTAGCTGGAGGAAATTGGTATATTTTGCATGTGGGAAGCATATGATTTGTAGTCAGAGGGAAAACTGGCCTATTTTATTTTCCAAAAGTGGCTGCACAAATATGTATTCTACACACTAGCTTCCAATTTGACTTTCAAAATGACTTTGACATTCCTCCTTTGAGATGGGATCTATGTTTCCTATTCGTAAGTCTGACAAAGTCTTTACAGCTGCCTTAACCCCTAAAATATGGCAGAAGTCATGATTTGTGAATTTAAAGCCTTGGTCATAAAAGGTACTGCAGCTTCTACCTTGGACTTTTGGCTCACTCACTCAGGGGGGAAGCCAACTGCCATATAATTAGACTCCTCAAGCATCCCCTTGGTTAGGTCCAAAAACAGAGGTATTAAGCCCCAACAAGAACCAGCCCTAAATTTCCAGAAATTTGAGTCAGCTAATTTGGAAAAGAATTCCCCAGACCAATCAAACCTTCTGATAACTGCAGTACTCACTATAACAATGCAAATTCATGACATGACTGATCTCAAATAAAAACTGCCTTACCAAGCCCTTCCTGGATTTTGATTACTTAGGGGGAGCATAAAATTTTATATTCAAGACACTATATTTTAGAGTAATTGTTATGCTACTTTAAGTAACCAGAACATTCATTTAAAACATAAAACAAATAAATTTAAAAAGGTAGAAATCATATCATGCATCTTTTCTGACCACAATGATATGAAACTAGAAATCAATCACAAGAAAAGAACACAACACAAATACATGGATGCTAATTAGCATGCTACTAAACAATGAATGGGACAATCAAGAAATCAAGGAGAAATTAAAAAAAAAAAATACAAGAAGACAAATGAAAAGGAAAACTCAATGGTCCAAACACTTTGGGATGCACCAAAAGCTGTTCTAAGAGGGGAGTTTATAGTAATAGAGGCCTACCCCAAGAAATAAGAAAAATCTCAAATAAATAATCTAACCTTATACCAAAAGGAACTGGACAAAGAATAATAAACAAAGCCTAAGGCCAGTAGAAGGAAAGAATTAATAATGATTAGAGCAGAAATAAATGAAATAAAAGATCAAGAAAACCAGGAGCTGGTTCTCTGAAAAAATAAACAAAACTGATAAAACTTTAGCCAGACTCATCAAGAAAAACAGAGGACTCAAGTAAAAATCAGAAATGAAAGAGAAGAGGGGTGCCTGGGTGGCTCAGCTGTTTAAACAATTGCCTTTAGCTCAGGTCATGATCTCCAGCTCCTGGGATCAAGCTCCAGCTTGCGGGGGAGTCTGCTTCTCCCTCACCCTCTGGTTCTCCCCGTGCTTGTGCTTTCTCTGTCTCTCTCAAATGAATGAATAAAATCTTTAAAAAAAATAAAAGAAATGAAAAAGACATAACAATTGACACCAAAGAAATACAAAGTATTATAAGGGAATATAATGAAAAATTACATGCCAACAAATTGGACAACCTAGAAGAAATAGGTAAATTCCTAGAAACATATACATTCCAAAACTGTATTAGGAAGAAATAGAAAATTTGAATAGACCAATTACTGGCAATGGAATTGAATCAATAGTCAGAAAACTCCCGACAAACAAAAGTCTAGAATCAGATGGTATCATAGGTGAATTCTACCAAACATTTAAAAAGTTAATACCTATTCTTCTCAAAGTATTCCAAAAAAACAAAGGAAGGAGAAGTTCCAAAATTCATTCTATGAGGCCAGCATCACCCTGATGCCAAAACTAGATAAAGATACCACAAAAAAGAAGAGAACTACAAACCAGTATCTCTGATGAACATGCAAAAATTCTCAACAAAATATTAGCAAACCAAATTCAGCAATATATTAAAAAAAACATTCACCATAATCAAATAGGATTTATTCCAGAGATTCAAGGATGACTCAGTTTTACAAAATCAAATAAAGATACATAAAAATAATTTAATTGGAATAAAAATCAATTCAAGAAAAGGAAAATTTCAAATATGTTTCCATGATACTCAAGAAAATAAGAAAAATAAAGCCTCATTGAAGCAAAATCTCAAACAAGTCTTTTTCAGGACGTATATTAGCATGATAAAGGATGAAAAGTGAGCTGGAATGGCTCAAAATTTAAATAAAACAAACAATTACAGAAAATAATATCAACATTCAAAGGACTAAAAATTGTAGTTCACTGCTGAAAACTGAATCAAAACTAGGATAATACTATCCAAAAATAAAAGAAAAACAAAATATCAAAAATGAAAAAAGATACCACAGCATGAAAGTCAAAGACTATCCAGATTTTTGAAAAATCATTTTCTCCCAAGAAAAGAACAGAACAAAAATAGCATTAAACATTGAAAAATTCAAATATATATTTGCAAAAAAACCAAAGTGTGCTATTGCAATTTATGTATTTGCTTTGTTTTATGTTCTGTTCAGCTACTTCTTGAGTTAGAATGTGGTCATCTATTTAAAATTAAATTTATTATTTTATGAGGTTTTTATTATTTATTTGTATTATATTTTATGACCCATGAAATATATAAGGAAAATGTAATTCATATACCATATCATATAATACTTTTCCATATTATAAATGACTATAGCAACTCATAAATATACTGAATATTAATAATCATGTAATAGGTGTATTGATTACTTTATGCTGAAATTGTTTTATATGATTTAAAACTGATGTGGTGATTATTGGCAAAATCATTTACAGGGTTTCTGTGGGTTCAACATGTATTATTTGTCCTACTTAACACATAAAATATAGAATCCCTCTCTCATAAATTTTGCTATTCAACTTTTTTTTTTAGAATTGGATTAGATTGAGATATGGACATATGCTGTTCAGTGTTTACAGCAAACACATAAAAAAGAAGATATTAAAAATTAATAACAATATAAAATAAAATGCAACTCTTTTCAAAACTTAGCTGCATGTTATCCCCTTATCTACATACAAAAAGAATTCAGACATTCAGGAAATTATCACTAAAATAATAAAACTAATTTAATATAAAAACTCAACACATTTTTTTATTATGTTATGTTAATCACCGTACATTACACATTTAAATCAAAGAGAACATTAAAATCTAATACGGACACTAGAAAATGTTAACATTAACACAACCATTATATTTAGAACCATAGTTACATTGTTATTAGCTATGTACTGAGAAAAATCTTCTGGCCTTGTATTATATTTATATTCATATTGCAAAGAAGTGAAAATAAATGGTTTTAACACTTAAATATGTTAAATAAAACACATAGCAAAGAAAGCATAGGCACATTAGAATTCTTATATTATACCTAAAATACAAAATAATAAATTAAAAATTAAGTAAAAAAAGTTAAAAGTCAAATACATTATAGAAACCAATGTGATAAAGCACTAACATATCTGATAAAGGGAAAATGGTATCATTAATACAATTGAAAAATGTGAAAACATACACACAGATAAAACAGTAAACTAAATATTTTGTGTTAGTGTTTTACTTGAAATTATGCATTAAATATTTGGAAACCATGAAAAATGACGTGTTTCTGAGAAAATATAATTTATGAAGATGACAATAGAAGTGATGAAAACCTGAAAACACAAATCATTCTGAAAACTTGAGATTTTTTTAAAGAATGCCTTTCCCTGCTCATACCCACCCCCCAAATTGCTCTAGGCTCAGAATGCTTCAGGGATAAACTCTGTAAGAACTTGAATAAATGTATTATTTAGTTGCTATTAAAATGCTCCTCAGCATAGACTGTAAAGATTTCTGTAGTGATATTAATCCATATGGTGCTAAATTCAATATGTAAATATATTAATGTATAATAAGTAGTTCTACTTTAACCTAAACAATAAAAGTAACATAAGCTACTTTAAGTTTTTGAAATAAGTATTATAATACTGAAGTTTTTGTGGAAAAATAAATGTGAGAGGACATCTAGAGAGATTTTGAAAAGAATGGTACTATGAAGACTTAATCTTCATAGGAATTAAAATACCTTTTAATATTAGGATGCTTAAACTTGTGGAGCTGAGGAAGAAACATTCATAGCAATAAAGGGGAGTTAAGAGTATTAAATAACCATGGGAACTTTATGCTAAAGGTTGTATTTCAAAATAACAGAGAGAGAATACATGTCTTACTAAATCATTTTGGATGTAGTTATTTTGAAAAAAATAAATAAAGCCAGATATCTACTTAAATCCATTATTGGGATGAATCAATTACCTAAACTTAAGGACACATTAAAATATGGAAAAACACAATATCAAATATATTGATAACATTGTAAAGGAAGAAGTTCTTTCAAATAATGAAATGAATTCCAGAAGCTATCAATGGAAGGACAATGAAATTGGAAACATAAAATTAAAAAAAAAAACATGTGTGGAGTCAAAAGGGAAAAAGAAGCTTAAACAAAAGATATATGTGAATATATGTATATACACACACACATAACACATATATATAAAATATAAGAACAGACACTGTTATATATGCATACACATATATGTATATATATACCCATACACACATACATACATATTTACACACATAACACATGTATATAAAATATAAGAACAGTTATATATTCATATACACACATATATGTGTATAAAACCAGTACATGCATGTAAATTACAAATTTATTATAATAGTTAACAGTAATAGAAAAACTTTTCCCTATTAAACTAATAGGAAATATTTATTGAAATGAGTATAAGAAATATTTCACATCTATGTATTCTCACACATAAACGTACATATATACATATGCATTCAAACATAGTGAATGAGATAGAAATAGATTTCAGTCCTTCTTTGAGGCAAATGTAGTTCATACTCCCTGAAGGTGGGATGGCCATGTGACTTCTTTGGGCAATAAATTGTGAGTGGTTGTGAGTATATTCCTAAAACAGATTTCTCAAACAATTTTAGCATCAACTGATACACATACTTTGAACTTAGTTTTCAAATCGATTTGACTTCTAAAGAGGTTGTGTAGATTTACATTTGATCAGTATTACTTCAAAAGATCCTTCAAGTAGAAGCATTTAAGGGGCGCTGGGTGGCTCGGTCGTTAAGCGTCTGCCTTCGGCTCAGGTCATGATCCCAGGGTCCTGGGATTAAGCCCTGCTGTTGGGCTCCCTGCTTGGCAGGGGACCTGCTTCTCCCTCTGCCTTTTCCCCTCCCCCTGCTCATGCTTTTTCTTTCTCTATCAAATAAATAAATAAAATCTTTAAAAAAAAGTAGAAGCATTTAAGATCTGGTATATGATTCATGGAATTGTCTTTCACATGTGAAAGTTACTGGTCTCATTCCCAGATAACAAATCCTTCAGCCTCAGCCCTGGAGATAAAGCAGAGCCCCCAACCTAATTGCAACAGACCTGTAGCATGAGTTAGAAAGAACTTTTTTTTTTCTTCTACTTGAAATTAAACCCTTGAGATGTAGGCATATTTGCACCATAGCATAGCCTAACCCAGTCTGACTGAAACTCCGGGTTAATGATAAGTCTTACATTAGATAAATCTTTCCCTTTCATTATTTATGTACCCTTGAAAAAGTAACGAAACCTGGCTAACCCTCAGTTTTCCTATTTTGAATATGTTAAATGCAATTACTTATATAACACAATTAAGGATTCAGAAAGAAAATTGGTATCTCCCTATTCACTTTCAACAAGAGAAAATTAGAAGTTGAATGGATTTTTGACTCATCAGGTCTAATTAAAATACTTCCTTCATTTTCCTCTCACCATTTTAGGACACAATGTTTTCAGTTATCTTTCATATTTTCCATAGATGCGAATAGGAAATTAATTTAAGGTTATTTATTATGTTCTGGGGGTTTTGAATAATTTATTTATTTTAACTCTTATAATAGAGAGATATATTTCTTAAGGCTCTATTTGTGACTCTAAATTTTTATTAATATGAGGATGGAGCAAAAAAGGTCACTCAGTGTTGAGGAATATTTTCTGTAGACATTTTTTTTAAGATTTCTCAATAAGACTTCCTTGAAAAAGAAAGAACCAAATCCTACTCATATTTGGTCTACAGGGATTGATATATTTATTTTAAAATATGTTCAGTATAAACAGAGACATTTCTTAATTAATCAGTTGAATTTAGCCAAACATATCTTGATTTCTGTTATTGAAAATATTTGTTTCTCTAAGTCAGAGAAACTTAAATCAAGTTTTACTTCTCTGCTTCAGCTTAACACAGTAGGCTTAGAGTGCGCTCCTTGGACACTTGTCCCTTATCTAATGTGAAGGTTCGGAAGGACTGGAGAAATGTCTAGATGGGACAAAAGTTATTCTAAGAGTTTTGAGAAATAACTACTTGTGGGAAACCTATACAATTTGCTTCATCAGAGGATACTTTGAGATCAAAACTGGCCAAAGGAATGGTTTGACCCATGAAAGATTATTAATAACATATTCACACTTGACATCATTCCACTGAACAAGGATGTCAGGATTATCAAGATGTGCTACCTTTAGGTGACAATTACTTTCTTACTAGTAGAACTTAATACTGCCCAAGCATTAAAACTTCTAAAAATGAAATACAGGATAGTATGGAGAGTTGTATATAATTTAATTTTGAAATTACAAAATTATAACACAATGAGATACTTAAACTGATTCACATTTTGATTTATTAATGTTATTATCATTATTATTGCACAGTAAATAAGTACTTTATAACTTACTACATTCTCAATATAGACCTCCATACATAATATTTTTGAAATAATTTCTCAATTCTGTCTATGTGCTATGATAATACATATTTTTAGGGGCAGAGATTCACATAGAGGTTTTTATTTTTTGGCCTGGGTCTTCTCAAAATGCATCTTGAAGCTGTGTGCACTCTGATGGAAAAATGATTTTTTTTTTGAATTGTATATTTCAGGTTTATTCAACTTCTTAAAAATATTTGAGGGCAGCTGCTACCAGAGATTTCAACTCCATCATTTCTTTGCCCTTTCTTCTCTCTCTTTTCTTTCCTGAATAACTTCTTTCAGATACGGTTCAAGGTAGAATTTATCCTCCTCGTATTTTGTCCACTGCTCTTCGGGCAAGATCTGATGCCTCATGGTCAGGTCCAGTGCTCTCTTAATGCGAAACATCCTGTTGTTATAAAGGTTCGCAGGAAGCCTTCTTACGGCCTCTTTCTCATCATCATTCTCATATATTGTATCATCTCTCATTAAGCCCAGTTTATTGAACCCTGCAGCGTTGTAGGACCATTTTCGAATACCCTCCAGCCACCGGCTTGAGGCTGCGATGGCAGGCCTGCTCGCCATTCTGACCCGAGGCTCTGGAAAGATGATTTTAAAATATATACCTCAAGGGGCGCCTGGGTGGCTCAGTCGTTAAGCGTCTGCCTTCGGCTCAGGTCGTGATCCCAGGGTCCTGGGATCGAGCCCCGCATCGGGCTCCCTGCTCCGCGGGAAGCCTGCTTCTCTCGCTCCCATCCCCCCTGCTCGTGTTCCCTTTCTCACTGTCTCTCTCTCTCTCTCTGTCAAATAAATAAATAAAATCTTAAAAAATTATATATATGCCTCAAGAACAGAATTTCAAACATGCTAAATGAGTGTTAAAAAGTCTTAGAAAATATTTAGTCCAAGTTGAGCCTCACCAGGGCTAGATTAATTATCTTACATCTGAATTGATTAATGAAATTTTACTTCAATTTTAATGAAAAATATTGCTGAAATATTTGATGGGTTTTCCCTAGAATGACTAATGGAATATAAAATATACATTCTTATTACTTCATATAGTTTATTCTTCAAAGAGCATTTTAATGCATTTTTCTCGATTAATAACAATGTCCACAAGGAAGACTAGCCCCCAGCACCATACTGCATCATTGCTGACAACTAAAAAATAAAACAAACTCATGAATATTTAATATTTAATAACAATTTACACAATTACAAACCATAATAACAAGAAGGGATTGTGGTATTTGAATTAAATCTATTGGTACTAATCATGTAGTACAAATAATGACACTAGAAAATGTATTGAAGCAAGATTTTGAAAGTGACTATATTCTAATAAAACTTTCTAAAAAGGCAACTGGATTTCAATAAGCTTAAAGTAATTCAGGAATGTTGCTTTCAAATGACAGAAACTAATTACCATATTCTTACTTTCTGGAGCATGATTAGTACTAGAAATGAATGCAAATATTAAAATTGGTCTCCGATGACCTAACCACTAATACAAAATGCAAGGGGCTAATTAGGTTCATTTCATTAAGCATGAAATGATGGTGAAATCCCTCTCTAAAAATTAAAACTGTCACTATTTAAAAATCCTAATCTTACATTGTAGACCCAGTCCTTGACTAAAAAATATTTATTTAGTCACACTATACGGTGAACACTATATGGTGAACACTATATGGTGTTAGGCATGTATTTTGTTTTCTAAATTTCAAAATTTAACTAGAATGTATTGCTTAACTTTTTATCAAACTTTACAATACTCAATAGAATAAAATCACTTTGTCCAATAGTATCAAACAGTGAGCTTTTACAAATGCTGTAATTTATATGCAATTGTAATCTTGTTTACTAAGTGTAAATGGTTGCTGTGATTAATCATGATGTTAGATTTCTTACCAAAAGCCCTGAATATCTTGTGCCTCTTAAAACACAGCTCTCCTGTTCTCTAAGTAGCCTAATACACAATTATAAACATCCATTATTGTACTGGACAGTGATGTATGCAAAGGATGGTCATTAAAATTTGAAAAATAAGAGCCTCAGCATATGATTAAGATGTAGAACAGAAAAATAACACTTTATCCAATGAAAATATTTTCAAAAAAGTTAAAATAAAAACCATATACTTCTATGATGCTATCAAAGAGCAGTGGAGATAAGGAAGCCTTGAGGAGCTGAATTACAGAGAATAAACCCTTCATAAGGAAGCAAAAAGCTGGGTTTTTTCAAGAAAGGATGCAAGTACAGAATGTGTCGATTATATAGTAGCCATAGTTTTACAAGTTTCAAGTAGGTAAATATTTCTTAGGGCCAAATAATAACCAGAAAAGAAAAAAATGTTAAATCAAATTTTATCAGAATAAAAACATTTTTTCATCAGACTCCATTTAGAAAAATGGCAAGAACCAGAGTGAGAGAAAATATTTCTAATAGGCTTATCCAACAAAGTACTTGTATTGGAATACATAATTAATCCTATAAATAAATACTAAATAAACAACCCAATTAAAAATTAGTGAGCATTTAAAGATACTTCACACATACACACATGCACGTGCACATGCACACACAAAAAGACGGACAACTTAACTATTCTTCAGATAACTTTGAATTAAACTACCATGAGATACCATTTAGCCATAAGAATGAAAAACTATTAGAAAGTATGATAATACCAAATGTTGCCAAGGAATCAGAACAGTTGGATGCTAACACATTGCCAGAACTATTGTATAATAGCAGCACTATTCTGAAAAAGGGTTTAAATTTTTTTGAGGGTGAAATATATCTGCTTGATGATCCAATTCCACTCATTGTTATTTTGTGGGCATAGGAAGACATACGACATGAAAACCCTCATACACTACAGTTCATAACAACCATCTATAGTAGCCAAAACCTACAAACAGCCCAAACATTCAACAACAGAAGGATGATAAACACATGGTGTGTTAATTCAATGAAATATTACTCAACAATAAAATCCACTTGTGGTATACAAAATGTCATGTACACATCTCAACACCATTATGTTGTACAGAAGTAGGCCAACAGAAAAGAAACAGAATGCATTACCACATTTTTATGAAGTTAAAAAAAGTAACCATGGTGATAGAAATTTAAAAAATGGGATTCCTTTGGAGTTTTGGAGGTGGTAATGCAGAGCATGGATTGACCTACAAAAAAATCACTAAGGGAACCTACTGGGATGAGAGAAATGTTCTATATCTGATGGGTGGGATGGTAACATGGGCATAATCATTTACCAAACTCATCAAAGTGTACATTTAAACTGGATATAGTTTTGGGTATATAAATTACACCTTAATAAAATTGCAAATTATGGTACAGGATATTGGGACCAGAAAATATCGTCATATCGGCCATAGCACGCAGCTTCTTAAAATTCATCCCTGGGAGAAATAAATTTACTTGAGTCAAAATAACAGGGCTTTAAAGCTGAAATTCTTTCTCATATTTATCATTGTGATGGAGGCTGGGGACATAGGTTAAGGGAATGGCAGAGACGTGAGGAAGACGCGATAGATCAGAGTGTTCTCTGAGGAAACTTGGTGCTTTGACAAGGGATTTCCTGGGGATGTTTAATGCCAAAAGCCCCATTGCTGGGTGGAGGCAGGAAGGAAGTGAGTCTGAAACTCTGAGTCGACTTTCTAGTATTTTCTGACAAACGGATGTCAGAGTGTTCTTACCGACAACAATATCATTTAACCTTATGGATCCAACTAAAGTATCCTTCGATATCTACTTGGAGGTTAATATTTGTGCTTAATTTTTTCGGAGCCTGTTTTTATTGCTCAGCTGCCTTGAATACAGTTTGATGCTCTGTTCTAAATTCTGTGGGGCCAGAAATGTTCTTATCTAGTAAGTAGACTTAAATAGTCTCAAAATTTGTGAAAACAAAATCATAAATTTTAAAAGGAATAGATCCATGATTTCAAAAAAGTAAACATTATTTATTGATATTGTTGGAGGGAAGTGGTTTGATATATTGTTCATGCTTACTAAAAATGTACTGATTACACTATTGATTTTTTGCAGTAGCTATTGTATGGTAAGATCATCACGAAGATGAAGCAGGGTTAGCAGAGGCCTTCGCTGTCTACTCTTGTCACCCACGACTCCACAGTTTCAAGCACATCAACTCCCCCCCATCTTTTTTTTTTGGCTTCCAAATGCAAGGGGTCTAAGGAGGCATTCGTGATGAGATTTCAGCTTTCCTGGTATATTGGTGTCAGTCTAAAGCCCGATCTCAAGAGCCTGTGAAAGATCTGTCCACTTTCACTAGTGTAAAGTTTTTCTGGGGAAGACCCGGAGACACTGACATGCATATTTAAGTCAAATGTTGTTTGGTTTCCAACTTCAAGTGCTTTCTCTGACCACAGGAACCCACTCATCCCAGCCTAAGTCCATATGCCAAGAAATGTACCAGGGAGGTAAGCAATCCCTTGCACAAGTTTTAACCAATGGCTGATGGAACTAATCCCTTGTTAATATGATACATTTGATGCATTAACAATTTTGCTCCCAAAAGCTCCCCGTAAGAATTACCACTCAGTTGCTCACATTGGAATCAGCTCAAAAGGAAACATCCTTTTTTTATCCCCCTGATTTACTTCTTCACTCCCTACTAGTAGGCTTGAGCAGCTGAAGACAGTGAGGATGCTTTGACTGGGGCCACATGTCTGTGACCTTGGTTTTGAAAATCACTTAGTTTCGTGGGTTCTGGGTCATATTGCATCTTTCACAGATAGACGTCACAGTTGAGGATCACAAGAACATGAGTTCTTGTTTTATGGCACTAAATGTAGGGTTGGTTTGTTATGCAGCTATAGAATACTGGAACAAGTGGGAAGGTATCCACTTTCTGACACCAATATAATGGATCACTGTGATATTCTTCAGATTTCTCCTGGCCGAAAGCAGGAGAATAAAATATCCATGGGACAACTCAGTGTGTGTGTAATGCTCTCCTTTCCATGTTAATCTGAACAATTGTCAGCCTCAAGATTTAAGAAATTTCTTCAACAGATCTGCATACTAGGTGCCAGAAGCTATTAATCTATTAATCTTTGAAAGTAAATATAAAACATCGTGCACAGAAGCTGATATTCAAGCTATAAATTGAGTAAGTTGACAGTCAAATACTATCATTCACCATTTACCATCTGTTTCTTTTTTAGATTTATTTATTAAATATTTTAGAACCTTATTTCATTAATTGACTAGGAATATAATAGGGATGACCACCACTCAGTTATTTAACATTTTGATAGTGGCACTTACCCCTGCAGTTTTGGCCTCAGATGTGGTGTTTATTCTGGTTTAATAAATATATAATATATAAATAAATATCATTACTTATAATTTATTCCTTATAATAAATAAGGTAGTTGTATGGGGTTCTCCTTGTAATTTCTTTTTTTTTAAAGATTTTATTTATTATTTGACAGAAAGTCAAATAATAGTCAATTAGTTACACTGTAACTAATATAACTCCCACAGAGCAGGGAGCCCGATGTGGGACTCGATCCCAGGACCCTGGGGTCGTGACCTGAGCTGAAGGCGGATGCTTAACTGACTGAGCCACCCAGGCGTCCCTCTCCCTGTAATTTCATCTTAATGGTTCTTAGTCCTTCTCTGGCAAAGGATGTGCTTTAAATTTCTGCTCATATGTTTTTGTTATTTTTTTCATTCATTTTTTTGAGTATAGTTGACATACAATGTTACATTAGTTTCAGGTGTACAACTTAGTGATTTGACGAGTTTATACATTATGGTATGCTCATCCTAAGTATAGCCCCCATTCATCCCATTACATCACTATTACAATATCATTGACTGTATTCCTTATGCTCTGCTTTTTATTCCTGTGGCTCATTCCATAACTGGAGGCCTGCATCTCCCTCTCTCCTTCATCCATTTTACCCAACCCCTCATCCCCTTCCCCGATGGCAATTATCAGTTTGCTCTCATATTTATAGTTCTGATTCTGGTTTTTGTTTATCTGTTTTATTTGCTTGTTTGTTTTAGATTTCATTTATGGTGAATCATATGGTATTTGTCTTTCTCAGTCTGACTTGTTTCACTTAGCGTAATACTCTCTGGGTCTATCCATGTTTTTTCAAATGGCATGATCTTATCCTTTTTAAATTAACCTATAAACCGTGAACCCATGAACCCCTAGGCCCCACCGTCAACTGCAATAAAAGCAGAACTCCAGGTCCTCACTCCTCTCTCTTTCTCTCTAGTCCCAACTTCACTGTGTGGCCCCAAGTGTGCTGTATATTTTGAAGGGCTTGTAAGATTTCCATTTCTTTTTCAAAGTTTCCTGATGTCTACTGCCTAGGGCTTCTTGCAATCAAAATAAGAATCACAAGAGCCATTCTAGCCACAATATTGGTTATTGATAGCCTGAGACTAGCACAAAACAATATATTAGCAAGTATTATAGACTTTTTCATGTATAAAGTATTTACTCAGTAGCAGAGACTGTGATTCTAAACTGGAGTATGTTGAGAATTTACCTTAATTACTGATACAGAGATGATGAGGTGGAGTAGCAGTGGACTTTGAAATATGGAATATATCATGTAAAGCATCCAGTTTAGGTGAGGTCTTTGATTGATTTCTAGGCAATGGAGGATTCTTACCTTTTGCAAGGGTCATCTGGTTAATTTAGTGGTCCAATGTTCATAAGAAGATTCACTCAAATATTCCATAACAGGACATATGGTCATTTATCATTTGAATCAGTGAGTGGAACTGAGAACAAAGACATTTCCAAGTGTATTAAAACCGTCTGTTTTGTAGCTTTGGTACAGTGAAAAGATTTTCAGCACAGCCTTCCCTGGCCTAGTGAAGGATTGAGGGTCTATTTACCTGCTGCCTTGGACGTTCTGTTTCATCAGGTTTTCAAGTCTAGGCAGTTAACAAAATAATGCAACTTCAAAATTGCTAAAATGACAATTGCATCCATATTTTTAAAAAGACAGAACTTTTATATAAGCCAGCTCTCATTCTCTTACCCAATTTGTATCCACCATGCATTGGGGGTTTACAAACTCTTCTAAGTACTCCATGCTTATCACCTCTTTGCTTACCATCTAGTAAGGTCTTAGTTTTCAATTTCATCAATAGATCCAATTCCAGATTTCCATTTGCAATATACATTGCAGCTATTTCAAATCTACTTTCAAATAATACTCTTCCACTTTATGGGTAATGTGAGTACCTACTAACAAAATAATCCTGATTCCTACCTTCTGTTCCGTGGGTTATTTCTGTCATTCATTTCACTTATACATAAATATATATAAGTAAATATATAGATGCATACATTTCATTACATTACTGGTATAATTATTTTGAATAAACTGTTATTGGTTAAATAAACAACAAATAAGAAAAATGAAAGGGGAGATGGGTGGGGACATGGGTGAAATAGGTGAGGGGGATTAAGAGTACACTTATTTTGATGAGCACTGAGTAATGTATAGAATCATTAGACCATTATATTGTACACTGTAACTAATATAACACTATATATTAATTATACGTGAATAAAAATTAAAGAAAAATAAAGTTCCTTTTTTTTTAACTTTTACTTACTGCTTCCTTGGTGTTCTTCTCCAGTTTATGAAGGTCCAAACTACCTATATTATTATCCTTCTCTCTAAAGAACTTCTATTAACATTTCTTGCAAAGCTGGTCTACTGGTAACAATCCCTCAATTTTTGTTTGTCTGAGAAAATCTTTATTTATCCTTCACATTTGAAAGATGATTTTGCAACACGCAGAATTCTTGGTTTATTTTGCTTTCTCTCAATACTTTAAATATTTCACTCCACTCTCTTCTTGCTTGCATGATTTCTGAGAAAAGTTAGAAGTAATTCTTATCTTCGTTCCTCTATATGTGAGATGTTTTTTAAATCTTTGACTTCTTTCAGGGTATTTTTTTTTTTTAATCTTTGATTTTCTTTATTTTCAAAATGAAATGTTGGGTGTTTGTTTGTTTTGCCATTTAGTGTGCCTGATGTTTTCTCAGCTTCCTAGATATAAGTCTTGGCGTCTGATAATTTGAGAAAATTCTCAGAGTCATTGTTTCAGATATTTCTTCTTTCCCTTCTTTCTTCTCCTTTGATATTACCATTATGCATATGGCATACATTTTGTATTTGTCCTACTATCCTTGGATAGTCTACTGTGATTTTTACAGTCTCATTTCTCTTTGCTTTTCAGTTTTAGGGATTCTACTGATATATCCTCTACTGCAGAGATTTTTTCCTCAGCTATACAGAGTCTATTAGTAAGCCCATAAAAAGCATTCTTTACTTCTGTTACAGGGCTTTTTTATTTCTAGCATTTTTTTTTTAATTTTCTTTCTTAGGATTTCCATCTCTCTGCTTACACTACCCATCTGTTCTTGCATATTGTCTATTTCATCCATTAGAGCCCTTAGCATGTTTATCATGGTCGTCTTAAATTCCTAGTTTGATAATTCCAACATCCCTGCCATGCCTGTTTCAGATGCTTGTTCTAACTCTTCAAATTGTGGGGTTTTGCCCTTTGGTTTGCCTTGCAATATTTTTCTTGATAACCAGATATGACGTGCTGGATAAAAATAACTGCTAATAAATAGACTTAGTAATATATAGTCATGTGTAAAGAGGGGAAGTAAGTGTTCGATATTCTTATGATTAGCCATCAGTCTTTTCATGAGGTTATCCTCTGGACTATGAATTTCATGAGTTTCTCAATTATTTTTCTTCCCCCTTAAGTAGGAGAGGATGGCTAGAATGGGCGGGAACCTCTAGCAATTCATCAATTACAGTTAAGATTTTCCTACCCTCACACTGGTTCCTGCAATGGTTTTCACTCATGAGTCTGTTTTGGTAAACTGTGACTCTCTTTATGTGCTTGTCCATCTCTCCAATCTTGGTAGTAGGGATTTCTCTGTGTCCTTCCCTAGCTTGTGGATCCATGAAAAGTTATTGCTTTTTCACTCTGCTCATCTTTTCTCTTGTTTTTAGGGCAGAGTGGCAACTTCCATGCTTCTTTCTTTTCAAACAGGAAAAAAGAGTTATTTCAAGTTGTCTAGCATTGAAGAATTTTAGCAGAACAGTGACTTGATCTGTTTTAAAAGAGACCTTTCTGACTGTCATACTGAGAATAAACTGTTGGGTAGCAAGAGTAGAAGGCAGAAGATCAGTTAGGAGGTTACATCCAGTAATCCAAGACAAAATAGATGTGGTTTGAATGATATTTGAAATGTGAAGTTAGTTAGAATAGAATAAATTAAGACAAGTGTTTTGAGAAGATATATTTTCCAAAAGTAACTGGAAGGAAAAAGTCACCTTTATGAAATTAGGTGTCATCAGGTATAGATGTTTTTTAAATATATGACTAATAAAATCACCAAAGATTAAGTGTAATTAGAGAAGTGAGCAGTGGCAATGAACTTAGACATGGGGATACTTAAAAATAAAAAGTTGAGCAGAAGAGTAAGAATTTATAAAGCAGAGTAAGACTTGATGTCAGATAAGAGGGAATCAAAGAAAAGTTGTGTCAAAAAAATTTTAAATGGTATCAGTGCTGAAAAACCACATTGGGAAATAATTAATTATTATCTTGAAAATGTGAGCATTCACAAATCCTATGATCCAACATTAACCTTCTCAGATATATTCAAGAGAGATACTCTTGCACATGTATTCCAGAAAATTTATATATTATTGCAAAAACTGGGACTGTTTAAAATAATGTAAATCTGAAGTAACCCAAACTAACATTGAAAAAAATAGATAAATCGTTTATAATATAGTTATATAATAGAATATTATCCTATAGTAAAGGTGCATAAACTTCTGTTATACAGAAAATATTGATCAATGTTATCAGTGTGGTAAGTCAAAATAAGTCTTAGAACATGATAACATTTGGAATGATATACTTTTAAATAAAATTTAAAGTATCAAATTTGAGCCATACAATTTTTAGAAATATGTGTGTGCAAATGTTTGTGTATTTATATACACAATATATGTATTTCTTTTATTTATATAAAAGAAAGGAAATAATAAAGCAAAATCAGAATAGTCATTTCATTGGGGTGAAGAGGGTAGAAAAGAAACACTTAGGCAATTCAAGTTATTATTAATATTCTAGCTTTCAAATAGTGTACTGATTTTATGAATGTTTAATATACTGTTAAAATGAATGAATTAACTAATAGATGGTATGTAAGAAGACATGAATAAACCAACAATAAGAATGCATACTGACACAAGGATAATAACAAATCCAATTTTGTACAAATAAGATTAACTTTTTTAAAAGATTTTATTTATTTATTCATTTGAGAGAGCGAGAATGAGAGAAAGAGAGAGCACATGAGAGGGTGGAGGGTCAGAGGGAGAAGCAGACTCCCTGCTGAGCAGGGACCCCGATTTGGGACTCGATCCTGGGACTCCAGGATCATGACCTGAGCCGAAGGCAGTCGCTTAACCAACTGAGCCACCCAGGTGCCCCTGTACAAATGAGAATAAAATAAATCTTTTCACACAATTGAATAGGAGAAAAGCAATCAATACAACATAACAAAAAATAGACAGAGACATGAAAAATAATTGTACTTAAAGAGGAAAGTACTTGGCCAATAATCAGCTGGAAACATCATTATTAAATGGGAAGAAAAGTTAAAACCATGAAAAGAAATAATTCCATATGTACCAGGTTGGCAGATATTTTGAAGTCTGAAAAGTCCAAGTGTTGAAGAGGATGTCAAATAATAGGAATTATAATAAAATATGTGTTTGGATTAAAATTAGAATGTAATTTTGACAAAAATTTTCTTATAATAAATTTTAATATATGGATTATAAATTATGACCCAGTAATTCCTCTTCTAGTTAAAAGTTCTAAGTTCTTACAGCTATGTCAGAAAGAATATTCATACCAACATGTGCTGTGATTTAAGAAAAACAAAATAGAAGAACGCAAATTCTCATTAGGAGAATGAATAAATAAGTTATAGCACATTCATGCAATGACTCAATATATTGCAATGAAATTGAACAATTTATCTCCAGATATAACCTGGATGGATATCATAAAATAACATAGACATAAAATAACACTGATGCCAAAAAAAATTCAAATTAACACACACAGTATTAAAAATGTATGATATTTTTGATAAGAAATGTACGATAAATTTATATACCATAAAGATAAACAGGAGTATGATAAAGATGACATTTAGAATAATGTCTCCTCTCCTTGGGAGGAGAATGTGATTGAGGAGTTACTCAGTAGGAGCTAACAGTAATAGTAATATTTAATTTTACTTTTTGACTGGGTGAAAGTACACAGATGAGGTGTGTGTGTGTGTGTGTACGTGTGTGTTTCATAATAAATAACAGTATAATTGAAACAAAGGTGTTTCTAAAAGGGGGTAATGGTCAAATTTGGTCAGAGACAGCTAATAACTCCAATAAATAAAGAAAATGATTTATACATTTTACTTACAGTGAGGTAATGGATAGTTTTAACAGAAGGGGATTCATTCAAGTTGTTGGAAGTAAATCATTGTTGAGTTGGATTTAAGAGAGAGTTCTGGAAAGAAGAAAGTGAAGAGTTGGTGTCCATAAGTTCAGACTCCTTTACTTAATTTGTTGCAGAGGAAAAAGGAGAAGGGGCAATAGGTGATGGAAAAAGTAGGGACAAAATAGATTTTGTTTTGTTTTTCTTATAAGTTTTTAAATGAATAAATATAGCATTTTTATACTGATCATGTTAAGAACAAGAAACTTGTGATGGAGAGAATTAAGGTACAAGTGCAGGTGTGGAGTCTTTGACTAGGGTAAAATTGATATGCCCTGACAAGATAGGCAAATGGTGGGTAATCCAGGTAG
Source organism: Mirounga leonina (assembly GCF_011800145.1). Taxonomy (NCBI): domain Eukaryota; kingdom Metazoa; phylum Chordata; class Mammalia; order Carnivora; family Phocidae; genus Mirounga; species Mirounga leonina. Next base: position 22,183,496 of record NW_023270316.1, on the reverse strand, counting down.
AGTGCCAAGCATGAAAGCTGATACATAGAGACATTTGGTGATTGGACAATGAGAACATTCTCTTATAGTTGCCTTTTCAATCTCAGCAAAATAAGATGTAGAGTCATTCATCAGCTGAGAGGAAGGAGGGGCCCTGTCAGAGACTTCAAGAGAGAGCAGAAGGTATGGAATAACTTTCCTGTAACATGATGGATGGAATCATTTTGAGCTGTTGTAGGATTTCCACCCACTCCTTAAAGACAACTCTGAGTTTGTGGTCATTACTTTAAAATGAGACATATCAGCATGGGTGTGTGTGTGTGTGTGTGTGCTTTCTCAAGTGCTAGTTCTCAAGGCAGTAAAAGCAGAAAGAGAGAGAGAGAGAGAAAGAGAGAGAGAGAGAAATTTAACCTGATTTAGAATTTAAACTAATTAGAAAGAAAAAATAGTGTCAACATTACTGAAAATGAATGCAAGAGATAATTATAATGAGCCATGAAATATAAGGTGAATAAGAAGGGAGTAAGGTTATGAAAAGCCAAGGAACTGTGTATTGTAAATATGAAAAGTTCTAAGAGATGTGTTGGGATTGGAGTACAAAAAAACCCAGAAAACTGTGTGGTTTCATGAGAGTGAGGGTCACCTTTGAATCTTGAATCTTTGAAGTGATAAAGGGCAGCACTGGGAACGATCAGGTATAACACTGGGTAGTACTTGTGGGTTGCGAGAAATGTTTTGTTCAATACAACATGATTTCTGTCAATAAAGATCAGTAGATTACAAGACTAAATAGAGTGAATAGTAGCTTATTATTTGGAAATAAAAATTTATTTCCAAAATATCATTATATTTTCCATTACTTTGTTGTTGTTGTTGTTGTTGTTTGTTTCAAGTTTTTATTTAAATTCTAGTTAGCATATAGTGTAATATTGGTTTCAGGAGTAGAATTTAGTGATTCATCACTTACATATAACACCCAGTGCTTAACACAAGTGCCGTCCTTAATGCCCATCACCCATTTAGCTCATCTCCCACCAGCTTCCCCTCCAGCAACCCTGTTTATTCTCTATAATTAAGAGTCTGTTTTTTCCTTTCTTTGTATATGAGAAAGAACACTGTGTAAAACTGTGATAGGTCAACAAGACTACATATCCCCAAGCATTTCACATGTCCACATATTTTTATATACCTCTATCAATCAAATGTTACTATTTACAGCTGATTAAACTAACATCTTAAGCACTGTCTATGGCATGAAAAAAATCAACCAATGTTAGAAAGTTTATAAATACCATTTTTCCAGAAAGAGTATTTAAGGATTTTATTTTTTATTATTTATTTGAGACAGAGAGAATGAGAGAGAGAGAGCACATGAGAGGGGGGAGGGTCAGAGGGAGAAGCAGGCTCCCCGCCGAACAGGGAGCCCGATGCAGGACTTGATCCAGGGACTCCAGGATCATGACCTGAGCCGAAGGCAGTCGCTTAACCAACTGAGCCACCCAGGCGCCCCAGAAAGAGTATTTAATATGTATATTTGTCTTCCTTATAAATTGCTGTTAACTACATTTAGATTTATTTACTTCATGAATTTTTGAAATTTCTATTCACTCTCAATTATTATTTTATTTTGTTGCAATTTATATATTTTGAAAGACACCTTATAATCTTTGTGGAAACAAGCAAGTAAAAATAAAACTTTTTATGTTTGCTTGAGTGATTCACTTTTCAAAAAGATGTTATTGACAAAGATAATGTATTTTATGCAAACTTACCAGAAAGCAACTGTTCAGTGAATAACAAGATTAGAGCAATTTACTGGTAAGAGTTCTTAATCTTTAATATAACTTGATATTTTATTGAAGGGAATGTACTTTTTAAAAAATTATCACTGTGACAATAACCAAACAATCTTCGATTTCTTTTTTACTGTACCTTGTGATAAAATTGTATTTTTATGAAAGGCAACAATTGAATAACAAATAAAGAAAAGAGCTTTAGCAAAGGCTTAGAAATTTTTTTTTTCTGAAAATTCATATAATTTAGTATTTAGGGTAACATGTAGAATATTGTGCCACTTTTATATTATGCTATTTTTATTAGATTAAACACTGACAAATACTTGTTTAGAAAATTTAATGATAAATAATTACTATAGTTCATTTAATATCTAAAACGCAAATGTGGACTTGTAATTAGACTTTATTAAGATTTAAATTACAAATAAAAACTATCAAATGAATATATTTTTATAGGATTTTTAAGCTTCCAACAAGTGCGTTTTTAACATATACTCTCCCAGAGTAATATTTAAAGGTGTAAAGTAAAAAAAATAATAAGTTTAATAATTTTCTTAAGGCAAGAAATAAATTTTATTCCCAAATTTTAGTTGGAATATTCCTAGAAGTTTTTAAGCTTTCCTTACTTAAAAATGTATTTCACACCTTTTTTGTTATTGTTAAAAATGGAAATATATATTATAGAGCCTAGCTATCCTTTATATACTTTATGGAGAAGTCAAATGATACACCTTAAATTGTGGTTCCATTTTCAAACTGACCTTCAAAAAGTGGGCAATACATTATAGTCCCATGAATGTGACTGTCAGAGCCTATTTTCTCTTTGTTCTCTCAGTTTTACATTTGCATTTACCTAATTACAGTGAGCTGGAGAGTCATTTTAAGTATTTATGTGCTATTGGCATTTCTTTCTTTGTGAGTTGCCTTTTAGACTCAGCATTTTTTAAGGGGTTGCCTTTTACTTATTGATTTATATTTTTAATGTAATACCAATGTCAATGTTTTGTCTCTGTATTTCCAATAGCTCTTTTAATCAATGTATGCTTAAATCTTAAATATATTTGTCATACAGTGTGTTTGAAATCTATGGAAATCAGATCATATTTTCTCTTTGGATTCTAGGTTTTTCCCTTTATGAGATTTGTATATCACCTGAGAACTTTCCTTATCACAAATTATAAAACATTATAATTTTAAAATTTACCTATGTTTTCTTCCTGCATTCATTTTGGATAAGCTATTTAACTAAAATTAATTTTAAATTTAATTTTAAATACATTATGAAGTAGTAGGTAAAATTATCTTGCAGTGACCAATTTCCCAAAAATCATTAATATGATAATCCCAAATCATTAATATAATATATACATTCTGAGTTTATGAGAAAATATATATTAAAATTATTCAGTACAAATCAGTCTGCTTCTTATATTTGTATTTTATTCAGAAACTATTTCTAGAACAATCTGATATATTTTTTTAAGATTTTACTTCTTTGCTTGAGACAGAGAGATACAGAGAAAGAGACAGAGAGCATGAGCGGGGGGTGGGGCAGAGGGAGACGGAGAAGCAGACTCCCCACTGAGGTGGGAGCCAGAAGGTCCTGGGGCTGGATTCCAGGCCTTGGAGATCAGAGATCCTAGAACAATCTGATATTAATAGGATAAATGTCATTTAAGTTTTATTTTTTTCTTTCCAAATTTTAACTTCCAGATAAAATTTCTTCATCGTTTTTAGGATCTACAAAACTCACAAGATAATATTATATTTTCTAAATATTTATTTTATTATCTAGTAATATCACATCTTTCTTATCTTGTATCAAATTGATCGATTTTAATATGATTGATTAAATTAGATTTTCTTGGAAAATTTTCTTTCTGATATTTACTTTTTTTTAGAAGATTGTATTTATTTATTTGAGAGAGAGAGCAAGAGAGATAGAGAGAATGAGCAGAGGGAATGGCAGGTAGAGGGGCTCAATCTCAGGACCCCGGGATCATGACCCCAGCTGAAGGCAGACGCTTAACTGACTGAGCCACCCAGGCACCCCTCTAATATTTACTTTTTAATTTAATTCATAAAATCTGAATTTTGTGGCTACTATACTCTAGATACACGTATGTATGTTTGGGATTGCTCAGATATTGCGAAGGACAAATATCCATGCTATTCCTGAAGCTTATATTTTAATAGTGATAGAAAGTGCAGAGATAATAAATGAGTTAATAATGTTATATATTAGAACACAATAAGTGCTATGAAAGAATAAAATATACATACATTCATATATGCAAACCCACACATATGTAAACACATACCCTAGTAAGGCATATTTACAGTTTGATTGCTTGGAGAACACATTGCAACTTTAAATTAGTGTTTGTGTTAATATTTCTCTGGTAGATATAAGGTTTGAGGAAAGTGTTGAGGGTAGAGCTGACAGATCTAGCAATAAAGGTATAAGACTCATAGATAAATTTGAATTTCAGATCAACAACAAACAATTTTTACTAAAACTATGTCCCAAGTATGTTCCTGTTTGGGGAACCAAGATATCTAAACGCATAGAGCTTAAAGTTGGGGCATAGGAAGCAACAATTCTGCAAGTTGTTATTGGTTTAATAGTAAAGAACAATATCTATTTCCACCCTTTGATTCTAAATCCGTGTATTTTTGATATTGTTGTAATAGCACCATATTTGTTTGCTGTTTCAAAGCATGTATAATGTATCCTGTAAGATAGAACCCCATTGTTTCAATGCATAATATCCCAATTGGTACTATACCTGAGTCTTCAATAGGCCATCCCACTGTTATTTTAGCCAGGTAATTCTGGCTGATGGGGTATGTAGTAAGACAAGTGAATTCCAAGACCATGAAACTATTCCCTCATTTTTTTTTTTTTAATTATGGAATGAGTTCTTTGATCAGAGCATTATTGTGTGGAATATGATGACGACAAATTAGGGATTTTGTATATTCATGGATCATGGTGCCAAAAAGCATTAGAATCAGGGAATGCATATCTATAACCAGAATACATGTGCACTCCAGTGAGGACAGAACAATGCCTACATCATGATACAATAGGTTCAATGTAATCCAGCTGACCAAAAGTGGCTACCTGGACACTCTGAGGAATATTGACATATTGGATAAGATGTCAACACGTAAGGCACATAGCAGTTACGTATTAACCTTCAATAGAGGAAGACCACGTTTTTGAGCCTATGGATAATCTTCATCCCTGTCATCATGACATTCTGTACACTGAACGAGTATTACATTGACTGGGAAAAGGAGCTGCCTGATATTCCTTTATCAAATAACATTTTATCTTGTCCACTTTGTTAATTTTATGTGTCAACTTGACTGGATTATAGAATGCCCAGGTATTAGACTAAACAATATTTCTGGGCATGTCTGTGAAAGTGTTTTTGGGAGAGGTTATTATTTGAATCAGTCAACTGAATAAAGGAGATTGCCCTCCCCACTGTGAGTGGAATTATCTAATCCATTGAGGGCTGATAGAACAAAAATGTGGAGGAAGGGAAGATTGCTCTTTCTCTGCCTGACTGAGCTGTAACATCAGTCTTCTGCAATTAGTACTTCTTATTTTCAGGGCTTGAAACTACACCACTGGCCTTCCTAGGTCTCCAGCTTGCAGAAGACAAATCATGGGACTTCTCGGCTTCCATAGTCACATGAACATGTACCTTATAATAACTCTCTTTACATATATATATATATATATATATAGCTGTAGTTTCCATTTTTCTGAAAAACCCTGACTAATGAACCACCTCATTATGAGCTCATCCTCTGCATTAGATGCCCTTTGAAGAACATTCATTTGAGATACAAATATCTTCTTAGTCTTTGCCCAGCTGGAGAAGCCCAGATACATATCTCTTTCCCAGATCTCCTTGTTAGTAATCTTTCAATCCTGTTCTTTCCAAGCAGCCAAAATATTAGCAACTGCTTATGAACTTGTGTTGATCTGCATTACTGAGCATATATAGGTTTAGACAAAGTGGACAGTCAAATTCACCACTGACCTTTGGTAATAATACAATGCTATGTAGATTTCTTTTCTTTTCTTTTTTTTTTTTTAGATTTTTATTTATTTATTTAACAGTTAGAGAGCACAAGTAGGCAGAGCGGCAGACAGAGGGAGAAGGAGAAGCAGGCTCTCCGCCGAGCAGGGAGCCCGATGCGGGGCTCGATCCCAGGACCCTGGGATCATGACCCGAGTTGAAGGCAGCCGCTTAACCGACTGAGCCACTCAGGCGCCCCTGCTATGTAGATTTCTAATGCATCCATCCACTTCTGTTTGCTTCTATCCTATTTTGTGGAATTATCTATAAAAAAGGTCTGAAATTTTCCTTCTCAGTAAATGGTTCTAAGAAACTTTCCTTGGCATCATAGGTGTAGATTTAGGGAGAGGAGGCAATACTGCAGGAGTGAGTGTTGAAGGAATTTTAGCCACTAAGCACACAGTAATTGTGTCTGAACTTTTTCATACCATTTCCGCTTGATTTTAGATTATTGCTGAACATTCCCATCCTTATGACTTTTTGTGTCAGATAACATCAAGTTCATAATGAGTAGCTCTGGATGGATGGTATTTTCATCCCACTGTTAGGCATTTCATCTTCACCTGATTATAGTAGCACAACTTTCTCAAAAAGATAGTATGTATTGGCAAACAAGGGCAGGGATATATATCTAAACCTTAGAAATCAGTGCAGTGGTTTTACCATTGGTACTTGCATGATGCTTCATGCAGTATTCTTTTTGTGATATATTCTTTAAGCACCAGATCTGCGGGGTTATAACAACCAAGAACAGAGTGCAGTGAAGTGTGGGTTAACTCCAGACGTTCCTCCTGCTCTCTTCCCCAGTCAAAAGTAGCATCCTTATGGTTTACACAGTAAATGTTCTACTCAAATGTGCAAAATAGTCCTACTATATTGAAAAATCCTACTGATAATTATGCCTCTTTGTTAACATTAGGTGGTACAAGGTGAAGTAGTCTGTCTTTCACCACAGAGGGGATATATTGATTCTTTTAGCATTGTAATCTTTATAATCTTCCACTAAAGTTGACTGTGAATTGTTTAATTTTTGTATGATTTATTTATAATTATTAGAAATATATACATATTATATGTATATATGTATGTATATGTATATATATTACTATATACTTAGATTATATATGTGTATATGTATTTCATATATACTTTGTGTTATACATAATATGTTTGATGCCAATAAAATCACAATTCATCTGGGGCACCTGGGTGGCTCAGATGGTAAGCATCTGTCTTCAGCTCAGGTCATGATCTCCAGGTCCTGGGATCGAGCCCCACGTCTGGCTCCCAACTCAGCAGGGAGTCTGCTTCTCCCTCTCTCTCTGTCTCTCCCCTTGCTTGTGCTCTCCTCTGTCTCTCGCTCTCTCTCAAATGAATAAATAAAATCTTTAAAAAAATAAAATAAAATCACAATTCATCTAAATTATTTTTTTCTACCTTTGGAAGGGTTTATTTAGCATGATTTTTTTTTTTTATTCTTGACTATTAGAAGATTCTTGGCTTCACTAGAATTTTTGATTGAGTCTCTCCCACTTTATTTCAATTTTTTTTTCAAGATTTTATTTATTTATTTTAGAAAGAGAGAGAGGGAGAGAGAGAATCTGAAGCAGACTCCACACTGAGGACAGAGCCTGGCATGGGGATTGACCTAAGGACTGTGAGATCATGACCTGAGCTGAAATCAAGAATCGGACGCTCAACAGACTGAGCCACACAGGTGCCCCTATTTTAATATTCTTATTAGATATTGAATGAAACTTTTCCTACTGGAAGCTTGATACTTATTTTAACTTTAGTGAAATCATACATATATAATAAATACAAATATATATGCATCTTTTGTGCATACCTCAATATCTTTTCTATTTTCATGCTTTTTGTATTTTTGTTATATATTCCAGAAGATACCTCAAGTATATCTTTCAGAACACTCCTTTATTTTTCAATTGTGCTAGTCCATGTTTTTGCAATTTTTCAGAATTTATTATTTAAATTTTTTAATTTCTAAGAACTCTTACCATATTTGCTCTTTTTTCATGCCATTGTTCTCTTTCTTTATACATGTATGAATCCATAATATAATACATACCTAGTTTTTCTCCTTATATCTTCCCTACCAGGCCTTATGCTTTGATGGTCATGAAGGCTTCCTCTCTAGGTCTTTTCTTGTTTTCCTACAAACTTTTATAGAGGTGTCATTCACCCACATAACTTCAAATACATTGGCATCTTCTAAATTCCATCTTCAATCCATGCTAATAGGTGGAATCTCCTTATGTCACCTTGAAATCTGGAATATCTAAGAGATACATCAAAATTAATATGTCTTAACCTGAACTCGTAATTTTCACACCAAATTTAACCATGCTCTAGTGTTATCTATCACAATAAATGACCAAGCAATGCTTGTTTTAGAAACCTTAGAGGCAATAATAAATCATTCCTCTATTTCAACTCTTCACTTCAAACAGTGTCATGTCCTGATAATTTTAAATATGTGTTTTTTCTCCAAATTTGTTGACATTATTCTAGACTAAGGTAGCATCATCTCCCACCAGTATTCTTGTTTTATCCTCATGATTTTTCTCCAATACATTTTGTATTCTTCCAATAGTTTTTCTAAAGTGCAGATAGAGTGAATTTTTGAAATGTTAATTTAATGTATCATTACTGAAACACTTCAGAGTCTACCCATTGACTTTTAGATAGTGTTCAAATATCTTCATATGAATCAAAAGACTCTCCATGATTGGCATCTTAACTTCCTCTGATGATTCATTTCTGATTTTTTTTATATTATATGTTGACATTAATTATCAGAATATTTGTCAGTTTTCATAATTAAGAGAGAAAAGTGAAAAAGACAGTAGTTTACAACAGACCATACACATACAGTAAATAACATTCTTAGTTTGGTTAAGAATTCACAATGGTGAGCCCTTTGAATTGTGTAAGACTTGAATCACAGACCTCTACCTCTGAAACAAATGATACATTATATGTTAAAAAAAAAAGAAGAAGAAGAAGAAGAAGAAGAAGAAGAAGAAGAAGAAGAAGAAGAAGAAGA